>NW_022900951.1:29342913-29462632 GCF_012274545.1 Fukomys damarensis
AAAAAAAAAAAAAAAAAAAAAAAAAACCGTATGGCCAGGGATTTACCTCAGTGGTTCCAGCAGCTGCCTCGGAAGTGCAAGGTCCCAAGTTCAATGCCCAGTAACAAAAAAGAAAAAAAAAACTTTAAAGCTTCAAAGAAAATGCAGTAGATTAAACTTCCTTCAAAACTTATAGAAATTTTTCATATAAGCTATAAATTTTTCAAACCATAATCTCCAAATATGATTCCATAAAATTAGAAAATAATGACATTAAACATCAATCAGTAACACAAAATGTTGGAAACCAGAAAACAAAGAACTGCTTTTACACTTAGGAAAGAAGGGAAAGGAATAAGTGTCGGAAAAGGAAAAAACAGAAACATAGTCTTTGTGAAGAGGGTGAGGTGGAGGGGTTGAAGGGAGGTCAGGGGAATGGGTAGAAAAATAAGAACCAAGATATGCTATTTAAGGTACAAATTCCCAATGAATGTCATCACATTGTATACCTAAAATATACCAATAACTTAATGAAAAATAAGTTTCATTTGAAAACTTTTGATAATTATAGTAACAAACTATTAAATGACCAAAAGACAAGATCTAAATTAATAAAAAAATAGGTCTAAAGAATCTCAGATAGGGCCGGGGATTTAGCTCAGTGGTTGCGCCGCCTGCCTGCCTTGCAAGCACAAAGACCTGAGTTCGATCACGGGTACCAAAAAAAAAATTCAGATAAACAGCTAAAACCAAAAATTCTTAAAAATTCTTGTTCTTGTTTTCTCTTCTAGATATTAGTGAGCTAGTAAGCTATAAACTACGAGGACATAACTAATTAATTAAATATTACATCAAATTTTAATGTGTTCATATTAAAAACAAAATATAATAAATTAGAATAACAAAATCTAAATCATGAATTAAAGCAATCAATCATAAATATGAAATTAAAAGAACTACCTTATAAACATAAGAGGTCCATAATAATATTATCACTTTGAATTTTTGAGATTCATAAAATGAACTAAAACAAGTGGTAGAATAATTGAAGCTAATGATTGAATTATAACACGGAGAAATGGAGAAATACTTATCAAATATTCACCCCTAAAACTAATGATTGAATGGATCTATATTTGATTTTGAATTTCACAGGAAAAATCCTCCATACTTTAAATATAATTCAGACTGAGAAAAAAGTTAATGTAATTTTATTTGTTATGATGTTAATAAATCTGAGAATCACAAACAAAAAAATGACTGTCTCAAATATAATTACAAATACAGATGCAAAAATCCTTAGTAGATTATGGAAAACATAGGAAATCAATATTCTATGTTCTAATATAATAAAAGGTTTCTTGGAAAGAGAAATGCTCTTAATTCTTCCTACCCAGGAGCAGGGGATATCTTTCCATTTTTTTATATCCTCTTCAATTTCTTTCAGACTGGAGGTTCCATTTGACCCAGCCATCTCTCTGCTGGGTATCTTTCCAAGAGAACTAAAATAATTATATCACAGAGAAGTATGTGCACCCACGTTTATAGCGGCACAGTTTGTAATAGCTAAATCTTGGAAACAGCCTATTTGCCCATCCGTTGGAAACTGGATAAAGAAGCTGTGGTTTTTCTATAAAATGGAATATTACTCAGCCATAAAGAGCGAGAAAATAGATTCATTCATAGGAAAATGGATACATATTGAAGATATACTCCTAAGTGAAATAAATAAGTCACACGTGTAAATACCGAATAGTTTCCCTGGTGTAAATAATCTGCAACAATGCATAAGATCCTAATAAGATTACTGACATTTAGAAATGGGAAGAAAGGAGCTAAATGTGTAGGGAAGATGGGATGGGTAGGGGAAGAGTAAAAAGGGAAAAGAAAAAAATGTGAGAGAATGAAAAGATGAAAATAAAGTGTTTGTAGATGGGGAGGGGAGGAGGGGGTGAAGGGAGGGCAGAGCTAAGGGGGAAAAATGAGAATCAAGACTTGCCATGTAGAGGTACAAGATCCCAACAATGAATGTAACTGTACTGTATCCCTAAAATGTACCAATAAACTCAATTAAAGCTGAAAGAAAAAGAAATGTTCTTAATAAATAAAAAAATTGTATTTGAATTGCCATGGAGGTACAAGATCCCAACAATGAATGTAACTGTACTGTATCCCTAAAATGTACCAATAAACTCAATTAAAGCTGAAAGAAAAAGAAATGTTCTTAATAAATAAAAAAATTGTATTTGAGAAAATCCAACATCTACTTTGACTATAAGAGAAAATATTTTCAAACATGACCATGAATATGCCATTAACCTATTATTTGGCATTATATTGAAAACTATAAAAGCAAACATGAATACCATTATTAATATTGGAAAATGCTAGTGAGGAAATTTAGTTGAAAGCAATACCGCTCAGTTGTAAAAAGTGTACTGAATCAAGCAATTAATGTTTCCTTTTCATACTTCTTGAAATTATAAAATAATCTCGAAATAACTCATAAGTAATGGAAGTATTTAGCTAAGTGGTGCCACCACCTGCCTCACAAGCTCAAGGTCCCGAGTTCAATCCCCAGTACCTAATCTATATCTGTATCTATATCTATATTATATAGACAAAAGATAGTAGAAGTAATAGGCATTTACAATGGTTATCAAAGTACTTCTTAAAAGCTTTGAGTTATAACAGGAGCTATACATAAATAATAATACGCAGGCTAGGGATTTACCTCAGTGGTTCTGCCGCCTGCCTCTCAAGTCCAAGGACCCGAGTTCGATCCCTGATACCAAACAACAACAACAAAATAATAATAATGTGAGCTATATTACATGACAAAATATTTAAAATCTTTATTGGGACTATGAAAATTATATGATATTTGGTAAGAAACAGTCTTGCTGAATATTTGTATATGTTTGATTGTAAATGCAGTAATGTATAATTAATTAAAATTGTGAAATACACTTTGATGAACTCTTATAATTATTATTCCATTATTGTTAACTTGAAACTATCTTTGAAGGGAATAAATAGATGAAAGTATATAATATTTTACAAATGACTGATATTTATCTTTCTGGTATTAAACATTATGTCAAGCTGAAATGTTTATGTATGAGATTCTGATATGAGAATCAACAACTTGATTGATAAAGAGAATAACTTTTACAAATGCTTTTGTTTGTTTTGCTAAAATCATTAAGCTATGATGAAGTTAGTATAAAGAAGTAATAAAGAAATGGAAGAGGCAACAATTGTTGCAGATTGTTTTCTCTAAAATCAATGAGAAAATAGTGTTCAAGGCAAAAGATGTTTATTACAGGTCAATATCCTTAAAGGAAAGGAGGGAAGAGGATAGGAAATAAGGAAAAATCAATATATGATGCACGTTTAACATCCTCAGCCACCTCACCAGTCACCTCAGGAGTAAGGATCGCCTATCAGCTTTCTGAATTATGAGGAAAAGTCCAGACCTTTAAATCAGGCATTGTCTTGCCATGGAAGAATGGGGCCTTGGTCAAGGCAGTTTTGACCAACAAAGGTAGACCTTGAAGCATCTGAGACAGTGGGAGTCTCTTTGCTGACCACTTCCATTAGCTGAGCAACAAGCCTTTCCTTGAAGCAGGATCCAGATGGCAAGTCTTTGCGTCAACCACTAAATGACTGGAAGTGAATAGATTTTAAATGTATTATTAAAATTAGGGACTGGCCAATATAATCATTATTATCTTTCTTTCGGCTTCATAGAAAAATAAAAACACCATACGTTAGCCTGCTGATGGGAAACTGATGTAACTAAATTGTATGTTATATTAAAATATTTCTATATTTTTGATTTCTTATATTTGAGAAAGAGGATATAGCACATATTTAGGAAGCTAGATATACTTAGTAGTTTTAGTAACAGGGTCTTGTGAATCACTTTTTGGTTTCCACAGTATCCATAACCTAATTTCAAAGGTAGTATTTTTTGAATGATTTGAAAGTTAATTAGGAAATTTCCACAGATTAATTCTGTTAAATTTCATTTCTTTAACAAAATCTGAACAAACTGTGGTAAAAATGTGGCTACGCTTTGGATTTGATTTTATACTTCTTTTGAGTGTTCAGTGGAAAATGTCTTTTAATGATAGGAAAATTCTTGTACAAATTCCTTGAATATTGCCTATGTTTTTCTTTTGTGGAGATCAAATTGGATGAGTAGAAAGAACTGATAGGGTCTGGGATTTAGCTCACTGGTACTTCCTCCTGCCTCACAAGTGCAAGGTCCCGAGTTTGATCCCCAGAACAAAAACAAAACAAAACAAAACAAAACAAAAAAGAACTATTAGAATCGAATAATACCAAAAAGTCCTCAATATTGTACCTGCAAATAAGTATACCTGCATTATATTTTTGTTAGTTATTGTCATTACTACATCCTTTATTTCATTCACTAGTTTTTCTGTTTTTAGTAGATTTTTCCTTCTTTTATCTTCCAACCATTATTTTGAGTTAATTCCCCAAAGTAAGAGTACATATGTGAATTTCATTGTTTTTAACCCAGAAACTTTTGCTTTTATTCCTGCAGGTCAAATGTAATAATCTTTCTCTTTGTGGTTTATTTTAATGTTTTACACTACTCTGAGCGTTTCCCAGCAAAAATGTTAAAACATGTTTATTTTGTTAATAGTACAAAAATACCAGCTCTATAATTTCTTTAACAGCATGTTCCCCATTTCTGAATTATTGACTTGAATCCTGTATTGGATAGACAAGATATATTATTAAGTAATTATGTCAGGAAAGACAAAACTTCATGTATTTTTCTTAAAAATAATGTGTCTGAGAATTTTTTTCTTGCTCTCAGAACAAGCTAAATAGTTATAGAATTCTGGAATCACAATTTCCTCTCACATGTGTATATGTCTTTATTATTATCATGTATCTGTTAGTAAATATCTGTTGAAATACAGGAAAGATAAAGTAAAGTTCCTAAACTAAAAAAAAATTGAGCTTTCTAATTTAAATTATAATTCCTCATTGAAGGAAAATATCACAAATATCCATAAAGCAAATAGTCTACTTAAAATGTTATATTAAGGTCAAAATATAATAAAACATTGAGAATTTTGATATAAGAAAGGGTGTAATTAATGTCAAATGCATCAAATATTACAAATATTAAAAATTTACATCATAAAAAGATGATGAGCAATTACATAGAGCAGTCATTTTATGTGACAAAAGATATAATTATAGAATACACAAGAAATTATTGTCATAGAAAAGAAAAAAGTTTATGAAGAAAACTTTTAATCTTGATCTGTCTTTTCAGAGGAAGTGAATAAAATATTATCCCAAGCTTTCTGTCCCAACCTCTCTCCTTCCTGCTCTCCTTTCTTCTCTTGCTACCAATTTGTATCGATAATCTCATTTAATTCAACAAATGTTTCTGCACTCCTGAAGAACTAGAAGGCAATAACATTTTTTTGAAAATACAGCACCGGTCTGTGCCTTTAGATAAGAGACATTTACTGTGAAAATTCCATGATGTTTCCAACGTTTAACCTGTAGAATCTCTCCATAAGTCCAGTGGGTTTTCTAAAAGTTTTCTGTCTTACGAAGAGACTCAGTTGTGTTGACTTTGCTCTTGTATAACTGCTTCTCTGGGAGAAAATCCTTCTGCCCCTGGTTTATTGAGGCCAATTACTACCAGAGGATCACCGAAAACGGGTCTTCCTTTATTCTAGCTTGCTAAAAACATGTTTGGGAGGGGGAGGAGTCTCATCATAATTATAGGCTTTGTTTCAAGATTCTACACTGTTACTCATGTTTTGGAATTGGAAATAAAATGTTAAAATAAATGTTAGGGTGTAAATCAATTAAATTGTATAAGCATGAATTAAAGTGAAAATTCTAGCCATTTTAAAATATATATTCAATTGTTACCTATGTTACATTTTTGTGATTCTATAAATAGGATGGAATATATTTTCTTCTTGGTAATCTTTTCTAAAGCTCATTATAAATTAAGCATGATATTTCATAAAACCTGAAGCTTTGATGCTGTTGATAATTGAAGTTAAGTGCCAAACTCCAAGTGACCTAGATAGATGGATACATACATATGAATTTTAGTGCTGAATGCTATAAGGAAAGATGAGTAGCATTTGCTCGCACAAATTTATACAGACATTGAATAATTTGTTAGGAAGAATAGGGGCAAAGATAGTGGTTCCCGAACTTCCCTACACAATTGCATGGATGACTTCAACAATATTGATGCCTGTTTCCTAGTTTGTACTTTCAACGATTCTGATATAATGCGTCTACTGTATGAGTTGGTACATCTCATTAAACTATTGAATTAGGATTTTAATTCACCATTCACAAGTGGAAGATACAGATTTTTAATTGTGTTGCATTGTTTGGTGAGATACTCTTTAATATAAATACCCCTTCTATGTATTGTCCTGAAAATATTAAGGACATTGCATTTGACTATTGCATTTATACTCATGTTTACAGAAGCAAAATTCACAATTACTAAATCTTACAAGTGGTCCATATGTTCATCAACAGATGAATATATATAAACAGTGTGTGCTATTTATACACAATTGAGTACCATTTTACCACAAAGTTAATCTTGAGTCATTTATAGAAAAGTGGACATACCTTGTGACCAAATATTAAGTAAAGCAAGTCAAACCATATCACATGGTTCTCTTATATGAGAAACACAAAACAGAAACAAAAAGCAAAATAAAAGCTAGATAATAAGAAGTAGGGAGATAGATCTTTTGCAAATAGATAGAGGACCAGGAGATAGCAATAGGGGAAAAGATGGGAGTAAAAAGGGATACAAAAGTAATGAAGGTATGTTATATATACGTACCATCTCCCCAAAAGGAATGTGATCATTATGTACTATAAACATAAACTAATAAAAAATTGAGAGAAAAAATCTGACTATGGGATTTATGATAACTTATTTATTTAGTTATTATTTATGATAACTCTTTACAATAAATTTGCTCTAAGACTGGGGGATGGATATATGAGTTGTGTTTAATGGAAAGGTTAACTAGGAAAATCTTACTGGAATCTATTTTGCCCCAAATTCTTTCATGCCTCTTGTAAATGCCAGGAAAAATTCCTAAAGAACTATATCATTTGGACTTCTATGAATTTTTCTATGGAACCCTGCTGGTTTCACATAATTAAACACGTTATATTGCAAGTTGTCCAATCCTTTCAGTTGTGGAAAAGTGGCAGAGGTAACACCTAGTGAAACATTGTAGATATACGTGGAAAGAGGGGGCATGTGGTGTGAATGGCGTGGTCAGGAACTCATATCTATTCATATTTGTGTTGTAGCCAGTTTTTTAACACTGTGATCAGAATCAGCCAAAGAATACAATTTGTGCAACAGCAAAGACAATTGGAACGTACAAGTGGGAATCCCTAGGAGATCCACTAATGCCCAAGCCAGTCTCATAAACTTATACATTTCAGGCAGGTAGAAGATGGTGCCTGAAAGTGGGTAAGCACCAACTTTGATGAGTAGAAAAAAGTAGGAAAAATTGAGAGAACTTTGAAATATTGTTAAAAGAAGACACTTATAAAACAGCCTACATTTTCTGTTTCATAAGCCTGTTCCATTGACTAATTTATGCTGGCTACACGATATTGTTATGACCATATTTGAATGTCTGATGTATTGAGGTGTAGCATGCATTTTAGATTCTCTTTGATAAAGATCCTTGTCTTATTCCTCTATTAGCCTCACTAGTTATAAATTAAAATTTTAGGTTATTTAAGATTATTCATTCTGGTATCTTGAAGCTTAGACTCTCTTCTTGGCTCAGCCATTTAACAAAGGTGTAGCTTTACATTTGTGAGCCTGATTATTACACAAGAAGCATAATAGTATCTTACAAATAATCCTGTAAGTTTTAAAATATATAGTATAAATAATGCACTTTTTGTTTCTCCTGATATAAAGAAAATTATCAGTAATTTGCTATCATTCATTTAATTTTTGTATCCTCATGGTTTTGTTTATGACACTATTTAATAAATATTTCTTTTGGTGAAGAACTCTATTTTGATGTCCTCAATCTGAGACAGATTTATGTATAACTTACAAGGTCTAGGAAAGAAGTGTATCTGAAAGAAAAGTTGTTTGTAGACTCATTCATTTTATTCTGAGGCAAAATTTTTCTAGAAATGTTTGAGACTGTATGGTAGAAGAATATATATTAGATGAAAAATGCTGAGATTTGTAGCTAAAAACATATGGCACCTTCAGAATGTTCTGAAAATTTATTGCCCTATACATTTGGAACTAAGTTGACCAGAAACCTGAGCCAATATATTTATATGTACTTCCAATATAAGCATGCTGGTATCCCTTGCACCTTTAGTAGATTTTTTTTCCTTTTAGTCTTTGGTAGTTTGGAGGGAAAAGAAAATAACTTCACAGTGTCATTTTATAGTTTTATTGCTTAGGTATTTCATTCGACTTCTTCAGGCTCAGCTCCCAAAGATTCATTCATCTAAATCAGCCTTAGGCTTCACTTATCTCTAATCCTCCCAAATCATGTTCAGACCGATGGCATAAAGCAGTGATCTCACTTTAAATTTACTTAACCTTCCATTTCAGAAGTTACTATGTGATTTTTTTTATTCTGCTCAAGCAATCATAAATTTGAAGTTCCTTTGAGTTTGCTCTTCAGTGGAAACCTTCAGGATGCACTTAGAAAAGACTGGCAAGCAAATAGGACATATTTCATCAGAGTTCATGTGTTGATGTCCTGAGGCTGTGTAGATGTCCTGAACTGTTCATGACATTTGATATTTTAAAAATTGCTCATCAACTGGAATGTGCCACCCATTCACACATAGCTTAGCTTTTATCTTTTAAATTTGACTATTTATGATTCTCATAAAATTTTATCAACTCATGCATCAGCTCTAATTCCTCTATTTCTTCTATGTCCCTCCATCAAAATTTAGCCAGTTCATAAACACACTGAAGATATTGCTCAAAAATAATTTTATTCCTGAGTTCTTATTATTATGAAAATATAAGTATCATATACAACTCTAGGTTATACACAGTAAAATGTTCTTTCTTTACAGGAAAGTATGGGCAAAATGTCGGTGTGTTTAGTATGAAAAGTTATCCAAGAGACAATAAGGTAAGAAATGTGACTCGAAGTGATTTGCTAATATAACTCTAAATTATAAGTCATGGAAACAAAAGTATGTCTTCTCAAACACTATGTACACACTTAAAATATTCCATTGTAAATATTTTTATTACACCTAGGATGTTGGTTTGGTTCACAAAGATTTACATTTGTGCACTGTTTGTTACCCCTCCTATTAAGAAAAATTAGAGGAAGCTATGGTGCTTTGCCTTTGTTCACAGTGAGCGAAGTGGTCAAAATATATGATGAATGCTTATATTCAAAATATTTATGTCCAACTTAAAATGCTTCCCATACTTTGAACATACTTATCCTATCTTTATTGTCACATTCTGAAGCAGTTCTGGAAGTCCTTTTTTGTGAGTGTTTTTATGAACCCTAATCAAAAATATGGTGAAGGCTGCTGTTAAATGCCATTCAAGAAAAAGGGAGTCTTGTGAAAACATTATGTTCTGTTCGCGTCTGCTCATCCACTGGATCTGTCACTCTGCAATGTTTGGTTCTTCCCAAAAGTCAAAATGATCATGAAAAGTAAGGGTTTTGAATCGATTCAGGATATGGAGGCAGCTGTAACAGTACAACTGTAGGTATTCACAAAAAAATTTATAGAACCACTTCAGTAAGTGCCAAGAATGATGACATAAGTGTGTTCAAAGCAAAACAGTCGCCCTATTTTAGGGTCACAACTTGTCCTATATTTTCCCCTTTCCTATACTCAGCCAAATAAATTAGCCAAAACCTTGAAGAAGATTATCCATGCAACCTTTTAAAAATTTTGCTTTACAGGGTAAATGGGTTGATAATAATTACACTAATCAATAGACAGCAATCAAGAAATTAGGTTAATAACTGGATAAAATGGAAAGTTGGGGACTGTGCCTATAGCTATTTAATGAACCTACTAGAAAAAGAAAAATGTCTAGACATTAACTTGGCCATGATAATGTAAACTACAAAAAAGGGGTAGATAATTTCCCATGATAATGTTCCCATATTTCTTTAATATTCCATCTTTATTTTGAAAATTTTTATTAGAACATGTTTGCAGTACTTAATGTTTCCATACTTTGTGTGAATGTGTGGAGTTGGTACATGTACATAATACATCTTAATTCTTATTTTTCACCCCATTTCTTTCCACTCCCTTCTCCCTCTCTTCCCCCTCCCTCTAACTCTTAATGCACTTTCTTTTCTTCCTACATGTGTGCAGCACATAATTTTTACATTGCTTGTAGAGTTGGTATGTGTACAATTGGTACACGAACATAACACATCTTAATTATTTTTCTTCATCCAATTACCCTCACCTTCCTCACCCTCCCTCCATCACTTGATCCTCTTCCCATTTTGGAAAGAACTATCTTCCTACTTCCTATTATCTGTCTTCTATTTTGCTCTTTATTTACAATGGGTTCATTATTTTAGAGATACCATATGATATTTAACCTTCTGTGTCTGATTAAATTTATGTAACGTTAAGGTCTCAAGGTACGTACATTGTCCTACAAGCAACTCATGTTTATCTTATGCCAGAATAGTATTCTATTCTATGCAAATACCACAATTTATTTATGCATTCATCTGTTGATGGACATAAGGCTGCTTCCAAGATTTAGCTATTATTAACTGTATGGCTATAAACATGGGTATCCATTTATCACTGTAATATGATGTCCTTAACACTTTTGGGAAGATATCTAAAAGATATCCTAGCCTATGCTTATGACTTCAAGAGTTTCACTTACTTCATCTTCCAGTTGGTTAAGTGTTTCTGTTTTAACATTTAGATGTTTCATCCATTTTGATTTTAGTTTAATACATGGGGAGAGGTATGGGCCCAGATTCAATCTTTTACATATGGATAGCCAGTTTTCCCAGCTCTTATTAAAGAGGCTGTCTCCTACAGTGCATTTTTTGGAATCTTTGTCCAAAATCATTTCTTGGAATGTGTTGGGCGCTATTTCTCCATCCTCCATTATGTTCAACTGAGACTCATATCTGTTTTTGTGCCAGTACCATACTCTTTTTTTTCACCATAGCTTTATAATATAACTTCAAGACCAGGATTGTGGAACTTTCCACTTTTCTATTCCTACTCAGCATTGCTTTCACTACTATTCTGGGGGGAATTTAGCAGTGAATCCAAATGGACTTGAGCTTTTCTTTGTTGGTAAGTTTTTAATAATAGCTTCAATTTTATTGTCTGTTATTGGCTTTTTCATGTTTTTAAAATCTTCCTTTGGTTAATTTTTGTTTATTCATACGTACCTAGGAACCATTTCTTCAGAATTCTTCAATTTATTAATGCTTGCAAAGTAGTTGTTAATATTTTTTATATCAGCAGTGTATGCTATTTCATCTTTTAATTTCTAATTACATTGATGTGGGTCTTTTATCTCCATTTTCTGGTTAGATTGGCTAAAGGTTTTTTTTGTTTGTTTTTTTGCTTTTTTTTTTCATACTGGGGATTGAACTCGGGTCCTTGTGCTTGTGAGACATGTGCCGGCACCACTGAGCTAAATCTCCAGCCCTAAATGTTTGCATATTTTGTTTACTGTTTTGAAGACCAACTTACTGATATTTTGTTCTCAATGTCATTGATTATTGCTCTAATCTGTATAATTTACTTCCCTGCCTTAAATTTGCATTTGAATTATTCTTATTTTTCTAGAACATTGAAATGCAACTTTAGGTTATTTGGCCTAGCTGTATTTTGTTACATGCGCATTACGCAACTATAAACTTCTGTTTTGGGACTACTTTCATTGTCCCATATATTCTGGTGTGTTTTAATGCCACTATTGTTTATTTCTAGAATATTTCTTCCTTGATTTCTTCTATAACTCATTATTTAAGAGGGTATTGTGTAGTTTCCATTCATTGGCATAATTTGGTGTTTTATCATTGAGTTCTAGTTTTACTGCTCTATGATCTGATAACATGCATGCTACCATTTCAATTCTTTTACATTTATTTAAGCTTAGTCTATTGAATACTATATGATTTATTTTGTATTAAGTTCCATGTCCTACTGATGACAATGTATAATTCTGTTTTTGTTACATGGAACTCTGTAGATATCTATTAAGTCCAATTGCTTGAAGCTTGTATCCATCTGCATTTCCTCTTATTGTCTATTTGACCTATTTTTGAGAGTAGAATATCGAATTAACTCACTACACTTGTTTTTTATATTTATGTGGCCATTTATGTCTAGTAGTACTTATTTGTTTTATGTAGTTGGGTTCACTATTGTTTGGTGTATATATGTTGATTATCATTTTCTATTCCTAATGGGTTTTTCCCTTAAACAATGTGTAGTGACCTTCTTTGCCTCTTTTGGTCAGTTCTGGCTTGATGTTCAATCTGTCTGAATATACTACAGTTATGCCTGCTTTGTCAGATTCTCATTGCATGGAATATTGTTTCTTGTCCTTTGGTTTAAATGTGTCTGTTGTATACCACTGGATTTTGTTTCTTATCCATTCTTCCTGTCTGTGTTCTTTTGATTGGGTAATTGAAACTATTAACTTTCAGAGTTATCACTGATATGCATTGATTTATTGTTTTGATTGCCTTATTTTCCTGTCTGTTTCCCTGTCTTTCTCCTTTGCTTAACTAAGTCAACCTGGTGTACTCATTCCATTAGACTTTTTATCATTATTAGCTTCACTGTCTCTGTCTAGGACATGCTTGAGAATTTCTTGGAGCACTAGCTTGTGTTCATGAATTTCCTTAGGTGTTCTTTATCATGGGCAGATCTTATTTTTCCAATATTTTGAAAGAAAATGTCATGAGATATATTACGTGGGTTAGAAATTGTTATCTTGTAGTGCTTGACACAGTTTACTCTAAGTTCTCCTAGCCTTTAAGTTTTATTTTTAAGAAGTCTGCTATAATTCTAATGTATTTACATTTATATGTGATTCACTGCTTTTTTAGAACTAATTTTAAGATTCTATATTTGTGTTGGACTTCTGGGATACTGGCTATGATGTATCCTGGAGATAGTCTTCTTTGATTATGACTATTTGGAGTTCTATATGTGTATTAAATTCTTTACATTACTTGGAAGGTTTTCTGCTACTATTTCAGTAAACACGTTTTTATAGCATTTATGCTATTTTCTGATTTTTCACTAATTTTAATTAACTTTGGATTAGGCTTCTTTGCATCATCTAGGAGCTGTTTGATACATTTTTCATGTTATCTTGTTTGTAAGGTATCTCTCATTAATTGGTCACTGATATGCTGCCCTGTCATCTAGTTGTGACACTCTTCCTTCATATTAGTTACTTCTGCTGGCTGTACTTTTGATAGAATACTTAATCTCCTGAATTAATTTTTTTACCCTTTATAAGGACACTAAATCTTTTCTATGCTAGTCATTAATATTTGCATTATGTTCTTTAAATGCTATCTTTTTATTAGTGTATTATCTAGATTTTTTGATTGTTTTGTTCATTTGGCCCATCACCTCTTTACTTAAATCTTCTGTTAATTTGACAAAAACTTTATTGATCTTTTTTGTTATCTCTTCTGATAACATTTGAAGTAAATAATCTGTGTGGTTTTTGTTTTTTCCCCTTCAATGCCCCATTGATCAGCTTTGGGTAGTTTGGGAGTTATGGTGGTATTTTTGCCTTGCCCTCTTGTATTTATTTTTCTTTTATTAATTGTGTTGAAGTTTGAAGTTCACAATGTTGGAAACATCTTTGCTAGGGTGGGAACATCTTTATTTATATGTTTTTCAAAAGTTTCCTCTTAGTGTAGCTAAGTGTTGGCCTTTGCCTCTGTCCCAGGATCCACTTACTTCCATGCACTTGAGATGGGAGGTTACAGGATATTTAAACCTGTACCTAGTTCTACAGGCATTGGCTGAAGTATTATCAATGACCCCAATGCATTCAAATATTAGTATCCAAAGAAAATTAATTAATAACAACAACTAGGTTACCTTGGCTACAGAAATAAAATCAGAATCAATTATAGCATCAAAGACAAACTGACTTTAACAACCCTCAAGGATGAATAACGTACCAGACTTAAAAAAATAAAAGAAGATATCTGTAATTATAGTATGAACAATTATTCATTTGCTATTGGTCTACATTGGATAGATTCTCTTCACTTCTACTATCAAAAGAACAATGTTTTAAGGATATACTCCTAAGTGAAATAAATAAGTCACACGTGTAAATACCGAATAGTTTATCTGGTGTGAATAAACTGTAATAGTATATAAGATCCTAATGAGCTAACTGACATTGTGAAATGGGAAGAAAAGGTCTAAAGGTGTAGGGAAGGTGGGATGGGTAGGGGAAGGGTAATAAGGGAAAAGAAAAAATGTGAGATAATGAAAAGATGGAAATAAAGTGTTTGTAAATGGGGAGGGGAAGAGGGGGTGAAGGGAGGGCAGGGACAAAGGGAAAAAATAAGAACCAAGACCTGTCATGTAAAGGTACAAGATCCTAACAATGACTGTAACTGTATTGTATCCCTAAAATGTAGCAATAAACTCAATTAAAAAGAAAAAAAAGGAAATAGACTTCAACTATAAATAAAGAACAACATTTAATAGTAATCGTCCAAAATTAACTAGCTATCTAGATATTCATCAATCTTAGTAATTACAGTAAGTTTCTGACTTATAAATGAGTTTCATTCCAGGAGAACATTCATAAGTCAAATTTGTTTATAAGCCTGATAAAGTAAGTCTTATACACCTTTAATACAAGCATAAAATGTAAAGCTTAAAAAACATAAATACTGTAAATTAGTTTTAATCTTACAACTACCTTAACCTGATAATACGGTATAATCCAACTACACAGCTACTTCAGTGATTTGTTTGCATCTACAAATGTTTGTAGTGTAAAATCCATTCATATCTGTAAAAGTTCCCAACTTGAAGGTTCATAAGTTGGAGACTTACTGTATATTAGTAAAGGTAGATGAGGTGAGGAACCAGAGGGGGAAAAAAGCTGAATTTGAAAAGTTAATCAATTGTATATGAGAAGGAGATGAGAAAAAGAGATGTAGGTCCTTGGGGTGGGGGTTTAAGGAAATGAATACTGTTAATGAAATTAATACTGTTACTGTTCCTGTTACTGAAAACAGTAACAGGAAAAAACAAGAAAAAAGAATAGAACAAAATACAAAAAATGAAGCAAATAAATGAAAGAAGCAAGAGAAAAAGTTGAAAGTGAAAAATGGAAAATAAATTAAAAGATAAAATATTTGTAAATATGGAAGAGTGGAGGGGGTGAAGGGAGGGCAGGGCTATGGGGAAAAATAAGAATCAAGATACATCATATACAAGTACAAGATCCCAGTGATGAATGTAACTGTACTGTATACCTAAAAGGTACCACTAAACTTGATGAAAAACAATATTTTCAAACCAATGTATCCAAAAAAACTGATGAAGGAAATAAAAAATAATGGGAAATAGAAACACTTTAAGAAAGGTTTGTTCAAACAAATCTTTCTATCTTTTTGAATGAATGGCTTCTTTGCAGTCTCTGCAGGCTTGGATCCTAGCTAGTCATGGTTTTCTCTGCTTAGCTTTAGCCCCTATGGGTTTTTGAGGAACCTCTCTGTTCATTTAATCTGCTATGTGGTAAGCATTCAACCCCAGGTGTGTCATCGCTTGTGTTGGTAAATGGGAAATGCATTTAGCATTATGGTTTCTACTGGATTTATGCTATTGGATAGAGGTTCAAATGAATTGTTGCACTTAATGTTGACATTCATGAGGTCTATTTGCTTGCTAAGAAAAGCAAGGCCCATGTCCTTCCCATCCTGATCTTATACTTCTCAAGAGATTCTGTCTGGTTCACTCTTTCTATGTGGTGGTCTCCTGTGATTGTCTCTTACCCAGTTAATTTAGGAGTGTGCTGTCATCTGCTGCTTGGTCTGCAGAGTTCAGTTCAGGAGCTTGGACTGGGAGAATAAGGTGCAGAATCACCAGGCAGACTCCAAGGAGGTTTCTGAAATGCTTCCACTTTATTTAGGAAATGCACAGGCTTATATAGCTCACCTGTGGACAACTATGGGGGTGGAGCATGGGAGGACCATTTAATTACATGGCTCTTTCTTATAGGTTATGCAGAAGTGGAGAACATTAGGGGATATCTTACTGGCTAGACATATGGTGGGGTGATTTTTCTTGGGCAAGATGAAGGAGTCACGGACTAGGGGCAGAGGTACAGCCTGTTAGACCCAGCCTCTACACACTTAGGTGAGTTAGCTCAGCCTCAGAGAGGTCTTCCAGTTTGCACAAAAGACAGGAGTGTGGTACACCTGGCCCAGCGAGGCTTGAACTTCTCCCACAGGAGTGTAGTGCTGGAGTCCCAGACATTGCTGATTAGGTCTGCACTTTCTCCTTGGTTCTGATGTCTTACTTGGCTTAACTTCCCTCACTTTCCATTGTCCCCCTCCTCCAGGATCAGGTCAGTTGATCAGCCTATACCTCTGCTGCTCTGTGCCAAGAAGCAAAATGTAGAGCCAGCTTGGTGTTGGTGGATGGTTATACTGAACAGTCCGTGTGTGTCAGGAGTATTGCAATTTTCTTAAGAGATTTCACTTCTAAAACTTGGCATTGAAAAGGCACTATGCTATGGTAGACATACAGGGACTCAGAAGATCCCAGTTCTGACTTTGCCACCTTCTGGTCATGTGTCAAAGTTATTCCTTTATAAACTTGGCAGAATTGCACCAGTCTCATGGCTTTAGTAAATTGTTATAAAGATTATATGACATGAAATATTTGAATATTTCCTATAAATTTTGAATTTCTATTAAAATCAAAGGCTTTAAAGCAGGTGCAGTAGTGCATGCCTATAATCCCATCCCTCTGGAATCTGAGGCAAGAGATCAGAATTTAAACTCCACCTGTCTAACTTAACATCTAACGTACCCCTGTTTCAAAATAACTTTTTATTAAAAATCAACAAATGGCTGGAGGGCCAGGGATTTAGCTCAGTGGTTCTTCTGCCTGCCTTGCAAGCGGAAGGACCTGAGTTTGATCCCCGGTATCAAAAAAAAAAAAAAATGGCTGGAAATGTACCACAGTACAAAGGCCATAGGTTCAATCTTTAGTAAGCCCCACATATGTCTTTATAATTCTGTATGAAGCTTTTACTAATAGTGATTTTTAAATTTTTTTAGGTGCAGGCAAATAATTATCAATCAAATACACTTTAAGTATTGTGGCTTTTTTATATTTATTTCCATCATGATCCCCGTCTTTCAGTTAGGTTCCCAGGGACTCCTTCAAACCTGGCTTGGAACTTGCTTTGGTAAATATGTGACTGAGTATAACAATTCAGAAGCTTAAAACCTTCTTTTGCTGTTGACCTGCCCTCTTAATTTGTCATTGCCAAAGTAAAGAGTCTGCCTGCTAGCCACGATAGGCTGCTTGTCTCAGAAGAATTAGGGGCATGTCAAGCCAACTGCAAGCCAATGGAGGCGTCTCAGCCCTGGAGGTAAACTCAGTTTAAACCAGACTGAATGAGCCAAACAATGCACAGATGTGTGAGTGACAAATAAGTACTCATTATAAAACATAGTGTAGGGTGGCTGGTTAATGATGGTGACTGCAGCCTACGCAGAATTTCATAACAGAGGTAGGACAGAGCAATAACAGAACCCTAAAATTTGTTTTTTAATCAAATGGTAGGCAAAAATAAAACATTTAGAAGGGTAGGATAAGGCAAGCCATACTATTTGTGGGCTATGCATTTACTAAAAGATATGAAATAATGTGTCAGATGGAAAGTGGAATAAATGACTATTTATACTGACTGGAGGAGTTTCCAGGCAGCTAGCTTAATGAACAAATTGATTTTTACCAGTTATATATGACAAGACAACACAGAAGAGATAAGTTGGAGGAAAAACTGGCTGGTTTACAAAAAAATGATGTATTATAACACAGCTTGAGAGAAAAAAACAAATTTAGAGCACTGCCTGTAAGACATAGCAATGAAGTAAGACTTTATGTGTCTATATTATTTACAAGTAAATCTTAGAGAGGGGCAGGTGAGTGCAGCTTTATAACATGGCAAACCCATGTTTCAAGTCAAGCGCTCTCTAAGCAGTTTAAAAGATCATTGAACATAAATGTATATAGTCAGGAAACAGACTTACAAATATTTATACCAACCAGGTAGTCTCATTCAATGTCTTGTTCAGAACAGAGCAAGACATAAGTTAGAAGAGAGTAATGGAATCTTGGTGAAACAAAGAGGTATAGAGAACAATGAGCTAAGGAGCCACCTTGAGAAATAAAACTGATGGCCAATAAAAAATAATTACCTATCACAGATGGCATGATTTTTCAACATTTGGCCAAGAGAAATTCAGAGTTCTTATACAAAATACATTGTTAAAGTCTCCCATTCTCCTGTTGTTAATGTGAGTATACCCCCATGTCCCTATTGTTTAGTAGTGTAGCTTGTTGCTTTCTTAGTTCTATATATTTGGATGTGTGAAACATAGAATATGAAGGTCTTAATCTTTTTTTCCCCATTAAGTTTTTTGGTGCAATTTAGGTATATAATACACTTACATTCATTATTGGGATCTTGTAACTTTACATGATATATCTATCTTAGTTTTTGTTTTCCCCCATTCCCCTGATCTCCACCCCCTCCACTCTTCTACATTTACACATTTTGTTTTCATGTTTTTCCTTTTCTCATATTTTTTGTTTTCCCTTCTTACATTTCCCTGCCCCTCTTACTTCCCCTACTCATTTAGACCCTTTTTTCCTATTACACAGTATCAATTATACATTTTGACCTTTATTTGCACTTTTCATTTTTCACACCAGGATCTGTGCAATAGGCTAGAAGATGCAGCAACAACTCCACACATACTCAGCTACCTCATCTTTGACAAAGGAGACAACTATCCTCACTGGAGGAAAGATAGCCTCTTTAATAAATGGTGTTGGAAAAACTGGATTTCAACTTGCCAGAGGTTAAAACGAGACCCCTAGCTTTCACCAGGTGCTAAACTAAAATCCACGTGGATTAGAGATCTAAATATTAAAGAAGCTCGTAATCTTACCAGAAGCTAGCAACCAGATTCAGACAAGCCCAGCCTAGATGACGTGGCTGATTTCAGACAAAGCAAAGATGTATATATTAAATATAAGTGTCTACTATTAAAATCTAATGAGCTTTTGGTTGGTTTCCTTTGCAACAGCATTAAGGAAATCTCTGTTAAATACATGCATCACAGCTACATTAAATTTTTTTAATTGAGTTTATTGGTACATTTTAGGGATACAATACAGTTACATTCATTATTGATATCTTGTACCTTTACATGCCAGGTCTTGGTTCTCATTTTTTCCCCTTGTCCCTGTCCTCCCTTCACCCCCTCTTTCCCTCCCCATTTACAATCACTTTATTTCCATCTTTTCATTTTCTCACATTTTTTCTTTTCCCTTATTACCCTTCCTCTACCTATCCCATCTTCCCTACACCTTTAGACCTTTTCTTCCCATTTCACAATACCAGTAATCTCCTTAGGATCTTATGTACTATTGCAGTTTATTCACACCAGAGAAACTATTCAGTATTTACACATGTGACTTATTTATTTCACTTAGGAGTGCATCCTCAATATGTATCCATTTTCCTATGAATGAATATAATTTCTCATTCTTTATGGCTGAGTAATATTCCATTCCAAGTTTGCTATTACAAACTGTGCCGCTATAAACATGGATGAGCATATATCACTATGGTATGATTCTTTTAGTTCTTTTGGAAAGATACCCAGCAGAAGGATGGCTGGGTCCAATGGAACCTCTAGTCCTAGCTCTCTGAGGTATCTCCATATTGATTTTCACAGTGGTTGCACCAGTCTGCACTCCCACCAACAATGGAGATGGGTTCCTTTCTCCCCACACCCCCGCCAACATTTGTTATTGTGTGATTTCTTGATAGCAGCCATTCTTTGTGGGTTGAGGTTGAATCTCAGTGTTGTTTTCATCTGCATCTCTCGAATGACGAGTGATGTGGAACATTTTTTCATATATTTACTTGCTGCTTTTATTTCTTTTAGAAGTGTCTGGTCATTTTAGATGCCCATTTTTGAATTGGGTCTTTATATTTGGGGGTGTCTGATTGTTTTGAGTTCTTTATATATTCTAGGTAATAATCCTTCAATATAGTTCTGGACACATTAGCCACATCAATTAGACAAGAGAAAGAAATTAAAGCAATAAAGATAGGAAAGGAAGAAGTTAAATTGTCATTATTTGCTGAAGATATGATACTCTACAATGAAGACTCAAAAAACTACCAAAAGACTTCTAGACTTAATTGACACTTTTAGCAGAGTAGCTGGACACAAGGCTCAACACCCAAAAATCAATAGCCTTCCTGTACTCAAATAACAAACTCACTGAGAAATTAGGGAAACAATTCCTTTCACAAATAGCACCCAAAAAAATGAAGTATCTGGGAATCAATCTAACAAATGAAGCAAAGACCTCTACACTGAAAACTACAACATTCTGAAATAAGAGATCAAAGAGGATATAAGAAAATGGAAAAATATCCCCTGCTCCTGCATAGGAAGAATCAACGTAGTGAAAATGGCCATACTTAGGGTTAGTGCATTGTAAAGAACATATCAGGCTAAGAAATATTCATAATTTAAAACTAACATTAATATATAGATGTCTCATTATACAATTTGGGATAATAATGCTATTCAAAACATGGCACAAAAATGGACAATTTTAAGTAGAGTCTAAAAATCTTATTTTGTGAATCAATAAAAATTCTACTCAAAATGAGGTTAGTTGTATCACTGGTGATTTGAGAGATGCAGATTAAAACAACACTGAGATTCCATCTACTCCAAAAAGAATGGCAGGTATCAAGAAATCAACCAATAACAAATGCTGGCAGGGTCATGTGAATAAAGGAACCCTTCTCCACTGTAAGAGGGAGTGTAGACTAGTGCAACCACTGTGGAAATCACTGTGGAGATACCTCAAAGAGCTGGGACTAGAGGTCCCATTTGACTGGGATATCCCTCTGCTGGTTATCTTTCCAAAAGAATTAAAGGAATCATACCACAGTGATATATGTGCTCCCTTGTTTATAACAGCAGTTTGTAATAGCTACAACTAGGAAATAGCCTAATTGTCCATCAAATGGAGACTGAATGAAGAAAAAGTGTTTTTGTATAAAATGGAGTACTGCTGAACCATAAAGAATGAGAAACTACAGAGATTTATAGCTAAATGGATGTACATTGAGGCCATACTCTTAAGTGAAATAGAGGACACAAATCTGTGAAAACCAAATAATTTGTCTGATATGAGAAACTAAAAGTGTAAATGAGGATCCAAGTGTAGAAAAGATAATGTGAAATAGGGAAAACAGGTCTGAAAGTGAAGGGGAAATGGAAGAGGCTGTGGAAAGGAAAGAAGGGAAAGGAATAAATATGATAACAGAAAAAAGTGGAAACAAAGGCTTTATAAATAGGGAGAGGTGGAGGCATTTAGCAGAGGGCAGGGGAATGGGGAAAAAATAAGAACCAAGATATATCACATAAAGGTACAAGTTCCCAATGATGAATTTCATCATATTGTGTACCTAAAATATACCAATAACATTAATGAATAAAATGAGTTTAGTTGCTCTTTTGTTGTTCCATTTGTTGTGCTGTGGTTGATACAGCATCTCACTATTTTGGCTGTTTCCTAGGCTGGCCTCAACAGAAAGATTCTGTAGCCTCAGCCTCCTAAGCCTCTGAGTCTAAAGACACACACCTCTGCACCTAGCCTAGTTTTTATCATCAGTTTAAAAAGATTAGCTTTACTCTAAATAGCAAAGTTTATAATTAAGTTTAGCATGTTCTGTTTCTTTTGTCCAGTTATGGACATTTATTAAAATCTAAACATTATTGTAACCTAAAGAATTATTTTTCTAGACTTTAAATTCCCCAAGTCCCATCTAAAATACATTATATGATTGGAAATGATAAATTTTCACTGATGATAATTATGTTTGTAGCCCTACAGCCGAACTTTAACACCACTGGAGGATGAAAATGGATCCCATCTACATTTAAGACCTGTTTAGACATGAAGAGCAATAGGGGGTTTGAATATTTCCCTTCATGAGAATGTTACAATAACAGGGACCAGTGAATGCACTGCATCATTGAAAATAAATTTGTTTGCCTAAATCACAAGTTATGGAAAAACCAAGATACATAGAGTACATATATTATTTTCTTATTTTCCTTTTTATTCTAGGTTTTTAAAAATTTAATTAAAACGATATATATTTAAAATATAGTGCATGGGGATTTTATATATTTATGTGTAGTGAACTGATTACCGATTAAGCTTATTAATCTGTCTATACATATCATACATAGTTGCTCTTTTTTGTTTGGTGTGCTGAGAATACATTACACATATTATTTTCATAAAATTTTCCAAAGAAGATGCACATATGGCTGATAAGAATATGAAAATCTGCCCAACATTATTAATCAACAGAAAAATGCAAATCAGAACATGAGACATAACTCCACCACTATTAGAATGGTTGTTATCAAAAATATTAAAGATACTGAGGATGTGGAGAAATGGGAAACCTCTTATATTTATTAGGCAAAATATATATTGACAAAGCCATCATGGAAAACAGTATAGTTTTCTATACAAAATTGTATTCTTTCGTGGGGCTTACAATTATAAAAATATGTATTTAATATATCTTCCATTCAGAACAACTGCTTTATTTTTGTGAATGAAAATATGTTATTTAGTTAAATGTTTCTAAACATATCTAAGCAAATAACCAGCTAGAGAGAAAACTTAAAATATCAATTTTTGTCCCATTTCCCCTGCTTTTTCAGATAGGTGAAATATTTCTTCTAATAAGGAAATTAGTATTTCCACAAAAATTTAAATTTATGTCATTTAGATTACAAATGACAGTTTCATGCACCAAAATTTTCACTTTTTAAAATAGGGTTTGTTTAGATCAACCTTGACAATCAACAGCCTGCATGTATATGAAAAAATAAGCTCATGGCATGTCAGGAAAGTGGAGAGCTAGTAACACACGTTTCTGTTAGCTAATTTTTAGGAAAAGACTAGAAGCGAATTTCCAAACTGGGAAAGAGGGGAACAGTTGAGATAGCAAAGCTCAGTAGGAGTTCAGAAACTGGCAAGAAAATAATCAGATGTGGTGTGAATGAAATGGTCAAAGAAACAACACAGAAACACTACAGAGTACTCATGTTTGCAACACCAAAGAATTATACACATGCGAGCTGGTACTTGCCAACTACCGTAATTGCAATGTGTGTCCACATTTGTATATTAAAACTTAACCTCAAAAGTGACACTCTTACTTTATTTTTTTTCCTGTGTCTTTTCTTTTCTCATTGAGTTTATTGGTACATTTTAAGTATACAGTACAGTTACATTCATCATTGGGATCTTGTACCTTTACATGACAAGTCTTGGTTCTCATTTTTCCCCTTGTCCCTGCCCTCCCTTCACCCTCTCCAATGTTCCCTATTTGCAAAATGGAGACACTCTTACTTTAAAGCTAATGTTTTTAAAATGCGGTAACTCATGAAGGCTGAACCGTCATGAATAGCATTAGTGATCTCATAAGGTAGAAGGGAGCACCCGAGTCCCTTTTTTGCCCCTTTTTATAGTTCTAGCACATGAGGACACAGCATTTATTCCCTGTAGGGGATGCAATAACAAGGCACCATTTGGAAGTACATACCACATCGGTCAATAATTTGATATTGAAACTGTGTGAAACAAATTTCTTTTGGTTTCTTAGTCTGTGATATTTTGCAACAGCTTCACTCTCAGTGCAAGAAACTTAGACTAAAGCCATATTTTATTTTGGAAATTTGAGTGAAGTTTGCTTCTAGTAATTAAACACATTCACTGTTTGTAGCATGTTTAAGAGCAAAAATGATAGCTCAGTGCATCCTTCAAAGATTTTACGACTGAAGTCAGAACTACCTATGATCACTTGGCCCCTCCTATTTTATCTACCTACCCTGAACAATCTCTTCAAGTAACCTACACTGAAAAATCTCTTCAAGTAACATAGTTTTGCAGTTCCCAAAGCAAACAGTGGGATATTGAATATGCCAAATTTATATTATAGTGATGGTTTTGACTGTCTGAAAGGGGAACCACTTCAAAACTTTCTAGTCCCCATGTTTGCTTTGAGTCCAAAGCAGTGCTCACAATTTACTTCTCTAATACCAACTTGTTTATTTATTAAACTGTAAGTAAACATTGTATTTTATTTTTTAATTGAGTAACATAATGCTAAGATTTTCAGAAAGATTTCAGGTAGAGTTAAAGATGAGTTAAAATTTTGAGTTTTGGGCTAAGATATTGGTATAAGAGTATGTATGTGATGCTAATTTATAACTTAATATTTAAAAATGAATTACTGGGAAACATTAGAAACCATTGTAGATGAACATGAGGGATTGGTAATGGCTTATAGAAAGAGGAGATATTTATATAAGCTATGATTCACCAGAGGAGATATATATATGCATGTATATGTATATATATATATATATATATAACTAAGTAGTAGGCAGGCTTACAATGATGACCTGTTGATTTGTAGATTTGTAGATTCAAGGGTAGAAGAATGCAAAATGTTCATTTGTCCAATGAAGAAATGGAGGATACTATTGAAAGTTGAAGGCCTGGAGCTCACTGAAGAGTCTTGTATGAGACTATGTCAGAAAGCAAAAATCTCTCCATTGGAAGTTTGAAGAGTCTGTGATGGAAACCTGAAGGAAATGGAGGTGAACATTCAGTGGTGAGGGCAAAGACCAGAGCTTCTCCAAAGAAGCAAAAGGGAAGGCTTCCTTCTTTTTTCCCCTTCTATTTCATTTAGGCTACAAGTCTATTGCTTGGTGCGACCCATATCCTGGGTGGGTCTTTGCGAATATTTTTTTTGCCTATCTGTCAGTCATTCATAGACACACCCAGAACTGTGCTCAACTAATCCACAAGATGTTATTAACTCATTCACATTGATATAAAAGTTAACCGTCACAATCCACTCCTTGTCAACATGGAAATCAGTATATGTCCTTAAACTGTACTTAGTCTCCAATTTCAATAGAAAGTTCATAATTATACCTAAGAAACTGTCCTACATTAAAAACAGCAATGCGCTAATTCTGTCTTTAGAATGGAAGGCAAATTTTTCTTTGAATAATGCTTACACTCCTCAAACATTTCATAATTTAATCACTATAATAATGATTTAAGAGTACATAAGAACTAATATTTTCTATCAACAATATTTTACAAATAAAGAAAACAAAGATATCTGTTTAACATATGTTTATATAGGCACAAAAATATTAATAAGGGAAGGAAAATTACAATTAGATCTCATTTCTTAAATGGTCAGAATCATAGCAAGTATTTGTAACTACCTTTATCTACTCTGTTCTGTATTTCCTTGGTCTCCAACAATACCTCAGCAAGTCTTGGTTCTGTACCTCATGGGGTAATGCAGATAACTCATATCTGCATTCCTGGACATTCTGGGCCATTTGTCATCCTGCCTAGATTGGGTTGTTATAGTTTCCCATTAGCCTCAATAACAGGGCATGACAATATTAGGAGGTACCCTAAGGAATGCCCTGCACTCCAGATATAGTCTTCCTTTTCTATCTTATATTAAAACTATTCTTCTGGTTGACACTGACTGATACAGATTTTGGTAGCAGGAATAGCACTAGAGAAACAAAATTGTAAGAATAAATTTCTTTAATGGCTTTAGTGGTTCCTGAAGTTGACTAATTTTATGAGACCTAAAGCCTCCATAGTCTCCTTCTGATATCATGCGGAGTACTGAAAGTCTGCAGTGTGAACTGTATGGAGTGATACACAAGGCAGATCTATTTGATTATCCTAATTCTCCTCTTGTGAGATTCAAGGAATTTAGTGATATTTTTAATATTTTTGGCATAATGGGAAATATGATGATGCTGCTTGGTTGCTAAGAGCATTCCTGGAAAAACTAATAAGGCAAAATCATGAGCTCCAGACATGCATAAAATGTCTAAAGTCTTCTAAGTGTGAACAAATTAATAGAAGAAAATAAGGAGCGCAAAGATTCAAATTTCTAGCTGCAGACATAAAATAAAATTTTTAAATGTGTCCTGAAAGAGAATCTCCTCTCTGTTAGCCACGGGATTGAGATTGCAGGAACCCACACACAAACTTTATAATTTGATTGGCTGAAATATGGTGTAAGGTTAATGCTGATTCTCAAAAGGTATCTGACTAAAAGTGAGGGTACTGATAAAAAAAGAATGGGATCCCATAAATTGGGATGCAGATATTTGGGAGCATCCTGATGAGGCTTGGACACTGAGCTCTTAAATCCTGGGGCTATTTTTCGAGAGGAAGATATTTCCCCATCCACAATATTGGAGGAAGATATTTCCCCACCCCTACCCCCACCCCATGTGGTGTTGCCTTGTCTTCCTTGTCCTGAGGAAACTAATCCTGTATTGCCTGATGTTGTTAGCAAATATGACAATGTTCACACAAGGATCTACCTTCACAAAACACTTTTGGTCTACAGCCAGGCTCAGCTTCCAGAACGCTCCTAAAGATGGGGTACACAATGTGACTCGTGAGAAGATCTGTTATAGTCCTGAAGAACTTTGTTAATTTTTTAACTCTTATAAACAGAGGCCTGATAAACAACTATAGGAATACATTTTAACAGTGTGGGATAACCATGGCAACACATACACCTAGATCAGGCTGAGTTTGCGAATATGAGTCCATTAAGTGGAGATTCTGAGTTTAATATTGGAGCTCATGGAGATAAGCCAGGTGTTAATAGTTTGGCTGGTTGGCTCAAATATGGGTCAAAAGTTGGCCCACGGTGAATAAGTTGAGATGCCTGATGTTCCTTGGTTTACTGTTGAAAGGAGTGAAAGGCTCAGGGAAATGGAAATGCTGGAGTAGATTTTCCAGTTTAAACCTAATCCTCTACACTGGGGAGATCCAGAAAATGTATCCTTCATTAACACCCTAAGAAACAAACTCCTGAGGAGAGCACCATCATGCCTGAAAAGCTCTATCATTGCTTTTCTCTGTGCCAGACCTTATGGTGGAGACCACAGTGACTCAATTGGAAATTTAAGAGTAATGGGTTGAATTAAATCCTGGAGTGGCAGGGCCTGGGTGGCAGTCCACAAACCACCAAAGACAAGGTACACATACCTTGGATAGCAGAAGAGGAACGATGACCAGAATTATCTGACAGATGTAGACTTATGGTGTTCCCAAAAGTTGAATAGAAGGAAGCCTACTAAAGTTATACTACATTCACAATTTTTACTACATTCAAAAAATATAAGGCCAAAAAACAGAAATCTATCTCAAATCATAGTGACAGAGAATCAGAGTCCCTCACACAATTCTCATATTTGCTTCAGTTTATACAGACAGAACTCCTGGGATGAAGGTATGGCCATATGGCCTTGAGAAAGAAGTCTGGTCTACTATCACAACTTTATATGGTCAATTGCCCATGCTTCCCCAGTGAGACTTAGGGCCTTTAACCACAGTAACTGTACATTGGCATAAGGAAAACAGTCATTGTGTACCCACCTAAACCCCAAAATTCTGAACTAATGCTGATTTCAGAGAATCCAAATTCTCACTGTGTCCTCAAGTAATTGTAGGGGGGTCTATGGAGATCAGGTGATCCATGGCGTTTTAGCAAAGGTCTGATTCATAGTTAATCCAACATGTCAACACATCCATCATGAAGTTATTTTGCAGGCTCCAGAATGCATAATTGGGATAGATATGTTTGGTACTTGGCAGAACCTTCAGAGTAATTTCCTAATCTGTAATGTGAGGGTTATTATGCTTGTAAAAGTCCAAATGGATGTCATTAGAGTTGTCTTTACCTGGAAAAATATTAAACCAAAAATAATGTGCTTTCTTGGAGGAGTTACAGAAATTAGTGCCTCTATGAAGGACTTTAGAGATACAGGGGTTGTGGTTTCCTTTTTGGTTTGTGCAAAAGATGAATACATCTTGGAGAATGACTACTTTGCCATATACTTGATCAAATGATGATTTCAATACAGCTGCTGTAGCAGTTGTGGTTTTCAAGCTTGAGCAGGTTAACCAATCCCTTGGTAGTTAGTATGCAGTTATTGATTTGGCAAATGCCTTCTTCTCCATATCTATCCACAAGACCCACCAGAGAAAAATGTGTTTTCACCGGGAAAAGTCAGAAATACACCTTCACTACCTACATTAGGGTTATATTAGCTCTTCAGTCCTGTGTCACAACTTAGATTGTGGGGATTTTTATCACTTTTCTCTTCCACAATGTATCACACTCGTCCATTGTATTGATGATATTATACTGACTGGACCAAGTAAGAATGAAGTAGTGAACACTCTTGACTTGTTAGTAAAGATTTTGTGAGACAGGGGATGGAAAATAAATCCAACTAAAAGTCAAGGTCCTACCTCTGAAAATTCTTGGAATCTAATGGTATGAGACATGCAGAGATTTAGCCTTTATAAGGTGAAAGATAATTTGTTGCATTTGGCTCCCCCTACAACCAAAAGTGAAGAACCTATTTGGATTTTGGAGACAACTCATTCTTCACTTAGGTATCTTACACTTGGTATTTACCAAATGACTTGGAAAGTTGTTGGTTATGAGTGGAGCCAAGACTAAGAGAAGGTTCTTCAACAGGTATAAGCTCTGTGCAGGCTACTCTGCCCCTTGTTTCCTATGATCCAGCAGGCAAAATGATTCTTGCGGTGTCAGTAGAGAGTAAGGATTCTGTGTGGAGCCTCTGGCAGGCCACCATAGGTGAATCACAGTGGAAGACTTTTGGCTTTTGGAGCAAGGCTTTGTCATCTTCTGCAGACAACTTCTCCCTCTTTGAAAAGCAGATGCTGGTCTGGTATTAGACATTCATGGAAACACGGTGATTCACCTTGGGAAAACAGGTTAACATGTGACATGAACTGCATATTATCTGATCCACCAAGTCATATAGTTGGACATGCACAGCAACAGTTCATCACTGAATGAAAGTGGTATATATGTGATTGAGCCAGAGTAGCTCTAGAGGGCGTAAGTAAGTTCTTAAGATAAAGAATTTTCCCAAATGTTATAGTTCCTACTCTTGCTATATTGTCTTCTGTCTCCCATCATACACCTGTGGCCTTGTGGAGTTAACCATATATTCAACTGTCAGAAGAGAAAAGGCTAATGACTGGTTTATGGATGGTTCTCTCTGTTTCTCAGGCACTACCAACAAATGTACATCTGCAGCATTACAGCCCATTTCTAGAATTTCCTGGGACACGGGTGAAAGGAAATCTTCACAGTGGGCAGAACTTTGGATAGTGCACGTGGTTGTACATTTTTCCTGGTAGAAAGAAATAATGGCCAAATGTGTGACTAAACTGATGGCTCATAGCTAATGGTCTGGCCTGATGTTCAGGGACTTAGAAAGAATGTGCCTTGAAAATTGGTGACAAAGAATTTTGGAGAAAAGACATATAGATAGACCTCACCACATGATCAAAGGATGTAAAGATGTTTATATCCCATTGAAAAGCTCTTCAAAAAGTGACCTTCACAGAATAGGACATTAATAATCAAGTAGATATATTGACCTGTTCTATAGATAATAGTAAACTTATTTCTTAAGCCACCTCTGTCACTGCCAAATAAACTCAAAGTGGTCATGGTGGCAGAGAAGAAGATTGTCAATAGGCGCAGCAATATGTAGTCCCAACCACCAAGGCTGATCTCTCTCATCAAGGCTGCCATGCAGATCCTTCAACCTTGTAGCAAAATCTCTCCAGGCTACCCTAGTGCACACTCTTCAGCCTTGTGGGGCAGACTCTTTAGCCTTCCAGTGCAAATCCTTCAGCCTTTACCACCGAGCCTATTTTTGACTGGATCCTTAAAATCTAGCACACAGACAGCTCATCTGTATTTTTCCACACCTGACTCTGCAAGAAAATATTGTAAGCCTAATACATACATATTTATATTAAATTTATATATATGTATATTATATTAAATTTCTTTCTCTGCTGAGCACTGACTTTTACACCATTAAAGAAACACATCCTTGTAATTCTGTTTATCTAGAGCCACTCCTGGTACCCAAATCTGAATCAGTTAGTGTTTACTACAGGAACAGTTTTACTGTATGATGCATATATATGATCTGTTATAGATTTACTACATAGGCTTACAAAGCCCACCTGCAGAATCAAGAATGGAAAAATGCAAAATAACTACTTTCATGCTGGAGATATGGTTGATACAGGCAAATTTTGAAGGATTGGTGTTCGCTTTAGAGTTCAGTGCGAGTCTCTGTTGGGAGGCTGAAGGATTTGTACCGGAAGGCTGAAGAGTCTTAGTGGAAGCCTGAAGAAACTGGAAACGAACATCCAAAAAAAAAAAAAAAACCAAAAAAAAAAAAAAAAAACACATGGTAAAGACTGAAGCTGCTCCAAAGATTCAAAAGAAAAGAGTAGCTTCTATTTTCACTTTTTATTCCACCCAGATTACAATCATATTGTTTTCTGCCACCCACATCCTGGGTGGGTTTTCCCTCCTCAATTCATGCCTATATGTTAATCATACACAGAACCATACAGAATTGTGCTCCACTAATCAGGCAAGAATTTCTTAATCTGTTTAAATTGACATCACAAAATCTATCACAAACTCTATTATATATTATCCTATAGGCCAAGAGGTGTTACTGAGAATTTTTAGGAGTAAAATTATGAGACTTTAAATTTAGAAAAATCACTCTATACTAGAGTCTAGATTTGTTCTTCTGTATATGGATATCCTGTTTTCCACTGACATTTGTTGAAAAGGCAACTCCTTTGCCAATGTTCATTTCTACCATCTTTGTTGAAAGTCAGTTGGTTTGGAAGTATGGTTTTAGTTTTAGGTTTACCCTCTGTCCCAGTGGTCTGTGAGTCTATCTTTATGCCAATTGTAAGTAGTTATAATGATTAAACCTTTCTAATATATTTTGATGCCAGGTAACCTAATGCGTCTTGCTTTGTTCATGTTGATTAAATGCCTTTTGTTGTTGGACTTTGATTCGATGTAAATTTTAATGCTGTGGGTTTTGGGTCTCTTTGAAGAATGCCATTGGTAATTTGATACTAATTGCATCTATCTGCAAATCAATTTGGGTAGTATAGACAATTTTTTTTTCTTTTTCCTTGGTATATTTTAAATATACGTAATGATAACTTCCATCATAAGGAATTTGTCCGTGTAAATGATATATCTTGATTAATTCCCTCCTCCTCTCTTCAACCCCTCTTCCCCTCCTTATTTAAAAAAGCTTTGCTTCCATTTTCTTCCTCCTATACTTTTTCTTGTCCCTTCCTTCCATTGCCCATCCATCCTCCCCTATTTCTCTTCTCATTTGAACATTTTCTTCCTGTTTCCCAATATCTATTAAAGATTTTGTTTCCTAATTTATACTTTCACTTGCTCGCACCAGAGAAACAATGTGGTATTTAAACATGTGTGTTCAAATCATTTTACTTGAATATGGCTTTAAGGTGCATCCATTTAGCTAGAAATGTGTCCTCAAGTTTACCCTTGTGTATGGCACGGTAGAACTCTATTGTCTGTATTTTTTTTTAAATTCGCATCTTTGCCCATTCATCGATTGACAGGCATTTTGGCTGTTTCCAAGATTTAGCTATATAAATTGTGTTGCAATAAACATGGATGTGCATATATATAGCTGTAGTATGATGCTTTTAATTCTTTCAGGAAGATAGTGAGAAGGCAAATACCATTTATTTATTTATTTATTTATTTATTTATTTATTTATTGTGCCAGGGATCAAACTCGGAACCTTGTGCTTGTGAGGCAGACAGCAGCCCCACTGAGCTGAATCCCTGGCCTCTAGTTTTATTTTTTTGAGGAATCTTCATGCTGATTTCCACAGTAGTTGCACAAGCCTACACTCCCACCAACTGTGCAGATTGGTGGCCAGCATTTGTTATAGGTTAGTTTCTAGATAATAGCCATTATTTCTGGAATGAGATAAAACTTCAGTGTTGTTTTAATTTTCATCTTTTGAGTGACCAGTGATGTTGAACATTTTTTCATATATTTATTTGCCTTTTCTGATTCTTCATCTGTGAAGTGTCTATACATTTCAGGTGCTCAGTCTTTAAATTTTGGGAGTTTCTGGGGTTTTTTTAGTTCTTTATATAGTCTAGATATTAATCCTTTGTCTGAGGAATAGCTGGCAAGTTTTTTTTTTCCCCACATACTGTAGGTTGTCTCTTCTGCTGATTTCTTTTACTGTGCAAAAGTTTTTTCATAAGATAAGATCCCAGTTGTTGATTCTTTGTGATATTTCCTGTGAAATTAGGGTTATGTTATAAAGTCTTTGCCTATACCAATATCTTCAAAAGTTCTACCTATTGCATCTTCCAGTAGATTTAGTGTTTCTGTTTTAATATTTATATCTTCATCCATTTAAATTTTAGTTTAGTGTATGTTTAAAGATATGAGTCTAGTAATTTTTCCAATCCCAAAACATGGGATATCTTTTCAATTTTTGTGCTCTTTTAAATTTATTGTATAGATGTCTTATAATTTTCATTTTATTAACCTTTTACTGGTAAAGTTAAATTTGTTCCAATGCATTTTTGTAGCTACTGTAAAAGGGATTCGTTTCTTAATTTCTGTTTCAGAAAATTTACTGTTGGCATATAGCAATTTTACTAACTTCTGAAGGTTGATTTTGCATCTTACAACTTTGCTAAATTCATTATTAATTTTGATATGCTTTAGATGGAAGATTTGGAGTTTCTATGTATGAGTCATACATCTGAAAATAATGCCAATTTTAAATTTTCTTTTCCTCTCTGGATACCATTTGCATTTTTCCTCTTGCCTAATTGCTCTGGCTAGGTTTTCCAACACTATGTCAAATAAAAGTAGTAAAAATGGATATCCTCATCTTGTGCCAGGTCTTGGAGAGAAGGCTTTCCACTTTTCTCCCATTCAGAATAATGTTAACTTTATGCTCTTCATAAATGTCCTGAAATCTTTCTGTTTTTTTTGTGACATTGATTGCTGTAAACTTCCCTCTTGTAACTGCTTTTTCTATATTTCATAAATTTTGTTGTGTTGTTTCTCCATTTTTATACATTTGAATATTTAAAAATTTTTTCTTTTGTATTTCTGACTCAGATAATTGATTATTCAAAAGTAAATTGTTTACATTCCATGTGTTTGTATACTTTCAAAAGTTTTCCTTGTTAACGTTTTCTTGCTTCATTGAATTTGGTCAGGAAAGACACTTAACAAAATCTCTATGCTTTTAAAAAGGTATGAGATATATTTTTTAGCTTACCATGTGACCTATTCTGGAAAATATTTCATATATGCTTATTGGAAAAGTACATACACAGCTCATGTTCTCTAAATAGTTATCATGTTTTTGGTCTAGCATACAATTATCTTTTTGTTGTTGTTGATTTTCTGTCTGGATGATATATCCATTGTTGAAACTGAGGCAATAAATTTTCTTGCTGTTATTGTAGCATGATCGGTTTCTCCCTTTAGTTTGATTAGTAGTTGCTTTTCATTTTTGGAAAAAAATAATTTCCTTTTACTTAATTGAGACTTTTGTTTTCCTATAATAACTTTCCTTGACACTTTTGACATTAGGATATTGCTATTCCAGCAAGAGTTATTTTTTCACTGTTTATTTTACCATTGGATCATTTTGTTTTTAAAAACAAATCAAACAAACATGTACTTACCTGTGTCTTTTGTGTTTTGTACTTTTCTTGGATATATTTCTATTCTTAAGTCAACATCACTGTTTTTATTACTGTACCTTTATGGAAAAGATTGAAATCAGATAATATAATTTTTCAAATACTTTTAAGATGGCTTCTGATTATTTTTCAAAATATGTGCTATATCAGGAAAAGCCTTTTTACTCTCTGTATTTAAAATACAAATTAACATTTAAAATATTTTAAGTCTTTGTAAATTATATTTTAAAACTTAAAAGCAAAAATCCTGAGGGACCCATCCATTAATGTGTTCATATTTTTTAGTTTTCTTTTGTTTTTGTATTTTTTTAATTGGGAAATTAAATTAAATTTGAAGGAAAAGTAGCCAGAAGACATATGAAAGGACAAGAAGCAATGACCTATCTGTTATTAAGTTAGAAAAAATGTAGCCAGAAGACATATGAAAGGACAAGAAGCAATGACCTAGCTCTTAAGTCAGAGTGTTAATTTTTCTTGGAAAGAAAGATTCCAAAGTAAATCAATAGAATTTAGTTTTGATGATTTAGAACATAATCAAAGATACTTTAAAGTCATAAAATAAAATACTCTATCTTCCTATTTAGATTTTTTCCCAAATGAAAATGTACATTTTTAAATGATTGTAAGTGTTCATAGAGTTGTGTGGAGAGATTTCCCCATGTGCTTTTAAAGAGGTATATAAATAAATCATTTTGGGAAGAAAATTTAAAAGAATATTACACAGTTTTTTATAGATATAACTTGGCCCAATAATTCTTCAGTAACTCTATCTTAAATATTCCTGTTGGACATGGTGGTACACACCTGCAATCCTAGCTCTCTACACCTTGCAGCAGGAGCTTTACTGTGAATTTGAAACCAGCCTGGACTACTTAAATCACAGGGCTGTAGAAGGCAAAATGAGCCATGTGCACAGATCAGAATTCCAACTTCACATATTCAGCTGTATAAGAAATATAGTCTCCACCCAGTCTTCAAGGATCTTAGCCACCAAGGAGCTGAGCTGCATTGCCTCCATTAGCACCACCCCTCTAGGCCTCCAAGGAGTTAAGGCATGCAGGTGCCCGCAGCACCACCCTGCTCTGACTTGTCTTCATCAGTTTCTCAGTTTCCCTGATCTTCCTGTGTCCTCTAGCCTCACTTCCAACCTTTCCCTGTCATTCTGTCTCTCCCTCCCTCTAAAATTCCTTCTACATCCTCATCCTGAAGGGTAAATTTGCTATATTGAAGGGTTTATTTGCTACAAACATAGTTTAGGCTGGTCCTCGATTTTGATCTAGTTCACAAAGTTAAAGGTGATGTGTTAACAGCTTTCACAAATTGTCATTCTCTAAGCTGTGCTTGATGCTATTGTTGCTGATTGTATCTCTTGGATTAAGGTGTGATTGGTCTAATCACTTGTCCTTCCTGGTATAATGAAAATGAGACTGCCTAAGAAACATTAGAGACACAAAACATAAAGAACAACTATATCTGATACACACTTCTAAGAAGCAATCATTCCATAAGGATTTTAAATACAAGAAACAAAAATATTTACAATAAGACATATTGAAGTATCAACCTAGGAATTAAATCTAAAACAGCACCAGCAACAAAAATAGAAAAGACACCTAAGCAAGGTGCACACCCAGACACCCAGCTCACCAAAGGCAAATATTGGGGGAAATGAGGTGGAAAAATCTGGTAATCAGCCACCTGGACATCCTGAAGTAATAGCACAGGAAGTAACAAAACAAATGAGGCTCTAGAAAAATTATAAACAGAAATAATTTCCTAGATAACTACAAAGATGGTGAGCAGAATGAAAAACATGATTAGAGACTGTAGAACAGAAATAGATAAAAAAAAAAATAGATGAGCTGAGGACCATGATGGAATCTATCTATGCCCAGCATAGGAAAGAAATGGAATCCATGAAACAGATGCAAACATATCCAGGAGATTAAATATTCTACTGAAAGTATTCACAGCAGAATAAGCCAATGTGATGACAGAATTTAAGTATAGAAGACAGGACTGTGATTAGTGAGCATGAAAAGAGAGATCTATTAATGACATAAAAAAATCTGTTCACAAAATTAATGACAGAAAATTTCCCAAATAGAGTAAAAAATTTTGACATACAGATAAGGACTCCAAATAGCCATGATTTTAAAAAAATCTACACCTAGACATATGATAGTCAAGATTGCAGAAACACAACAGAAAAAAATCCTAAAATCAGTTACAGAAAAGAAACAAATCACACAAAAAGGAAAGTGCATCAGAATCACAGCAGAATTTTCAACACAAACCCTCAAATCAAGGAGAGCCTGGAGGGAAATATTTGAAGCCATAAAACAAAACAACCTCCAACCTAGATTGATGTATCCTATAAAACTATCTTTAAAAATTGAAGGGTAAATAAGATACTTCCACAACAAAGAACACCAGAGACACTTCAAGAATACCAAACAACACTCTAAGCAATTTTTTAAAATGCACTAGAAAAAGATAATGAGGGTCATAATTCCATAAGGAGCAATAGGGCAATGCCATTAGATAAAGCAAGAAATTAAAGTGAGACAGGGGAAGATAAAAGAGCCAACAACAGGAAAATAACATGACAAGGATAAGTCTATATATAATCAGTTAACAGCATCAATGTTAATAGCCTCAATTCACTAATAAAAATAAATCAACTGGCAGAATGGATTAAGAAACAAAATCCAACACTATGCTGTACACAAGAAACATACCTAATTCAAAAAGAAATTGATAGAAAGGAAAAGGATGAAAAACAGGAACCCAGAAAATATCATGGATAGCTATCTTATTTGCAGACAAAGGAGATTTTTTAAAAAATAAGATAAAGAAGGTCACTATATCCTTGTAAAAGGAACAATCCAAGAAGAAGAGATGAAAATCATAAATATATATGCACCAAACACTAAAGCCCTCAATTTTACTAAACAAATGTTAATGGACAAGAAAAACCAGATAAGTAGTAATACAGTTGGAATGTGTGATCTCAGTACTCCACTGTCACAAATAGCCAGATCATCTAGACAAAACAATCAACAAGCAAATGCTATAAATGAAATACACCTTATCAAAAAGGAATGAAAATGCTCAAATCCATGCAATTAGGAAATAAAATGATGAAATTACAAAGATCCAAAGAAATCAAGAGGATTATCAGTGCCTACTTTGAGAACCGGCACTCTAATAAAATGGAAAATACAGAAGATATGGACAGATATTTGATACATATTAATTACCAAAATTGAATGAAGAAGATGTAAAAATTCTAAATAATTCAATTATGATCAGAGAAATTGAAAAAGAAATTAAATATTGTACAAAAAAGGAAAGCCCAGGTGCTCTTGCCTTAACTGCTGAATTCTAGAAGACATTTAGAGAAGAACTATTGCCATTACTCTTTAAATGCTTCAGTGAAATTGAAAGGGAAGCAATCGTCCAAATTCATTCCTAGAAGCAAGTGGTACTTTGATTCCAAAAGCAGAGAAGGACCCAACTAAGAAAAAAAATAACTATAAGCCAATCTCCCTAATGAACATAGATGCAAAAATCTTCAACAAGATACTAGCAAACAGGATACAGAGGGTCATCAAGAAGATCATACATCCTGACCAAGTTGGATTTATCCCAGGGATTCAATAATGGTTCAACATATGTATATCAATAAATGTAATACACTATATTAAAAGAGCCAAAGAGAAAAACCATATTATCATCTCAATAAATGCAGAGAAGCATTTAACAAAATCCAACATCCATTCATGATAAAAACCTTACAGAAAATTGGAATATATGTTCTTTATCTCAACTTGATAAAGGCTATCTATGAAAAAACAAGAGCCAACATCTTACTAAATCATTAAAAACTGAAAACCTTAACGCTAAAGTCAGGAACAAGACAAGGATGTCCATTGTCATCACACCTGTTCAATATACTTCTGGAAATATTAGCTACAGCAATTAGACAAGAGAAAGAAATGAAAGCAATAAAGATTGGACAAGAAGACATTAAGTGTCATTATTTGCTAATGATATGACACTCTACATAGAAGACCCAAAAAACTCCACTGCACGACTTCTAGACTTAATGGACAGATTCAGTATAGTAGCTGGATACAAGATCAATACTCAAAAGTCAGTATCCTCCTAGTACATGAATAACAGTTTCATTGAGAGAGACATTAGGAAAATAGTTCCTTTCAAAATAGCAACCAAAAAAATGAAATATATGGGAATCAATCTAATAAGGAAGCCAAAGACCTCTACATTGAAAAATATAGCACTCTGAAAAAACAGAGATCAAAGAGGATATCAGAAAATGGAAAGACATCCCTTGTTCCAGGGTAGGCAGAACCAATATAGGGAAAATGGCCATACTTCCAAAAGTGCTACATAGGTTTTATGCAATCCCGATTGAAATCCCAATGGTATAATACACTGAACTAGAGAAAACAATCCAAAAACGCATTTGGAACCAGAAGAGACTGAGAATAGCAAAAGCCATTCTAGGCAAAAAAGACGTGACAGGTGTCTCATATTCTCCATTGTGAAACTATACTACAAAGCCTCTGTGATAAAAACAGCATGGTACTAGCAAAGAAACAGACTTGAGAATCAGTGGAATATATTAGAAGATGCAGAAACAACTCCACCACTACTCAGCTACCTCAACTTTGATAATTGAGCCAATCATCCTCACTGGAGGAAAGATAGCCACTTTAATAATAATAATACCAGAGAAACTATTCAGTACTTACACATGTGTGACTTATTTATCTCACTTATTTCACTCATATCCTCACTATATATCCATTTTCCTATGAATGAATCTAATTTCTCATTCGTTGTGGCTGAGTAATATTCCATTTTATAGAAAAACCACATCTTTATCCAGTTTCCAACTGATGGACAAATGGGCTGTTTCCAAATTTTAGCTATTACAAACTGTGCCACTATAAACATGGGTGCACATATATCACTGTGATATGGTTCTTTTAATTCTTTTGGAAAGATACCCAGCAGAGGGATGGCTGGGTCAAATGGAACCTCTAGCCCTAGCTCTTTGAGGTATCTCCATATTGATTTCCATAGTAGCTGCACCAGTCTGCACTCCCACAAACAGTGGAGAAGGGTTTCTTTCTCCCCACAACCCCGCCAACATTTGTTATTATGTAATTTCTTGATAGCAGCCATTCTTTGTGGGGTGAGGTGGAATCTCAGTGTTGTTTTCATCTGCATCTCTCCAATGACCAGTGATGTGGAATATTTTTTCATATATTTACTTGCTGCTTTTACTTCTTTGTCTGAGAAATGTCTGTTCATTTCAGATGCCCAATTTTGAATTGGTTCTTTATGTTTGGAGGGGGCTGATTGAACTGAGTTCTTTATATATCCTAGATAATAGGCCCTTGTCTGAGGAGCAGCTGGAAAAAATTTTTTCCCATATTGTAGGTTATCTCTTAGTTCTATTGATGGTTTCTTTTGCAGTGCAGAATCCTTTTAATAAGATGAGATCACAGTTATTGATTCTTTCTGCTAGTTCCCGTGCTACTGAGGATTTGTTTATAAAATCTTTTCCTATGCTAATGTCTTCAAGAGTTCTGTCTAACTTATCTTCCAGCAAGTTTAGTGTTTCTGTTTCAATATTTACATCCTTAATCCACTTGAATTTTATTTTAGCGTGTGGTGAAAGATAAGGGTCCAGTTTTAATCTTTGGCAGGTTGAAATCCAGTTTTTCCAACACCATTTATTAAAGATGCTATCTTTCCTCCACTGAGGATGGTCAGCTCCTTTGTCAAAGATGATGTAGCTAAGTACATCTGGATTTGTTTTTGTGTCTTCCAATCTGTTCCACTGATCCTCAGATCTGTTTCTTTGCCAGTACCAAGCTGATTTTATCACAGTGGCTTTGTAGTATAGTTTCAAATTGGGAATTGTTATACCTGCTACCATGTATCTGTTGCCTAGGATGTTTTTTGCTATTCTAGGTCTCTTATGGTTCCAAATGAATTTTTGGATTATATTTTCTAGTTCTGTGAAATATAGTGTTGGAATTTCAATTGGCATTTTATTGAATCTGTATAGCAGTTTTGGTAGTATGGCCATTTTCACTATGTTGATTCTTCCTACCCAGGAGCAGGGGATATCTTTCCATTTTCTTATTTCCTCTTCAATTTCTTTTTTCAAAGTGCTATACTTTTCAGTGTAGAGATCTTTTGATTCTATTTTTTTCTTAATGGTAATTCTATTCATTTATTTTCTTCAACACTTTCTTTCTCAAATATTGTTTCTTCTGTTTAATCCCTATATAACTGTATATCTTTTTATAAGTCCATTTAGGCTGATCCTGGAGGGCTTTACATATCAGTTCATTTATTTTGGCTTCCAATTATGTTCTAAGTTATGCAAACCAAAGGTATACTGTAGAATACTGGGGAAATAGTGCATCAAAATATGTCAGTTAAAGGCTAGGAATTTAACTCGGTGGTGGTGTGCCTGCCTCACAAATGCAAGATCCTAAGTTCAATCCCTGGTACCAAAAAAAAAGTATATATATATATTTTTTTTCAGAGACATAAAGAAAATATATAAATGATTGATCACATAAAAAAAAATCACCAGATCAAACCAATTTCAGAGAACCAAGTGGAAGTTTGAGAACTAAAAAAATAAAATAAATAAATATTTATTGGCTAAGAATGATGTAGTAATGGAATTTCACAGAAACCCCACCAATATTTTGGGGATTGTTAGAATGTTAAAATAATATATGAATAATAACATTTTAGTCTCTGTAATTCTGTTCTTTCAAGGGAGCTAATTCGAAACAACTTTATCATGAATTTAACTCAAAATATCTAAGTCCTAATAGTCAGTTAACTTGTTTTTTAATGACCCAGTTATCACCAAGTTTTTAAAACTTGGTTCTAAGGGAGATCATCCTAACTTTATAATTATGTTCTTCACTATTTGGAAAGACTTCTCTTTAAACTGTTCTCAGTATTGAGAACTACAAAACAGTGAATATATTTAATGGAAAATTTCTATTTTTTCTTCTCCAAAATCAACATATAAAATGATACTCAGAATATTGGGCCTATTGGAATTGTCATCAGTGTTAATCATTTGACTTCATTCATGAATTTGATAAAATTTTTAAAACTTTTTTAGCATTTCTGGTGAACATATACTGATTATAAGACTCTGAAAAAAGTCCATATCTCACAAGACATATGTGTATGAATGCATAAAAAGAGAGAGCATTGTAGTTAGCCAATGACATTGGCACCTTTATAACTGAGCAAGCCACATAAAGCAGATCTAAAGCAGTACTGCACCACAGCATACCTTGGCCCCTAGACTCCATAAAAAAGGCATATGTTTCTGTATGATAATGTCCATTGAGATGTGTGCCCTATTTAAATGGAGTTCCCATTTTTTGCTCTATCACTGAAGAATACACGAAGAAAATATTCTTGATATGAAATAGTTGGCGACTTGAAAACCTTCTTTTCTCTAGCCAAACTTAGTGCGACAGGGTTATATTTCTCTTGAAAGCAAGGAGACAGTAAGATGCTGAGGTATGTAGTAATATTGTCCAGCAATATATCAGGCAATATTGTGCAGACGTTCCCAAGCAAAATCTCTCCAGTATTCTAATATTTATGAGAAGGCAGTACTATCCCAAAATAGTCAATGAGAAAACAATTTAATACCATATTTCTTATTAGGGATGAAATTAGAAATTGAATCATAAGGGTGATATCAAAATATGACAATATCATGAGAACAGAAAAGTCTCGATTTATATCTAAGAACTAATATTTGTATTTTGGACTGCCCTCAGTTGAAGAAAGCATTAAATCAAATAACAAGTCAGATTAAAAAAACACTTGAAATTTATTTCATGCAAAAAAGCCATCAAGTGCTTCTTTTAATATTTATGCAAATGAACCAATAAGTTTTAATTATTATCTCACTTTAAAATGTATTATGGGATGTTTTTAAAACATATTATCTTGGTCACTTGTCTATTCAAAAAGTGGACCTCAATTCCCCTGTTATTGATTTTGGACTTACTAATTCTGTTCTAATAACAAGAAATCTTCACAACTAATTATATGTCACTTCAAGATTCTCTCTTATTTACTCTCCCCGTCTCTCCACAACTTGCTCTGAGATAACATGTTACCACTTATGACCACCTCTACCATGTGGTAAGGAATTAAATTCTCTAGGAAGTCCTAGTGAAGAACTAAGACCAAGAGCAACTAAAAAAGTGGGATTGAAAGTGAATTCTCCATACACAGTGAACTTTGAAATGGCTGCAGCCTGGCAAGCAGCTTAACTAAACCTAAGAGACTCTGAACTAGAAATGCATAGTAAAATGAATCCTGTTTTTATAACCATGAGAAAGTATGTGCTGTGTGGCATAATAAATATTTGTTGTTTAGGCGACATACATTTTGGAATAAATTATTATGTATTCATAACTAATGTGTGTGTGTGTGTGTGTGTTTGTGTGTGTAGGGGGTGGAAGAGAAACAGAGACAGAGATAGACTAGAATAGAGAAATAAATATGAATGGAAAAGAATTCTTTTGGCAAAGCAAATATATACTAATGAAAACAAAAATATTTTAATTAAATGCTAAAATATAATATGTGATAATTATTTCTGTTTTGAAACAGTGGGTCAGGGATATTTTTAAATACAAATAATGTCTCATTATTTAAATAACTCTAATTACAATACCACCATCTGTAACAAAGTTAATCTATATGGCTACTTATAGAAAGATGTTTTATAACTGAAATAGCCAGATGGAGGAGATAAATTTCACATTACTATAATGTAGTAAGACTTAGAAAGCATATAATTATATTTTAGTTTTAGTTAGGTGAGACACTCATGATTTCTCCTCTAAGCAACTCACTACTTACCTAAACATGGAGGGGGTAAGAACTTTCTTCAGGTCAATATATTTCATGTTAATCTATGGATAGAAGTCAAGAATATTTCCATGTTAAAAAATACAAATACCTTCAGTGTAATATATACTATAAATTATCTTTCATTTAGTATTATATATTTTCAAGAAAGCCAAATATTTATCATAATGTAAATGGCAATTTTGTCTAGGTAGAAAAAAAATCATCATAAATTAATTTATTATTATTTTATCAGAGTATGCTTAGGATATATAATATGGGTATAAATTTCAGTAAAATCATGATGGAAAAACAATCCTTGTGTAAACCTCAAATTATTTCTATTGCTTTACTCGATGTAATGTTTGTAAGAGTCCCAAATTTATATGTAAGATATACCTTAAATGACTTACCTTATAAAGATCTGTAAGCTTTCTTTTACCAGAGATAAACATTCTCTTAATTATCTGCTAACAAATAGAGAAAATATGAGGTATATATAATTATAATTAAATTTATGTTTTGAGTCTAATTTACATAGGATTCCATTTGGAAATAAAAACACATGGTTAAAATTTTCCAAAACCAAAAACTTTCCAGACAAATAATTACATAAATATTGCTAAGTTCTTTATACACAATTGATTTAGGAGTTAAAATAAATAAACAAGTGGAGACTAAATAAATAACTCAAATAATCTTGTTTGGACCAAAGCATTAAAAAAATTCTACTGTGAATGAGGAAGAATGATATAATTTTTAGATATAGTTTAATCCTGTTACAGTAATGCACCCCATAAGATTTTAATCCATTTAGTAGCTTCATATTATGTAAAGACTTTTCATTAAAATCTGATAAGTGAATTATAAGATTTTAAAGGACTACATACTTATATAACCTTATTAGTTTTCAATTTATTTCAGAGCATGTATAAATATATAATTAAGGAGTTAACAAAGAGGTAATCTTTATTTCCTCAAACAGAAATTTAAATGTTATCATTATGGTTCATCATTACAATAGGCTGCCATTCTTTATCGTGCAAATTATAAGTTTGATGGACACTAATTGTTCCATAATAGACTTTATGTTCAACACATTATTATGAGTTCAGAACATTTTAACTAATGAATTAGTATCTTTGGAAAAAAGCATATTAATTTTATTTGTTGATGACATTAATTTGAAACATGCATCCAGTATTAGTGATGAAATAGGATTAAAAAGACAGAATTACAACTTAAAATAAGGAAAATTTTAGCAGTATATTTATATATAGATTATATATTTCTTTGCTGAGGAAGTGGAGTAGTTATAATATTTTTTACTAAAGCATACAATAATTAACTGTATCAAATATTGGGAAATTCATTAATTTGAGAAAACATCATTGATTTTAATATTTGTGTTCATTCTTTCATGAATAATTTATTTTAATCTTCCTTTTATTCCTACCAGAGAATCGCATTTTACCTCTTAGTACTAGATATAAAGATATATTTATGTTTTGGGATGTAGGATAATTATTTAAAAATCAAACACATAAAACTCGTAATGTAAATGGTCTCAATTTCCCAGTCAAAAGACGTGGAAATGCAAAACATATCAAGAACAAAATACAATAGTATGCTATATATAAGAAAAACATTCATCCCAAAATAAAGCTTATAGACAAAAAAATCAAAGAATGAAGAAGAAAACTATTCCATGCAACAGAAACAGGAAAAAAAATAAAGCAAAGTGAATTTCAAGGAGCACAATGTGACAACCCTTCTGAGAGCCATGCAAAAGCTGCATCTTAGCAACTCCCTTCCCGTGTGACAGCCCTGCGACCTGCAAAGATCACCAGACCTGATGTAGCTGCCATTTTCAAGCAGAGAAATGGGAGATGTGAAGGACCATAATATTGATGATGCCCAAAGAAGGCTGTGAAGAGTTAACCCACAATTGGCTTTTTTGAGTCTGGCTAAAGTCTACGTGCCAATGTCAGAGTAACTCTCACCCAAATTCTGTTCCATAACTAAAACCTTCAGACTAGAAGGATAATGTTCTAATTATAATAATATATTTTGTATATTCTGTTCTTGATTTGAGAATGCTTTGTCTTGTCCTTTATGAGCCTTGGTTACATTAATTTCCACAGAAACCATCCCTGGCCTTTACTGCAATTAATTGCCAGTAAAAGTTAGTGCCTGGGACTGGCCAGTGCCTTTGTCGATTGCACCAGCATCGCTTGTCCTGGCATCCCACTTTCTCTTAGTTCCTACTCTTTTTTTTAAATTTAATTTATTGGCACATTCTAGGTAGACAGTAGAGTTACATTCATTACTGGGATCTTGTACCTTTACATGCCAGCTCTTGGTTCTCATTTTTTCCCCTTCCTTGGACCTGTGTCACACACTGTGCAGGTGGGTGTTAGAAACCTACTGCAGGAGTCTCTGGCAAAGAGCAATTAGGCAAGAGAAATAAATAAAAAGAATATGTATAGAAAAGAGAGAAGTCAAATTATCATTATTTGCAGATGATATGATCCTCAACATGGAAGATTCCCCCAAAACTATAAAAAGACATGTATAATTAATAGAAAAATTCATTAATGTAGCAGAACACAAAATCAATATACAAAAACGTGTAACATTCCTAGACATTAACAATGAACCTACTGAGAAAGAAATCAGGGAAAATACCATTTAAAATATCATCAAGAAAAATTGAAAACTTATAATACATATACATTAATTTAACCAAGAAATTAAAGAATTCTACCATAAAAACTACAGTATTCTGAAAAAATAAATGGAAGAGGACATTAGAAATGAAAATATGTCCCTGTTTCTGGATAAGCAGAAAAAATGTCAAAATGATCATACTTCAAAAACTGATATACAGATACAACACAATCCCAATCAAAATTCCAACAGCATTCTTTATAGACCTGAAGAAAATAATTATAAATTTCATATGGAAACAGAAGAGACCCAGAATTGCAATAACAATCCTGGAAAAAAAGAGCAAAAGCAGGAGACATTACAGACTCAGACTTGAAGTTATATTGTATAGCTACTGTGATAAAAATAGGTACTAGCACAAAAACAGAAATGAGGTACAATAGAATAGAATATGAAATGCAGAAACAATCCCAATTACATTCAACTATTTGATCTCACATGAAGAAGGCTGAATCTAGACTCCTGTCTCTTACCATGTATTAAACTAAAATGAAAGTAGACCAGAGAACTAAATGTTAAATCAGAATCCTTTAACCTATTGAAAGAAAAGAGAGGTAAAACTCTTAAGAGAGATGTAGGCATGGATTTTCTGAAATGAATTCCAACTGCAAAGAAAATTGTTCTGAGAATCAACAAATTATATCATATTAAATTAAAATGCTTTTTTTTTACAGTATTACAAACAAACAAGACAGTCTATAGAATGAGGAAAAATTTCCCAGTGATTCCTCAGACAGAGGACTCATACCAGGAATATATGAAGAACTCCAAAAATTAGATCCCCCAAAAGAAAAGATGCAAAAAATTGGCAAATAAATAAATAGACACTTCACAGAAGAAGGAAAGAAGGCTGATAAATAAATGAACAAATGCTCAGCATCCTTGGCCATTAAAGGATTGAAAACTTAAAGAACACTGAGAATTCATCTTACCTAAGAAAAAATGGTCGTCAAGAAATCAAATAATAACAAATGCTAGAGAGGGTGTGGGAAAAAAGAAATCCTTCTAAACTGAACTGTAGGTAGGAATGTAAACTACACTATGGAATTCAGTATGGGTATTACTCAAGAAACTAAAAGTGGAAATTCCATTTGCTTTAGTTATTTCCCTTCTATGTATCTTTCTGAAAGAGTTAAAGACATCATATTACAGAGATATGTAACTACCCATGTTTATAGCAGCACATTTCATAATAGCTCAATCTGTAAGTGGCCCATGTGTACGTGAACAGAGGAATGCATAACGAAAATGTGGCATTTACACACCATGGAGTATACTCTGCCTTAAAAAAAAGGTAAAATTGTTTCATATGTATAAAAATGGACGCACTTTAAGATCATACTATTATGTGGAATAAATCAGACACACAAGCTTAAGTATAACACTGTTTCTCTTATATGAGATAGCCCCAGAATAATAATAAGGAACAAAATAAAAGGCAGGGAAATGAAGCAGGGAGACAGACCATTCTTAAGGGGAAGGGTATCAACAGAGGGAAAGGGGAGGGAGAGAAAAGGTTAAGGGATAAAATAAAAGAATTGGGATGTGTTATGTTATGTATAAGTACCTACTCCACACAAGGACTGTAAACATTATGTACAGCAAATATGTACAATAAAGGAAGGGATCAAGGAATGGGTGAAAAGATCACATGAAGGGAAAGGGATGAAAACTGGAAATCAGATGTGTTATATACATGTACCAATTTCCAAGAAGAAATATAAACATTATATACTACAAACATGTATTTATAAACTGAAATGATAAAAAAATCAAATGCACATTCTCTAATATCCCTCCCATTCTATCTTATTGTATTAGGCCAATTTGTAGAAATCCGCTTTGAATCTTCATATCACAAATGGATTTTCTGCCAGAATTTCTATGCAGTTTTACCTCTCACTTTTTTTTTGTTCATTGTTCATTCCTTTATTTAGGGTCTCATTATTACATTCACTATCTTTATGCTGTGTTTGAATGTGCCTTGCAGACGATATGTATTAGAAATATAATCCCAATATTACTAAGATCACGAGGGCTTGTTGAGCAGGAATGAGTTAATTACAGGTGTAAAAGGCCTTCAGCCTACTTTTTCACCTGTTCTCTCTCAGGCTTATTCTCTTTGACCATGTGATATCTTCTGCTGTGGTGTATTGCAGCAACAAGGCCTTTGTCAGATAACATCCCTTCAGATTTGAATCTCCCAGCCTCTGGTAGTGTAATAAATTTATGTTCCTTATAAATTACTCAATATAAAGTATTATGTTATAGCAGCACTAAGACAGTTGACAACTATTTATTGATTCTCCAAAGATATATCTAATACACTTCAAGTCAAAAAGTGAGACCTCAATGAATAGAGAAGAAGCAATCATATCTCCATCTCACTTAATACAACATTGTCAAATTAATCCAGTTCCTTTTTTGGTCCAGGGATAAAAAAAAATATACGCCAGTGGAAAAGTACAGAAAGGCAAGAACCAAACACACAATTCCATGTGAACACTTACTGTCTGACACAGATTCATGCAGAGGATGAGACTTACTTTTCTCTTCTGTTTCAATTTAAATAAATAACACTAGGTTAGCTGAATATCCATATGGGAAAAATAATAAATTTAACTTCTACATCACTCTATTCAGAGTAATCAATACCAGATGGATTGTAGACCTAAACTGAAAAAATAAACAATAGTTTTCTAGAAGAAAAAGTATATGATGATTATTTCTTTAATTGAGTTTATTGGTACATTTTAGGTATACAGTACAGTTACATTCATTATTGGGTTCTTGTACCTTTACATGACAGGTGGTCTTGGTTCTCATTTTTCCCCTTGTCCCTGCCCTCCCTTCACCCCTCCTCCCCTCCTCATTTACAAGCACTTCATTTCCATCTTTTCATTTTCTCACATTTTTTTCTTTTTATTGAGGGGTAGAAAACATTTTTTATATAAGACAAAAAATGGGAGAATAAATTGTACTACATTAAGAATATCTGTTCTATTAATATTGTAAAAAATAAGCCACAGGTTAAAAAAAAGAATGTACAATTTACTTAAAAGATAAAGGACCTATATTTCAAATATATAAAGATTTATATAATTCAGTTAAAATGTCACATAGCCCAATATATAAATGGTCAAGAGGAATTGATCAATACGTTCTTTACAAACCAAGGCATTCAATTAGCTTATGTCACCTGTGATTATGAAAATAAATAAAAAGTCCATCATTTTTTCCAGGTTATTTGTCCTTGCAAATGGTTAATGTGCTATAATTCACCTTCAAACCTTGAAATTCATGTCTGACATACCTGCGAAATATATCTGTCCATTGTATGTTCCCCAAAGTCTCATCCAATAACTGTATTTACTAAAATTACAACATTTAATTGAAATTCCATGAGCTCAAATGTCACGTATCTCTTATTTCATCTAAATCAGTTATGTGTGAGGCTCTAGGTGAATTTCTTCTTGGACCATAATTCTCTATCACTGAACTTGTAGAAGTAAAGAATCAATTTAATGTATCCCATAAAGTAAATGTGGTCAGAAGTGGGCATTCTGAAAATAATTGGATTATGAGAATTTAAAATTGACTTGTTTTTAGGAGGTAGGTTCTGGACGGAACAGGCGAGTAATTGTGTGCATAACTTGAAGAGAAGAGTTTATCGCCTCCATTCAGCTTCTTTTTTCTTCACTCTCCTTGCTTCCCTAGTGCCATGCTATGTGCAGTTTTCCTCCTTCATGGTACTGCTTGCTGCTTTTAGCTCAGTGGAAAAGTTTTCAGTTTCCCCAGAAAGGAAGGGTTGGCAAAGCAGAAGCACAGGAGACCTTGGGTTGCTGAAAAGAGTAGCATTATGAAGAAGATAAACAAGTAACTGCAAGATAATAGGAACAATGCCTTGAAGGCATCCTAGGTATCAGTAAGACCCCACCCATTTTGATGCTGGTTATATGAATAGGCAAAAATGCTGAATTGTGGGTTCATGAAGGCTTTCACTTAGACTTCAGAAGGTCTGGAAGGCCAGCCAGTGTGCTCATGAGAGTGCAGTGCCTGCCTGAAGCTGTGAGTGTGAAATCAAGAGTGCAGCGGAGACTCTAGAAATTGGAGAAGCCAGGAACATGGAATGTTTGAGGAAAGCTACAAGTAGTGAGCAATATCAACCCAAGGGAGAAGACATGAGAGCTATAACCAAAAACAATGCTGTCGCGAAGTGTCTTCCAAGCATTTTGAAGTTGATATTTCCTCACAACTCTTGCAGGTGCTGGATGTGTAACTACAGGAATTAATATTTGCCCTTCCAGATTTCAGCCTTACTTTGGACTCATTCCTTTCTATGCCTTTCTTCCTCCCTTTTAGAATGAGAATGCTTACACTGTGCTTTTGTAAGTGAGCAGAGTTTAACATTTTTATTTTCACAGGAGCTCCCAAGTCAGAGTCTCAGAAAATACTGTGGACTTGGACTTTTCGGTAATGGGGAAACTGTGGGGAATTTGGCACTCTAAATGCATTTTGCATAAATGAAGATAGGGATGGATTCCTATAGTTTGTATCTAAATTTCCTCCAAAAGCCTCATGTGTACATAGGCAGGCCTTTTGAAAGACTACTAGATTACTGGAGCTTATGATCGATTTGGTATTAGGAGTTGGGTTCTGTGTTGGGTAGACTAGTCCTGGTGAGCAAGGCTGAGAAGGGATTATTTACCTCCACACCACCTCCCTGCTTACTCTGTTTCCTGTCCAGCATGAAATGGATACCTATCTTCTATAATGTCCCTCTGCCAGGCCAGTATTTCTTAGGTGTTGGCCAACCATAGACTGAATCATATTTAGAGTGAACTTCTCCTTTAAGCTACAGGTGTCAGGTATTGTGTCCTAGCAATGTGGAAAATGACTAAGAAAAAAAGGTGTCAAATAATAGTAACAAACTTATTTGGTTAAAAATTGGTGAAAATGGAAGAAAAATGGTACCCCAAAATATCAAAATTTAGTCAGAAAAACTCAGATTTCAAGTCCTAGGAATGATTCCTTGTGCTTTTTGCTTTACCCTAGCAGTTCAAATCTCTGCCCTCTGGACTCTTTCATCACTTTTTCTTACAATAATGTCTTTCTGCATTTGACCATTACCAAGATGCTCAAGGAACAATATCCTTGAGCTGCTGAGTCACACCTTGAATCTAATTTAATTATGTCTTGTGAAAGTAGTTTAACCTTTTTGTCTTACTAAGAAATAAGCAAAAGATTGACCACTCTTGACTTGTTTTCCAAGTTGCCTTTACTGGCAGTGGATCTCCTAAAATTAGTGTCTTTTGCAATCAAGCTGAAAATTCCCAGAATTATCTAAAAGAACTGTTTCCTTTTTGCTAAAAAGTTACTCTAAATTTATCTCTTCCTTTGGGTGTTTTACTATAAATGGCAATAAAAAATTAGGCTACAACTTTAACCCTTTGTTGGAAAGCTCTGTGAAATACATTTTTATTTTTTACTATTTCTCCTTTCCACCTATTGTAGGGCACAGCAAGATTTCTGCCACTATAAAACAACAATTGTTTCTTCTCCATTTTTCTGGAATGACCATCCCGTTTCTGTGATCCATTGCTAGCAGAATTCTCCAAATCCAGATGTCTATAAACAGTGTGTTCAAATCAATGTAACACTTTTCTACCTGCTCCTTAGCATTCTTCTAGCCTCCATCCACAGTTGTTCCAATGACACTGCAACATTTTAAAGATAATTAACACCTCATTTCTAGTGCCAAAATATGTGTTAGTTTTCTAATGCTGTTGTCACAAATTACCACCAATTTAGCATTTGAAAACCACACAAATGTCTTATCTTATAGTTGCATACCTCTTTAGTTTTGTACAGCTTTTAATGGATTATAGTCAAGATATCATCAACACTGACTTTCTCAGTCTAGGGGAGTGTATTGGTCCATTTTCTTTTTCTATAATGAAACATTTTTTCCTTAATAACTGATTATTTTGTTCACATTTTTCAAGGCTCAAGAGTATCACAGTAGATTTTGCTCACCTCTGGCGGTTCTCATTGTGGATGTCATCACAGTGTGGTGAGCACTTTGAAAAAAAGACCCAATAGAGGGAGGTGCTGGGTATTTACTGTGGTCCCACGATAGTTATTTTAATTTATTCTGAGAGAACACCCCCGCAATGACCAAAGGACATCTAAATAGGACCCACTTCTTACATTTCCTACCATTACTCAACATTATCACACTGAAGGGTAAGCTTACAATATGTGAACCTTTAGGCAAACACTTAAATCATGTCTAAAACATGTCATGGAGAATATTTTCTTGCACAGTGCAATTCTTTCTGAAATAAATTCCTTGAAGTTGTCGAACTAAGATTCTAAATTCTTTTAGGCTGTGAGCTCAGAGTCATTCCTAGCTTTTGGAAGTTCTCTACACATTTTAAGTCCTTTCCTCCAATTTCAAGGTCTTCTCAGGTTTCAAATATCTTGTGTTTCTTATTTTTTAATCATATGTCTTTGACTGATTCTTCCACATTTCTTGACAACTTTTAAGAGTCTGTATGATTACCTTTGGTTCATCGAGAGCATCTAGAATAGTTTTATCTCCATTTCTGCTGATTTGCAATCTTGATTCCATTGACAGCATTAATATTGTTTGCCATAAACATATTTATGAGCAAGGGCTTGGGATGTAGTTCAGTGGTAAAGCTTTTTCCTGTCATGCATGAGGCCTTGGGTTCTATCACCATCAAAACAGGAGCAATAATAAAGCAATATTTTCATAGGCAAAAAGCTGGGTTATAGAAAATGAACATCTTTATTCTTTGCCATTATTCTTTCTTACATATTAAGAATTTTAAAAATGAAGTTCAGTTTGCCCAAGATTATTCCCCATCTATTTCTTAAATCTTAAACCATCGAGGGAACTCTGCTAAAATTAGTTCAAATGCAACTGTAAAGCTGTATGACTCTTAACTTTCATTGATGGATTCTTCACCTTGTGTTTGGTCACTGTGCAGTCACCTATCATAAAGACACAGAAGTTAGAGAAAAAAAAATCTTTCTTGGTTATAAAATTTTGTGAACATCCGGATTAAATATAGAAAGAAAACTAAGATCTGATGTACTGGTACTACTATTTCCTATGAATTGACCACTGACTATTTCCCTTAGATATTCCTCTGTTAGATGAAGGTGGATAACAGGAGCTACATTAAATGCTTTCAAAGTAAAGGAAGGTACACATTGTATTTTTTGCTTCCTAATTGCCTAGTGAGTCACAAATCTAGCCATCACATGGTGTCTATTTCCTTAGGATTTTGACGTGCATTTTATATCCATCAATTTACGCATACCTATAATTCTTTCATTATTATGTTATCATCATAATTATTATTTTATTATTGTTATTTGCATCAAAGTAAATCAGAGCAAATATAGTTGACAAGCCTCGTTCACTATCATCTTATCATTTGCTAATAATTAAGACAAAGGTGTAGATGAAAGATGGAGAATTGGCAGGACTTTGAAGTAGTAGACTGAGAGAAAATGAGAAGGCTAAAACTTCTGGTAATAAGAGGGGAAAATATGTCAGGCTGCTAATTACATGAGCAAGATGCTTTTTGGCTTAAGATAAGAAAATGGTATACACAGACAAACTGAATGTTACTGGTGCAAGCAAAAACAGTGATAAATCTGACCAATGCTTGAACTTAATCTTTATTATAACCTCATTGTAATGAATTTTTTAGTAATATCTTTATGGAGTGTATATAACACATTTAAGGCACATTTCAGGCTATGAGAAAATTTATGACTGCATAGTAGCTAAAAGTCCCCCATGTCCAAGATCTCTGCACTTTTTGAAAAACCATGAGTAGTTAGTGATATTACCTTGAGATTCCATAAAAGTGAAATGTATCATTTCTTTGGGGCTTCTCTCTGCCAGTTTACTGTCTCTTTGCTAGAGCTAGAACGCCTATAGCGCAGCCAGCTGTGTTTCTTTCCTGTAGTAAACTTTCATTTTATTTTTAAATTAGAACTAGTCTGTATTACTCATCTTTCTCACTGCTGAAACACAATATGTAACACCCACAATTTGAAGCAGAGGTTTAATTTGCCTAGTTTCATTTCATGGTCAGCCAGCTTCAAGTCAGAATCATAGCAGAAGAGCAAGGCAGAGCAAAGCTGCTCAGTGCTTGATGGCTGGGAAGCAGAACGGGGGCAGAATACCAGAAAGGAACAAGATACAAAGCATAGGTATTACTCAAGGTCACATTGGCATGCTTTACCAATCTACTAGGCATTTCTTAATCCAATGAAGATGTCATATCAGGATTAATCATCAAATACTTCGCATCTGATTTTAAATTTACGTCTTGCTAAAGACCCATGTTAGCCAGTAACATAGTGACCAGAACACTAACCATGGATTCTATCTGAAAAAGGGGTAGCAGTGATAAGTCCCTCTTTGAACATTTTTTAATACAACTAACAACCTCAGAACCAAAATGCAGGAAGTTCATTAAAAAATGAAGAATATGCAGTCACTAGTAACTAGGGAAAGTTCATTTTATTTTGCATTGACAGTGTCTCTTGGTGTAATTATCATAAGTGACATGGTTCATGCTTTACTTTTAAACATACAAGAAGCAAATACAAAATATTCACTGAAGGGCCAGGGATTTAGCTCAGTGGCGCTGCTGCCTGCCTTGCAGGTGCAAGGACCTCAGTTCGATCCCCAGTACAAATAAATAAATAAATAAATATAAATAAATAAATAAATAAATAAATAAATAAATAAATAAATATGAAGCCTTATTGTGCTTTCAATTTAGCAATGTATCCTGGGCACCAGCCACCACGTCCTTCTTCGCATAGTAATAAACCAAAGTGTTAAAATAAATATTTTGAAACCATTTTCATATTAAAATTATTGAAAATGAACTTATAAGCCTGGTAAAATTAATTTTTACTAAGTCAAGTAGGTACTCAACAAAAATATAAATATGAAAATAATGGGCATGAGTTAATTTTCAGATTCGGGACCACTCTTCAAATATTTCAACCTACAGCATGAACTCTTTTATCAACAGTCTATTTTTAACTATTTATACTTATGAATTTTATAACAAGGGGAAAAACCAGGAGAGTTTGACATATCTAGATCTAGAAACCATAAAAATAATTAATATACATAATTTATTTGACAAATTTCATTGTAAAAATATTTTAAGGAATTTTCTGAACAGGCAAATATTAATTAACTGTGAGAACATTCTGAATTGAATGCTTATATATTTATCTTTAGACATAGAATTGTGGTTATACTTTATTTGGCATAATTTGCACTGTTCTTAAACTCAGCATCAAAAGTGAAAATATTTTCTTGTTAAAAATGTTATTATCTATAGGAAACTCAATTTATAAGTATAAAACATGTTAATTTTGCAGTGCAGCTTTAAAGCACATGCCAAGAAATATCATGAAAAATTAAAATTATAAGTTTTCGTGGTTTAACAGAGATTTCTAGGAGGGTAAAATGTAGCCATACTTCCTTACTGCTACTGTTACTTCTCAGGTTCTGGGTATTATCACTGAGTTAGGAAAACTCATTCTTCCGGTCCTGAAGCTGGCATATTGCTAGGTTGAGGAATGCTGTACTTCTGCCACATGGCAGATAAGTTAGCTACTTAATGTCCTTCCCTGAGAGTAGTATCTATCCCAGGGATTTTAGAAGGAATTTTCCAAATTTATAGTGATGATCCTGGAAACTGCACCCTAAATTTATATAGAGAAGTTGAGTATTAGGAAACTTAGTAGGCAGACCAAGTTTAGAAGAGCTGATTTTCTACTTACCTTAACTTTTATCCAGTGTGGATGAATATTGCAAAGTGACGTTCAATGCTGGAAGGATCATTAATCTGCAAATCCAAATATATAAAGCTCTGTAAACAGACACATGTAAAAGTACTCTTTTGACCTGGTTGATACTACTTATACTTCATGGCTTGTTCTGGTTGAAAACCTATGGTCCTCCTGTCCTTAGAAATTCTGAGCCAGAGACTGCAAACTTATTATGTAAGTTTATTCAAACACTACCTGTTCATATGCCATTCAAATTAATTTAGGAGAGCCTTTTACATCCTATTTGTCTAACTCGACATTGCTTTCTTTGGGCTACACATCTCCTACCTAAACTTACTTTAAATTACCTGGGAGTTGTCAGTCAAGAAGGTTAATTCTGAAGATTTCTTTTTATAAAGTTGCACGTTATGTGTCAAAGGTGATTCCCAATATACAATGTTTTGATGAAAAATTTTAACTTTATGATGGTATAAAAGAAACACGAATTCAGTAGAAATTTTACTTCAAGTTTTTTCTTTTGATCTTTTCTTTGGCTAATGATGTGTAGTACAAATTTTCTTTTGATCTTTTCTTTGGCTAATGAGATGTGTAGTAATGAAATCTTTTTATTACAAATTTAAATATTCAAATTGCTGAGATTTATCTTTGTTCAGAGTAAAAAAGAATGATTTACTTTGTAATAGCTTACTGTTTTATTAGCATATGCACTTAGCTTCTTAAAACAAGATAGGCTTAAGAGATTTTATTTTTATGTACTAAAATTTGACAACTTCAATAGATGCTCCACGAGAGAACTCAGTTCTTGCATAAAACATTTTAGCATATTTCATCAGTTGACCTATGCCTTTCAGTAGTCACATCAATGTTGTGTGAAGAGTATTGTATGTGTATGATCTTGGTGCACTTGAAGGCCACAGGAAAACAGTTTATTCCTTTTTAAAAATAATATCTAAAAGACAAAAACTACTTTTAAATATTAAACTAAACAAAATTGAGTTTTGTTTTAATGGTAGCGTTCATATTTAACAATAACAGAAACAAAAGTATTCACTGATGTATCATCTTGTTCATTTCTTTTTTACCTTAAGGAAAGATAGCAGAATTCATTGGCTTAAATTAATAAAATAGAGTGTGGGGACTGACAGTTTTAAAGCCTTTATTTATTTTTTGTGGTAATGGGATCAAACCTGGGGTCTTATACATCCAGACAAATGGTCCAACACTGAGCTACACCCAGTCAGAGCTTTAATTTTTTCAAAAAAATACTTCTTTTCACATAATCTGTTCCAATTTCATTTGGAAAAGAATTTTTAACCTACAAAACTTTTCTGAATTTCATTTGTAAATAAAATAATATTACCCATATTTATTTAACAGTTGACTTTTGGTGCTATTGGAATTATGGTGTGATTATTTGCAACAGTGCCATGCAAAACCCTGAATTTGTCCAGGGCTCATAGTCATATATAATAGAAGACAGCTAATGAACTTGAAGTAACACTTCAATGAGTTAGAAAAATAAATGAAGAATACAAAAGAAATCCAAATTAGGGACACTGAAACGACACCGATGCCATGAAAAGTATCTTGTGACTTTTGAAAGACAATGATAAAACACAGGACATATAATTCGTAGATTTAAATTGAGGGAAAAAAGATATTTTATATTACTTTGAGATAGAAATTTTTGTTTTTGATTTGCATATTTCAAAACCTTACCAGAAGGTACTATAATCAATCTGAACAATACAGTTAGCAATACCTAATTGAAAATGTAATTTTCCTCGTATTAACATAGTAAAACAGTCATTCCATTCAGGAAATTCTTTGGTCTTTTGCTTATAAAATATAGTAACACAGGATCATAATGATGCAATTAAAGGTCATAAAAAGCATCTGGTCCTGAATCTCCAGCATATAAAATGATTTAATTTGCTTATTGAACCATTGCATTCCTTATTATCTTTAACATATCTCATTTTTGTAATTAAAGATAATCCTTTTGTATGAGGAATAAATACTTTTTATGCAACTTTGTTAAATCCATGTATTCTTTTCTAAATAAAGTTCAAAATAATTTCTTAAAAATTATTAAATTATATTTTTAAATAACATCTTTCTGGATGATAGTTTATCTTTGGAAACTTAAAAATTTTCAACAGAATTGATTTATTTTACTATTGGTGCATTGAATAATGTGTTCTTTCAATTTTATTAGAATAACAATAAGTATATTAAAGTATACATTTTGTGTGCCATGGAAAAAAATAGGCCAATTTTTAATTAAAACATAGGATAAACTCAAATAGATCATTTAGAAAATTTAGACCATCAAAGAAAAGAAAACATGAAATTTGCAAACAATTTAATTTTAAAAAAACGTACTTTTCATTGAAGTTTTTTTTTCATTTTGGCTCTACATAAAGACATGAAATGAGACATATATTTTTTACATATTAAACAATAAATACATATAAAATAAGTGGTGTACTTCAAACAGACCATAGTAGAATTATCTTTTCTCCTTCTAAACATAATTTTTTTTGTTCAAAACAGGTTTTAATTCATTGGACATATGCTCTAAATCAGAGATGTGCTACCTTTACCAAGCATGTTTTTGGTAGGCAAAATTCTATATGGCCTTAGACTATTTCTATGAATCAAACTTACTTCAAAAATATAGTTAGTGAATATGGAGCACCATCCAAGGAACATAGCACTGAGTGTCTCTGGTATGTCCAAAATGGAAATTTCACAAGTTGTTTTGAGAATAAAATCCTTGTTAGAAGTGGAAAGTTTTGCAAGGTGACAGTTTTAGTCTTTAAATGTGAAATTTTGACATAGTTGTTTTTAAAAAACAACATTTTCTAACAAAACATAGCAAAATACCATTTATTTTATAATTAGTTTTAAAGCTGATTATTTTTCCAATAATAACACTTTGTATTTTAATCCTGAATAACAGTAACTATTTACATTTTAATCAGTATGTGATTATTAGTTAACATGAGAAATAACATTTTCTACGAGTAATTAAGAGTAGCTTTAATATTTTTAATACATTTTGAAGTAAATAACATGATTGAACTTTTAAAATATTTTATTAATTACAATAACACTCAACATACCACTTTTAAAAATAAACTCTTGAAGAACAAATAAAAGTACCTTATTACTTTAACAGTATATGAAATACTTGAAATTTCCAGTAATTGATAGTGTCTTTCAATGACTGTTTACACTTGGTACATGGAACCCTAGGAGAACCCTGCAAACTGTGGCACACCAATGATTAAAACTTTCCTCCATGGGTGAGTGAAAAGGGAGAGATTTGATAGCAAGAATTGATTTTAACTTGCCTGCATCATGTCATCAACATCTGTGTTCCTCTTGTTAGGGACTCTGGGGACCAAAATAAGTTATGCTGAAAATCGTTGCATCTGTTTCTGCCCAAAGCTGCTACATCAGACTCAATAAGGTTGTACCTTAAGAAAATGAAATTGGAAGGTGAACACATCCTTTTATGATGTAAAAATATATGATTTTGCTTCCTATCAATCCATAATGCATCTGAAGCCTGAGCCTAAAATTTAATGCATTATCTATTGAAGTGCTTACTTTGAACTCTGTCCGTGTTAATCTAAATTTGATTTCCATACATCTATTCACAATGAAGTCAAGCAAACATTTATAATTGCTTGTCGTTTGTGAAGAGCTAAGTGCCACTTTATGCCAGATGTTAACCTGGGGCCAGACCAATATAATTAGTTTTGGTAATTACTTGTAGTTCTTCAGGAATAATTCAAATTATTGTATCCTTACTTTATTCTAGAATTAAATTGATGGGTGCTTCTCTTGTGAGAACTTACGGCCTTTAAATCTACCTACTCACAATATGTTATATAACCAATTAAAGTATTTTTCAAGTCTTCTTGCCTTATAGAAAAATCATAATAATCAAAATGCTCAAAAGCATATTTAACTCAAAGATACTCCAGCATTACTTAGGTCATTGGTTTGAAACATTTGTAGTTTATTAACTTTTTATTTGTTTACTGGCATAGTATCTCTTTATCGTACATGTGAACATAAATAAAAGAGGTGCACAGAAAGTGATGGATTGCCCTGAAAGCCTTACCTTTTGTCACATCTTCTCTGTGTCAGTGAACATGTGTTCATACAAACAACTGAAATGTCAGTTTGAATTTTAAATACTCTAAGGTCAGTATGTACACAATCAGAATTTAATGAGATTTATTAATATTGTTTTTCTCTCATTAAGGCTGGAATTATACACAGAAGTATGTAATAGCATTGACTTTGATATTAGACATAACAGATTTTTTGACTTTTACACTGACTACATCTTTTGCCTTGAGGTAGTTAATAATTCTTGAATCTTCTGATTTTTCATTTGCATATTTGTGATAATTATTGCTTATTGTTTTACAAAAGATAATGAATAAAACTTGATAATCTAAACATTGGAAACATCTAAAACCAAAATTCAAAAACAGTAACATGTGCGCATACAGAAAACGACATGCTATAGTGATTGAATGGCAATAAGCTTTGTTGTGCATTGCTTGGAAATGGAATTATCTACAGGATTTTCACGTTAGTAATGATAATGAAACAATCTATGCAATATAGAAAACACGATATAGGATTACAAGGGATGATTGTGCCACCAATGTAATGGAGGTCTCTGAAAGTATGGGGTGTTAGTTTTCTTCAGCTTTTGTTTTTCAACAAAATAGCCCTCTTTACTAGTGTGTGTATTCGTGGATATATGTGTGAGGGAGAAAGAGCCAGAAAGAGAAGATGTTTTGAAATTATTATCATTATATCAGAAGGATAGGGAAACTAATGTCCAATAAGTGAGGGTATAGCAATTAATTCTAGTTAATTAAAGGATGACAACTGTATATCCTCTAAGCAAACCAAATTTTATCTGTTACATTTACTTGAAAACCTATTGAAGTAATTCATGTACAATTGTTTATTGATTTTCAGATGGGCACTGACATTTCTGATGATGAAATGGGAAACAAATCTGTTACATATCTAGAAACCTTGTTGGGAAAATAAAAGTGCTTATTAAATGGAGATGTTATTTTATTTTAATTGTGACATCTTTCAACATTATAAGATCAATTCTTTTACAAGTTAACCTCTAAATTTAATGTTATATAATTTAAAATAATCTCAGAAGAAGATTTGTAGATCTCAACTTCATAAGGTTGAAATAATTGTCTAAGAATAGACAAGGTCAGTTTGTTGAAGAATAAAGGAGGAGTCTATCCTTCTGTTGGTAATATTTAGTGTACCATTGTATTGATTAAAGCAGTGTCTTTGGCACAAGGATTGCAATAGTCAGTAAAACAAAATAAACAGCCTGGAAGCAGATCCAATAGCAATATGGAAACTCAGAATATTATAAAATTCATACAAAAACCACTTGAAAATGATGGGCATTTTAAACAATTATAATAAAAAATTATACATATTAGGAAGAAATAGAAATTTAATTTCCACTATATACATATAGATAAATAAACCAGAAAATTGCTGATGACTTAAGTAGAAAAAAAAATCATTTTAAAACTATCAAAAAGCATGCAGGTCTAGGAATCAAAAAGTGGGGCAAAAGTTTTAACTTGGAAGTTAACAAATGTGAAATTTTATCTGAATTTTCAACTCACTGAGCTTGTTTCTTTGAAGATTAAATGTGTTTACTTCATTTATATAGGATTTTAATAAAATTGCATAATTTTGAATAAATTGTATAATTGCATTTGTGAATTAGAATTTCATAACTTTATTTTATTGTAATATGTTAATGTAATGCAAAAGATAATCCATATTGTATGCCGTTAGCCCATTGCTTTACATGTGGAGAAGGATTATATTTGCCCCAGATAGCTAGTGCATATTCTCATTCGGTAGGGTTTCTCACTACTCCAATCTAATACCATGGTTGTCCTAGACACTTTTGATATAATGTCTAAAGAAAATGACACATTAGAATGCAGCAAATGAAGTAAAAGATAGTAATTGCTTATCCCTCTTTCACAAATTTATTTTAAGACATTCCTTTGAAAGTCTAGGGATGTTTAGAATATTTATTTGGCTGCAGTGTTTGTGACTTCCTTTAGACAATAGCTTAAATATGGCTAGATCTTGATTAACAAGGTTAATTTATAATGATGTTGTATTGAACAGTAATCGCATATGAACATATAAGGAGAAAAAAGATGGGACACCCATTTCTTTTTTTTTTATTAAAGATTGCAAACATACATGACAACAGGAAATGAAGATACTAAATAAAAATTTCAAATATACATATATATCACAGCAAAAAAGGATATGAAATAAGCAAAAATTTATGCAACACAGACTGATAATCCAAATACATTATTAGTTTGATATGATCTTCAGATATTATATGTTCTTTCGCATTTTCTTTTCATATAATATTTTTGAAGTATTATATTTACAAATAAAGTTACATATCATAGTTGAGAAACTGTCCTCAAAATTTTATGATTTATAAACTCCTTGGTTTTATTAATGTGATATATATCATATGCTTGTTGATTGTATCACTTACATTTTCTAACAAAACTTCCCACAGAAAAGAAATATATTTGAAATCCAAAAACAACTAAGAGTTCACATTTTTAAGATCAGATTTTTCTGTTTCCTTTTCATTATATCGCATACTTATTTTTATCATATATTTATAAGCATAATGATAGAATTTAACACCAATACATATGTAATATTCTTCCCAAATGACTATGAATTAAATCAAGCATCTAATTTAGAGAAACATAAGGTTGCCGGAAAAGCTATAGATATGCAAATGTGCAAAATCCTACCACATTCATGACCATGTTGTTTCTCATTTAATAGTGCACACATATGTGTAAAAATATACCCCCCACACATATACACAATGAATATTTTCTACAATACAATATATACTTTGGTATAATAAAACAGTACGGTGATATGTGGAATGTTTGTGATTTGTGTGATTTGAGAAAAACAAATATCATCTTTGACGGAGTTGGAGAATTTGTAATAGGTACCAGATACTGAATAATATTAATGATTTATTATCCATTTATTTAAGTATAGTAATGATGAAATTTACTTAAAAATTAATATTCATTATCTGCAAAAAATAGCTACAAAGATATATTGATAACATAACAAAATTTGTCTTAACAAATTTCCAACCAAACAAGCTGTAGTGACAGAAAAGGAAATTTGCAGAAGGTAAAGATGAGAGAGGAGAATGACGGATGGACCTTAATATTTTCATACTACTCATATATACAGATTTCATAAATTCTCAAATAAAAAAGCAAAGAAAATGAGAACCAACATAACTCATCAATTTGGTTGACCAACATGTAAAGACAAAGATTAATGTGTTGATAAATTTTAAAAATATGAAATGTAAAGCCTGGGATTTAGCTTAGTACTGCTGCACCTGCCTAGCCAGAGCAATGTGCTGAGTTTAAAGCCAGCACCAAGGAAAGAAAAAGAAAAAAGAACAAAAAAGAGAAAAGGAGCATATTGCTTTCTAACATACTCAATAGACTGAAAATGATTTGTTATCTTTTCCTCTTGAATTGTTCCCTTCGCAATGATGTAGTGACCTTCTTTGTCTCTTTTAATCAATTTAGGTTTGAAATTTACTTTGTCTGTGAATAAGATTGCTGCCCCTGCTTTTTTCTGGGCTCTAGTTGCATAAAGAAGTTTTCCATCCTTTCACTTTCAGTCTATGGCTTCTTTTTACATGACGTGTCTTGTATACAACATATTATTGGACTTTGCTTCTTAATCCATTCTGCCAGTTTATTTCTCTTGATTGGTGAGTTGAGGCCATTGATATTAATGGTTATAACTAATATGTACTAAGTTATTATTGTCATGTTTTTTTCGCCTTCTCCTTTTAGTTTCTTACCTTGCCTATTTGATTTGCTCTGTTGGGCCTCATTTGTTGTTACCTTCATTGTCTTTTTCTAGGATATTGTTTAGAATTCATTGTAGTGCTGGTTTGGTATTCATGAAGTTTCTCAGGTGTTCTTTTTCATGGAAGTATCTTATTTCCCTATTCATTTTGAAAGAAACTTTTGCAGGATACATCAGTCTCGGTTGGAGGTTGTTTTCTTTTAGTACTTGAAAGGTCTCACTCCAGCCTCTCCTTAACCTAAGGGTTTGTGTTGAAAAGTCTGCTGTGATTCTGATGGGCTTTCCTTTGCATGTGATTTGTTTCTTTTCTCTTACTGCTTGTAGTATTCTGTTCTTCTGTTGGGTTTCTGGAATCTTGATTATTATATGTCTAGTTGTAGATTTATTTTTGATCAAGGCTAGTTGGAGTCCTATATGCCTCACTTATCTGTATGTCAAATTCTTCCCCACTGTTTGGGAAGTTTACTATAAATAATTCTGTGAACAGTTTTTTAAAGGTATTTGCATTTTCTACTGCTACTTATTGGATTCCTATCAGTCTTATGTTATTCTTCTTTGCATCATCTAAGAGTTGTTGTATCAATTTCTCATGATCCCCTACTGCTTGTAAGAGAACTTTTCTTTTCATGGTCACTGACCACAATCTTATCTTCTATTTCTGAGATTCTATCTTCGAACTCTTTTATTCTGTTGTGAACACTCTCAATAATTTTTTAATCTCCTAAATATCTGCTGGAATCTGCCCTATGGATTCCATTTCTTTCTTATATTGGGCATTTATTGTTTCCAATTCTTTCTTATGCTGGGCCTTAATGGTTTCTATCGTGGTCCTGAGCTCATCTATTTTCCTCTCAGTTTCTGTTCTAAAGTCTCGAATTATACCTTTCTATTTGCTCATCATCTCTATGATTATCTTGGAAATTACTTCTGTTTTGAATTTCCCTAGAGCCTGATTGATCTGTTTTGTTACTTCCTGTGCTTTGAGTTCAGGGTGTCCTGATAGTTTACTGTCAGGCTTTTCATCCTCATTTGCCCCACTATTTGCCATTGGTGAACTGGAAGTCTTTCCCTGTATATTGCTTAAGCATTTTCTCATTTTTACTATTGTTTTTGGGTTGTCCTCAGTTTAACCTTTAGGTTATTACTTAAATCTTCCAGATATAGTTGGGCTTCAGACCTTGGAGGACACCCATTTCTGCTGTTTCATGCAGTGATGTGTGTTCAATGTTATTACAGATTTTTTTCTCATTGTTTCCTCATGACTACGAGAGAACTGTTTGGCATGGGTCTGTTTCCACAAGATTATGATCTCTAAATGAAACCTTATGCTTATTGGCTTAATAACTCTTAAAGTGAACTCATTAGAAATATTAGACTATTCTTTCTCTTTGGCAAAATAGTTAATATATCTTAATGTAGAACATGCAATTTACTATTTAAAAGATTTATATAGATAGATAGATAGATAGATACTGTTTTTAACATCTATCTACATTCCTCATATAAAAAAGATGACTCAAAACCCAAATAGGCCCAATTAGCTCATAATTTTCACTTAAATCTCCAAAGTGATATGACCACTCAATATTCTTTCAAAAATCACACACACACACACACACACACACATACCCCACACACACATACTGTATTATGGTGAAAAAAATTTAGGTATGGTGGGCTCAAGGTGTCTTTATGTAGACTCAACAATTGAATCCTGAAGAGTTGGAAAAAGACGTGTAAAAAGAACAGAACTTAGCAAAGTAAACCGGGACTTGCTCTACAAATAAAGGGAGTAACATTCAAAAATTTAGAAGAAAATATGAATATGGCTTGGAGACTGCATAGGGTGAAGGTAGTCTGTGAATTAAGAAAACACTTATAATATGGAAAATGTACTAGAGAATTCTAAAATATCTTCTGTGAGAACTAGTAATTATTTAATAAGAAACTTATAAAATATTGTCTATAGCTTTTTTATGTAGAGAAGTGGATTTCAAATAAATAGTGTAAAATATGAAACAATTAGTATAACAATTAGTTGAACATCATGCCAGATGTGTTGCATGCACATAAATATTCATAGTTGACCTGTATGGTACACAGTACCTTTTAAGTACAGTTTACACTTCTGTAAATTAAAACAGCATAAATATTTCAGTATATAACTCTATTGACAGAAGTAAAATATCACATAAGTGAAATTAAAACATAGATTTATGTGTTGCATATATGATATTTCAAATCCTAATTCATTTTCCTCTTGCTATAAAGAGCAAACTTCCTATAAATATACATATCTCATCATTAGTGTGATCCAATGATGTTACCAATAAACCAATATCAGATAATGCAGTAATTATACAATTATGTCTACATATCATGTGTACCTCTCATGCTATAGTTTTATCAACTAGGATCAACAGTTCAATCTATGTGTTAAAATATGTCTCATGAAGTAGATGATTATTAATCTTGAAACTTTTTGCAAATCCTTTCTACATTGTTAGTTCCACTTAAAATCAATTGTGGTGTGAAGACTCAGTTCACTGGAATTGAAAAAAGCTACAATGTACAATTTTAAAACACTTTTTAATAGCACACCATCAATGTTAAATAAATGAAAGACCATATTAAAGTTTTCTAGTTTATCAATATTTTCCTTTTAGTTGTTTATTTTTCTTGGCCTATTTTTACTTCAAGATGACCTCATACATTTATTGTTTGTTGTACCATTTTGACCTGCTTTAACCTGAATTTTTTTTTCTTTTTTTTGGCACTGGAGATTGAACATGGGTCCTTGCACTTGCAAGGCAGGCCACTGAACTGCTAAGCTAAATCCATGGCCTTTTAAGCTGAATTTTTAAAAAATCTTTAATTTTCTTTCTGACCTTGAAATTTTTAACTATAAACATTTTTGTTTTCTATTTTTATTTTTGCTTGGTTTGTAGAATTTACTTAATTTGTTAAGTGATTTCAAGCTATTAGGTTTAGTTGTACACTTTTTGCGAGAATATTACAAATTCTTTCTGCAATAATATAACAATGTTGTGTATTCTTTAGGGCATCATTTAGAAGATACATAAGAATGATTTGCTCCGAAACTGGTAGCCTCAAACATCAGATTAAAGTGATACATACTGGGGTTTTCCCTTGTAAAGTTGCTATTTTTTTGTAATTAATAAGAAATATATTTGTTGCCACTTGCCTCGCAAGTGCAAGGGCCCAAGTTTGATCCCCAGTATCCCCCCAGAAAAGAAATATATTTGTGAAAGCACTTCTACAAGCCAGAGTATGATCACTTTAAAGCAGCTTTTTAGACATAAAATTTTGAGTCCAGTATATGTATAATCCATGGAATTTTCCTAAATTTTTGAAGCTATTTGTCTTTCAAGAAAGTTTCTTCTACCCTGTTACTAATGATCACCTCCAGAAAAACGTCCCATTTTTATCATGATAATTTATTTTTGATCACGCTAAAATTTAATTTAATTTGGAAAATACCAAACTTTTTAATCCTAATTCATTTTCTCAGCACAATGTCTGCTAGTTTTGTACACACTACTGTATATGTTAATTTTTAATACTGAGTTAAATTTATCAATTTTCCTGATACTAGACATCTGTGTTATTTCCAGTATGGAGCCATAATGACAAAAGTTGCTATGAGTATTCATGTGTAATTATTTTTATGAGCATAAATTTTGTTGCTTCTTGAATAAACATATGGGTACAAAATTGTTATGTTATAATGTAGGTGTGAGATTATATTTTATTAAGCTAAAAATCATATCATATAAGTCATCATTTTAACCTCTTTAAAGTATACAATTCAGGGGCTTTTAATACTTTGACAATGCCATACCACCATCAAGACTAATTAACTGATAACTTCAGAGATATTGTTTTCTATTTCTCCTTTCTTCCAGTGTCTTTGGCTTTGGTATCAGATTAATGCTGGCCTCATAGAAGGAGCAGGGGCCCAGGGTACTTCTATGATTTGAATGTCCTCTAAAAACCTTGTGTTGAAATTTAATTGCCATTGTAACAGTGCAGAAAGGAGGGGTCTTTAAGACATGATTAAGAAATAAGGGCTCTGCCTTTGTGAATCTATACAGGTCATTATTATGGAAGCGAATTAGTTATTAAAAGGGTGGATTTATTATAAAAGCTAGTTTGCTATCATGCATATTCTTTAGTTTACATCTTCTCTTTCTTACATGCTCTCTTGTAAGTGATTTTCTCCTTTGTGTTATAATGTGTCAAGGTTTTCACCACGTGAAACCCTTCACTTTAAACGTTCCAACCTCCATATGAAGGGAAATAACTTTTGTTTGTGATATTCTATTATAGTAGCAAGAAATGTATTAATATAATTTCTTAAGCCGGGTGTGTTGGCACACACTTGGAATCCCAGCCCTCTGAGGAAAGAAAGGTTGACATATTTGAACTCAACCTGAGAAAATTAGGGACTTAATGACATCCTTCCTGAAAATAAAAAATAAAAAAATAAAGAACAGCTGTTTAATGTAGCCCAGTATAACGGCCTTGGTTTCAATCTTGAATGCCAAACAAACAAATTAAAATAGTTTGTTATGCTTCATTTTTTTGGAAGAGTGTTGGAAAGATTGGAATTAATACTTCAAATGTTCGGTAGAATTCTACAGTGAAACTATCTATCTAGACCTGAGCTTTTCATTGTTGGGAAATTCATTCAATGCGTTCTCACAAATGCATAATGACAAATATCTACCATTATCCATACAGAATAGTTTCCACATTTTAAAAAACCCGAGAATGATCTATTTATCCTTCTCTTACCTCAAATTTCTGGCTGCCACTGGTCCATAAAGTTCCTCTTTGTCTTTTTATGGTTTGATAGTAATTTCTTCATTGACTAATATATCATTTCATGGATGTACCACAATTTGTGCTCTCACTTGCCTCTTAGTGGATATTGGTTGCAATGAAGATTTCACTATTATGAACAAAGATAGTATAAATATCCATGTACATATTTTGTGAATAGACATGGATTTCCATTCTTTGAGAAAATATCAAAGTGAATGATTTCTTGGTCATGTAATAAGAGCATAATGAGATGCTAAATTTTTTCTAAAGTGACTGTACAGTTTTGTATTTCCACCATCAATGAATGAGCTGAATTTAGCATTGTGTTTTATATATTAGCCATTTTTGATGTGTAGTTGCATTTTTTCCTTTTTAGCAAAATGATATATGATATTGAGCATTTTTCATGATTGTCATCTGTTCAATATCTTTTGTGAAATATTTGTTCAGATATGTTGCCCAATTTAGTAGTATTTTTTGTTTCTGTTGACTTTTCAGTGTTCATTCTATATTCTCCTTGTAATTATTTTTTCATATACTATATGTGATTTGCAAACATCTCCCAGACTGAAGCTTATACGTTTGTGAAAGTAATGCTTTTCATGGAGCAAAATTTGTAAATTTTAATGAAGTCCAGCTTATGTGTGTTTATCTTTTGAGGACTACACCTTGGCATTTTATCTAAAAAGTCATTGCCTAATACATGGCCAGCCAGAGTTTTTTATTTCTTTTAGAAGTTTAATAGTTTTAGATTTATATATAAAACTATGAACCTTTCAAATTAATTTTCATGAAAGATATAAAAGTATTGGTTTCTTTTTCATGTGCATATCATACATGTGGCTTGCCTACTCATTTTTAATACTCTTTTGCTTAGAAAGAAATTAATGAAGACTAATTTACATTTTGCTATGATTATTATTTCTGTCCCATCTGAGGAGTATTTACCACTTTCAAAGTGGCAAAGGTAATCTAATTATTAATCATTTTGAAATTTTAATATTAGCACCTACACATCACTATTCTCAAATTAATTTTTCTGCATTGGAGGTGTTGCTTTTACTCCATGTGAATATCTAGTTTTGTCAATATCAATTTTTAGGCAAATAGTTTGCTTTTCCTATGCTATTTCTTCAGTGCCTGTGCTTAAAAATCAATTTACCATATAATAAAGGGTTTATTTCCATGCTCTTCTGTTCCATAGATATATTTTTCTGTCTTATGCTAGTGCTGCTTTGTGTTTATATTGAGAGTTTTAATAACATATGTTATAAATATATCATTAACTACACTTTTAAAAGATGGTTTTGGAACACTCTATAGACGTCTATTAAGTCCATGTCTATTAAACCATCAACAGAATTAAGAGACAACCTACAATGTGGGGAAAAAAATTTTAGCAGCTGCTCTTCAGACAAAGGACTAATATCTATAATATATAAAGAACTCAAAACAATCGCCCCCCCAAATAAAGACCCAATTCAAAAGTGGGCATCTGAAATGAGCAGACATTTCTCAGACAAAGAAGTAAAAGCAGCAAGTAAATATATGAAAAAACGTCCCACATCCCTGGTCATTTGAGAGATGCAGATGAAATCAACACTGAGATTCCACTTCACCCCACAAAGAATGGCTGCTATCAAGAAATCACACAATAACAAATGTTGGTGTGGTTGTGGGGAGAAAGGAACCCTTCTCCACTGTTGGTGGGACTGCAGACTGGTGCAACCACTAATGAAATCAATATGGTGATACCTCAAAGAGCTGGGACTAGAAGTTCCATTTGACCCAGCCATCCCGCTGCTGGGTATCTTTCCAAAAGAAATAAAGGAATAATACCACAGTGATATATGCACCCCCATGTTTATAGCAGCACAGGTTGTAATAGCTAAATCTTGGAAACAGCCCATTTGCCCATCAGTTGGAAACTGGATAAAGATGTGGTTTTTCTATTAAATGAAATACTACTCAGCCATAAAGAATGAGAAATTATATTCATTCATAGGAAAATGGATACATATTGAGGATGTACTCCTAAGCAAAATAAATAAGTCACACATGTGTAAATACTGAATAGTTTCTCTGGTGTGAAAAGCTATAATAGTACAAAAGATCCTAATGAGATAATTAATAATGTGAAGTAGGAAGAAAAGGGCTAAAGATGTAGGGAAAATGGTTAGGGTATGGTAAAGGTAACAAGGGAAAAGAAAAAAAATACGACAAAATGAAAAAGTGACAATAATGTGTTTGTAAATGGGGAGGGGAGGAGTGGGTGAAAGGAGGGCATGGACAAGGGGAAAAAATGAGAACCCAGACCTGTCATGTAGAGGTACAAGATCCCAATAATAAATGTAGTTGTACTGTATATCTAAAATGTACCAATAAACTGAATGAAAGAAAAAAAAGATAGTTTTTCTATCTTTTAAAAGATGGTTGTGGTAGGTAACTTAAATGTCCATGCAGTTTTGATAAATCAGTTTCTTAAATTTGTATTTATGAAAGCCTCTCCTTCATTTAACTCTGGCAATCAATATTCTGGCAATAACATGTTTCTTTTGAAAATATTTATACAAGTGGAACCACACAGTAGGCAGCTTTTAAGATTGGTCTTCTTTATTAAATATAATTTCCCTTCCAAGCATCCAAATTGTTCCAGGTATCAATAATTTTGGTTTTATTGCTTATCAATAGTCTATCGTGTGAATATATTGTAATTTTTAACCATTAACCAACTGAGAGATATTTTGTGTGTTTTTAAAAAGGTTTTGGCTATTTCAAAAGCATCCACTGTAAACAATCTTGCACAAGTCTGTGTAGATGTAGCTACTATTTTTCTGGAGTAAATGCCAAGGAATTCACTGGTTGGTCTATGTGTCAAAAATTTATGGAAATACAACTGCATTGTTCAGTTTGGCTTTATCTTTTTACATGAACTTCAACAATAAAATGGAGACCTAGTTTCTCCACATGTTATGGATTATATCCAGATGTCCTCTCAAAGACTCATGTGTTCACAAGTAGAACTTTTGGGAGTTAACTGGATCATGAGTGTGAGATACTCATCACTGGATTTATAGCTGAGCGTGATGTTGGGAGGTGAATATGTAGAAATAAAATTAACATTTCATGGTGATTTGTATCCTGTAACAATGGTAAACTCCAGCAGTGAGTTTTAGGAGGGTTTTTTTGTGTGTGCTTGTAAACTCATTTGGATTTTCTATGTAAACATTTATATCATCTGCAAATAAGTTCATTTTATTTTTCTTCTTCACTCTGCACACCTTTTTTTATTGCATTGTCTAAAATATTATTCTTATTTAAATAATGGCAGTGAAAGCAGTACCTTTACCTTCTTTACCAATTTAGGAGGAATGGATTTGTTTTTTTAACCATTAAATGTGAAGTTCTTTTATCACATTGAGCTAGGTACCCTCTCATCTTTTAAAAACATTCATTAATACTATTGAATTGTTCAAATGCTTTCTCTATGGGGATTAATATAATCTTGTGTTTTTTATCACTTCATACTTTTGTTAGTAGGGTGGATGAGGCTTATTGATTTTCAAATCTCATATTGGGTCTGCACCCCTGGATTAAAGTACTCTTGATTATATATTTCTTTCGCACTTGTGATTTTTATATTTCAATATTTTGTAATATTTTGAAATATATTGGTGGATAATTTTCATCACATACTGTATTTACATGATTTTGGTATAAGAGTAATATTAGCTTAATAAAAATGTGTTCTAAGCATTTCTTTCTCCATGGAAGTGATTACATAGAATTAATAGACATTCTGTTGTAAATGCTTGTAGAATCCTCTAGTAAAACAAATTTGGACTAAAGATTTCTTCTTTTTTGTCAATTTAAATTGAGAATTTAATTTCTCTAATGACTTTATGCAAATGACTTTTTTATCTTAAATAATTTGTGCTAATTTTTACTTATGCAAAATTAATTTCACTTAAAGTATCTAATTTAAGTCTTTACCATTCTTTATAACAGTCTATAACTAACTTTTGGATGTCTTCAATGATGCTTGCTAATCTTTGCTATCTCATTCTTGATAATGGTAACTTGTCCATCTGGGTATAAGTTTGCAATCTCACTGATCTATTTGAATAATTAGATTTTTGTTTCACTGACTTAATTTCATTAATTTTACATTATATTTATTATTAACTTCATTATTTTTATTTCTCCCTTAGCTTTTCATTCATTCGTGCTTAGACTATTGATTTCAGATTTCTATCCTTTAATGTGAGCATTTAGTGATATAAATTTCCAAGTGTGTTTTTAATTTTCCTTCAGAGCAATATATTTTTATTTCTCTTAATATTTCCTCACATACTTATTCAAATCATCTTTTTTATTATTCAGGGGTTTAGACTTTTTCCTTTTATATTATTATTAATGATATTTTAGTGTGATTCAATTGTGGCCAGAAACCACATTCTCCTATTTCAGTTAAATTTTGATGATATTAGTGTTATGGCCTAGGATATCTTCTATTTTGGTATATGTTTTATGATTGTTTGAAAGTAATGTGTATATTGTTGCAGGGTGGAAAGTTTTATGTCAATTAGAAGATTTTGGATAATACTATGAGTTCTATTTCATTATTGATTTTATATCTAGTTAATCTGTCAGTTGTTGATAAAAAACTATTTAAGTCCACAATTATAATTTTATATGTGTATTTCTCCTTTCCAATCTATAATTTAGTAACAGATACTTTTTAGCTCTGCTTTTTTTGAGCATACACATTTAGGATGCTTCTGGAGAATTTACCTTGTCATCATTATGTGATGTTACACTCCTCTCTCTGACATTTCTTTACTGAATTAGATTTTTAAAAATCTATGTATTTAGTATTAAAATAGCCATTCCTGCTTGTGTCTAGTGAAGATTTTCGTGGCATGACATTTTTTCAATTTTGTAGTAACACATACCCATACAAATTAAATTTCTAATGAGATTTTTCAGTCATGAAATAATTGAGTAATTTAAAAAATTTACTCTGTCCATGTCTATCATTTAATGGCCCATAATGCCATACATGTTTAATGTAATTTTTTAATTGAGTTTATTGGTACATTTTAGGGATACAGTACAATTACATTCATTGTTGGGGTCTTGTACCTCTACATGACAGGTCTTGATTCTCATTTTTCCCCTTGTCCCTGCCCTCCCTTCACCCTCTCCTCCCCTCCCCATCTACAAACACTTTATTTCCATCTTTTCATTTTCTCCAATTTTTTTCTTTTTCCTTATTACCCTTCCCCTACCCATCCCACCTTCCCTACATCTTTAGCCCCTTTCTTCCCCTTTCACAATGTCACTTTTTGATATGTATGGATTACATCATCATTCTAATTATTTATATTCTTTGTATTATCTCTTCACTGCATTTGTATAAGATTATAGAATATATTTACAATTTCATATAAATCATCCATGGTGTTTTTAAATGCATGCATTTAATTTTTGTGATTTTTGTAGATGTTGCATTGTTTTTCTTACATACTGTTGATATTTATATTTACTAATTTTAGTAAACTGTAGAAACCAAACATATTCTTGTAAGTATTTCTATTACTGGAAAAATTGAGTACATAAATGGTTTTCTTAAACTGAAATTAAAATCACCTTACATTATATATAAAACAATCATATGAAAACTCTGAAAGATGGAGAAAAGGCACACTGGATAGAAAGCTTAGCCTCCTATAGGTCCTTATAGACTGAATTGTGTCAACTCAACATTTATGTGTTGCATCCCTAATCCTCAATGGGCTTAAATGTGAAGATAAGGTCTTTATAGAAATAATTACATTTAAAGGAGGTCATAAGACTGGTGCCTTAATCTGATAGAATTTTGGTCATGTTAAAGAGAATTCTCTTTCTCTTCTTTGTGAGGACACATGAGAAGGTAATCATCTTCAAGTCAAGAAGAGCAACCTTCCATAATTCAACCATATAGTATTGCTACTCTAGGAGTAAGCCTCCAAAATTGGGAGAAAATGAATTCTTTTTTCTAAGATACCAAATTTATATTATTTTGTTATAGAAGTACAAGTAGACTAATAGCAGGTCTCAGTAATGGAATGGTAAAATGAATGGACCGCGAGAAATGAAGAAGTAAAAGAACAGCACTATGTTTAAATCAATTAGATTTTCCTTTTCTTTTTGAATTTTCTTTATTTTTTCTCTTAAATTCTTTTATTGGTACATTTGAGGTATATAATACATTTACATTCATCATTGGGAACTTGTACCTTTGCATGGTATATCTTGCTTCTTATTTTTTTTTCTCCTTTCCCCTGTCCTCCTTTCAACTCATCCAAACCTCCCTATTAGCAAAGGCTTTGTTTTCATTTATTTCTTATCTCATATTTTTTCATTTCCCTTCTTTCCTTACCCCTACACCTCCCACTTCCCCTACCCTTTAGACCTTTTCATCCTATTTCACATTATCAATTATTCATTTTAGTCCTTATTTACCCTTTCAGTTTTTCATACTACAGAAACTATTCGGTATTTCCACGTGTGTCCTATTTATATCAGGTAAGAGTATGACCTCAATATGCATTCATTTAATTATAAATGTCTTTAATTTCTCATTCTTTATGGCTGAGTAGTACTATATTTTATATAAAAAACACATTTTCTTTATCCAGTCCTTTGTTGATAAGCAACTGGGCTGTTTCCAAGGTTTAGCTATTACAAATGTGCCTCTATAAACATAGGTGCTCATATGTAGCTGTGGTATCATTCTTTTAATTCTTTTGAAAAAATACCCAGCAGAGGCAAACCTGGGTCAAACAGGACCTCTAATCCTAGATTTTTTTACATATCTCCATATTGATTGCCACAGTGGTTGCACCAGTCTGCACTCTCCCCAACAATGGAGAAAGGTTCCTTTCTCCCCACAACCACGCCAACATTTGTTATTGGTTGATTTCTTGATAGCAACCATTCTTTCTGGGGTGAGGTAGAATCTCAGTGTGGATCACATCCGCATCTCCTGACTAACCAGTGATGTTGAACATTTTTTCACATGTTTATTTGCTGCTTTTACTTCTTTGAGATATGTCGGTTCATTTCAGATGCCCATTTTTGAATTATATCTTTAAATTCAGGGTGTCTAATTTTTTAAGTTCTTTGTATACTCCAGATAGTAGTCCTTTTTCTGAGGAACAGCTGATAAAACTTTTTCCCATCTTGTTTGTTATCTCTTAGCTTTGATGGTGGTTTCTATTTCAATGCAGAAGCTTTTTAATAAGATAATATTTTATCTTTTAATTATTTGTGCTAAGTGCTGGCTAATTCCCATTTGATTCATTAAGTTTTTTTTTAATGCCGATATCTTTAAGAGTTTCACCTAACTTGTCTTCCAGCTTGTTTAGTGTTTCTGTTTTAATATTTAGATCTTTAACCTACTTCAGTTTTGTTTTAGTACATGGTGATAAATAGGGGTCTAGTTTATATCGTTGGAAGGTTGAAATCCAGTTTTTCCAAAACCATTTACTAAAAAGGCTATCGTCCCTCCACTGAGGATGGTTGGTTCCTTTGGCAGAAATGAGGTGGTTGAGTATGTCTGGAGTTGTTTCTGCATCTTCTAATCTATTCCACTGATCCTCAAGTCTGTTTATTTGCCAGTACCCCACTGTTTTTATCACAATAGCTTTATACTATAGTTTCAAGTTGGGGATTGTGATTCGGATATCATGTACCTGGGGCTGTGAGCTCCAGGTGTGCAGAGCTGGTGTTGGCTGGGCAGAGGATCCAGATGTGCAGCACTGACATCAGTGGGGTGGAGGGTTTTTGAATTTTCTTAAATTATGTTTGCAGATGAAGCAAAAAATGTGACAACTTCTTATATGGCCCTCACTTTATGTACATGCAGTACTTAAAACAAATATAGTATAAATGAAAGAGGTAGCTGGATATAGTTGCACATACTTACAATCCCTGCACCGGAAAAACTGAAGCAGGATGGTGACCATGAGTTTGAGGCCAGTGTGGGGTACATACTGAGTTCAAGCCCAAGCTGTAGTGCATAGCAGGACACTGTAAAATGAACAAAAATCATGAAAGAGATTAAATGATGTGGCCCAAATTTTTCAAATTGCAGGCTTATTAAGATATGATCCACATAGTATATGTTGAAATATATAATTACAAATAAATATTTGGCCAATACCAAAAACTCTCCACAAAATTAGAAGAGGGAAAAATCAATTTCATTATTCCAGAAGCATTGAGCCACAATATTGAACACATAACATAATCCACTAAAAAGATTACAAACCCAGGAATTTTTCCATATTATCTAGACAAGGACATACAGCCTATTTAGTATATTTTGCCAAGATAAAAGGTAGCTATTATTTAAGAGGAATAACGTTATAATTTGAAATACATACTGTATCCTAAGTTCATTTGATAAATGAAGTAGTTACCTGCATTTGTTAATTATCTTTACAGAAGAAAAAATATCTTACTCATGTCATTGTGGTAGGAGATAGACTTGTAAATTGGAGTTATGCCACAGAAACTTGGGAGATAGAGGCACTCCCTTCTCTGATTCCATTATTTCAAAAGATAGCTTCTATAGTTTTGACCAAAAATGCTGAGAAAAGGATTGATTTGTTTTAAAAAGATTCCCATCCATACTCCAGAGACACAGAAAAAATTCACAACTAAAGTTTAAGTAAATATTGTAAGAAAAAGGAGACAGTACAATCTCTTTTCCTGCTTGAGCCATCAATAATTAAATATTATTTATTCTTGTGCTTAATTTTTTTTACTTTCATACATTTGATTGGCTCATTTGAAGTATATAATTTATAATATTTAGTATAATGAGTTTAAAAATTACCACAATCAATTTACATTGTTATCACTTCTCAAAAGAATCAATTTATTAGCACGACATGTCATTCAACATTCCCTTCCAGACCTACATGACAACCAGTCTATGCTATATGCATCTGTTTTTGCATATTCTAATTACTTTTATCAAAGGAATCATACAATATGTGATTGTCTGTTGCTTCTTTCGCTCATTTAATGTCACTTTTAATGGTTTGTATAATTTGTAACAAATGCCAATATTTCTTTTTTTTTTATTTTTTGCTGTATGATATTTTGTGGCCTAGATATACATGTTCATCTATTCATCAGTAATCCTACTTTGAACATTCATGTACAAGTTCCTGTGTGGAAATATGTTTTTAATTTTTCTGTGTGTATCTACAACTAAAAATTACTGCTTCACAGGATATTTGGTCCTTGTGAATACCTGCTAGACCATTTTCCAAGTGACTGTATCATTGTCTATTCCCATCAGCAGTATATGAAACTTCCACTTTTTCAATATCATGGAAAATACTTATCATTATCTGTACTTTTTTATTTTCTCTATCTGCATTTTGTTGCTGACTATTGGTATTTGACATCTTTTCACGTACATTTTGCCCAATTGTTCTGGTTAAAATATTGAATATGCAGATCATTTGTGCATTTTAACTATTTGATGTTACATATCTCCGTTGTAAGACCTTCCTTTATATTCCAGATATGAGTCCTTCTTCAGGCCTTATTAGGAGAGAATGTTTAAAAAATTTAATGGAGTTGGACTGGTACACTGAACTCACTTAATCCAAAAGAAGGAAATAAAAGGGAAATAGTGAAAAACTGCCTTGAAATACATAGAAAACAATAAGAAAGTGGCCCATGTAAATTAAATCATATAAATAACAGCATTAAATTTGAGTGAATTAGACAATTCAATTAAAATGCTGTAATTGTCAGACTGAATGAAAGGAAAATAAGTTTCAGTTATACTTTCTTTGTGGGAGACACACTTTATATTCAAAGAAACAAATAATTTGAAAACAACTATAAAGTAGCTTGTTTGCTGAGTGCCATGTTTCCAGCTAATATGAAGAAAATAATAAATTAATACAATAGAGAGATTAAATGATGACATATATATTATCTACCTTTGACATTTTTCTTACATTTATAGTATTTACACTTTCATCTTAATGCCTCATAAGGAAATTTATAAGTTAAAAATGAAATGCTTTAGTGCTTGCTGAAGGCCTTCTTTCTGAAACATGTAAAAGGTAAGCAAGTTGAGAAGAAAGGCTTAAATAAGGGCACTTTGAAATTATCCTAAGGACTCTGAAATTTATGGAAAATATGTTTAGTTATTTAAATCCAGATGTACCCACAATCAAGATATCATGATCTTGCTAATGCAAAATTGGAGGATTGTTTTGGATATAAGTTCTTAAATTATAACTGTGGCAAAATTCATAGAAGCAACTTCTTCATGTTTCCCAAATCATAAGGACAATAGTACACATCTTTTGGAAAATTCTAATGTCTAAATGAAACAAATTTGTTCAGATTTTTGTACTCCATAGAAACTTACTGTTCTCTGATTACACATATTTATTGCTATCCTGGGTTGTGGTAACACAGAATTATGAGATATTAGACAAATTTGAAAAGTGAATTTTAAAAATATTAACTTACCATGTTCAAAGATTACCTACCATTTGACATCTTCATTACCTATTTTTAATATATAGGTGAGTGGATATAGAAAATATCATAGAAATGAGAAGTTAAATATAACTTAGTTCTTCTCTGAATCAATGTCTTACATATTCCGAAGGCCTACTTGTCATTGAAAATTTTTCATGTTCAAGTATGATGCCTGGCACAGGACATACTGCCTCTATTGAAACTTTTATCTCAAATCCTCTTCTTTCCTTCCCATCAGAGAAAATATATACACGCCAATTCTCTTTTCAAGTATTACTCCTCAATACGACCAAGCCTGCATTAGAATGTAATTTGACTTTATTTTAATAACAAGTGTTACCTTGAATTTGTTCCTTTTGTTGAGTACTTCCATCCTCTTTGGTAAGAAATTATCTATTATCTAGCTTGCTCAATAGGAAAAATAAGATGTTACATTATTTTCAGTGTCCAATTAGGCTGTACAAATTTGCAGCGTATCTACAAAGTTATGGTGACATCAGAATTCACAATGTTTTCACTCAACATATCTGTCAGGAGAAATTGCCCTTATATATTAGATTCTATGAAGGCGCAAGGCTTTTAAGATACATTGAATTTTCATTGTCAAGATTTCTACTGTTAGCTGACTTATTGTTTGTTATACTGTTCTATAAAGTAGGTCTGACTGAGAACCCACAACTTGTTCTCAAATGAGAGAAAATGCAGAATTTTAAGTGAGTGCAAGTAGCGATACACAAAATTATGAACTGTCATGTAATTACTACAGTCCTAATAAATATAAAAAGCCAGCATCTTATAATAGAATTTTAGCTGTTTTTGGATTTCCTCTTTAAATTAAGATTGTTTAGGATCATGTAATTATATCTGAATTATAGTAATGGCACTTTGTGTCACTGAAATCAAAATGTAAGTGAATAAATGTAAGTGAATAAATAATTTTGTTTCAAATCACAATGGAATATGTAGTATTTGTTGATATTGAACTTAGATTTAGTATACATTTAGGTTAATTTTTCTAAGTTCCATGTGAAACAAATTCAGTTAGAATATTTACCATCAATAACCATATTCTTACACTTTTCTATAATTCTTACTGATAGTGCTCATACACCTGTTTCCCTACATGAATGAAGAAGTATTTCTTCATTGAATTGATTAATCCATTATTATTTACTTAAGTTAGCTTCTTTCTTTAATCTATAAAATTGTATTCCTTTCTTTATAAAAACCTCCCTTAATTTTTCTCTCTCTTTCAACTCTACATGTGATTTTTTTCTTTGTTCAAGATTTGGCAAATCTTTTGGAATAAAAAACAAATAAGTATACTTATCAAATACTTATATATGTACTCCTGTGACAAGTTCAAAATCATGTATATGGGTGTGATTACATATCAACCTATCCATTATAAGTAGGGAAATATTAATATATAATATAATCATTCACGTTTGTATATATTATTAGTTCTTATTATTTGTGGAATTGTATTTGTGAATTACTTACTGATCTGTTTGTAACACCAAAATCAATAACTGTCTTCAGTTTTAATTTGTAGATCAGTGAAAATTTTGTCACTCAATATGTGACTTTCCAGCTGAGATTGAAGAAGGCACCACTCTGCCTTCTTGTTTCAGTTTTCATACTATAAATGTGTTCTTTTGTGGAGAGATTTAGTGCCATATCTTGTTCATAGTTCTGTGCTTTTTTGTTGGTGATTTGTTGTTTAAAATAGCACCCACACATAGTGTTGAAGTGTTAAATGAAAAAAGTCTCTTGATGTACTCTATTTATGGAGTGAGATATTGTACTGTTCTTTTGTGAGTTTGGCACTAATGAATCAACAATATAAATTATATAATGTCTTTAAACAAAAACACAAAAAGTAAAGTTATTTGTTGTCAACTGATAAAATGTGGCCAGGGGCTTTCAGGAACCTAATTCTCTATTTCTCCTAGGAGCAATGTTTTAGTATTCCCTAATTCCGTTCCTTCATAGACTCTATACACCATAACAGCCACGAGTAATGGAATTGATTAGATGTGCAAAAAGAACAAGATGAGAAACTCCGTCTTAGCTTATATAAGATGCAATGGACCTACCAGTAGAAAACAGTGTAAATCTATTTTCCATCTACATGACAGAAAAAGGAAAGTTGAAATCCTTCGAAATATAAACTTTCCTTACAGCTACCTATGCCCACTCCTTACATGACTACTGAATAGATTATGTATTTTAGAATCATTAAGAATAAGCTGCTTCGGGCCAGGAATGCTGCGCAGTGGTTCCGCCGCCTGCCTCGCAAGCGCAAGGGCCCGAATTTGATCCCCCATACAAAAAAAAAAAAAAAAAAAAAAAAAAAGGAAAAGAAGGCTAAAGTTTTGTATTGAAGGAGTTGAAGAGCTTAGGCCCGTATCTGGCTTGTGTACACAATAGGAAGTGGCCTCTTTTGGACGGCAAGTGTGTACAGATTGTACAATAACCTTGGATAAAGACGCCTAATAAAATGATAGCAGGTGGGTGCATGAGGTAATGAATCCAGGAGCGGACCCAAAGGAAAAGTATCCAATGCTCATATATAGTAAGGACCAAATTATTAGTACAATTCTGCAGATAACTAATAAAGGTTTACATAAATCCATTAGGGAGGACTGCAATAGTATAAACAGAAGAAACACTTCTCCCTCAAAATTTTAGACTTTTATTTTATTATTTAACATGTTGTTCAAGCCCTTGAGAACTTCTGTGAGATACCACTAGGTACTAGATATATCCAGGGAAATGGAAAAATTTGCAAACTTACTATAGTCACATTGCCTTTGGTCAGATCAACTCTCAAGCCAATAAACTGTGACCTGCTTTCCTTTAAAGAATACGTAAGGAGCGTCTATGATTAAGACTCCGCAATTGTTGCAGTTCTTTTGTGAACTCTCTACGCTATTGGTGCTCCAAGTAGGCCATTGTAAAATCATTGAAGTACATCACATCCTCTCCAGTAAAAAATAATTATGATGTGTATTCCTGATTATTTTTCATCAATTAGAACCAACCCATTTCCTCAGTAAATTTTTTGCACATCTGTCAATTTCTATTTTTTAGTATATGTGCTGCCGAAGCAAGCACCAATTTCTATTTTTTAATTCATTAAGTTTCTTGGTACATTTTAGGTATACAATATGTGATATTCTTCATTGGGAATTTGTACCTGTGTGACAGAGAGGTGCTGAACATTTTAAACTAATTCATTCTTATTACTTCTTAAATATGAAAAAGTAATGACAGTTCATTGCAACTATACTCTAGAAACCTTTGATACTCATCAAGTCTATCAAAACAGGTCTATAAATTTTTTTATTTTTCATAAATATTTAGGAACTATCAAGTATATGGCATATAGCATTGCACATGTAGTATATAGTGTAAGGTACTTATCAAATGTAAGGCCTTTATAGGTAAAGCATAGTCATTTTTATGCATGACAACTTTATATTAGTTCAAATTATTTTAGAAACATGAAATTAATTATATTTGATACTTTGCTCAAATCAGGTAATCTCCATTTATTTTATTTTTGAGTGAAGCTGAAATAATTCTACATAAGACAAATGTATGTTTTAAGAATATTGAAAAAGTTATGCTAGAAATAATTATTGAAATATAATAAATGTGCTTTATTCTGGTAAACCATATTAAAATAATAAACAATTTACTAACTACACTATCATACTTCTTCAAGTTTTCAACTCACACATATACAAAAGCACCAAGTATAAATTCTAAAGACAGCAAAATACTTAACAAAATTTTTTTCTCATTTTAATAATCTTAGCCGAGTGATGATTCTAATGACTAGTTATTTTACACCAAAATTAGTTTTAATGGTTATGCTTTTACATTTTTGGAGTGTATGTCTGTGATACATAATAATTACAGTCATCTTGGGGAACTGGCGTGATACCCATCATATATTAGTCACTTTTAGTTTCAAATGACTCAAATGTATCTTGTATCTTTCTTTTTTGGCTGAGTAATATTCCATCTTGTATACATACCAATTTTTATTCATTCGTATGTTAATAAGCATATAGGATGTTTCCCAGATTTAGATATTATTAGTTATCCTTCAATAAGCATGAGTATGTATATCATTGCAGTGATGTGATGTCTTCAAATCTTTTAAGAAGATATATGGAATGGGCCGGGGATTTAGCTCAGTGGCTCTGCTGCCTGCTTTGCAAGCACAAGGACCCGAATTTGATCCCTGGTACAAAATATATATATATATATATATATAAACATATACATATACATATACACATATATATACATATATATATGTATATATATATGTATATATATATGGAAAAAGTATACGTGGGTCATATAGAATTATTTTTTGATAAATCATCACATTAATGTCTACAGTTGTTGTACTATCAAACGTTTTTTTGAGTCTGTATTTCCTTTACAGATACTTTGCATGTTTAAAGTGAGAATTTCACAAGAATTAGTGATCATTTAGAGTTATAATGTTCCCAGAACACTTTTCATTTATTAACTGTTCATGAATTGTTTTCTTTATTTTATTTTTATTTTTAAATTTAGGTATGAGGAGTTGAACTCAGCTCAAGACCTTGTCCTTGCAAGGCAAGCACAGCACCATTGAGCTACATCCCAGGCCCAAAGTTTTACTTTTGTTTTGTTTTGTTTCGTTTTGTTTTTGGTACTGGAAATGGAACTCAGGACCTTGCATTTGTGAAGCAGGCGGTGGCACCACTGAGCTAAATCCCTTGCACTGAATTGTTTTCTTTAAAGCACTGTTATCTATGACAACATTATCAAATTTTACAAGATCTTTCCTCTGCTTGATTTTAAACCTACTACAAATTATCTTGAGGAATCATAGAAGCTATATGTTACTGGAGATTTCCATAGTTTAATTATTTCATTCATTGTCAATTTACATCATTATATTTTAAAATGTAATGTAATCACTTTTTAATACCAGTAGTGAGTATTTAATGTAATGGCAATTTTAAAGCATCCAGTATATCCACTTTATTCGAATTCTTCCGCTTGCAGGAACAGAGGTAATAGGACCATTTCTTCAAATTTGAGACAAGCCAAACCACAGGACTTAATGTCATTTCTCCAGAGATTCATTTCTTGTGGCATGTTGAAGTAAAGATACTGTGTCTTTCTGTTGGGAAACAAACAAGTCTTACAGCAGGCAATCCATCCAGCTAACCAAAGCCTTCATATTATGTCAAAAGTTTATTCTTTTAGTGAAGGTCCATTTTTGTAAACATTTTGAATAATCAATTTTTAACATACCTATAATATTACAATTATAATCTATTAAAAATATAATAAACTTAATTGTTGTCAGCCAGATTTTACCATTTTGCTCTTAATTTTTGAAGATGATTTTAATTAGTAAACAAATGTTAGTCAGTGTTAGTAAAGACAGCTAATGTGTGGTATTGAATACAAAATACCTATATTTCGGAATAATATGTAAAAGGGAAGTAAATCCTTTTCTATCAATTACACATCATTTCACAGTTACAGGTTTGTTATATTAAGAAGAGGGCTATAAATAAGTGACACTTGATTGCATTATGCCACAAAATGCTCAAATGACGAATTTAAAGATATAATTTCTTCATCCTCTGTATAAATAGCATAGAAAAGTATGTAGTGATTTGTGATAGTATTACAAGTAATACTTTATTTTTGTTTTTCTTTTTAATAGTACTTTAAAAAGTCTGTGTTAGTTCTTCCTTTCCGTTATTTTTGCTTGAAAATTTTTCTTTGGAGTGGTGGTGAAGGGTTTTGATATATCTATTAAGGATAGAAAAATATTTAAGTGAAATTATGTATTATGAATTGTATCAATATTTTTGTAGTTCTATCATATTTTTAGTTGGAATAATAAAGATTTTCTACATGAATTTTCATGTAAATTTATATGCTTTTTTGGCAACAAATTTATAATTCAAAACATTTCCATGTTTTTTGCAGCACTACTCAGAATGGACAAAATGTGGAAACAATTGAGGTGCCTGTCAGTGGACAGATGGCTTTTAAAATGTGATATAAATGAACAACCACAAAAGAGGAAATTCTGTTACTGCAACAACATGGATCAACCTAGATAACATCAGCCTAGTAAGTGAATTAAAAAGGCTTAGCATGATAAATACCATAAGATCTCACTTACAAGTGGAGTTTTAAAAAGTTGAATTCATAGAATTAGAAAGAACGGTGATTGCCAGAGGAGGAAACGAGAGGAAAATGGTGAACTTTTTGAAGATTCAGTCATACAAGAAGGTTCAATTCAGCCCAGTGACAATAGTTAGCAATAATATGTTGCGTATTTCAAATTTTCTAAAGGAATGTTTGAGTGTTTTTGCTGCAGAGGAATGGTAAATATTTGAGGTGGCAGTTATTATAAGTAGTCTGATTTGACCACGCTAATCTGTGTACGTGTATTGAAATATCACATTATAAGACATAATTTTAACAATCAATTTTGGGAAGGATAAATTTGAGTCATTTTTAGGAAAATGGATGCACCCTGAGACCATAATGTTAAGCGAAGGAGATTAGACCCACAAGCTTAAATATTGCATGGTTTCTCTTATATGAGACACTCCAAATATACATAAAGAGCAAATTACGAGAGAGATAATAGGAAAGAGGGACATTGATATTTTGCAAAAGAGGAGTAAAAAAATGGATGGAAGGGGAAGAAAACAGGAGGATGAGGATGAAAAAGAATGAAGATGTGTGATGTACAGGTACCAAAACTGCCACAGTGATTGTGATCATTATGTACAGCAAAAATGTACTAGCACAAATAAAAGTGAAAATAAAATGAGATAAAACTCTAACATAAAAAGAAACATGGAAACTAGAGCTAATGTTCCAATATGCCATATTTTCTGCACACTCACACGTCTACAGAGGAACCTAAATGCTGTCTTGCTCATAAATGCAGTCTAAATAAGTGTTTTAATATATTAAATTGTATTTCTTTGAGGAAATCTCTTCTGTGTAATATTCTCAAGAGCCATTAAATGTGGAGGCATGGGTGAAGTTGCAAAAGTAATTATTTTATCCAATGCAATGTAAAAAAAAGTTTCTTCGACTCTCATGAATTACATTTTAATGCACCAAATGGGCTTTCCTTTGGGAAATAAACACATCTTCTCCAAAAAAACTTAATAATCACAATATTTTTGGACCTTATGCCCTTATCAAATATCCCTAAGTAAATGTTATATACTTTTATTAAAATTTATTTACCCTGTAGGAAAATGTGTTTAACCAAATTATTAATTTAAATCTTCAGAATAGCCTCTGCAGGCTCTTCAAATATTATAGATAATTAAATTAGTCAGGTTTCAAGAAATATACAAAATAAAACTTTTATAATGAGGCAGGTAGACAGTTAAAGCTTTCAGACAATAAAATTAGATATGTACAAAAATAACAAAACAGTAAACTGCTCAATAGTATGCAATGAGAACCTACATGGTTGTGTACCAGGGATTCATTCATTGGCTCTTAAATGATATAATTTCTAATTTTATTGTTGTTTAGTAAAAAACATTATAGAGAGGACTAAGTGTTTTTTTTCTTACAAAATAGCATATAATAACCTTTTCAGTAGTCCATACTTGTACAGAATGTTTGCATTCATCCTAGGGAGCGGGTACCCGCAGTTACCATATACTGATTCTTTTATTTATTTATTTTATTTATTATTTTTTTTATTTGGTGTTTGGAGACAAGGTCCCACTGTATAGTTGAGCTCACAACAATCCTCCTGCCTCAGCCTCCCGAGTGCTGGGATTACAGGCATGCATCACCACGCCTGTCTTGTACTGATTCTTTTTATTCCCCGTTATTTAACCACCTATGTCTTTCCCACAATATCTAGACGACATTCTTCATTTTTCTTTATTATTTTAGTCCATATTAGTGACACATGAAGATGATGTTAATTGTAGTTAGTGGAGATGACATATCTTGAATCCTTTTATGTTCCCTCCCCTCTTTAACCTTCCACCCTAAGACTCTTAGTACCCTTCCCATGTGGAAAGATAATTCTCTCTGTTTTATTTTATCGGTCTTTTATTTTGCCCATTATTTGTACTTTGGATTATTCAAATGAGGGGAACAATATAGTATTTAAATTTGTGTCTCTTTTATTTTGCTTAACATCATATTTTCAATATATATATATTTTCCTACAAATATGTCAATTTTATCCTTCTTTCTAGGTGAGCAGTATTCCATTATATATAGATACCATATTTTCTTTGTCTATTCATGTACTGATGTAGACTGCTTATAAGATTTAGCTATTATAAATTAGGCTGCTGTGACTATTGATATCTATGAATCTCTGCAATATGATGTCTTCAGCTACTTTGGGAAGATACCTAGAAGGTGAATAGCTGGGATAAATGGAATCTTTATTTTTAGCTTTTTGCAAAGTCTCCATAGAGATTTCCATAACGATGGTATTAGTTTACACTGACACTAGTAATGTAAAAGCCATGCTGCACTTGGTATTATTTGAGTTTTTGATGGCTATCATTCTCCTAGCATGATAAAAATCTTACTACTGTCTTACTTTGTATTTCTCTAATATTTTAAAATGTTGAACACTTTTTCATATAATTACTGGTCATTTTACTTCTTGATCTGAGAAGAGTCTATTAATCTTGATTGTTTTTTACTGAGTGTTTTATTTTGGGAGGTCTAACTTTTTGAGTTCTTTCTTTGTTTGTTTGTTCTTTGGTTTTGGTACCAGGGACCTAACTCGGGCCCTTGCACCTGAGAGGCAGGCAGCAGAATCACTGAGCTAAATACCCAGCTTTTTGAGTTCTTCATATATTCTAGATATTAGTCCTCTGCTTGAGGAATAGCTGGCAACAAAATCATCTTTCCTGGTCGGTATATTGTCTCTTCTCTCTGTTTTTTTCTTTTCCTTTGTTGGGCAGAAGCTTTTTAATTTGATGTAATCCTGTTTACTGATTTTGCTGTTATTTCATGCACAATTGGCATTCTGTTCAGACTTTCCCTATATCAACGACCTCATGCGTTTACCTATTTTATCTTTCCGTAGGTTAAGAGTTTCTGTTTTAATAGATAGATCTTTGATCCATTTAAATTTTAGTTTAGTACATGGTGAGAGTTGTTGGCCAGGTTCAATCTTGTACACATGGATAGACAATTTTCCCAGTACAATTTGCTATCTTACTTCCAAAGTATGTATTAGATTCAAATAGTTGAATGTCTCTATAGTTGTTTCTGCATTCTTTATTCTGTTGCACTAATCAACATGCCTGTATTTTTTGTTTCTATTTGTTTATTAATACCATGTAGTCTTACTAGTGTAGTCTTGTAGCATAGCTAGAAGTTGGGTATTGTGACATCTCATGTTTTGCACTTGTTGACCAGAATTACTTTTAATATTCTGGGTCTCTTTGGTTCCATGTGAATTTTAGTACTGTTTTCTCTAATTTTGTCATGAATTTTGTAGAAATAATGACTGAGATTGTGTTAAATCTATGTATCAGTTTTAGAAGAATTGTCATTTTGATAATATTAGTTCTCTCCAGGAGCAGTGTATGTCTTCCAGTTTTCTGATGTCCTCTCCAATCTCTGTCCAGAGTACAATAGTTTCAACTTGCGAGGTATTTAACTTTTTTTTTTTTTTTTTTTTTGTATGAGAGATCGAACTTGGGTCCTTACAATTGCAAGGCAGATGGCAGAACCACTGAGCTAAACCCCCGGCCCTAACTATTTTGATTAGGTTAATTCCTAGGTATTTAACTTTTATTTATGTTATTGTGAATGATGCAAATTTCCTAATTCCTTTCTCAGTGAGTTCATTGTGGGTACAGGAATGTTATTGTTTTTTGTGTTTTTATTTTGTATTCTGCTACATTTCTGAATTTTGTCATTAATTCTAGGAGGTTTGGAGTGGAATATTTTGGATCTTCTATACAGAGGATTGTGTCATCTCAATGTAATGATAATTTGAGTTTTTCCTTTACATATCCTTTTTATTTATTACTCTTGCTTGATTGTTCTGTCCAACATTTCAAGTACTATATTGAACAGAAGTGATTATCATGTGTGTTATTTCCTTGTTCCTGATTTTAGAGGGAAAGTTTACAGTGTTTCCCCATTTAATATCATTTTGGCCATTGATTTGTGATGAATGGCGTTTTATAGATAAAAGTAAGTTCCTTCTATACTTATTTTTCCAGAATTATATTTATCATGAATGTACATTAGGTTTTGCCAAATGCTTTAACTGCCACCTTGTCCTTGACAAAACATGGTTAATGGAGGAAATATAACTTTTTAAATAAATGATGCTGGATAAACTGGCTTTCTACATGCCAAAGACTAAAACTAGGCCCATGTCTTTCACCATGCACTAAACTAAAATCAAAATAGATCAAAGATCTAAATATTAAAACAAACACAGAACCTCCTGGAAAAGAGAAAAGGTAGAACTCTTGAGGACATAGGGGTGGGCAACAACTTTATGAACAAAATCCAGACTGCATGGGAAATAGTGCAAAGAATCTGGAATGCATCCTATTAAAGTGTTTATGCATTGCAAAAGATATCACCAACAGAGTTAAGAGACAATCCACAGAGTGGGAAATATGTTAGCTGGAAGTTGCTCAGTGCAAGGATAAATATCTAGAGATACAAATAATTGAAAAAAATCAGACCCCCAAATTTAAAATGCCGATCCAAAAATGGGCATCTGAGATGAATAGACACTTATCAGGTGAAGAAGGAGAAATAGCAAAAAAAAAAAAAAAAAAAAAAAAAAAATCAACATCACTAGTCATTCAAGAGACGCTAATTAAAACAACACTGAGAGTCCATGTCACTCTAGAATGAATGGCTAATATCACAAAATCAACCAATGACAAATGCTGGCAGGGCTGTGTAGAAAAAGGAACCCTGCTTCACTGCTGGTGGGAGTGTAGACTGGTGCATCCACTGTGGAAATCAGTGTGGAGATTCCTCAAAAAATTAGAACCAGAATACCCATTTTACCCAGCTTTTACACTGCTGGGTATCTTCCTGAAATAATTAAAATCATCGTACCACAGGGATATATGTGTATCCATGTTTATAGTGACAAGATTCATAATAGTAACAAGGTTCATAATAGCTACAATTTAGAAACAACCAAAATGCCCATAAATAAAAAAGATGTGTTTTTTAATACAATGGAGTACTACTACTCAGCCATAAAGAAAGATAAACATGAAACATTTATACTTAAATAGATGCAACTTGTGACTATACACGTAAGCGAAATAAATCAGATACGTGTGTAAATATCGCATTGTTTCTCTGGTGTGAGAAACTGAGAGTAAATAAGGAGAAAAATGTATAATAGATAATATAAAATAACAATAAACTGTTCAAAAGAAAAGGGAAACTGAAGGGAGAGAGGGGAAAGAGAAGGGGAAAAAACAAGAAAAGAAAGAAAAAAAATGGAAACAAAGCTTTTGTAAATAAGGGGAGTTGTTGGAGGGAGCAGAGGAAAATGGGAGAAAAAAGAGGAACCAAGATAATCATGTACTGGCACAAATTCCCTTTGATAAATGTGACAGTTATGCATATCTAAATTGTCCCAATAAAATTAAAAAGAAAAGAGCAAAAAAGTAACAAAATGGAAAGAAAAAGGATACAGATATGTACTTTCCTTTCTTCTGTTTATGTGGTGTATTACATTTATTTATTTGCCTATGTTGAGCCATCTTTCCAACACTGGGATGAAACCTCCTTGGTAGTGTTGTATTTTACTTTTTATGATTTGTTGCATTCTATTTGTCAATATCTTATTAATGATTTTTGCATGTATATTCCTTAAGGCTATTGGGCTGCAGTTTTTCTTCATCACTGAGTCTTTGGTTCGGGAATAAGAATGATGCCAGGTTCCAGAAATGGGTTTGGAAGCACTCCATCCCTTTTCATTTTATTGAAGTGTTTAAGGAGTACAGTATTGGTGTTATAATGTCTTTAAATCTCTTGAAGAATTCAGCAGTCAGTCAACCAGATCCTGGGCTTTTACTAAGATAACACACATTGAGTAAAAACTCTCCTTATATGGAACTTTTTCCAAAATAGACAGTATATTATTCCACAAATAATGCTTAAATTAAAACAAAAGAATCAAAATCAAAACATGTTTATTCAGACAATTTTGTTTTAGTTTTCTGAAACTAGAAAAGAATCACAGAAGATACCACAGAAAATTGATAAATAGTTGGAAACTTAATAGCACACTCTTGAACAGTGAATGCATCACAGAAGAAATTAAGGAGAATATTAAACAATTTCTGGAATCAATTGACAAATGTCACAACACACCAGAACCTACGGTGCCCAATGAAAGCAGTACTAAAGGGGAAGCATACTGCACTGAATAATCACATTAGTAAATCCCAACAAGTTCAAATAAACAACTTAATAATGAACCTCAATCCAGTAACTCAGTAATGAGCCCCAATCCAACAATCCCAACCCAAATCAAATTGGAGGAGGGAAATCAGAAATATTAGAGTGAAAATTCATGAAATTGAGACAAAAATACAGAGAATCAGTAAATTGAAGAGGTTACCCTCTGAAAGAATAAACAAAATAGAAAAACCATTTGCCAAATACATTAATGAAATTGGAAATAACAATGGTGAAATCATAGCAGACATTACTGTAATTCATGAAATAGTAAATGCTATAAAATTGTATTTCAACAAATTAGAAAATCATGAAGAAATGAACAGATTCCTAGTGTTATTAGTATTATCAAAACCAAATCAAGAAGTCTTAAAAATTCTGAACAACCAATAAATTGAATCAAATTGACTGTCTTGTATTAAATATAAATATTAAAATATAAACCATGAAATTTAAAACTGGCACTAGTCTTTATTACAGTATTCAGTATTATTATCCTTTTTCAAGGAGGGAGATTGCTTTACCGATTTTAGGATTGTGGCTTATTCTCAAGTCTTAGAAAAATCGATAGTGTTCATATTGTTCAAAAAACCCTACTCACTGAGAGAATTATACTTGAAACAGATACAGCATGTAATATATAAAAAGCACTTACAAATAAAGAAGAAAATTGACCAAAGAAAATATCAGTAGATGATAAGAATAAAGGAATTCACAAAAGAAATGCAAATGATAGTGTGCATATATACCAATATTACATCTCTAAATATTCAAAAATAGGGAAATAAGGTTTTTTGTATCTAAATGGAAAAGAAAAACAGTTTTTATTGCCCATTACTGTCAAGCACACATTCGGATCCATATGCATGAATATGTCTGTTGTAAAAGAACATCAATATAGCTCTTTTTTTGTCAATATTTGTTAACATCCCTTTAAAATAGGTAGTCTGTTTCTTTGTCCTTCAGAGATGGTGTTGATGAATCTTTCGTGCACGGTTGTAAACATCAAACCAAATATCAGGGTTGATTTGACAGCCCGTCCTCACTGTGGGGCCTGGAAGCATTTCAGGGTTACTCCTCATAGCATTTTCATTGACTTGACAAAAAGGCTGGGTGTTGCTTGAATAAATTAAAAAGGGTAGCACAGGTGGCAATTCTAAGTTGAAAAAAAAGACATAGAACTCCTCTCCAGAATGTAAAGGTGTCCCGTTGTTTTACACTCGTGTTGAAAGAAGAGTGCACAGCAGGGTCTAACACATTACTTCTGGACAGAGGCATTCTCACGTTATTGTTTTCTTATATTACATTTTATAAAATACTTATAGTAGCACAGTTTTTGAAAATATGCTTTTCTGGGCCGAGGATTTAGCTCAGTGGTTCCTCTGCCTGCTTTGCAAATGCAAGGTCCCGAGTTCAATCCCTGGTACCAAAAGAAAAAGTAAAACTATGCTTTTCCTCTCTCCTAAATTGGTGGTGGAAATACAAACTAGCAGAACCATTATGAGAATCAATATGAAGATTCCTCAAAGGACTGAAATTAAAAATTCCATACGACCTAGCAATCCCCGTTTGTTCTAATCCCCAAAGAGCTAAAGTCATCATGCTACAGCAATATTTGCATATTAATGTTTCTAGCAGCATAATTCATAATAACTAAATCCTAAAAGCAGCCTGGACACTCATCAACAGATGATCGGATAATGATAATGTGACATCTATATATAAAGGAATACTATCTGGGTTTAAAGTAAGTAAATTTGAAGCCTTTGTAGAAAAATGGATGTATCCGGAATGTTGGCTGAAATAAATGAAGCACACAGTCTTGAATACCATTTATATTCCTCATTTGACTGAGGCAAAGCACAAATAAAGAAAATGATAAAAGATGGATAGAAGGGGGCAAGGGGACAGATCTCATCCAGTGTGGAAGTGCTCTAAGGGAACAAGGAGAGGGTAATTGGGAGTGGAAGGGGAAATGAGAGGAATAAAGATATGTCTAATACAGGAACCTAATAACTCCAAATTATAAACCGTAACTTGAGCTAAAACAAACAATATCATCAAGTGGGAGAAAGGTGATTAGGGAGCCAGAGGGTGGGGGAAAGAAGGGGATTAAGAAAAAGCTGCAATTTATACATGTAATCCCTCCCCAAGATGATTGTAATTGCATGAATTACAAACATGTACTAATAACATAAAATAAACTTTAAAAAATTCTATGTGAGAAGCATTACATCCATAACCTGGATGATTGTCTGCCAACGATCCACTAACATATTTTCAACTTCACCCCATAAGACTGAGCTTCTTTAGTGTATGAGAGTAGTGTTGAAATAAATTTGAACTTTCCTATCACCATAATTAATTTCAATTATCATGTGTTTAAGAAAGTGTTTCCTAGTCCATATACTGTTTAAAGAGCACACAAACTGAAAGATATCAGACTAAAGTGATTAGAACTTGAAATTATTCCAGAAGTATCAAATATCCTGGTACTTGTAAAGCTCCATTGAGATAAAAATCCAGATGATAGGGCCTCTTATATGATTCATCAGTTTTTATCTTCCCCTTTAATTTGTTTTCTTTCTCTAAAGTGAAACACATACAGTATATCTCACATATGGGAGACTAACTCAGTTCTCATTATAAGCACTACAGGAAACATATACACAAAGTATTCTGAGTTCTTCTGATAAGTATGTACATTAATGCATCAGCTGATTCTTTTCTTGCCTTATCTTTAGTTGGTAAAACAACATAGCTATTCCAATACTATGTACAGTAAGTAAGTGTAGTATATATTTTTGTATACTAATTATCTACATATCATATTTAGCCAACGTGTGGAAGCCTGAAATTTGTGTTAAATTTGTTAGAAACTAATCATCTCTTTGTACTGTTTTTTTAGAAAAGTTCATACCTTTTCTACCCTATACATAAGCCCATCCAGATCAATTGTGAACATCTTTGTAGAATAAATTTGGCAGCACATTGCAAGTGTAATTGAGACAAAAGAATAACACACAAAGAACACAATGCACAGCAGAAACCAGAGTGAGAAAAACCTGTATGTGGTAATTGCAAAAAAAAAAAAAAGAAAGAAAGAAAAAGAAAAATGTGATTCATTTTTAACTGTAGTTTCTTAAACTCATGAAAGATATTTGAAAGAATTTCAAAAGAAATTATTGTTCCCATAGCAGAGCATAAATTCTTGCATGAAAATGATACTCAGAATAACCTACAGGCTAATTTTTGCAGGTTTTTGATATTCATTTCTCCTCCTCTATTCTTTTAAGTTTTTTTTTTATTATGACTAAGGTACTTCAGGATATCAATGTGATTTTTGACGTTTGTTTCTACTGTTCTCTAAAGAGTGATTTGGGTAGCTCAATTTGTTTTAATTCTCAGTGCTGTGTTACTGATGTTGGCACTACAATTACCTTTTAGCCATGAGGATAAACTTCAAATTTTTCCCTTTGTGAATTTCACTTTTGCGACATCTTAAGAGCAGAGAGAGAAAAAATAAAATACAGCAGCCTGTTCCCTATTTAATATGAGTTATTTTCTCTTGAGCCTGCTTGGTTTGAGACCTTAACATTCTTACCTTCTTTCTATTCATTTATTTCACTCTTTTGTTGAGTGAAAAGAAAAACAAAGAAAAAACTCCCATATTTTACACTGGATCATCCATTCTCACTTTATGAAATCACAAAAATAAATAAGTTTTATATATTTTTTCTTTTTTATACTATATGTTTAAGATCAGGCCTCTCTGAAATTGGAAAGTTTGCCCATTATTCAACTTAGATAAGTTACATTCTTTTAAAATGAAAAGCATAAATAATTTGCACACGAAATTAAATATATTATCTATGTGCAATTAAATAAACTTTTGTTGAATAACCACTTAGGAAGACCTAATGTATATTGAGGGCAACTCCAAAGCAAATGTGCCCTAAAATAATAAAATAATTAAAAATTATACAATATTTGATATATTTAAATTTTAAGTAGGTAATTATAAGAAAGGTTGACTATTTCTGGACACTTACAATTTTATTTTATGGTATGAGCTTTTTAAAATTCATAATGGCATGTTGGAAGTGTGGGCTTGGGACAGTTAACTCATGATCTCCTCTAAATACTTCTAGCTATAAACACCATAGTCCATTTCTGAACAAAAATTGACTAGGATTTATTATGATTTAAATAGAATGTTCTAGGAGGCAAAAAATACAAATATAGGTAATTAAGAAAGGATGACTATTTCTGGACACTTACAATTTTATTTTATGGTATGAGCTTTTTAAAATTCATAATGGCATGTTGGAAGTGTGGGCTTGGGACAGTTAACTCATGATCTCCTCTAAATACTTCTAGCTATAAACACCATAGTCCATTTCTGAACAAAAATTGACTAGGATTTATTATGATTTAAATAGAATGTTCTAGGAGGCAAAAAATACAAATATGTTTACATTTTTCACAATTGTTTTATATTTTTCAAAAAAAAATCTATAGTTAGGGATGATACAGGTAATGGGTCTCCTTGTGCTTGCACGGCAGGCGGCGGCACCACTGAGATAAATTCCTGGCTGACTTCACTTTTTGCTGTGCTTTTTAAGTTCTCAATCTGTGGCTTCCTGAATGATAGTTGTATTGTTATAACCCTATAAACAGAAAGCTTCTGGCATCTAAGACAGGTGATTAATTTTCCTTAGGCAAATTTCTAATGAAAGAAAGACTGCTGTAATAGCTAATATCTATTGATTGCTTTCTGTGGACTGTTTTTAACACTGAGCATTTTGCTATGGTATCTTATGTCATCCTCAAATCAATCCTATAAACTGAAGAAACCAGCACAAATAGCTTACAAAATGAGTACAGTTAAGAAGAGTTGTAATTGAGGTTCTTATCCATGAAAAACAATCACGGGAGTCATCAATTTCAATCTCAGACTTTCTCTCAAAGTACACCTATTTAAATACTCCATTCAGTGTCTATATATATAAATGTATTTACACTGACTGCTATTTCACCTGTCATCAGTATCATATAGGGAACTTACAAGATGACGCTCTAATTTTCTGCGTGAAAGATGGCTTAAATCCACAAAGATCTCTGAGAAATCATATATATACATATATATATGTATATAACTTCACTTTGTTGGTAATTTGTGTTGTTGGTGGATAGTTGCAGTGATAGATGTCTTATTCTATGTATTCTTCTCAAAATTTGAAAGTTACTTTTCCTCCATTGTAGATGGAGTTTCTGTATCTCCCCATGACCATAGGATGAGTATTATAACTTTTCTGATCAACAGAATTTGGCAGGAGTGATGATTCCCATTCACTCTTTCTTAGTCCATTTCTTGGGATCCCTGAACCAATACATGAGAATTTTATCTACCCTAAACCACTATGTTACTTTAATCACCAAGAGAAATCACACAGAGATAGATAGAGCTGAGGAATTTCAAATATTCCAGTCCCCAGCTGTTCCAGCGATGCCTTCTCAGGTATCAAGAGCTAGAGTAAAGAAGCCTTCAAGGTATGTCTAGTCATAACTACTGTGACTTCAACCTTTTGAGAGACTGTAAACAAGAATCAGTTAGTTCAATATCTCTTGAATTTCTGATCACTATTGTTTTAAACCAATAATTTTGGAGGTTAATTTGTTATAGAGTGTTATACATTTAGAAAAACAAAGCGACCTTCACAAATTCTCTAGAAATCTCTTCCTTACTGCATGACAAACTAGCACTCAGCGTTTTTCCATATTGGTTTCCTAAAGTATATAGTGCAATTTTATTTTTTTAATTTAATTTATTGGTACTTTTTAGGGATACAGTACAGTTAAATTCATTGTTGGGATCTTGTACCTCTACATGACAGGTCTTGGTTCTCATTTTTTCCCTTGTCCCTGCCCTCCCTTAACCCCCTCCTCCCCTCCCCATTTACAAACACTATATTTCCATCTTTTCATTTTCTTACATTTTATTTCTTTTCCATTATTACCCTTCCCTTACCCATCCAACATTCCCTACAACTTTAACCCCTTTCTTCCTATTTCACAATGTCAGTTATCTCATTAGGATTTTCTGTACTATTACAGTTAATTCACACCAGAGAAACTATTTGGTATTTACACATGTGTGACTTCCTTATTTCATTTAGGAGTATATCCTCAACATGTATCCATATTCCTATGAATGACTCTAATTTATCACTCTTTTTGGCTGAGTAATATTCCATTTTATAGAAAAACCACATTTTCTTTTTCCAGTCTCCAACTGATGGGCAAATGGGCTGTTTCCAATTTTTAGCTATTACAAACTGTGCCACTAAAAACATGTGTGTGCATACATCACTGTGATATGATTCTTTAGTTTTTTTGGAAAGATACTGAGCAGAGGGATGGCTAGGTCAAAAGGAAGCTCTAGTCCCAGATCTTTGAGGTATCTCCATATTGATTTCCATAGTGATTGCACCAGTCTGCACTCCCACCAAAAAATGGAGAAGGGTTCCTTTCTCCCCATAACCACACCAACATTTGTTATTGTGTGATTTATTGATAGCAGCCATTCTTTGTGGGGTGAGGTGGAATCTCAGTGTTGTTTTCATCTGCATCTCTCAAATGACCAGTGATGTGGAACATATTTTCATATATTTACTTGATGCTTTTACTTCTTTGTCTGAGAAATGTCTGTTCATTTCAGATGCCCATTTTTGAATTGGGTCTTTATGTTTGGGGAGGGCTGATTATTTTGAGTTCTTTATATATTCTAGGTATTAGTCCTTTGTCTGAAGAGCAGCTGGTAAATTTTTTTCCCCACAATGTAGGTTGTCTCTTAGTTCTGTTGATGGTTTCTTTTGCAGTGCAGAAGCTTTTTAATAAGATGAGATCCCATTTGTTGATTCTTTCTGTTAGTTCTGGAAACAGTAGCCACAGCAATTAGACAAGAGAAAGAAATTAAAGCAATAAAGATAGGAAAGGAAGAAGTTAAACTGTCATTATTTGCTGATGATATGATATTCTACATTGAAGACCCAAAAAACTCCACCAAAAGACTTCTAGAGTTAATTGCCAAATTCAGTAGAGTAGCTGGATACAAGGTGAACACCCAAAAATCAATGGCCTTCTTGTACACAAATAACAGACTCACTGAGAGAGAAACTAGGGAAACACTTCCTTTCACAATAGCACCCAAAAAATGAAATATCTAGGAATCAATCTAATAAAAGAAGCAAAAGACCTCTACACTGAAAACTACAGCACTCTGAAAAAAGAAATCGAAGAGGATATTAAAAAATGGAAAGATATCCCCTGCTCCTAGGTAGGAAGAATCAACATAGTGAAAATGGCCATACTACCAAAACTGCTATACAGATTCAATGCAATGCCAATTGAAATTCCAACACTATATTTTACAGAACTAGAAAAAAGAATCAAAAAATTCATTTGGAACCATAAGAGACCTAGAATAGCAAAAGCCACCCTAGGCAACAGAGACATGGGAGCGGGTATAACAATTCCCAACTTGAAACTATACTACAAAGCCACTGTGATAAAAACAGCATGGTACTGGCAAAGAAACAGATCTGAGGATCAGTGGAACAGACTGGAAGACACAAAAACAAATCCAGATGTACTCAGCTACCTCACCTTGACAAAGGAGCTGGCCATCCCCACTGGAGGAAAGATAGCCTCTTCAATAAATGGTGTTGGAAAAACTGGATTTTAACCTGCCAAAGATTAAAACTGAACCCTCTTCTTTCACCATGCACTAAATTAAAATCCAAGTGGATTACAGATCTAAATATTAAAATATAAACATTAAACTTGCTGAAAGATAAGTTAGGCAGAACTCTGGAAGACATTGGCATAGGATAAGACTTGATGAACAAATCTTCAGTATAATGCAATTTTAGAACATGTATGTAGTTTTACTCGCTGGACGAATATGTCGTACTGAAAAAATCCATTTAGAATTTAAGAAGTGAAAACTATCCACCTGAAAGTAGAATATTGATTACTAGAGATTGGTAAGGTTATGTGTGTTGAGAGTAGAGGAGGCTTGGGAAAAAAAGGTTGAATTTTATCAGTGCATGTTGTACACATGTATGGAAATATCACACTGAGCCCTATTAATATATACAACTATTATATGTTAATAAATGCAGGCATTGTTGCTTCAGAGAGCTTAAATAAGCAAATGATTAATTCTTATTATGGCGTGTTATAAGGAATTTAATGAGGTGAAATTAGACTCTGAGTGCTAAGCAGGATGCTTACAAAAGAGAGAGACTGTGTAGCATGAAGTAAATCCAGTAAAGCTACTGGATCAGTTCTACTTGGTACCAACCTGTAGTTCATTTCCTCTTTAGAAGGTTTCTGACAGAAACAGTTCTGGGGTAAGAAACAGAAATAGAAATAATCATAGAAGCTTGAAATCTTTAGTAACTTGTAATGCAAATTAACAGATTAATAATAAGTGAGGTGGCTATGTGCACAGAATGAAATTGAAGTTCAGAGACACTAACCTAAATTGTTTGAGGTGAACTGGTCATCACTTTTGGGGTTCTGACAGCCTCAGAACTATATGTGAAAGACTAAATTAGTAGGTTGACTTTTCAAGTTAGTCTGCATTGAGAATATTGATGTAAGAGTGAGTAGAGATAAATTTTTTGTTTTTATTTTTATTGGTTCTTATTTGCATTACATAGTGATTACACTCCTTGTGGGGAATTGATCCATGTGCATAACATATTTCAATTTTTTTTTCATCTCCTTTCCCCACCTTTGCTACTCACTCCCAAAATCCCTTGATCCCTTTAGCATTTGAGAAGAAAAGTTATCTCCCTACTTCTTTATATCTATATTTTGTTTTATCCTCATTTTTATTTTGGGTTCTATTTTGCCATAAAGAAAAATAAACTTGAGACATTTATAGGATGGTGGATGCACCATGAGGCCATATGTTAATTAAAATAAATGAGGTACACGGGGTAATGTTAAGCTTAACATTAGAAACCAACATAATAAATACAATAACAAATGTAGAAGGAAGTGAGGAAATAATTTGTGAAAAATTAAGCTAAGATTTGCAAAGTGAATTGAAGTAGAAATAGAATACAATCAAGAGGAGTATAGCATAATGACTTCATGGCAGTGCACCAAGCTCAGGTATACATGATGATAATTACATGGCATTGTGATGTATCAGCTGGTTGAAAGTAGTCAAGATGTTGAACCTCAGAACTAGGAACAAAACTGAGACTGTCTTTCCCAAATCACAGTTATGGCTAATCTTAAATCCTGAAACAAATACTGTGGGCTTTTGTGGTCTAATCTTTGTGGCCCAGATATATTTTTCCATGTATTTTTTTTACTTCCTGTTGAATTTGCTACACGTATCTCATGCAAGAGTAAGAATGGAGTGTAGAGACATAAGTGAGATGAATGGGAAGAACTTGAGGAAAATAAACAAAGTTTACAACATGCACTTATTATGTGACCTGGAAATAACACATCTGAGTATTTATCGCATAGAAATGAAAACAACATCCACCCAAAAATTTTGCATGGTAATTCATATAAGCTAAGTTGCAATAATGAAAAAAGCCTAGAAACAATCAAAATGTCATAAATGGATGTATGTTTAACCAACTATGTTATAGCCATACCACAGGACACTATGCAGAAAAAAAAAATTATATAGGTACAACAACATGGATAGATTATAAGGGTATTGTACTGAATAAAAAAAGACAATGAGGATTTGTATGCTATATGTTTCAATTATTTAATATTTTGGAAATGAAAATATTATAGAAATGGAAAACAGATTAGAGTTTGTCAGAGATTATGGATGATGGAGTGCACAGTGGGTACATGTGACTAGAAAGATCTAGCCTAAAGGTTGCTTGTGATGATGGACTAATTTTTATCTTAATTGAAATGGGGTCTACACAAATTTATATATTCATCAAAATGATATAAAACTTTTCAAGCACATTGTACCAAGTCAATTTCCTCAGTTCAATTTTGTAGATTTGTTATGTTCAGTGTAAACATTAGAGGAATTTGAGTAGAAGGTACAAAAGACACTTCTGTACTATTTTTACAACTTCCTGATGATGGTATAATTATTTAAAAATAAAAATTTTAGAAACATTTGTCTCAAATAGCATAAGGATTATGGAAAAGAGTGCAGATTCTAATGTAAAATTAATTCTTCAGTGAACTAAGGTCATGTGACTGTGTGTCCATAGCTTTTTTGGTGGGGTACAGGGATCGACCTCGGGTCCCTGCGCTTGCAAGGCAGGCAGTGGAACCACTGAACTAAATCCCCAGTCCCATAGCTATTTTCTATAGTGTCGAATTTTACAACATCTACCTATCTATGTAATAGCTGAATTCACAAAAAATAAATGGTCAGAACACCGATACCATAATGACCTTGCAATGTAGTAAAATCAGGTGATACCACACTTCACATGTGAATAACACATGAGTTTATTTGTGTTACACAGAGAAACACACCAAGAAAATGCTACCTTGCAATCAAGACCTCCTGCTTACTCACTGTTAACATGCCAGAACATGGATGGAGAAGAACGGAAGTGGAATTTTGGAGAAAGCTATAAATAACAAGGTACAATACAGCAAAAAAAAGCAGTATCCAAGGAAAAATCATGGTGTTTTGGAAATAACTGAAGTATATATTAAGTCAGCTGTGAAACAAAGACCCCAAAATGAAAATAAAATAGGAAACATTCATCATAAAGGGGTCATCTTTGCATTGTTTCTGAATATTTATATGGTGAAATTAAAGCCAAACTCTCATTTGTCTGAATCCAACAATGTTAGCATTACTGCAGGGTGTTTTGTTTTGTTTTGTTTTTTACATCTTAGGGTCTTCCTTAAAGAAAAATAAACAGGTCAATCACGAAGCAAGGCAGAATAATGAAGTATTGTTTTTCTGAGAAAGAGGAAGAAACCAATACTTCTTAATGCATTTTTATGTAAACATACAACAGAAGGAAAGTAAATAGAAAATGAAAAGTAAATGATATTTGGAACAAATTTGTTTCAGCAGTTTCCTTTTACAAATTTGATTCTATTGCTCTGTTCATTGTCCTCATTCAAAACCTAACACATTAGTTTCCACTCTATTGTGACTTAGTCTCCATGACATCAAAATACTACTCAGTTTATTGAAAAACAATCAGTACAGAGCTGGGGATTTAGCTTAGTCGTTCTGCCACCTGCTTCACCAATGCAAGGTCCCTAGTTTGATCTCCAGTATAAATAAATAAACAAACAAATAAATAAATAAGAAAAAACAATCAGTACAACCAACTGAGAGGCATGAAGATTTTATGGTTTTCTCCCCTAATGTATAACTGTGTGTTTGTGTGGGCATATACTTGTATGTGTGTGCGTGTGCGTGTGCGTGTGCGTGTGTGTGTGACAGTTTGACTGGAGTTTTGAATTAGACTTTCCAATACTAGTATATTTTAATCTATTTGATGTAAGTTATGCCCACAAAAAAGTCTCATCCGTATTTTATAACTTTTGGGGGTAAACTTTTAAGTTTTTAAAAATTAGTCTTTTGTGAGTTTTAACATGCATTCCCTTCTAATTTAACTATTAAAAAATCAATTTAATAGAACATATTAACTTGTTATCCCTGTTGAAGGTAGAAGATCAAACATTTTAATGAGCCAAAGCCTGTTATGCTTGCAGATTACTTGCTGCTGTCATTGTCTTTTCTGTCTGAAGAAGCTGAGAAAATAGAAGTGCTTTTCATTAAATTTTCCAGTGAATAACAAAGTAATGCCTTTGGAGCTAAAGGAGATCCCCAATAATATTGCAACTAGGATTTTTCAAACACTGATATACCTGCTATGATTCATAACAGCGTGTTGTAAAGATAATCAATTTCAAAGTTACATTTTTCTAAATAACAGCCTTATTGAAATGGAATTTGCCTACTTTAGATTTACAAACCCAAAGTAAATTAATTCAGTAGATTTCAGCACATTGAGAGAGTTGAGCAACCCTGACCACAGTCAAATCTAGATCATTTTTGTTATCCACTAATCCACTAGCTATCATTTCCCAATCCCTCCCTGCTAATTCAAGGAACGAGTTGGCTATTATCCATAGATTGGCAAAATTAGGTAGAAGGAGAAAGAGTGAATGACTTGGTTTCATTTATAATAGCAGTTTGAAAAAAAGATTCTACCTAAGGACTGTTTTTGTTGGATTTAATTGAATTGGTAACATTCGGTCGTTCAACTCTATTCATTTTTTTATTTACTACCTTTTTTTCTTAAATCTATACTATCATTTTGTCCTCTTGTTCATACTCAACAAGGCTGCATATATGCATATATTTAAATAGTCCTGTATAATTAGAAGAGAAGAGTGTATAGAAAATATTGCTTCACTCAACAATAATTTTTGTTACTGAATGTAAATTAGATTTACTACACCTAATCACTACACAATCGTTTTCCATTCACTAGTAATGGATATTTAGTTTTGGTAATATTCTATTACTTCCACGAATGCACTAATGAATACATACACACACGTCTCTATATTGACCTTTGCTCTAATTCCTCTTCGAAATGCTTAAGATATGATTGATATTATTATATTGGATGATACTATCTCCCAGTTTATCCAGAATAATCCCAATTTATGACAATAATCCTAGGATAGTGATGAAGTTTTTGATAATTGTAAAATCTCAGGTATGGGATGAGTGCATATTTCGTTTAAATAAGTACTTTCAAAATGCTCTCCAGATTATCTCTACCACTTTGTATTTCTTGCAAAACATCAGGCTTTCTATTTCAATACATTCTTTCAAGATTTAGCATTAGCTGACTTTCAGATTTTTGCAACTCTGATGGCTATAAGCGGTCCCTCTTTGGTATTTTAACTTGCATTTTGGTAATTGCTGCTGAGATTTGATTACACTTTTATTTATTTAGTTTTAGCCTTTTAAGATTCTCTAGTTGTGAATTAACTATTGATTGCCTATACTCCTTTTACACTGGTTTTTCTGTCTTTTTAAAGTGCTAAATATTAACAACCTATCAATTTGGTATATTATAAAGGTCATTTATTTGTTGGTCTGTTGTATATACGCTGGCATTTTGTATGTTATCTTTCACTGAATAACAGCTATTAATTATTGATGCATGTGAGGAAGTGCATACAAGTCTTGATCTATTTCCTGTTTTAGATTATTTAAGAAGTCCACCCACATTCCACATTCCAAATTTAGTCATTTTGTTTTAATTTAGATTAATACTAACAGTTCTACATTTGATATTTGTATTTTAATTCATCTAAAAATCACATTTGAATAATAGTACATTGATCCAAATTTCCCAAACCAACCAAAAGCAATGCGATATTTGTACATCAATTGGTGGTGGCATTTTGTAATATATTCATTCTTTTCTATACGTGACACTGTTCTTGAACATTTATTTCCTTCCATTTTTGTATTTGGTCATTCACACACTGATATCAATGTGTGTTATTTCATATTTCTACATGACTTTGTAGTTATTGCATGATGTGTTACAGACAGCCTTCATTTATACATTTTAGGTATTTTTCCCAACAAAGTATTTATGCATTCCTAGTTTTTCATAGTCTATGTTGCCTTTGGAGGTATTAAAATACCAACTGATAGCATAAACTTGAAATGCAAAATAATCTTATTTAATTTTTTATACTCTCTTTTTAGAGTCATTTGTTTGGATATTGATTTTGTTCAATTCTCCACATAAATAATTACCTCATCTGAAAATAAAATAGTTCTTCCCTTCTCCTTTTTTTAATTTTTATTTTTTCTTTCCCTGTGTTTGCAATACATAATAGTTACACATTGGGTGTGTTGTTATGTATATATCACATATCTCAATCATATTCAATCTCTTTATACCTCCTCCATATCTTTGCCCCTCTTCATGATCCCCTTCCCTGTCCCCTAGAAGTTTGCCTTTTTGTTTCCTATTATATCTTCTTTGATTTACTGTTTTACCTATTTAGGTTTTAGGTTTCTGATATAGAAGAAACTGTGTGATGTTTAACTTTGTGTGTTTGACTTATTTTACTTAAAGTTGTTTTCTCAAGTTCCATTAGTTTTCCTGAAAATTATATGATTTCATTATTTTTAAAAATCAATAATATTCCAAAATGTGTATAGACGACATTTTTTATGCATTCATCTGTTGATGGACATCTAAGTCAGTGGTGGTGAATCTTTAAAAGCTTTCAGCGATGCAAACAGCCTGCTGTGCTATATGTGCCATAGTTTCATCATCTCTGATCTAGATCATTTTCAGGGCAATTCATTTCTTTACTTCTTGCATTGACTAAGACTACCAATCTGATATCAAATAGAAGTGTTAGCAGCTTTTCTAGTTATTAACAATTATCACTTTTCTAAGGTAATACCGTTCACAAGTATCTTTGAAATTACATTTAATATAGTTTATTTTAAAAAGAAATATAGTGGTTTATGTAACTAAGAATTCCGAAAAGGTCATTGACTTCACGCATAGCTGGATGCAGTGTTTCAAACAACATTAATAATATTTCCACTTATTAGTGATCTTAAATGCAAATACTGTTTTCAGAGATTGAGGAAATTAGCCCCATAAACCCGCAAGTCTAAGCCCTATCATCTATGAAGAAAAATATGTGAAACTTTATGGAAAGATTTCAAGTTACTTTAAAATGGATATAAGATGATTCGTGTCAGTAGCCCGAGTCCACCATCATGTTCTAGTACCTCATTGACTAGGGAGCCAGTACTTTCTCAAAGAATAGGTTCTTGAGAACTGAAAGTCCCAAGCATATTATCAGTGAAGTATTTCTGTAAATTTTACTACTTGGAATGAAAATACAGATCAGTGATTTTTATATTTCTAATTTTGATAGATTCTGTCAATTTGTTTTCCTGAAATAATTTATTCCTTTACATTTCCATCTATAATGTGAAAGAGCACATGATGTTCTATATTTTTGCAAAAACTGCACATGCTTAGTTTTTAAATTGTGCCAATACAGTGGATTAAAATAGTAGCTTTTGTTGTTTATCTTTTTATTGTTTGATTATGTGATTTTTAAAATTTCTATATATCCGGAGTCCATAATGTTTCCATTTCATTTGTGGAGTTGGTATATGCGAGCAGCACATCTTAATTTCTTTTTAAATCCCCTTCTTTTCTCCCTCTCTTTCCCTGCATTTTCTAGTCCCTTTCCAACTAGAGAACGATCTCCCTACTTCCTATTATCTATATTTTTTCTGTATTTATAATATGGTTTCTCCTATCAGAGAAACCATGTGATATTTATGCTTATATGCCTAATTTATTTCACTCAACATTATGGTCTCAAGGTGCATCAACTTCCCAACAAGTGACTGAAGTTTATCTTTCTTTATGGCAGAGTAGTAACCCTTTGGGTGTAAATACCACATTTTCTTTATCCATTCATCTGTTCATGGGCATGTAGGTTGCTCCCAAAATTTAGATATTATTAATTGGGCTACTATACATGGGTATGCATGTATCACTTTAATATGATAATTTTAACTGTTTCAAGAAAATATTTAGAAGCTGGGTGAAATGGAATTTTTAGTTTCAGTTTTTTGGAGAATGTCTATACTGATAAATTTAATGACTTCTGTACTGTTTTAGTTTTGTGATTTTCTGTGATTTTTATCTTTATACCTGTAATGATTATCTTATAATTTTTTTTTCTTGAAGAAGAGGCAAACTAGATTTTTATTTACTTTTATTTTTATTTTTTGGGGTACCAGGGATCGAACTCAGGACCTTGAGCTTGCTAGACAGATGGTGTCACCACAAGCTAAGTCCTGGCCCACAAACTATATTTTAAAAGTGCTTCATTTGCTTTAGAAAACATTTCTAGATATTTACTATTCATGCAAATGTCTGTGTTAAAACTGTTTTTTTTTTTTCTGTGTTCTTTGTTAGATTTTTTTCCCATTGGCTTTATTCATCCTGTAATAGGGAGATTATAGAGGCATAGTATATACTGCTATGTTTTGCTTGTGGAACTTTTCTCCTGTTCTAAAACTGAGCAGTTTATTTCCCCTGTGTAATGGATATGCATGTAATGTTTTTTTGCTGGGTTTATAGGTGCTTTTTTCCTCGCCCAGATAGTTTATTCTTCAAACCTTTGAGCAATGAAATACAAAAAATAAAATTTCCCTGATGGACTTTTAACCAGATGTCATTCTATCTTTTCTCTTGCCTCCAATGTTTTACTTGTTCAAACTATATATCTTAGCATATAGTGTATGATGTGGATTAGTCCTTCCTGTCTTCTGTAGAAAGAGAAAGTAAAACAGGAAGGAAAGAAGGAAGAGAAGTATAGAAAGAAAGAAGGAATAAAAAATGAAAGGAGGAAGGATGAAAGAAGGAAGGAAGGAAGAAGGTAAATTTGGTTTCCATGAATCTTTCATTTTATGTAACCTATGCTGTAGTCGTAGGTCATACTTTGCTAATGCTTTGTAGACATCTAGAATTCCCTTGATTATTTTCATTCCTCCTAATATGTGACATCTGTACTATTAAAATAACAAGTACATGACCAAGACAAATTACACTATATTTATGTACTTTCCATATATAAATATGTACTTCTATGGACAAAATAAATATATTACAAACATGGATTTAGAGATAAGTCTGAGGAATGTGGAAGCAATGAGAAAAGATCCATAATAGCATAACCTAACCTGCCCCCTATTTTCCACAGTAATTCTTTCCATTCCTCAAATTTTCATTATCCAAATATCGAAAGAATAGCAAATGAATTCCAAAGTAACTTACTCAAATTACTATTTCCTAAACTCAACTTATTTACTTCCATGTTACAAAAGGCTGATGTCTTCATAACATCTATCCTAAATGTCCTGTCAAGACATCTGTATGACAGCTAGTCAGCATCAAAGAACACCAGAGATGGACAGTGCTTAAAAGATCTTACTATCAAACTGGGCTCATTCTGAATACAGCACAGACCAGTGAGAATTTACAGCCAACAGGCAAAGTGGAGATGATTGACTAATAAATGAGAGAGTATAATTTTCCCATACATCATTTTAATTCTTACGTTTTGGGATCCTAATCTAATTTTAATATGCATTAGTTTTAGTTTTCTGTGTATTTCCTCTCTTATCCCCTCATATGTCAACCCTGCAACATTAGCCACTTTCAAATTTCTAAGAAATTTCTTATAGGACACTATTTGTATTTTCACTATCAAACATTGCAAACATTTAAAACATATAAGATAATTAATGCCTGAATTAAAAATAAACTTCAGCTGATCCATATATCACTTATCATTTGTATACAGTCTAAAATAGGAACATTACTCTTGAGTGAAGTGTTTTTATTAGCATAAAATATCAATATGATAAGGCCCATTTTTCTAGTAACATTTCATGCAAAGATGAAAATGTATTATGTGAGCATAAAATGTAACTTCTTTTGAGAATTTAAAAATTTATCCACAAGCTGAAATAAAGTGGATTCCGATTCTAAACTATGGCATGGTGGAAAATTCTCCTGTCATTTAAGATTACTTAACAGTGAAAAGTGCTTAGTGGATGGAATATTACTAAAAGAAATTATGAAGGGTAAAGGAGCTATTGGCCAAAGTAGCCGAACAGCATTCTTATGGAAGACAGGCCAGTGTAGCAAGACATTACCTGGGGATGGTAGAGGATGTAGAACCTAATCAGCTGTCAATTGCAAGCTATGTTGCTTATTTAGTATGGTTCCTGCTAAAATTAAAAAATTTCTTATGATGAATTAACTGTGGTGCATGGTATCTTCATCTTTAAGGAAAGTGTAATTATAGTGCACTATCTGGTTGTGCTGTGTCATACAGAATTGATGCTCATGTCAGAATACTCATTGATTCTCCTATTACTTGAAATAATTCATTATAAAAGCAGACACCCTTCCATTGGTGGAATTAGGAAAATCAAAAATATGGCTCTGTTAGATGTATAAGAAAAAAATCATAATTTGGTTCTTTCTTTTACCGTTGTCTGGAACATCAATTGCAATTAAGATGGAGAAATTTAATAGACTGACTCTTGTAAAAAGAAAGATTCATATTTTGTTTAATGAAAAGTTAATGAGGTTATAGTATTCCATTTGTGGACAGTTCAGCAGTTTAGACCATTGAAAAATTTTAGTTTTTCCATGCATCATTTTAAATCTTATGTTTTTGGATGCTAATCTAATTTCAATGTGCATTATTTTTAGTTTTCCATGTATTTCCTCTCTTATCCCGTTTAATTCTCCTAGCTATAGTTTGAAAAAAATACAGATGCCTGGATGTATGTAATACACATTGTAAATAAATACTGGAAATGCTTCACACCTAGGTCAAATTTGGGAGAAGAAAATAAGTCTTATTTTAAATTCCTCTATTATGATATTTAGATTTGATTCCATTAGATGGAATTAAATAGAACAGAACTACACACACCAAAATGGTCAATAAAAGAAAAAAAATGGCATTTTATTCTCTCTATCCTTTGCTTTTTGTTAATTCCACAGTTCATGAGGCATGTGATTTTCTTTCTGTCTGAAGGGAAATATAAAGAAATTAGTCAACCAGAAAGTGTCTATAAAAGTAATGAGAGAGACTGCTCTACCCCACAAACCACAAAGAAACAATCTTTTATGAAACTGTTAAGAATTTCACAGAAAATGTCTTCACATTTAAAATATAATTTTAATAATTTTAAGTGTAACAGGAACTACAACACTTCATCTTGTATCTACTATGTCATTATGAAATAATGAACTAACTGAAAATTCCAGCTAAAATTCCTTTGTGAAGAATGTTCTAGACCTTTAGATTATTTTCATCCTTTAATATCTTTGAAATGCAAACATTTAAATCAGTTCTAAAAATAGATTGTATCAGTTAATGCCATTGGTTATTATAAATTAATTGAAATTAATTCACTAACTATAAACATGTTATTACTGAAAAGCACATATAAGATTCAGAAATATTGTGACTAAGTTGGTCACAAAATTTCTTTTTTTAAAGGATCATAAGATATTAGTTTATAGTTGAAAAGTGGAATCGCTATGTTATTCTTTGAGGATTAGTTCTTGGTAGCTGAAGAAGGATGTCTAATAATGCAGTTATGTTACATCAACCAACAGCTTAATTCAAAAACAGGTGAAAGACGTCAACAGGGATCCAAAAATCCTTTATATTTGACAGTCTGTAAATAATAACAATAAGAATATTTACTTCTCACATCTAAATTTCCAGAGGCTGTGGGTGTGGTTTGGTTTTGTTTGGTGTGTGTTAGTATTTACGTGCGTGTGTGTTCATAATTAAAAGTGCGTGTAAGCTTCTGATTAGTATTCTTTTTGTTGCATTCCAATTCCTCCTCAAACTTTTTACAATTATTTATTAAATGTTCACCTGTGAAAGATTGTCTAACATATAGTAATATTGAAAGATACTTTGAAGATCGATAAAAATGCTTGCTTGAAATTTTATTCATTATATTTGATCATAAAAATATTTTCTCACTTATGATGAATACCTCTGAATTTGGAAATTTGGATTATTTTGTTACAGTATCATACATTTAAAAGTTTTCTTTCAGGAAAAACTTTTACTTTTTTGTGAGAAGACTGTTGCAAAATTTTAAATTAAAGAATAATAATCTGATGTAAGTTTATCACCTAGTAAGAAGTAGAATAAATCTATATAGATGGGTGCAGCCTGTGAAAATAGCAAAAATCAGATTGGAAACATTTCAAAAGTATACAAACTGTATTTATAAATACTCTGTGAAATGGTACGGCCTTTTAATTTGAAATCCTATAGAAGTGGCAAATGACTAAAAGAGTTTGAAATTTTCATATTAAACTAAGGAAATTATCAGTAAATGAAAACTCCATCAAATGCAAGAGCACTTTGAATATTTAATTTTCTTCTTTTAACAGTGCTTGACAAATCTGAAAAGTTCATAAACTGTGTATGAATAACATTAAGGATGGCTATGACAAAATTTTAATAGGACATTAAACTAATTTTGTATAAAGCTAACAGAATTTTCTTTTTATATTACATCTAAATCAATCCACTAGCTATATATCTGTTCAGTATTTTTATTTCCATATTTTACAAAAATATCATTTTGCTTCAAGTGCTTTTATCCTTTGTAATGGTTTTTGAAGAATGAAATAATATAAGATAAATAGGTTAAATTTATTGAATTATCATGAATATCCAAAGATTAACTAGTTACGTATTCTTAAATTTTTTCATGCTTTGTAATATATTATAAATAAATCTTTTATCTTTTCAAGATAATTTTCAAAGATAAAGCAATTCTTGGCCGGGGATTTAGCACAGCGGTTCGGTGGCCTGCCTTGCAAGCGCAAGGACCCGAGTTCAATCCCCGTACCAAAAAATCAAACAAACAAACAAAAAAAGATATTGCATTTCTGACATACAGGAAAACTAATGTGATTACAAAATATAAATATTGACAAGTTAAGTGGATATTATAAAATTTTAGCGACATTTTAAACTTGTGTTAAATTATACTTAGAGTACTGAACACTAGCATTTTAAGCCATTGAGAAATTAAATAGAAAAAAAAGGTATATATTTTCAATAAATATAGCACAGTATTAATGATATGAATTCACTAAGTCAAATCTAACTAAGCTATATCAACATAGAGATTTTAAAATAAATAATCATATTGGTTGTGGATGCTCTACAAAAAATGTCTTATAAAATTTATGTACAACAATTTTGGGAGTATGGCCATTTTCACTATTTTGGTTCTTCCTGCTCAAGAACAGGATACCTTTCCATCTTTTGCTATCCTGTTCAATCTCCTTTATAGAGTACTGTATTTTTTATATATAGGTCCTTTATTTCCTCTGTTAGATTGATTGCTATTTGTTTTCAGTGCTATTGTGAAAGGTGTTGTTTCCCTAATTTCTCTTTCAGTGATTTTTGTTTGTTTGTTTGTGTACAGGAATGCTATTGATTTTTTGAGTATTGACTTTATCCAGCTACACTACTAAATTTGATTACTAAATCTAAAAGTTTTTGGTGGAGTTTTGGCGTCTTCTATGAAGAGAATCGTGTCATCTTCAAATAATGATAATTTAACTTCTTCCTTTCCTATCTTCTTGCATTTTATTTATTTTTATTCTCTAATTGCGCTGGCTCTTCAACCTAGGAGTTGAATAGGAGGTTGAATAGGAGTGGTAGTAGTAGACATCCTTGCCTTGTTTCTGAATTTAGTGTGAAAACTTTCAATTTTTGACCATTTACTATTATGTTGGCTGTTGGTTTTTCATAGATGGCTTTTAAGGTAAAGACCTTCTACTCCAATTCTGTATAGAGTTTTTATCACAAATGGGTGTTGAAATTGTCAAACACTTCTTTTTGCATCTGTCATGTGATTTTTGTTTTTAGCTCTGTTGATATACTGTATTACATTTGTATATTTGCATATATTGAACCAATCCTGCATCCTTGGGATGAATCCTAGTTGGTCATGGTGTATAATGTTCTTGATGATTTGTTGCATTCAATTTTTCAATATCTTTTTGAGAATTTTTGCATGTATATTTATTAGGGAGATTAGCCTTTAGTTCTCTTTTTTTGTTGGGACCTTCTCTGGTTTTGGTATCAGGGTAATACTTGCTTCCAGGAAAGATCTTATAAGTATTGCTTTCCTTTCAATTTCATTAAAGAGTTTGTGGAGCAGTAGCATTAGATCCTCTCTAAATTGCTTGCAGAATTCAGCAGTGAAGCCAATAGGACCTGCACTTTTCTCTGCTGGTAAGATTTTAATTACATTTTCAATCTAATTGACTGATATTGGGTTGTTTAGAATTTTTACAACTTATTGTTAAGCCTTGATAATTCATATGTGTCTAGGAATCTGTCCCTTTTTTGTGTGCTTTTCATCTTATTAGAGCTGAGCTTCTTGAAGTAGGTATTGTTGATCATCCGGAATTCCATGGGATCTGTTGTGATTTCACCCTATTCATTACTAATTGCATTAATTTGAATTTTTTTCCTTCCTTTTTTTGATAAGGTTGGCTAAGTGTTTATCAATTTTATTTAGTCTTTTAAAAAATCAACTCTTTGATTCATTGTTTTTTTCTTAGTCTCAATGGCGTTAATTGCTGCTCTGATCTTTATAATTTCCTCTTTCTTGTGAGTTGGGGGGTTGACTTGTTCTTTTCCTAGAAGTTTGAGGTTCAACATACTCTCTCTGTTTTCCTCATGTGAGATTCCACTGGTATAAATTTCCCTCTTAGAATTACTTTCATTGAGTCCTGTATATTGCAGTAAAATTACATTGGCATTGGCATTTAATTGTACTGTTCAATTTGTTCTTTAATTTCATCTGTGACCCATTTGTTGTTCAGGAGGGTGTTATTTAATTTTCACGTCTTTATAAAGTGTTTGTGCTTTCTTTTGTCAATGATTTCTCTTTCCATTTTCACTGCACTATGTATGGTCAGATAATATGTGTGGGATAATTTCAATTCCTTTGCATTTGCTTAAGCATGTTCTATTGGCTAGTGTGTGGTCTATTTTGGAGAATATCCCACATGAAGCTTAGAGGAATGAATGTTCTGATGTTTTATGATGGATCACTCTATAGATACCTCCTAAGTACTTTTATTCACAAGTTTGGTTCAGTTCTGGTATTTCTTTGATGATTTTTGTCTAGATGAACTGCTTCTTTTTGACAGTAGGGTACTAAGGTCCCCCATTACAATGATATTCATGCTTATTAGATTTCTCATGTCTATTAATATTTACTTTATATAATCGGTGGCATCAGTATTTGGTGCATATATATTTATAACTTATCTCTTCTTCTTGTATTTTTCCTTTAACAAATATGTAGTGATTTGTTTGTCTCTTTTGATCAGTCTTTGCTTGAAGTTCACATTGTCCCTGTTTCTTTTTCTGGGTTCTGGTACATGGAACATTGTTTTTCATCCTTTGACTTTCAGTCTATGAATTCTTTACCATTAAATGTGCTTCTTGTATGCACCATACTGTTGTATCTTTTTCTTGATCCATTCTGCCAGTCTGTTTTATTTTAATTGGTGAATCGAGACCATTTACATTGATGGTAATAACTGATATGTATCGATTTATCCTTGTCATATTATTTTCCTGTTATTGATGATTCCTTGTCTTTGCCCTCTGTCTACTTGCTTGCCCTGCCTAGTGGCAGCTTTCTATTTGTGTCCTTCAAATTGTAGTTCACATATTCTCTTTTTAAAATGCCCTTCAGAACATTTTGTAGAGATGGTTTGTTTGTGTGAATTTCTTTAGCTGTTGTATGTTATGAAAGTATCTTATTTCTTCATTGGTTTTGAAAGATAGTCTTGTGCGGTATACCAATCTGGGTTGTAGGTTGTTTACTTTTAGTGTTTAAAATATTTCACTTCTTGTCTTAATGCTTTGTATTGAGAAGTCTGCTATGATTGTGATGAGCTCTCCTTCATGGGTGATTTGTTTCTGTAACAGCTTTTAGTATTCTGTTCCTGTGCTGAATTTTGATAATTATATGCCTTGGTGTAGATTTATATTGGTCATGGGTATTTGGAGTTCTATATGCCTCACTTATTTGACTGTCCAATTCTTTTGTCATGTTTGGGAAATGTTCTGCCATTGCATCTGTTGATAGTTTTTTTTTTATAGCAATGTATTTCTCCTGCTCTTTCATCGACTCTGATCAGTCTTCTCTTGTTTTTCTTTGCATCATCTCGCAATTGTTGGATTCATATTTCATGCCTTTTCATTTTTTTATGATATATTTGTTTTGTTTTGTTTTTGGCAGTAGCAGGGATTGAACTCAGGACCTTGTGCTTGCAAGCCTGTTGCAGTGCCATTGAGCTAAATCTCTGGCCCTATGGCCCTATGATATATTTCATTTCATGGTCAGTCACTGCAATTATGTCTTTTAGATCTGAAATTCTGTCTTCATTTTGGTTTAAATGATTACCTGTTCTTTCAATAGTGTTTTTAATCTTGTGGATACCTGTTCAAATCTATTTTATGGCTACCATTTCTTTCTTGTGTTGGGTATTCATGGTTTCCATTATTTTTCCCAATCTCTTCTATTTTTTATCTTTTTCTACTCTAGTTTCATTGAGATCGTCCTCCATTGTGTCATTTCTTTTTTTCTTGAAAGAATATTTTTTTCTACTGCCTCTTATATCTGTTTATTTATGTCTGCAGCTATTATTTCAGAAAGTTTAGGTAGGTTGCTTCCAATTTCTGCTATCTCTTTGTTCACTGTGGTAGGGCTGGCTCGAAATCTAGAACTGAATTTTGCTTCTATATTTTGCCATTTTCTATTTTGTAAATTTTATTTTGTTTTCTAACTTGTTGCTTTCTTTTCTTTCTTTTTGTTGATTTCTTATGGTAGATAGCTTTCTCACTATCATCAAGGCTTCTCTAGGCAATGCCTATTCCTCAGAGATGTCTTGTAGGTATAGGTGGTTCTTTTTATTTGTGTTTATCCTAAAATCTTACCTTCCCAATGTATTCTAATCTATTTAGCTCAGCACCCATTCCATTGGTACTGGGCTATTGTGGTGGTTGTGACTCCAGACAATCTCAGATTTAGACTGGAGAACAACTGATTACACCATGTTTTACATTGTCTAATGTAGTATAATTAACAGTATCAATAGCATTTAACACAGTCTAATAACTGACCAACTGAGGTCCCTATCAGTTTAGTACCTTCAACCATATGAGCAAGCCCCACCTGTTTAACAAAATCCAAAGTAATCCATGAACTTGTATGCAGTACAAGCTGCATGTACATTTAGCAGAGTGATTTTATCCTTTTAGAGGAAAACTTAAGGGGAATAGGGGATGAAACAGAGAGTTAGATAAAGAGAAATATAGTACAAGCAAGACTGGAGCAAAAAGGATGAACACCCAAGCTTTGGGATACTCAAGAAGAGGACAGGAGAGAAAGCATGATGGAGGAAGCAAAGGAATATTGAAACAAACCATAAAGGCAAGATATACTGTTCACTCACATGAAAGTTTCATAAATTCAAGAGAGATGATAGTTGAGGAAAGTAAGATGAACAAAACAGAACAAAAATAAATGTAGAAGACCTAAACAACAACAGAAAAACAAAGCCCAACCAGACCGAAAAGGGGGAAGAAATCAAGCAATCAAGGAAAAAGAAATAAAATAAAAATACTAAAATTATTCTGGTGTCTGCAGTTCTGTGTCAGTGTCTGAGATGGAGCCTGTAAATGCACTGTGCAGCCCTGTCAGGTTTGTAGAAAGATCAGTGTTGTACCCAGGGCTTAATTTTTACTTCTGGGCTGAGAAACGGGGCCCTTCCCCAGTTAACAAACTTCTAGATGTCTCTTACTCAATTCTCCTCACAATGATCCTATCCACACAGCGCTCTCAGCCACTGTAGTGCCTTTGCTGAAGCCAGCCTGAGGCTATTCCCAGATGGGTGTATTGTTTGCCCCTCCCAGATCTCAAATGGAATCCTCAGTTCCACACCTTTGATTATTTTCACGTTCTGACAAGAGGTGAAACTCCTTTGTCCTACCACTGGCTAGGGTTGTTTGCTTGTTTGTGTCCATGGTCATGGTGCAGGAGAGGATGCCCCCTTACTGCCACCAGCTACGGTCTCTTGCTCCATCCATGTCTCTGGTTGCAGAGCAGAGAGCGTGCCTCCTGTCCTTTGTAGCTAGGATCAGTTTTAGAGGGCCTGCATGATCCTGAGAGCAAAGTTTGGCTGGACCCAGTCCCTACTTCTCAACACAGATTCCCGCAATCTGCACTAGATGATGGCTCTTCCCTTCTTTCTTTCAGGACAGCAAAAAGACCCTGGAAGAAAGTGACATTGTTCTTCTGTTGGAGTTAAGCACACTCTTCTTTGCACAGAATGGTGGCCCCACATGCCAGCTACTGATCATGCAAGCCTCACTTGCTATTTTCTCCAGAGTGGGAATTTAAGGAATATTGTCTCCCACTGTTGCCAATGCCTCTGGCTATACAAGACTCTTCCAATCTAAGTCTGGTCTCTGTTTCTCAGTGAGCAGCAAAGTGGTTTTTGCTGGTCCCCACCAGACAGGTGATCCACAGAGTTGTGTGTACTTTGATCTGCATTAGTAATCTATTTTGTTTTTAGCAATAGATTTCATTTTATTTTTCTCCTCTATCAATTCCCTTGAGGGGTCTGACATGCCCTTTTCTTTTGTCTCTGGGCTGTTGATTTCCAGGCTCCAAGCACCTTATTCTGGAGAAGCTTTGCCTCTGGCACTCATTGATCCACAATTTTCCTTCCTCTCTGTTTCTATTTCTGTTTGTTTGTTTTTTGAGGTAATGTTTGCAGCTTCTTTTGCCCAGTGCCTGGTTCTTTAGAAGTGAGGATGAACCACAGTACTGATTTTGACTCCCCAGGCAATCCAGATATCGGCATATAGAGAAAACAAAGTGGCAGAAAAGGTGTTCCAGCTTGGCTATAGCAGTAAAGTCAGTGACAAAAATGGCATCAAATATCAGCTGACAAACCCTAGGAATGACTCACAAATTGCCCTTAACCAGAGCAAAGGGAACTATGATTTTATCGAAGACACTTAGGTCACTCAAATATTAACCTACAGTAGGTCAGACCACTAATTTCTGCTGGATCTAAGCAGCAGTCCAATAGCACAAGCATACCACTATACTTAATGCCATCACTTTCCTGTCCACCCCTCTGATGATGATACCCACCAAACATGTCCTCCCTCATTGTATGCAGGTAACATGACTGTCCTGGCCTGAGTCTAATCTTCCCAGGGTATTCCAGGAGAACCCTGTTTAGCTCACAATTGTTCCCAGCCTGTCTCTCAAGGCTGTCTCTTACCTGGTCTCTGTGGTAGGGTAAAACTTCAATCCTGGAGTCAGGAGTTTCCTCCTGACTGTTAGTCTCATTTTCAGTCGAGACAGTCTATTGGTGGTCTCCTCTGCCAGCCTGTGCTGTGGACAACCCGGTAGCAGAGATGGCTAGGATTTGGTAGTTTAGCTCCTCTCCTCTTCCCTCCTACATGGATCATGCAGGGCCTGGTATTGTTGTAGGGAGAACACATGACTCCTCTCTGCTGCTGCCTTCCACATAGGTCATGCAGGTTAAATTATAATACTTTTTAACAATATATAGTCATTAGATACAAAGAATTATACAGGAATGATAATAGCCAAAACTGAATGACCCTTTGTTATATCATAAAAACATCCGGAAAAGCAACAGAAAATGTCACAAAACAGTTCCCAAAAGATAAACTCAAGAATATCTTTAGGCATTCCTATTTTCATGAGCAATATCGACATGGAAATTAATGTGATTAATGAACGTTAGCCTAATATATTATAGATGTTTGTCTTTTGAGAAAATCTCTAATAATATCTAGGCAATTGTCAAATATTTAAATATGATTTTTTTTTTTAGTTTAAAAGTTACCCTAAAATTTATCTTCAAAGAGATTTTGGAATTCATTTTACATTTGAAACTTACAGATGACTTTCTTTTTCAAAAAGTACTGGTATATGTTTGCTCTACATCATGATCACATTTTCCTTGAGAAATTGGTGCCTGTACAGATCACACGTTAATCCCTTTTCTTCCAATTCCATTTTTGACCTCCATTCTCAGATCTCTTACCAATTTGAACAAAGTCTACCACCCTCTTTCCTATCATCTCTCTTTTACTTTGATCTTTAACTTATTTTTATTTTGAGATTGCTTGTATAACAGGAACCATTTGATATTTAATCTTTTATGCCATTTTCTTCACTTAGCATTATGGTCTTGAGATGCATACATTTTCTTACAAATGACTCAAATTCATCCTTCTTTTCAGACTTTCTTAATCTGTTTATCTATTTATGGGCATATGCACTGCTTCCAACTACAATGAATTATGGTGCTATAATTATGGGTATGCATGTATCATTGTAATATGAAGTCTTTTACTTTTTTTTTTTTTTTTTTTTTT
>NW_022900951.1:29462652-29504026 GCF_012274545.1 Fukomys damarensis
TTGGTACCGGATTGAACTCAGGACCTTGTACTTGCGAGGCGGGTGTCAGAACCACTGAGCTAAATCCCTCCCACTGAGGCTGTCTTTAACTCTTTTGGAATGAAATTTAGCAACATCTGATATAAATACCTAGAGAATCAAGACTTGTCATGTAGAGGTACAAGATCCCAACAATGTATGTAACTGTACTGTATCCCTAAAATGTACCAATAAACACAATTAAAGCTGAAAAAAATTTAAAAAAATAAAAAAAGACCTAGAATATAGATCAGCACTATTCAGTAGAATTCCCTATTATACCTACTAGAATGTCCAAATTAAAAAGATTTGCACCTACAAATGTTGGCCAGAACACAGAGCAAGTAGAAATTTAATATATGATTGGTGGAAATGTAAAATAGTAAACCAATTTTAAAATCATTCTGGGAGTTTGCCATTAGGTTAACTGAACATCTACAGTATGATCAAGCAATTCCACTTCTATATGTTTACCCAAGAGAAATGAAAAGATATATGGAAAAATCATGATTAAGAATATTCAAAACTACTTGATTTTCAAGAGCTATATTCCCTGTTTTTAAACACAGGCATGATATCTTTCTCAAAATCTATTGCTTATCAGTTTCATAAGAGAAGTAATCAAAGTTTGCATCTGTATTTTTTTATATTACCCATAAGATTATAATTAATTCTTTTCGTACTAATAATATGCCTAATTAAATCAAGGCTCTTTGCACTAATCATATAAAGAAGAAATTGACATCTTTCTGAATGACATTGATTTCGGTCTCATTACATGATGACTCTCTCCCTGGGCAGTTGTAGCTGTATTGATGCCTAAGTTAATTATGAGTCACACCAAAAATTTAAATCATAAAATATAATTAAGCTGATAAAATTTTAAGATTCACATCAGTATAATTGTTTGTAACATATTTACCAATAATGACTAATTCATTAGTAGTAAGCTGAATTTTATAGGTCTTTTTGGCAGTAGCATTTAGTGTTCAAAATAAAATATATTATTTTGTCTTAATTTTCATTTAGAGTAGTGTAAAATGTTTTGTAAAATTAATTTTATTGGTACATTTAATGTATACAGTATAATGACATTCATTGTTGGAAATTTGTAACTTTACATAATCAACTGTGGTTCTTATTTTTTCCCCATTCCCCTGCCCTCCCTTCAACTCCACCCTCCCTATCTACAAAGACTTTGTTTCCATTATTTTTCATTTTCTCATATTGATTCCATTTACTTCATAGCCCATGTTCTCTCTGGCTCTTACGACATCTAAGTTGAATAAACCACTGTTATTCTCCTAGCAGAAATCATAATTGGTCACCATTATCTTTATACTTCGTGATACTAGGGGAGTATCAATCACTGACATATTAAACTTTGTGAAAATTTTTCTTTCAGTGCTAGTTCAGGAAGCACCAATTATTTAGCAATTGGTACAGTTTGAAACTGATTGAATGATGAGAAAATATGTAAGTTAGAAAGACATGGAAATGCTTACTATGTTATTAACAGCTCTTAGATAATACAATTAAGTTGGCAAGCAAAAAGTCTTTACATAGAAGTAATCATTTCTGCTATTCCACAGTGCAGTGGGAGGATTGTAGCTCACCATATCCTATACTATGTCTTATGAATAACTAGAAAGAAAATCCTTGAAATTTTTTGACAAAATGTTACAAAAATGACACAGAAACATTAATTTCCTAGATTTGATCAGTACATATTATATGCCAGTATTGAAATATAACATTGTAACCAATCATTATGTATAATTAATACATCTTAATAAAAATGTTTAAGGCTGTGAAAATATTAGCTACCCTGATTTAGGCATTACAAATTATACATCATAAATTCATAATTTTCTGGAAAATTGGTATAACTATACTTTATCATATTAAGTGAGATAACCCAGGCTCAGAAATAGTAAATGTAATGTTTTCTCTCATACTTTACAGAGAAAAATGTCATAAAAGTAGAAGGGGAACTATTAGAAAAGATGATGGATATAAATAATACGAGGAAAGGTAAAAGGGATTAATGGGAGAGAACAAATATGAATTGGCCAAAGTGAAATTCATTAAGCTGTATAACCATGTTCACTTCTAAAGATAATACGTTTTTAAAATTTTTTTTTTCTTTTTTTGGTATGGGGGATTGAACTCGGGTCCTTGCGCTTGCAAGGCCGGCCACCGAACCGCTGAGCTAAATCCCCGGCCCCCGTTTTAAATTTTAATTACTTGCAAGGCGCCACCGAACCGCTGAGCTAAATCCCCGGCCCCCGTTTTAAATTTTAATTTAAAATATTATTTACAGATTAAGGTGCATTAGCTATTGTCAAAGTAAACATGTGAACTTAAATGTTAATGAAATTTTTTATTCAGCAGAATTATTTCTATAGGAAGTTGTTCAAAATCTAAGACAGAAAGTTCTCAAAGAAGGAGTATCTCAGTACAGCTTTTATGTGTAAAAACTGTGGATGACTAAAGAAAAAGAGGGAGCTTTCTTAAAACCACTATTTGAATGTTTTAAAACTTGACAAATTCCTCAGGTACGCTAATAAGAGGAAATTTGCGAAGAATAAGGAAAATATCTGGGCGTGAAATGGAGCAAAGAAGTTACAGTAATGAAAGTTCACATCAAAAGTTTATAGTCAAACTTAGTTGAAACCGCCCTCCTAAATCCATCAAGCACATAATTTTATCAGCCTCATTCATCTCTTCTCATGTTTTAAACAGGCTCGGAGATACCATTCTTACACAGCTCAGGGAAAGGAAAACCCGAAGTAGGGACTGGCTGAATGACACAGTCACCAGAGTCAGGCTCTTCTTTGTGTCATTATCTATGGATGTTACGGTTTGTATCTAGATGTGCCCCCAACCCTCGTCCACTCACAGGTGGGGCTTTTCGGAAGTGGCTCCATCTAGGGCTGTAATGGTGAACAAAGGCATGTATGCTTCAGCGGACACACACAGCCCTCTCTGCTGGTGAGTCAAACAGCCCCTCCTGAGGTTTGACATATTATGAGCATGCCTGCAACAGCAGATTAAAATTGTACAAAAGCACGCCAAATGCCCTTTTACCTTTCAATGACAAGTTCTTTGTATCATTGAAAGCTCTGTTATGGTGTTTTTATTTTAAACAGACAAATGTGATGTAGGAGTTGATTTTTCTAACCTAAAACCTCAGGATTCAAGTTTAATTTCAGTGTTGGCACTTTGCAATAAATAACTGTGTTCAAGTTTTTAATTTCAGTGTTGGCACTTTGCAATAAATAACTGTGTTTTGAGTTGCCGTTTGGGCACTTGATCTCTAAAAGGTTCACCATCACTATTCACCAGTGTGTGATACTGGGATTAAGATGTGTGTTGCTGGATTAGTGCACTAATTGGTTTAGCATAGTTCTGGGTAGATAAAGGGAAGGCCTACTCTGGCTGTAGGTGGCACTACTCAAAGGGCTTATAGCATAGTGAAGATAAAAAGCAAGAAAAACCTTGCTGCTGAAGCTATCTACTGTCTGCTTTTCTGTGGACTGTTTCTCCTCGGTGATACCCTTCTTCCATGAGTTGCTTTGGAGCCAGCTGATTATGGGCTGAAATCTCTACTAACTGTGACGTATAATAAACCTTTCCTTCTTTAACTTGCGGATGTCAAATACTTTATCCCATCAACAAAAAATAACTAAGACAATGGAGAACCAGTTTTACTCTCTCTTGGGCATCCTGTGTGACAAATCTACACAGTGTGATAAAAGATATGGTGACTGATAATGTTGAAAATCATCACAGTAGAAAGCCATTAATCCCCCACAACATACTCCACTTCGCTACAGACATACCTATCCCATCATTGCCACTAGTTTTTCATGCAGTTCTGGAAGTGCAGTTGTACCATCACAGCTGCCTCACTATGCTGAGTAGAATTCAAAATGGTTATCTTTCATGGTCATTTTGACTTTGGAGAAGAGCAAAAAGTTATTTGTGCCAAATCTGGTGAATACACATTGTAATGTTTTTAAGAGCCTTTCTTTCCCTTGGACGACAGTCCCAGTGCTCACTTTATTTTTTATCATACTTCAGAGAGACATCCATGTATATACGAATTATTTTTAACTTATAATATTATGCCTATTAACCTTTGATTTTCTCCAAATATATCATGCAAGAGAAGAGTGGGAAGGCAATCTGTGATTTGTAGGATAGTGAATTGTTTTTATTTATTTTACTACAATAAAGATTTTTAGACACACATCATATATTTTGATCAGTCCTTGTATTCTAGGTGATTCTATTGAGGACTCTTATCAAAGGAATTTCTATAAAATTAAATATAGGAAGAAAGTTTAAATAAAACCCGGGCCTCATTAGCCACTGGATTCAAGTATATTCCTGGGCCTACTTATTATGAGGATCTTGAATCCTTAGTGTACTTAACTACAATAAAATTTAATATTATTTTTTGAAATTCACTGTGGATATATAGATAGGTGCCCTGATACATAAGTATAAGCTTATGTATATAAAATATGTATGTGCTCTATTGCAGTACAATAATGCATCTTTCCATTTTTTTTCACATTTCTAAATCAAATAGATGTGTCCTTCGCCAAAAATATTATCCTGAAGCTTGGAAGCTATGATATGGATAATTATATATAGAATTAAAACTTTTGTTAGCATCATAAAAAATAAATGAATAACGAAGATAAGGAAATCATATAAGTTAAAGTTGGAAACATAAAAATAACTGAAGTACTACATGACTTATAGAATGTCAAGATAAATTAACAATGTCATTTTTATGGCCAACATCTTTTGAAGAAATCATTATAAGTTCATATACTTTCTTATTGATTTTTCCCAGTAATAATCAGAAGTTCTAACGTCACATTTTGATGCATACTGATAATGCTCTTGTTTTATCTGTTTTTGTTTTTTAAAAGTTGGATGGGTGTGGATTTTTAAAAGCATAAATAAAAATTTTCCAGTGAGACAGACAAAATTTTTCCTTCAGAGACTTCAAGTGTAATTATGACAGGTAATAGCTCTGATGTTGCTATAAGGTTCATTTCCTTCTAGCCATATTCCCATGACAACAATTAAAAGTCATTTGCATTTCTGAAAAATATTATGAAGATAAATGCACCATAATTACCTTGAAATTCCTTATAATATAAAAGAGAAACTTAATAATGAAACGTTAGTAAAACTAAGAATCTATATCCTATTTTTTCATTTCTACAATAATTTTCACAGTAGTTATTAATAAATATCATCAAGATTTTAAGTGATTCTTTTAAGGTAATGCTCAGATATTACATCGATGCTAGAATTTTCTTATTTTACCTTCTTGTCACCAAAATTACTGTATTTTAATTATTATCCTTTTTAAATTTTTAACTCTTGCATAAAAACTTTATGCAATATTGTGTGATATTTTGATACATGAACATTACGTAAGGTTTAAATCATGAAAAATAAATATATATTCTCAAACATTTGCCATTTCTCTATGGTTAATATTTTAAAATATTTTCTTCTAAATTTAAAAATATATATGACATCACCATTATCTATAACTGAACAATTGTGCAAAAGAAAACCAAGTTTCTTATTCCTAATTAACTATAATTTTTTATTCATCAATCAACTTTATCTCGTTTCTCTTCTCCCATACTACCTAGGCCCTGGTAAACACTACTCTGCTCATGACATCAACTTTTTTTATTTCTCTTATGAATGAGGTCATGTAGTAATTGTATGTCTGTTATAGTCCTTTTTCACATTATGTAATGACCTCCACTACAAGTTGACATAGAGATATGATTTCATTTTTATGATTAAATGTAACAACGTAACATATTATATAAAATATTGGGTGTATATACCGGGTTTTTTTTGTTTTTTTTTTTTGGTACCGGGGATTGAACTCAGGTCCTTGTGCTTGCGAGGCAGGCGGTGGAACCACTGAGCTAAATCCCTGGCTATACCACATTTTCTTTATTTGTTTATTGGTTTATGGATACGTCATGTTTACATTCCTTGTATCTTGTCCATAGTGCTACAAGAAACATGAAAATGAAGGTTTCTCTAATGGAGCTTACAGTAGGTCCATTTTTTGCTTTTGTGAGGAACCACCTTATGGTTTCCTAAAATACCTTTACTAATGTGCATTACTGTTAGCCCTTTCCACATCCTCACCCAGCTATTTAAACCTTCAAATTTTCAATAGTGACCATTCTTCCTGGAATAAAGTGTTTTTCATTTTGATTTGCATTTCTCTCATGACAAAAGCTAATATCATTTTATGTATCTATTGGCCATTTGTATAAATACCTATTTAGAGATAATGCCCATTTTTTAATCAGGACATTTGATTATTTTGCCATAATCATTTTGGAGTTATATATTATGGATATTATCCCCTTGTCAGATGCACAGAATGCAAATATTTTCTCTGATTCCTCAGGTTCTCTTTACACTCTCTTGGTTGCTCTCCATTGCTGCACAAATCTTATCAGTTTGATGTAATCCTAGATAATTTTGCTTAAGTTTCTTGTACTTTGGAACCTTATCCAAATCCTTGCCAATGCCCCTGTCCTCAAGCATTTCGATTGAGTCTTCTTCTAGTAGTTTTATAATTTCAGGTTTTATGTTTAATCGATTTTGATTTGTATTTTGTCACTGCTGAGAGATAGGTCTTTAGTTTTACTCTTCTGTATCTGCATAACCAGTTTTTTCCAGCACCATTTGTTGAAAAGGCTGTCCTAACTGCAGTACACATTTTTAGTACCTTTGTCCAAAGCCTGTTGGCTATAGCTGTGTGAGTCTATTGTTAGGTTCTCCACTCTGTTCCATTGTTTTATTTCTTTCTTTTCATGCCAATACCTTGCTGTTTTAATTACTATAGAATTTCAGTTCCTTTTGAAATCAGGTAGCGTAATTGTATTAGTTAGTGTTCTTGCTTCTGGGCCAACATATTCAAACACCTACAGTTTAAAGAGAATCAGTTTATTTTGGCACTATGTTTCCATGGGTCCTGTCTATGATCTACCTGCTGCAAGGCAGAAACTGCATGATGGAAGCCCCTGGTGGAGGAAAGCTGCTCACATGTTTGTGGTGATGAAGAAGAGAGAGAAGGAAAGAGCGAGGGATGAAAATACACAATTCATGAACATGCCCTCAGAGTCCTTTGTCCAAGGAGACCCCATTCAGCTACTGAAATGATGAATTGATGAATCTATTGCTAAGTATGGCACACCTATGTCCCAATCACCAACTAAACACATGAGATAATGTGGAAGACGTTTTAGATCTAAAACATATGAGTAAGCTATTTGCTTTTTTCTTTGTGCTCGAGATGGCTTTGGTTAGTTTATCTGTGTGTATATGTGTATATGCCTGTGCATATCTCCATATACATTTTAGAGTTGCTTTTCCAGTCCTGGGGAGAATATAATTAGAATTTTGTTAAGGATTGCATTGCATCTGTAAATCATATTTAGTACTATGGATACTGAATCATTACTAGCAATACTGAAAACTGGAAAAAATGTTAAAATCACTTATAAAGGCAAACCCATTAGAATAACAGCACATTTCTCAGTTGAGAAACCAAATGCCAAAAGAGCAGGGAATGATTTATTTCAGAATCTAAAAAAGCTGCCAATCTCAATTATTACATCTAGCAAAGCTATCCTTAAGAATTGCAGAAGGAAAATCTTCTAAGATAAGCATAAAGTAAAATAATATAAGACCAATAACTGAATTGGTAAATGTTCTCTAGAGGAATAGAATAATTCACTCTCTTCATAAATAAGTGTTCCAAAACTTTGTTCTCAGAACAGAATTGCCCACCATACTCTGCTTACAGCAGTCTAGGGCTTCTCTGCCTAGCATTGCCAAACCTTTCTGTGGTGAGCTAATAGTCAGGTTGAGTAAGGACCCCCAGCTGAACTGAGTCAAAGTGATTCTGGGCATGGAAGATCCACCTGAGTATTGTTGCCAAAACAGCATCAAAGGAGAATAGGAAGGGAAGGCTGCATGCTATTGATTTTCCTGGAGAAGCTTCCCTTGGCTGGTTTTCCTCCTATGAACTCAGCTTTTCTCAGGGTTGGAGGAGCTCAGGTTTTTGCTGTTGCTGAGGATGGCTGCTGTTCTCTTTGGGGGAACTCTGATCTTCACCTTGAACATCACTTCCTAGCTCCAGTATTCTCTCAGCCTTTTGGCACAGATCCTTCACCAAGCCAGTGCAGACTTTCTAGCTTCCACCACTGGCTTTAGGGCCCTTCCTGGTGCAGATCCTTGAAATGGACTTGCATGAGACATTGCTGTGAACTCTAGGCCTCCAGGTGATCTCACATGGGATATTGCCATGAAATTCAGGTCCCACCGCTGGATTCTTCGGGTCTGTAGCACATGAAGAGATCTCTTGCAGTTTTCTGCATTTGACTTTTTTTGGTGAATATTACAAAATAATCTTATAGATTATGGCTCCTGTATTAAATGTGTTCTTTTAAACAACTGACTACAACACTTTCCAAACTCCTCCATCTACTGTTGCCTGGGTTCAGAAAAGAAGCATCATAATAGAGGAGTATGCCAAAGGAAAGATACTTAGTACATGGCAGCTTGGATACAGAACAGAGGAAGAGCAGGAGAAGAAAGGAGCCACTGACCCTGTATAATACACAAGGTCATAACTTGACCACCCACCCAGACACACCCAAGAGCACACAGTACTTTAGTAATCTGCTAGGAATCTCTTAAGCCAATTAAGTTGATCTGATCAGAATTTAAAATCGCAGTGATGTTAATCAGTTTAACAATGGGTCTAGGGCTGGAGAAACATATAGGGAAAGGTATAGTGATAAGGAAATTAAAAATTAGTTCAGAAAGGCTTAGTCAGATTTAGCTACTATGTAGCTACTATAACAAGCAACTCCAAAATTTTAGGGTTGCAAAAAATTAGTTTTCTCACTATTTCTCTATTTCAGTTTAACTAAAAAGCCATGTTTGTATTAGTCATTTGAGAAAAACTTCAGGAACCCAGGTGAATTTCAGTTGTGCCACACATTTCACCATTCAGAGTCAGAGATTGTGATGAACAAAGTGAAGGTTTTACACCTTCTTTATTGAATAGACACGTCATTTTATTGTTATCTCCTTGATGAAAACAAGTCAAGGGATCCAAACTTTGGCACAATAGGATCATCATCTGACACTGAAATGCATGAACTAACATTTCTGAACATTCCAAATAAATACCACACCGGATAAACCATGTCACACATTTTCTTACCCAGTGGAAAATATATTTATATAGCATAGCAAAAAGAAACTTGTTATTATCATTTATAGAAATGATGCAGGGCCAGGGATGTAGCTCAATGGTGCCAAGCCTGCCTTGCAAGAGCAATGTACTGAGTTTAATCCCCAGTACTGGAAAAAAAAGTAATAATACAAAAAATTAAAAAATTAAAAATAATGTAATATAAAAGTAACGCACACATTCAGTTGAATGAATGGTGGAATAGAGAAGAATCTAAGCTAGAAAAACAGACAAAAATATGGGTTCCAATTCCCAATTCTAGGTTTTATGTTTTGGGAGTACAAGAATTTTGCTCTGTTTCATGAAGAACATATTATACACAAGTGAATTTATGATTTAGTAGCCATGAGCCACTCTTGATTATCATTCTGATGTGAATAGCTATGTAATGTACCACTGGCCCCAAATAAGAGTCTCTTCCTATAGCTAACTCTTCACTAAACACACCTTACATGAACTCAGAAAAATACAGTGAAGAAAATTGAAACCCTAAAATAAGGTGGTTAGGAATATGGTTAGGGAAAGCTATGGCTATTTTAAAAGTCAACAATTACAACTTTTCACACCCTTCAACTTCAGAGAAGCAGTGACCGAAAGACAAGACATTTTCATTGAATCCAGAGAACTAAAAGTTGTCATGGGGTTGGGAAGCCCACTTAACTCTCTGTACATGAACCATGTGAATTTAAATTTCTACCATTTACCTACATATTACCTTAGAGAGAAGCTGAGTTCCGAGAGGCAATTATCAGAAAATATGAGTTTTACTTAGATTTAATAACTATTTCTGTGAACATAATGAATCCTTTTGACTCTAAGAATTCTTGAATTTTTGTCTGTCTTTGGGTTCCAGCAGAACCCACCTCGTATATGTTGGTGTGCCCATTTCATTTTTCCTGCTTAGGTAGATAAGCACTTCTTGAATCAACGGAGTTGATATCTTTTTCAGTTGAGAATATTGTCAGAAAGTGTCTCTTCATTACTCTTTTGAATCTGTGTCTTCTGTTGTCTTCTCTGGGAAACCTATTAGCTATAAAATATGTAGCTTCATTATTTGCTGTACTTATGTAATGTGCCCTATCCTTTAATTCTTCTATATGTACTTTCTCTGGCATAACTTCTAGTTTATTAATTTTCTATTAAGTATTATCTAGTCTGCTACTGAACCCACTATTGAGGTCCTACTATCTTTTATAGAACTTAAAGTTTATAGTATCATTCTAATTTTAGAACCCGTCATATTGATCTTATCATTTAGATTCTTGACCATATAAATTAGCTATCTGGTACTTTTCAATCAGATATTTCCATTACCTCAGTATCCTGTGTATATGCTTCTACAAGTATTTCCATTTCTTTTTTTAGAAATCAAATACTGTCTTCTCATGCAGTATTTACACTGTTTTTTGATTGACTGATGAAATTAGAACAGACATTCCTATTCTTACCTATATCCAGAGAAGATTTAATTCTGTTTCCAGCATGCAGCTACCACTCTAGGGTCACAAGAAATACCCAGTCACGTTAATTCACACAGATGTTGATATAATTCAAATATTAATTTCAATCGGTGTGTGACCTTGTGTATTTCTCTTTCCTTCTTTATATAGTTTATGTCTTTTGTGTATCAGCTTAAAGGAATGTTTACTAAGGCATCCTCATTTCAGTGGATTATATATATTTGATTTCTATTTTCCCAGCATTCTGAGTCATACAAAAATCTCAATTCAGCATCTCAACTCCTTCCCACTGATTCAGAATTTGGAAGATAAGATGAAAAATAAGCGTCACCAAATATTTTCACTTGACTTGGCTTATTTTTTTCTATGAACATGGTACTAAAAGTGCTTATACTTTGCTAGCTCTTTAATTATCTCTGACATTTTCAAAATTATAAAAATGCCTTTGTCTTTGTATAGTAGTCTTCAGCTTTGTGGCTAATCTAAAACAAAATATTTCACTATTGTTCTAAGATTAAGTTTTGGTAAAATATTGCAGAATCACCTTGAAAAAGTGAGTACATAGTGAGGTATTTTTTCCAGGAAAAAAACCAATCAGTACAGAAAATATTCATTTTCAGCAACAGCAAGGCCTTGTATTAGAAGCTTGCTGAATTTCAATTTAACAAGCTTTCTAAAAAGTGGCCATATGAGTATAGGAAGAAAAATTAATTTGGTATTCCAATAACCATAAGATAGTCATCTCATGATAGAAGACAGAAGTTTAAAGGCATGTTTCTGAAAGGCCTTATATTAAGGCATTATTCCCTTTGATGAAGATGAAGAATACACAGCTATTCACATCTCACAGATCCTATTTCGTAATTCTGCCAAAGTAAGCAAATTAATTCAACATGAGATTTAGATAGTCTATGTATTTAAAACATATCCTAACAAAAATCTTCAAAGTATTCTAAAAATAATGAGAAGACTTAGAGAAATTTTGAACATGTTCCCTGGGCAACTTAGTGATTTAGTAAGAACCTGTCTCAAAATTACAATAAGAAAGAAAGCAAGAGAGAGAGAGAGAGAGAGAGAGAGAGAGAGAGAGAGGGAGAAAGAGAGAGAGAGAGAGAGAGAGAGAGAGAGAGAGAGAGGGAGAAAGAGAGAGAGAGAGAGAACCTAGAAATGGAGTTCCATACAAAAGCCTTAGGTTCAATCCAAGTAGTGCAAAAATAAACAAGTATATAAAAAAGATATTCAGGCAATAGATAGAAGAAAAAAAGGCTTAGTGTAAAGAGGACATTTTTCATAACATATAAGGGAAAAATACCACATTTTTGCTGGGAGAAATGCCCTGATATGCTATTTTCTATACATGTATCTCAATCTCCATATGCTAAACACACACACACACACACACACACACACACACACACACACAATGAAAAATGTTACAAGGCTTTCTTTTGGATATATTGTAACTTCACTCTTCGAATTTTCTGGTTAATTCTTTCTCTCCATAAATTATTGGAATGTTTACTGCCTAATAATATTGACACATGTTGGCATTTCAATTTTTAATCAATAGTCTTAGCATGGTAAATGACTATGATGAAACAGTTCTTGAGCTCATGAATCACTATAAAGATGTTTAATGAAGCCAGTTTCTAAAGTCATGTCAACGTTGGTTTGTTCTAAAATAAACCGGCCAAAAGTGCTGAGATGGGATAAATGTAAAATAACTATTCCATTTCAAGGAATGGAAATTTTAAGATCAATAAAACAATTTTATATCCTCCAAATAGTATTATATCCACTATTGATTTCATGAAGCAGTTACTAGTTAGATTCACATTTTTCTTTGTTATCTTAGGCAGTTTATATATAAATGAAAACTTTCAAATAATGAATATTCTAAATATTGAATTATATATTAAAATTGATATACAAGGTTATAGAACTACAAAAGTGAATAGATTTATAGTACTGAAGGCTGCCTGAAAATATTTCAAATTTTTGATAAATGAAACAAAAAGAACTCATACATTAAGTATTGATACAGTTTCACATGAAGAGATTTTTATCTTGCAACACAGAAAAGGGAGTTTGTGCTTAGAAATAAAAGAGTGGGAAAGTTCTAGAATTCTGGAGCAAGTTCCTCAGAATGTTAAATAGTATAGGAAAGGAAGAAAGAGAAAGACTTAAGGAAGGAGGTAAGTTGAGTGTTTTATGGGATGAGTCAAAGATTCATTGAGAGACAATGGGGAAGTTCATGTTCACGTTGATGTTTTACAGAGGCGGAGAAAGAAGTGAGGAACAAAAGTTTTTACATAAAGATTTAAAAATAGATCTAAGAGAGTCAGGCACAGATATAGATAGACACAAAGGGAAAAAATGACATTAGAACCAAGAATAGGAACTAGAACTAAGGAACTAAGAACAATAGTAAGATAAAGGGTGTTTGAACTCAATATAAGACAAATCTTCTAGAAGAAAGAGTGCAAACTTTTTATCAGACAAGCATAGACCTGTGGGATAATAATCAGGTTAATAAACCTGTGAAATTAAGCTTCTTCACATAAAAAGTAGTATACAGAGACCTACTTCAGTGTCATTGTGAAAATAAAAAATATGTCAAGTAATTATAAATTTGTGTCTGGAGATCTGAATATTCTCTGTAAATTATCTATTTGATTGTTCTATTATTTACTATATTTGTGCACAATGATGACATTGGGCACACTGGGCAAGAGATGTGTTGACTCTGCTGTATATTTCTTTTTAAGATATAAAACTGTATAATTATTTCAAAATGAAGTATTTTAGAAAGTAAGATGCTATGATAGCTGAACTTGATTGTCAACTTGAGTGCTTGAGAGATGGGGGGTTTTGGGTGGGTTAGAGAGGCATGGCCTTGGGGACTATATGTATTAATTGGCTCTCCTCTCAGCACTTTTCCACTTACTGTTTTCCAGCTGCTATAAAGTGAGCTGCTTTGCTTGACCCTGCATTTCTACAATGAGGTTTCTGCTGTGCAGCCAGAACACTGTGGACTGAAATCTCTGATTCCAGGTATCACAACAAAACTCTCTTCATTCAGATTACAGGTACCAAGTATTTTTTCCCAGTGATGGAAACACTTACCAATATAGTTGCTTATCGCTTGGTTGAATAAATATTATATTTCCATAAAAGTGTAATGATTCACATAGATTCTAATTCCTGGAGACAAATGGAGTAGTTCAACTTTTAACTCAAGTAATTGAAACTAATTTAATAGTTGTTGTACTGACACAGTCTTCTGATACTTAGGGAAAAATTAATTATGATTTTAATTCTATCTTTGAATATAATTTCTTTCTGTACAGCTACATGATTTCAGCTTTGCCACTTGGGTCACTTTTAGAGAGCCCAAGTGTTATACTGATACAAAAGAGGTATAATTATAGTTAAGGAAAATTACTGCCTACTGAGAAAATAGGAGAATTATTCTCCAGGAGTGAGTGTCAGAGACAGTAGTAGAAGATGTTGATGCAAATTAGATAGAGAGAAACTTTGGCTGTATTTATATAAAATTTATTTAAAGTTTTGAATACAAGAATGATTTTTTACTTGGTATGGTGAATATCAATCACTGGGCATGTTCAAAGTGAACACAGAACACATCCTCTTTTGTAGTTTTCTCTGTAACCTTGAATTTTATAATTTAGAAGGGGTCCATTTTTAAAATGAGCAAATAGATGGCTAGCTGAATAATTGACTAATAATAAGTGAAATAATGTGTAAAAAGGACACCTAAAATGAGGAGACAATGGCAAGATATAGTTTGTATAATTCAATATAGCTGCAGACTTCTCCAAGTCAATACATGGGTATTGAAAATTCATGAGTAAAATCATGGACATTGGAATGTGGAATCTAAAGCAGTGATGCTTGTACTGAAAGACTCACCATATTTGTCAAAAGCTAAACTTCACATACAAAAATATATGAGAAAAGAAATAGGGTTATGTGGCCAGGATAGAAATACAACAGTCATAAAGATAATACAAGTGATATAACTTGCTCCAGAGACTACCATTACTTTTACATCCTTTGTCAGAAGCGAGATTCCCATGGCCACACTGGGAAATGAAGCATCAAGTAATACGAGAACAATGCTAGTGAAGTCAGTAGAGAATTTTCCTCTATGTAAGGTTTACTGTGTTCGGTCTGGTTGAATAGTGTTTCCTCTCTCATATAGAAAATTAATTCTAACAGAGTACTAAAGTTTAAAGTAAGATTGAAAACTAGAAATTTTCAGATTCTTGTTCCATGTCCTCATTTGTCAAAAAGAAGGACTTCACCTGGGGACATGAACAAGGAAGAAACTTCACCGCTGCCTAAAATGAACATTATATAAGCTGTCACTCCCTAATCATAGGTGTGGATGGACCTGAAAAATAAGTGTGTGAGAAATAAACTTGCAACAGCCAATGTCGCTTAGATAATCAGTCTAACACTCAAATGCTTCCTGCTTAAATAGGTCTAGCAGCAAATCTGTTCACAGTATCACTAAAAACCTTGGAAAAGAATATTCTCTCCACAATAAAAACAAGTCTTCGAGAAAAACTGAAATTAAATATAAGTATGCTGTGAGTTGACAACCATTAATATCGGTAATATATTCTTTAGATCACAAATACTCAAAGGTACATTGCGAATATTCTACATTTGAAATTATATTGCATAGTTAATTTTTATTTTCTTGGTTATATTTCCCTAGTGATTTGATCCATATTTCTAGAGTTAAATCTATTTTTTTCTAACTATGGTCCTCAACTGATGAACATGATTCATTATTTAATGTTTACTATAAACCAGTGAAGTCATTACCCCTAATTTCTATATGTGGAAACAGAGATCGACTGCTTATGTTCGAGTTGATAATAAATGACATTCACCAAATCTTCTGAACAAGAAGAATCATCAAAAATCAGCTTCACCTCTATGGTTGAAACATACATAAAACAGGCAAAATATATGAATAGACAAATTTTATAAGACCATTTATCAGGCAAGGAAGAACACTGATTGCACTGAGATGAGAATAAAAAACAGTGAGTCCTAATTACACCAGATTGTTGTATTAAGAGGGTTTCCTGGACACAGTATAAAAGGAAGGGTTTAGGCAGAGCTCAACAGTCTCCATGAGGTGAGAAGACAGAGATAAATGTCTGAAAAACCTAAAACACATACAGTTTCTTGGACAAAATCAGAAAGACAGCTTCAAAAAGGGTAAATTGCAAAGATTTGCAGTATTCCCTTGAAGCAAGAACTTTGGTGTAATACACAAATATCCATCTGAGTACTGATTGACACTTGTTTGTAAGGAACTACTTGGAGATTACAGAAAATACCTCAAAAAGAATTGAAAGAAATAATACCTGGCTCCTACACAGGGGAGAGAATAGTGCATCACAGGAAATTGTCATGATCTGTGGAACATTGTGCAGAGAACACAGCAGCATCTGTTTCTGAGCAGAGGTATATATTAGGGCTGCCATAATGCAAATCACAGAATTGGTAATTTAAACAACAGGCATTTATCTTCTCACAATTCTGAAGGATAGAAATTCATGACAAGTTCATACCCTTATAGAAGTAAACAAGACAGAACTCCCTCATCTCTTATACCGTGTGTAGATAAAAAGAGAAGACAAATATCTATGAAGCAAAAAGTGGTCTCTGACCAGACATGAAATGTGCCTATGCCTTGACCTGGCACTTCCCACTTCTTAAAACATAGGTAACGTATTTCTGCTATTTACCAGCTATTTTCTTTATGGCATTTATTATTGAAAACCCACCAAGTTATGACAGTTTTCAAGAAATGAATTATAGAGGTCACAATTGAGTACATAAGAGGGAAAATATTTAACCATGTATTGAGCCATGTTCTTAATTCCGTTATATTTCTGTTAGTAAATCTTAAAGGATTTAATTATGTTCAAATAATTTACCTGAGTTCAAGAACAAAAAAGAGCTCAAGAATATGCCTCCAAGTACAAAAACTCCAAGATATAAAAATAATAAAATTGAGAACAAGCATCCAAAATATAGGTAAATATGATTCATAATAAGGAGATTAATTAAGCAATCAAAACCACTTGAACACTGAGTGACACCAGTGAAAACAATGAAGTCAAGAACAGCAATGAAAGAGCTTTCCACAAAAACACCAAAACAAGAAGTAAAAACTATAAATTTTGTAATTTTGTCAACTCTTAATGCCATAACAGTAAATGCTTTCGAAACAGGTGACTGAAACATAATAGAATATTTTTGTAGGATTTCAAATTACCTATCTCTGTGACACTTCTGGCTTGGTAAAGCACTGAATATTAGAATCTATATTCTTGTCACGGGCTCCTCGATCAGTAAAATATATCACATTCTCAAGGAATTGCATTTATCTGTTTTCATCTGTCTGAGGGTATACTGATTTTGAATGCAAGAATCTTGCAATTGTTTTTTCCACTGTGGAAATTTCTGAGAGTAGAAATTCAGTGAAGCAAATGATGTGCCCAATATATGTTACAAGCAACTGAGCAAGTCACTACTGGCCAGAAATATAGTTTAGAAGAAGAGTGCTTGCTTAAAATACCTAACCTGCTGGATTGTATTCCAGCACCCTAAAAAATAACAAGCTCTTATTATTTGGACAAATATAACAATTGGTTCAAACAATATACACTCAAAAATGATATAAAGAACAGCTGGGGAATGAGATAGAGAAGTAAGAGGTAGAAAATCTACCACGTTAATGACTATACAAGGACAAAAATACCAGGAGAGAATATATGTTCAAGAAAACACGATAAGACTATAAGCTTTCAAATATGGCTGATACTATGCTGAAACCAGCATGGCTAAGTATTAAAAGAGTAACATGACACAAAAGCAAACATTATACTCTCAGGAAGTGTTTTTTGTATTTTTGTTTTGTTTCTGCTTTTTTTTTTTTTTGTACTGGGATTGAACTTGGGATCTTTCACTTGTGAAGCATGTGGTGAAAGCACTGAGCTAAATCCCCAGCTCCCAAGAAGTGTTTTATTTCTTGCTCTAGGTGTTTAAGAATGTGTATTAAAACACTGAATTTTCGGGCCGGGGATTTAGCTCAGTGGTTCTGCCGTCACCTGCCTTGCAAGCACAAGGACCTGAGTTTGATCCCCAGTACAAAAAACAAACAAACAAACAACAAAAAAAAAACCACTGAATTATCACTAAGCTAAAAAAAAAAAAGTCACACGTGTAAATACTGAATAGTTTCTATGGTGTAAAAAACTATAATAGTACATAAGATCCTAATGAGATAATTGACAATGTGAAATAGGAAGAAAGGGGCTAAAGGTTTAGGGGAAGTGGGAAGGGTATGGGAAAGATAATGAGGGAAATGAAAAAAAATATGAGAAAATGGAAAAAAAGCGTTTGTAAATGGGGAGGGGGGGGTGAAAGGAGGGCAGGGACAAGGGGAAAAATGAGAACCAAGACCTGTCATGTAAAGGTACAAGATCCCAATGATGAAGGTAACTGTACTATATACCTAAAATGTACCAATAAACTCAATGAGAAAATAAAAGATGAGATTTCAAATAAGATACAAGATATTCATTCTTAACAGAAATAGCTTAGAAGAGTCTGTAAATAACAACAGCCAAAACACAGCAAGCAGCAACAACAAATAATGTAAAGTTGGAAAATTTAATCTGCATAGTTATTATGTCTTGATATTTGAAATTTAGTTTTCAACAACAAGACAAAATTATAATACATGAAACAATGTGGTCCAAATAAAGGAAGAAGATAAATTAATGAGAACCTTCAACTGGAAGCCCACACATTGAACTTACTAGACAAAAATTTATATCAATTATTTTCAATGTTAAAGGGGCAATAGAAACTTAGGACAAAGGAATAATGGAAATGTGTGTAAGATCATCAAAAAATAGAAAATATAAATGAGTAGAAATTTAAAATGGAACTTCATATAAATTTTTGGAGCTGAAAAATCCATAGATTAAAATGTAAAAATATGGCTAGACTGTTTCAGTGAAGACTTGGGCAATCAACGGAAAGAACTGGTGAACTAGAAAATAGATCTGTAAAAACTCTGAAGGGCAAAAATGTAAAATGAATAATCAGAAGTAAATATATCATAAGAAACTAGTAGGACACTATCAAGCATATCAGTCAAAATGCACAGTATGAATACAAGAATATAAAGACAGATATAAATAAGTAAATTAATAGTTTTTGAAGAAATAATGTCATGAGAACTCTCCCAATTTGATAAAAGATTGAAATCTACATATTCAAAATACTCAAATAAGAATCTCCAAGTATGATACATACAAAGAAATGTACAAAACACATTATGAACAAAATGATGAATAAGAAAGACAAAGCAAAAATCTGGAAAGCAGCAAAAAGTAATTATTTCTCACATTCAGAGTTTTCTTGGTCTAATAATGAACTAATTTCCAATAGAAAGTCCAAAAAATAAAGTCTGTTAGCATCATTAAGCAAATTCAGCTGAGTAGAAATATATAAGATGAGTATTCATGAATGACATATTTTTATACATTAGCAATGAATAATATCAAGAGGAAATAAAGAAATTCTGATTCCAATGGCATGAAAATTAATAAAATATTTATTTCCAAGCAAGGAATTACAAATTTCATAAACTGGCAAATATAATATACAGCCAACAGAAGTTGAAGGAGGCCTAAAATGTTAAAATGTCTTGTGTACATTGATTGGAAGATTTAACATTGTGCAGATGAGATTATGTTATGATTTATGTCTAGATTCCCTCCCAAAGCCTCATGGGGTCATACATGGGGCTTTTTCAGAGGTGGCCGAACCTACAGTGTGTGACGCTGGGATTAAGGGTGTGTGGTTACTAAGTCAGTCCACTGATTAGTTTGACACCACCCTAAACCTGTTAGCCTGGATACAATATAAAGGACAGAAAATGGCATAACTTCTCGCTCGCTCGCTTGCTTTTGTTATCTTCTTGCAATGAACAGTTTCTCCCCGTGATGCCCCTTTGCCAAGCCACTCTGTCTTGGAATCAACTTAAGAAGGCCTGGAAGGCTAGGCAGTGTGGCTCTGAGAGGGCAATGTGTGAAGCCAAAGATACAGTGGAGATTCTAGAAGTTTACAGAAGATCATCTGCAACATCATGGGTCATCTGAGGAAAACTGCAAGGGAGGAGCAGAGCTAATCCAAGAGAGACACTACAGGAGTGTCAACCACCTGCAGTGCGGTAGAGGCAGAGCCACCCAAGTCTTTGGGAGTTCACTTCTTGCCACAGATTGCCTCAGATGCTGGACATGGAACTACAGGACTTAATGTTTGCCTTGCTGGATTTTGGACTTGCTTTGTTTCCACTGCTTTGTATCTCCTATTTGTACCTTTTGGAATAGTAATATTTATCTTGTACCATTGTATGTTGGAAGTGTTTAAATTTCTTTTCATTTGTACAGGGGCTCAAAGCTGAGTTTGCCTTAAATTTCAGAGGAGACTTGGGACTTGAACTTTTTATCAATGCTGAAACTGTTACGACTTTGGCAACTCTTAGAGATAAACTAAATGCCTTTTGCACAAAGGACTGTACATGAGTCTGTGCAGTGCCCCGGGTAGAATGTTATGGTTTGGGTCTAGGTGACCCCGCAAACCCTCATGCAGTCATAGGTGGGGCTTTTTCCAGTGGTGGCTGAATTTAGAGTATGTGATGCTGTGATTAAGGGTGTGTGATCACTGAATTAGTCCGCTAATTGGTTTGGCACCACCCTAATCCCAGTAGCCTGGATACAATATAAGGGACAGAAAGAGGTTTATCTTCTCCCTTGCTTGTTGTTTTTGTTATCTTCTGCTTGCCACGAACAGTTTCTCCTCTGTGATGCCCCTCTGCCAAGCCACCCTGCCTTGGAGCCAGCCAATTATCAACGGAAACCTCTGCAAACTGAGCTAAATAAACCTTTCCTTTTTTAATTTTAGATGTCACATAATGAGAGAAAAGTAACTAGCACACAGTACCTCCCAAAATTATTTCTAGTTTTAATGCAATGTCTATGCAAATTGCAATTACTTTTTTTAAGAAATTGAATGCTTGTCCTAAAAGTTATATCCCATTCTGAGGAACACAGATTAGTTAAAATAATACTGATGAAGAACAAAATTTAAAGACACAATTTCAAAATTCAAAATGTGCTGAAAAAGAAAGACAGTAAAGTAAAAGCTGACAGTAAGTCGGAGCCTCTCTGGAACTCAGATTTAAGAAACCTGGTAAACAACAACTTACTGAAAAAAAAAAGAAGAGCTTTGGGAATTAAGAAATGGGCAACAGGAAAGCTAGAAATCATTGAGAAGCTGGAGAAGCATAAGGCAATGCAGAGAAAAAGATCAAAGCAGTCTGGAATGCTAACTCCAGCTCCTGAAAAGGGCACCTATTTCTAAGAAGACATAGGATAAGTCTCAAATTGTACATTTGCCACATTTCGGGGTAAATGGAGAGGCAATTTGAGCACCTACGGTGCCCCACAAGCCGACAGGTTGTAAAGTTAGTAGAGGCAGCCATTACTCTGGGCACAAATAAATCATAGCCACTGAAACTTGCTGGAGTGAACACAGCCCTGAAACAATGAACCACTGATTGATTCCACCAAGTTAGAAAGACCAGGCAAGAGTCAATATTCACACAACAAAAAGTAGATGTGGAAATAGAATAAGCCTTAATTTTGATTGATTCTCCTTTATGTGTTGGATTCCAAAAATTATACACTCAGAAAAGCAACTATTTACACAAGCACTTCCACATTGAGAATTGTTTGGACTCATTTCTTTCTTTATTTTTGTTTTTTGTTCTGTTTTTCGTGTTTTGTTCTTTTTCTCTTTTTTTTGAGTGTTTTTTGTTAACTTTACTTAGTTTGATTTTACAGACTTTATTTATAATTTGATTTTTTCCTCTCACTTTTCTCTCCTCTTCCTTTTCATTTTCCTTTTTCTTGTTTTTCAAATTTTTTTTTTCATTTTTCTATTACCCTACTGCTCCATTTTTGGTACCATTACTATTAGGTTTTATTAATTTCAGCTATTTAGTTTACCTTATATTGTTATTGATAGCTTCTTTTCTATCATTAATGGTGATACAGTTGTTGTTTTCCGTAAATATTTTTTGAATGTCAATATCCAAATTGACTTTGTCTCTATATCATCATTGCATATCTCCTTTATATTATTAAGGGTAGTTTATTTGTATCAGTGACTCAAAAATCAAACTCAGAGCTAAACAAATAAAAGAAAAAATAGAACATGACTTAAAACATGTAAAAGGTTTATTCACTGAAAATATAGACTTTTTTTCAAAATCTAGGGGATAAATTCAATATTCAAATACAAGAAGTATATAGAACCCCAAATAGCCATGGCTAGAAAAAAAAAAACTCTGCATGACACATCATAATCAATATTCCACAAATTAAACCCACAGAGACAACATAAAAAGCTTATAAACAGCCAGTAATCCATAAAGGCAACCCCATCAGAATTACAAAATATTTCTCAAGACAAAGTTTAAAGTCCTTTACAGCTTAGATCAAAGTTTTTCAATCCCTAAAAGAAAATAAATGTCAACTCAGGCTTCTATGTCCTGAAAAATTAGCCTTCAAAATTGAATGAAAACAAAGGCTTTCCATGACAAAGAAATGCTAAGAAATTCATGACCAATAAAGCAGCATCGCAGAAAATATTTAAGGTAATCCTACATGAAGACAAGAAGGCTAGCGGCAAGAAACAGTTGTAGTAAAGTATCTAAATGTGAGAGTAGATTTAATAAGAGAGAGAAACAGAGACAGAGAGACAAGATAGAAGGGAATCAACCAGCAGTGGAAAAACAGTGAAATGTCAAGGTTCAGCAAGCACCTTATGACTTATTGTAATTCACAATATCGGTGCTCTTAAATCTACAATCAAAAGACACAAACTGGCAGATTAAATAAAAAAATCAAAATAAAACCCCGTTTTACTTGAAAGAGACACACATCCAACAGCACATAGTTTGAAAAGGAAAGGATAGAAAATAAAAATCGATGTAACTGGAGACCAAAAGCAAGCAGGAGCATGATATATTATTTGATAATCAGTGTACCACAGAAGAAATCAGGGAAGAAATGTAAAAGTTTCTAAAATATAAAGACGATGGAATTATAACATATCAAAACCTGTGGGATACAACAAAACTAGGCCTAGCAGAAAAGTATATAGCTGTGGATACATGCTTTTAAAAAACCCTATCCCAAATAACCTAATTATGTATCTCAAGGTCCTAGGAGAAGAAGAACAATTCAAATCTGAAACTAGTAGAATAAAAGAAATTATAAAGAATGTAATGAAAATTTATGAATAAACTAAGAAAGCAATACAAGGAATCAATGAATCAAAGATCTGGCTCCTTCAAGGGATAAACAAGATTGAAAAATCTTTAAGCAAACTTACAAAAGGAAAAAACTAGTCATATCAATGTAATTCGAGAATTTATAAAGGCCATTCAAAACAGACACTGCCAAAATAAGGGGGGTTAGTAGAATGTATTTCAAAAACTTATGTTCCAAAAAATGGATACCTCACAAGAAATGGAAAAATTTCTAGACATATATGAATTATCACAATCGAATAAAAATATTGTAATTCAGTATGGGCAATGTATCTAAAAGTGTATCTTTACCTAATACAATAGTCTTATGTGTCTTATATGATTTTTGTCCTTTTACTCTGATTTTCAATTTGCATATATAATAATTAACTTTATAAGTACTCATAAATAAATGAATCGGATGCTTCCAAAAAAATGAGGAGTAAGTGAAGGTAAAAATGGAAAAGAAAAAAAATTGTTATTTGTTCTGCACATGTACCAATTCCCTATAAATGAACATAATCATTACATTCTGCAAACTTGTACTAATAAAAGTAAAAAAAATTGAACCAAGATTGTCAGGTGTGGTGTAGCACACCTGTAATCCCAGCACTTGGGAAGCTGAGGTAGGAGACTAACTGTGAGTTCAAGACCAGTCTGGGATACACAGTGAGTTCAAGGCCAGCTTGGATTATACACTGAGACCCTGTCACACACACACACAAAAATATTATATAAAAGTCTGAATGAACCAATGATTGGAAATGAAATAAAAACAGTAGTAAAAACCCTACTGACTAAGACAATCTCAGGACCTGGTAGATTTAAGGCAGAATTCTATGAGAACTTCAAGGAAGATGTAATATCAATATTCCTCAAATTATTCTATGAAAGTGAAAGCAAATGGCCAACATCTTTGGCTATTAGAAAAAAATGTACATAAAAGCAACACTGAGATTTCGTTCTTACTTAGAAAAGAATGGCTGCCCTCAAGAACAGAGAAAAGAACAAAACCTGGCAAGGTTTGGGGAAAAAAAGGAACCTTTCTATATCGTTGGTGGGAATAAAAACTAGTACAACTACAGTGAAAATCATGATAGAGATTCCCTCGAAAACAAAAAATAGAAATTCAATTTTACCCAGGTATACCTCTGCTGGGTATCTTACTGAAAGTGTTAAAGGAGTCATATTACCTTAACGCATGTGTACTCATGTTCATAGCAACGGAATTCATAATAACTAAATAGTGGAAGCAGCCTATGTGCCCATCAACAGAAGAATGGATGAAGGGAATATTGTATCTATATATGATACAGTAGTACTCAGCTATAAAGAAGGATAACTTTGTCAGAGGTAAAGTATAACAGTAGAACCATACAGTGAAAAGAGTGAAGAACATTGAACATAGTGGTCACTTAAGCAAATACATATTTTTGTTTTTATTTTTATTTAAATCTTTTAAAAGGTTATCTACTTAACAAAATTTACATTATAATATACGGGTTATAATATATCCTTAAGTACCATCAATTATCATTATTGCCAAAGGTTAGTAGTAATGGATACCTGGTATGAAAGTTTTTATGCTCTCATAATATTTTATATTGTCACGGTAGTATATACTATGATAAATTAAAGATAATAAATATCAACTTGTTCATCTAAATTCATATATGTGTACCAAACTTATTTTTTTCACAGGTAGCATGTCACTCATAAAAATACATTATAGTCTCTGAATAAAAATAATCTATAGTTTTCAGGTTATCCCATCTCTGTCTAAACTCTCAACTATCAGAAGAGTTTTATTTTCTTCCTCCCTAGCTTAATGGGCACAAGACTCTCAACAGACAAGTCTCCTAAAAGGCAAGATTCAGTATACGATGTTCAAAAAGGAAAGGAGAAAAGGCAGTGATCCATTTCACCCAGTAAAAGAGTATAATGATATGTGATATACTCAGGAAGACTTTGTCTTTTATTCAAATGAATTTTTTGTTGCCAGAATGGCTGGATGCCATCAGGGGAAGGGAGATAGGTAATACTGTTTTTACAAGGATTTTTACAGTTCCTTTTTAATCGTTCACTTTTATAACACATGCTTATTGTTACTGACAGTGGAGTGGCAGAATAAAAAAAGCAAAGAAGCATTCTCTTCTGTATATCCTCACTTGCACAATTTAAAGCACTACGCAAAAATCTTTCCTTTATAGACCTGAAGGCCTATCAATGGATTGAAATTTTTTAAAAGATAAAAACTGGTGTATCAAATTGCAATGCAGTTTTTGCTTTTGCCCATAGATTTTATTTATTTTCTATTTTTTATTATAAAAACTTTACTTTTCTGCTAATAATAGGTATATATACAGTAAATACCTATTTAGAGGATTATCCAGTGTTTTCACAATATGAAATAGTTTATAGACAATAAGTACAATAGTCATTAGAAATGCTGGTGAGGGGCCAGGGATTTGGCTCAGTGGTTCTGCCGCCTGCTTCACAAATGCAAGGTCCTGAGTTTGATCCCCGATTCAAAAAAAAAAAAAAAAAGAAAAAGAAAAAAAAAAAGCTCCCTTTAATGGATTAAGTGTGTTCTTACCTATCTCTTCTTGAATAGAGACAGGTGTATGAGATTCTCTTTCTCCATTTTCAGGATCATCAGCTGCCTTAGCAGATTCACTCTGGGAAGAATTTAGTTCACTGCTGCTAAAATGACTTTTATTGTGCAATGTTTACAAATGTTGATTATAGAAGTAAAATGCAGAAATAATGTCTGCCAATAAATTAAATATATGGTTCCAGGATTAAATAGAATAAGAATCAGCATTCAAGTCATAGATTAAATGCAAATAAGAATATTATGATAATAGCTGAGATAGTCTCAACTGTATTAAGCCATTGGCAATTCAACTATAGTAATATATTGATAGTGGATGTTACCTCAACTATATGGTCTTTGAAGAATATATATTAATCCTAATGAAAAATATTATAGACATTTACTTATAGCTCTATATTTTAATGCACCAATTATGTTCTTTTTTATATTTCATTTGTTGACTGTTACTGGTCATCCATGATGTCCTCCTCAGTTTGTTCCCCATTTTATAGTTCAAAGAGTTATAAGTGAATTATCATCAAAGCCAAATAGCAGACTTTGTTTTTTCTTATTCATTTGCTATAAAATGTTACCTTAAGCTAAGACCATTATTTTAAAATTCAGTAAGTAATAAAGTAAAAAAGAAAGACTATAACCTATATAGTACATTTATACACCGGTTCATCCTTCCAAAACATAAAATCCCAAGGAATATGTATTCTAAAATAAAATTCTCTTGTGTTTTTAATATTAAAATATTTCAATTTTTATAATTTCAATACATCACTCTCAGCTATTATTATGGTCATAAAATTGTTTAAAGCACATGAAGAAATACATTGTTATTTACACACACACAAACACACAAACACACATTTCTCTAAAAAAAAAAGAAAGCTTTTTAAGTGATTTTTAGCGTGCCCCGGAGATTTAATACTGTTTTATGTTCTGCAATATTTCATATTTTTCTTCCATCTTACTTAATACTTACTAAAACTCGCTATATTTGAGTTCAGAACATAGCTAGCCTTGCAACTGAAAATCTCAATTAACAAATACTACTGAAAATATGTAAGATTAACAATATGAACTAGGGAAAGTAGCATATAGACAGATCTTTAACGTCAGTAGTGGAAATACTATATACTTTTACACATTAATGAATTGATAAATTCCAATCTTTCTATTCATGGTTTCAGCACTTGCTATAAAGCATGACCTGGAATAAATTTCCATTTAAATGGGCTTAATTTCTTGGTGACGTTAAAACAAAACAATAGAATTGAGAACTTTCAATACAACTTGTTTTGTGGTATCTATTGTCCCCAGTAGAAAACCTGCACTAAAACAATTTGATTTGATGAGGATTTGAAATATTCGCTTACTTTCAGCTTTCTATGAGATCCTGTGACCCTGTTACCAGGAATAATTCACTATGAGTTAATGGCTGGGTCAGAAGTTATAGGAACGCTATACTCAATATTTCAAGAAAGTCCGTAAGTGGAGTGAATTTTTTAAAAGTAGTTTTATATTTCTTCCATATGGGCAGTTCCTATGGATTACTGCATCATCTATCGTGTGTATTTACTACATACATTTTTCTACGTGTGTATGTATGTATGTATGTATGTATGTAACTATCTCAACTGAGAATGTCAGAGTTAAAAAATAGTAAGGACTTCAAATTGTTATAAATTTCAAACAAAATCCGACCTATAGTTCTTATATCATTCCGATTTAGTGCTTTTTTGGGTATGTTTCTATGTGCATTCGAGTGTGTGCATGCGCGCACGTGATCATCTGTATTTGATCCCAACTTTTTACTTCTTATAACAAATAAAATGAATCCGAAGCAATTTTCTAAAAGTAATTAAAACCATTCAAATAACTTCTAGCTATGTTATCTTTTATTTTATTCTTTCCTTTTGTTTTAGGAAGAAAGAAAAATCATGTTAGACTGGAAAAGAGTATAAATTCCATTTTAGAGTGGGTGAATATAAATTCTTAAAAGCATTAATGAGGTATAGGAAATGAGAAGTGTAGTCTATTTTATATTGACTTTATATAAATTATATACTACAATTACACATAAATTTTGGTGTGTGAAAATATAGACAGAAATTCCATGTTAGCACCACAGTATAATTTACTGATCTATATGCTTATCCTAATAAACTCAATTAAATATAGATTATGATTAATATAATTTTCATCGCCAAAGTCCTTAGCATTAGGCATGGTCATCAACGATTTACTGAACAGTTCTGGTGTGTCAGAGAACAATTGGCATGTCCCTAATTTATTATATATTGAAGCACAGAAAAATATGTTGCACTGTGAAGTCGTCTAATCTGTGACTCAGACATTCTTCATTTTCTTATAGAATTATTATCTCTTTACATCTGTTACTGACCCAGTTTTTACATGTTCAAATCTTACCCTTTTTTATATCTTGCATAAAATATGCCTTCATTCCTTGCCTACTACAAAACTATGAATTATGTGCAAAAACACCACATTCATCCACAGCAAATGCTACATTTCTACTCTGTTCAAAGAGCAGTTATTGGTGTGATGAATCAGGACTGAATAAGGCATAGCTGATGCCCTCAAGGTGCTCAAAGTGTACAATAGACATAGGTTCAAGATCTAGCTCTGTAATTGCCTACCTATGAGGTGTGATCAAAATTATTTTAATAAAAATTTATTACAGTAAAAACACACTGCCACTAATTCCCCTGAAAATACTCCCAATCGCTTCAAGCCCATTTATCCCTTCCTTCTTGCTACATACAGAAGCAGTTCTGGAAATCCTCTTTTATTACTGGCTTTAGAAATTCCAATTTAAAAAATATGTATGGCAAATGTACCCGCTGAATGCCATCTAGTGGGAAGGCAGGCTCATAAAAATTTATGTTGTGTTCTCGTTCATCTTAATCATTGGGTCTGGCATCATGTGACTTCTGCATTTCTCTAAATTAAAAATGACCATGAAAAGTGAAGATTTTGAATTGATTGAGAAGCTCAATAGGGCCATGACAGCACACTAACAAAACTTACCAAAGACGACTTACAGAACTGCTACAGAAAGCGGCAAAAATGTCGGGCTGTGTTTGACATGAGGAGGACCCATTTTGGGGGAGATGCATGGCAATGCATCTTTGTACTAACTTTTAATTTAAACACTCATAGTGCTTTCCTTTTTCATTTCAAAATGTAATATCTTTGCGATACACAATGCACACATTTCATCACAGAACGCTGGTACACGCACAGGTGACATCTTGGTCATCTGTACACGTCACTCCCCTTCGCTCTGCCCCATCGCCCCCATCTCCAGATTTACCTTCCCATCTCCACTAAGACTAGCTCCCTGTTTCCTATCATTTCCTTCGTTTTTCTCTTTAAATTATTTACATTTTGGGCTTCTCTCTTAAGAGAAACCATGCTGTATATTTTTCCACACTATAGGTGACTACAGTTGTACCTTTGGAATTATTAATGGTAGCTCAATTATACTTGGAAAAATCAATGTAATGATCCATAAGTAACGTAAAAATGACAGAAATCGCTAGTAAAAGATAATAGAAAAGAGAAAAATCAGAGTTCATTACATGCACCAAAAAAAGTATAAAGCATTTTGGAAAGATTTTCATAAAATTAAGCACAAGGAAAATAAACATCATGTATGGCAAATAGGAACAGGATAAAAAAAGGAGATGAAGAGATGGGTAGAGGGCGGAGGGAGGGAAGTGAAAGGGAATGAATAAAGCCAGTAAGATTTATCATGTGCACATACAAATTCCCCACAAGGAGCGTAACCTTTATGCACTACAAACATTGACTAATAAAAACAAAAGACGGAGAAAAGCATGCTTATTATGGATAGTAAAATAAAGTATACTTTATACTCTAACATTGAAAGATTTTAAATGTGTGAAATTACTGATTTGAAATCTTTTTCTCTCATATTTTCAGTATCTATAAGATAAATGAAAATACTAGCAAGTACTACGCATGTGGCTATGATGTTAAGTAGTTTCTGAACAATAACTCACTTAATCTTTAGAAGAGGAGAAGATATTCTCATTTTTCATATGTTGCATCATTTTCCAGTGCTGAAACTAAAAAGAGATGGGATCAAAATTGAGAGCTGTGTTGCCTACTAAAATAAAAAACATAAACAATTAATGTGAAAGGTAAATGACATGAAAAGTGTATGACAATATGCAAATGCAATATCTAGTTTAGATAACTAAAATACAAATTCTATTTGAGATTTATAGTTAACAATGTGATTTTTAACTATAAAATAGTGTTGATATTTACATGACTTATAATGGAAGAAAATGTAATTTCTACTTATGATCATAATGGTAAGAAATCTTTGTTCATTTCTTCTGGCAGACTAATTCTTAATAATACTATTTTATTTAAGTAGGCTCAGGAACTTTGCACACATCTTTAATCTTTATTATAATTTCTTTTATCAGAGCATTCTAAATTGTTCACAGAATTTATTGCATTTTAAATTGCACCTGATTTTTTTTTTGAGACATGATCTCACTGTGTAGTTCAGGCTGGCCTTATACTCAATATTCCTTACACTCAATATTCAGCCCAGGATGGCTGCGAATCACAGAAATCCTCCTGCCTCAGCCTCTTGAGTTCTTGGATTACAGGCATGCACCATCACAACTGGCTTTACACCTGATCTTCTGAAAGCAAATTCATCCTGTATATTATAGTCAAGTAATATCAGTGAAATTCCAAAAGTAGAGGCAGATATCCACATATTAACTGTATCTTTGGTTTGTGCTCATATGGTATATGTGAAAAAATGATATATTATCAATTGTCTATTGACATTTATTTTGATAAATAATTATATTCTAGATGTACTTTAAATAGACTATTTTAATCCCATACAGGTTCAAGAATACATGTCAAATGTCAAACAAATCCTTTCATTCCTAAAGATATTTACAGTAATATGAAACCACAGTGGACTCAGAAATTGAAATTTAATGCTACATTTTTCATTTAGACAAATGTGGCTTAAAGTAGGAATGCATACCAATTCTTTCCTAAGATGTGAAAAAACATAGGGAGACATCCAAAATCTTGTATGCTTCCTTAAACAGTATAAAAATTATAATTTCAGAATCATAAATATTTAACTAATACAGTTATTCATGAAGTAGGCTTTCTTCACAGTAGCTGAATTTTTGGTATGGAAACATTTATGTGTAAGATTGTATGTTCTTATTAGCCTTTCTCAAGTCATTACACTTGCCATATTCCATATTCCCCTTTTTTGCAGGAAATTCCCTTGGAAATGTATCTTTTTATGCATGATATTACAAAGAAACAGACTATATGAAAGGAATCTGTAAATTATAAATTTGCTGCCCATCTTAATCACAACAGATCCCATTCAGTTTCAAAAACTTTGAGATTTCTGTATTATGACAAAATTCAATGGAATACATTTTTAATACGTAGTAATTAAATCTACTAAATTTTGTATTTAAAACTTAAATCATCTTATTTCTTTCTTCTGATTTGGAAAATACTACTAAGACCTTCATTAGGAAATACTTTTAAGCTATTTGCTGGACAATTTAACATAACTCCAAGAATAGAAGGTTGTAAATTTTTAAAAAGATAAAAGTTTCACTGTTATTGATTAATGTAAAATACGTTCAACTCAGTTTCCTATATTACCTTTTACTTTTCACAAAGGTAGCTTACACTTTTTCAAGTGTTTCACAAAGTGTTGTTGTCAAACCAACTACATCAGATTCACTGACACCACTTGTAAAAAACTGATTCCTAAACCTCACTTCAATTTACTAAGTTAAAATCTCTGAAAGTTGGGAAAGGAGAATCTGTGATTATAATATACTTCTGGGGTTAAATTTATGAATACAAGCCTCAAGAATTTTTATCCCAAAGAATAATTTGAACTCTTAGATTATTTGAAGTGGAGCTTTCCTACCTATAAGAGTTCGTAGAATTTTCAGGAAAAATTTAGTTATCAGAATGATTGCGGTGCTGCACTGCTGGAATTGAACAGATAAGTGTAGAATCCTAGATACCTTGAGATGTATACAGCAGATGTTCACTATGTGGAGTTGTTGCACATCTGGGACAAACTAAATGCTGAACATGAAAGTAAGGACTATGCAATCATCCAATAACAGAGCCCATTTTTGTCTTTCCTAAAAACACAGCTTTTCGCATATTTTGATACACTTGATTTTCTTGGAATCACTTCTATATAAATTGAATCAGGGTTTTACATTGTTTTGCTTAAAATTTTATTAAGCTGTCTGCTATTTCAGAAAATTGCATCAGTCATGCTAATTCTGCTCACATAGTTGAGTTGCCAGTAGGGTATTTATCTTTCAGTCTACATTTGTAGCTGTTGTATTTGTAGAGATTGCAAGTATAGGCAAAACAATGTAACTACTTCATTATATCTTCTAGTGTAATCAAGCTTGAATATAAACATTGAAACTGATATAATTTGTAGTATACATTACTTTTCTCTTACCACCATTGTCCATATATGATTAAATGAGTTTTTTTTTTTAAGAATTCTAATATTTGGTTTTGGATAGTAAAGGGGATATTAATAATATGAAATGTTATCCCCCAAATTATATTGGATCTGATACAGTTTAAAAACTGATAAAAAATTATCCCATACCAGGCTAGTTCAGAACTATTTGCAAGGAGAATTTCACATTTCTAGGAAGAAATTTGAATTCTTGACAAAATGCTTGAACAGCAATCTGTTACCTGTAAATATGATTAAGAATTTATGAGACCTAAGATAACCCATTTAACAGGCTTATATAAATACTTATTTTTCTTGTACCTAACGGAGTGGTTATATCACCTCAATCAGAGGCAATTCCCCCCTCAGGGAAATTTGATAATATATAGAAATACTTTAGGTTTTCTGACTGGGAGTAGTGACATAATGACACCATAATAATACCTACATAATTATACCATGTGGGTAGAGACTAGGAAGGCCATAATCATCTTAGAATGCCCACCATAACAAACTATCCAGATCCAAATGCCAATGTGCCTAGTGGAGAAAAACACTGCAACTACCCTTTATTCTGTGAAATGTTCACACAAAAAGTGAATTTTTAAGTGCTCCACTCTAAGACCTCATCCCTTAATGCGGTAATAAAATAAATTTTAAATGATTTTGAACATAAATTAGTTGAAAATTGTTTCAACTAAAGCTGACTTATTTTCTTACTGTTTAAAGTACCTAGACTTGAGGAAACTAAATAAGTAAAAAGATAAGATGTTGCCCAGTCATTAAGCTTCAAGTTATTACTATGCTTTTTTATTTTTATCTTCAAGAGAGACAAAAGTCATGTAAAAATATATTTGTATGTAGTACTAGGATTATAGGGAAGCTAGTAAAACAAGAAATTATACTGTCAGGTGAAAAAAAGAAGACAGGAAAAGGATGGAAATCAAAAATAAAAATTTCAAATATGTACATGAAGAGAAATTGTTAAAATTGTTAAGTAAATCTGTGAGAATTTGAAAATTATGCCAACATTACAACCTTTATATTGGTAATAAGAATGCTAAAAAAATTAAAGAAGAAAAAAGAAGCACTCTTTCGATTAAACTTAAATGAGGACTATTTATACAAAACAATGCATTTTCCCATATTTTAAATATCCAGGTTAAGGTCTCATCCTTGGAGACAAACAAAACCAATTTGCTATTTTAGTTTTGATTTTGGTGAAGAGACCAGCATCACACAGCCTTCTAAAGAATGGAGATTTAAGGTAGAAAAATAGAAGTGAGTTTTAGAGGACTTGTGAAAATATCCATATGTTGCTTAACTACAAAAAAATGAAATTGATCATGTTTAAAAATAAAACAAAAAGAAAAGTATAAATTGGGAAATCGCTTAGGCATTCTTATGAGAAAAAATTAACTTGCTATAATTTCATTCACTTTAGCTTACTCAGATATATAAGCATTTTCTACTGAATGTTAATGCACATATTAGTCAATTCCCAAGTTGCACACAAAATTTATTTTGAATCTTCTGTGATTTCATGCTTCTTAATAGAGTGTATTTAGCACTTATATTGACTGTAAGTCTTGTGTTTGTCCATAGCGAGAGTCAAGTGATATAGTTCAATTACCAAATCCTCTCTTTACAACACACACATAACACACATAAACACATGCACAAACACAGACCTGGCCTAAATTCTTCCTGAATCATCACAAAATATGTCTGTTCTTATACAAGATTAAAGCACAACAAAGGATAGGTAAAAATCTTGAATAATTTCTAGGGCTTTGAATTCAAAACTATTGTTCCAGATTGTGTAATGTTTTCTTTTTATGTCTCATACCAAAATTATAAGAAAAATCATGAAAATTCAATGCAGGCAGTATTAGCATTTATTTTCAAAATAGTTGAGAAGACATCTAGCAAGCTAAAGTGGATAAAGGCATGAAAATTAATATAATTCATAATGCTGAACAATTTTAGTATATTAAACAAGGACCCAAAATAGACCACAAACTAGCCCATAAATTATTATTAAATACATACCAAAGAATCAAAGTCATCCATACATATTATTAGAGCACAGAGGAATGATACTAGAATACAGTGAAAAAAAAAAAAAAAAAACAAAAACCAAAAAAACAGGGCCAGGCGTGGTAGAGCATGCCTTTAATTCCAGCATATGGGAGGCTAAGGCAGGAGGATATCTGTGAGTTCCAGGCCAGCCTGCACTACATATTGAGACTGTCTACAAAAAAAAAAAAAGAGAAAGAAAAAATAGAAACACATGGAGATTGAACAATACACTCTTTAAAACAATGAGTCACATAAGAAATCAAGGAAAAAATTAGAGTTATTAGGACCAAATGATAAGGCCAGTACAACGTACCAGAAGCTATAGGACACAATGAATGCAGGCTTAAGGAGGAAGTTTAAAGCTGTGAACGCTCACATCAGAAAAAGAGTGAGCTCAAATAACCTAATGATACACTTCAATCTCCAAACCCAAAACTAATACAGTGAATGAAATTATAAAGATTAGAGCAGGATTGCTTCTTGGCCTTTTGGCTAAAATCGAGTGAAGATTAGAGCAGGAATAAATCAATGAAATAGCAACAGAAAAGCACTACAAAGAATCACTGAGTGGAAGAGCTGGTTCTTTGAAAGAATAAACAAAATAAGAAAAGCCACAGCAGCCAATCATACAATAAAAGAAACATCCATATCAATGCAAGTAAACAAAAAAAGTGAAATCATAATGGTACGGAAGGATCTTATCTCAATATTTTAAAAGCCATTCATGGGGTGGGGATTTAGCTCAGTGGTTCACAAGCAAAAGGACCAGAGTTAGATTCCCAGTACAAAAAAAAAAAAAAAAAAAAAAAAAAAAAAAAAAAATTCATGACACCTGTTGCCAGCATCATATTAAATGGGGAAGAACTGAAATTTTGTCCTCTGAAATCAGGACTAAGGCAAGGATTTGCACTATCACCACTCCTGTCGAATGTAGTACTCAAAACTCTAGCCAGAGATTTTAGGAAAAAGAAAGAAAAGGGATACATAGAGGAGCAGAAAAAGTCAAAATGTTCTTTTTCGCAGATGATACGATCCTCTACATTGAAGACCCCAAAAATCCACCACAAGTCTCCTAGAATTAATAACTACATTTATCAGTGTAGCAGGATTGAAATTCTACACACATAAATAAATAGCATTGGTATATACCAATAATGAACTCACTGAGAAAGAAATTAGGAAAAAAGTACCACACAGACTATCATCAAGAATGTTAAATATTACTTGAGAATTACCTAACCAGAAGTGAAAGACCTCAACAAAAACTACAGTACTCTGGACAAGAGTATCAAAAATGACATCAGAAAGTGGAAAGATTCACTCTTTCTGGATAGGCAGGATGATACTGAAAAGTGGCCACAGTTCCAAAACTGATATACAGATTTAAAGTAATCCCAATTAAAATATCAAGATTATTCCTCATAGAAGTAGAGGAAGCAATCTTAGAATTACCAATAAACTCAATTTTTAAAAGAAGAATTCACATGGAACCAGAAAAGAATTACAATAGCAAAAGGAACCTTGAGAAACTGTCAAAGCAGGAGGCATCACAGTGCTGTATCAAGTAGGATTACAAAGCTGCAATGACAAAAACAGAAAGGTACTGGAAGAAAAACAGACATGTTAATCAGTGAAACAAAATAGTGGATGCAAGGCCGGTGATTTAGCTCAGTGGTTCTGCGTCCTGTCTCACAAGTGCAAGGTCCTGAGTTCAATCCTCAGTACCCACCCACCAAAAAAAGAAGAAAAAAGCAGAATAAATCCCAGGCACATTCAGCCATCATATCTTTTTTCCATTGAGTTTATTGGTACTTTTTAGGTATACTGTACAGTTATATTCATCATTGGGATCTTTTACCTTTACATGATGTATCTTGGTTCTTATTTTCCCCCATTCCCCTGCCCTCCCTTTGAGAGATGCAGATGAAAACAACACTGAGATTCCACCCCACCCCAGATTTTCTTGGCTGCTATCAAGAAATTAATGAAAAACAAATATGGGGAGAAAGGAACCCTTCTCCATTGTTGGTGGGAGTGCAGACTGGTGCAACCACTGTGAAAATCAATATGGAGATATCTCAAAATCTAGGATAAGAGGTCCCATTTGACTCAGCTATCCCTATTCTGGGTATCTTTCCAAAATATTTAAAAGAATCATATCACAGCGATATATACGCACCTACACAGTTTGTAATAGCTAAAACTTGGAAACAGCCCATTTGCCCATGAACTGGAGACTGGGTAAAGAAGATGTGGTTTTTCTATAAAATGGAGTACTACTTAGCTATAAAGAATGAGAAATCAGCCAACATGTCTTTGACAAAGGGGCCAAAGACATACATTAGAGGAAAGCTAGACTGTGTAAAGCAAGATGCTTGGAAACCTGGCTACATATATTCAAAAAACTGCATCTAGCCCCATACCTCTCACCATGTACTAAACTAAAATCAAAATGGATAAAATATCAAAGTATTGAAACAAAATCACAAAATCAACTTGTGGAACATTAAACAAGTGAATCTCTTGAAGACATAGGCATTTTCAATGACTTTATAAGTAGAACCTGAATTGCACAAGAAGCAACATCAACAATCAATAAAAGAGATTATGACATTATGAAACTGTGCAGCAAAGAAAAAAACACAACAGAGCAAGGAGAGATAAAATGGCTAATTACTATTTGGACAGAGGACTAATGTATGGAATGCATTAAGAATTGAAAACAAATTAAATCCCCCAGAATAAAAGACCCAGTCACAAACTGGGTAATTGAAATGAATAGACACTTCTGAGGAAAAATACACAGAACCAATGAGTGTATGAACAAATTTTCAAAATATGTGCTATGTGAGAAATGAAAATCACAACAATACTAAAATTCCATTCTTACTGCAGTATGACTATCACCAAGAAACTAGTAAAAAGTTCTGTCAAGGTTGAAGGGAAAAAGGCACCCTTCTACATTGGTTGGAATGTAAACTGCTACAACCAATATCAAAATCAGTGTGGGGATTACTCCATAAACTAAACATACAAATTTATTTGACCAAGATGTCTGTCTTGTATCTTTCCCAAAGAGTTAACAACATAGAGCACAATGATGCATGCCTACCTATGTTTAGAGAAGCACAGCTCATAATAGCTAACAAATAGAAGCAGCTTATATGTTCATTAACAGTTAAATGGATAAATAAAGTATATTTATACTCACTGCAATAATACTCTGCCATAAGGACAAATAAATTTGAGTTATTTGTAGGAAAATTAAGGTACCTTTAGACGCTACTATTATGTGACACAAATCAATTACACAAGCTTAAATACCACATTTTCTTTTAAATGAAAAAGAAAGTATGAATAAGTTAAAGATAAAAATAAAAATGTAAGAAAATTGTACAAAAGAGGGATAGAGATCTTTTGCAAAACGGAAGGTGACCAAGAAGTTGGCAGGGAGGTACAGGGATATGGAAAGGAAGTAAAAACAATTAAGATTTGTAATATACATGCACCACTCCCCAAAATGAATATAATCATTATGTATTGCAAACATATGGTAGTAAAAAAATTTAAAAACATGAAGTACTCCTAAAAAGGGAATAAAATTTCTAAGTTTTATGACCAAAATGACTCCGATAGCTATATATAATTGGGAAAGTTGCATAACTGGAACATAGACTGTACCTTTGATAGTAATATTATATCAGAAATTTATTGACGTTGATAGTTTAGGTATAGCTTGTGTAATAAAATCACATAAATTTTTGAAATAAGAACTTTTTAGAAATGAATTTTTATATGTATAATTTATTCACCCATGATTACCAATAATAACTTTATTATTGTTGCTACTCTCACTGTTTTTTTTAATCTACTACAGTGTTATTAGAATATTCACTGGATATTTGGTGCTTCAAATGAGGGTTGTCTTCAGCATCAGGAACCTTTCCCACAGATACTAAGAATATTACCAACAACCCCTATGGCCAGGTAATTCACTAGGAGTTCTAGTGAGCTCCAGGGAAATATCACGTTCCAGAGTACCTCTAAGGAAGCATCCATTAGCCAATGGTTGGCTAGGGTCATAATTAAAAAGGTTCTGAGGTCTTTCCTTCAATTTATGCCAATACGGAAGGGCTTTCCAGCTTCAGATCTCCTTGTAGCACTGACAGAGACTTAAGCAATGGTAATATGGGTCTTTCATGATGTGATATTTTATAACCCTACAAAGGGCTCTATGTGAGAGTAGTAACGGTTACCAATATGGCTTTTGTGATACTGGAAAAAACATTAAAGACTTCACTAACCTGACATGACTAGAGTGTTATTATAGGCAAAGAGGCATGGTATTAAAAGACTGAGACCAATGCATATACTAGACAAATACCCTTAATATTGAAATACATACCAGATGGCTATTTGAAAGGAAAGTCTAGAGATACTCTATTGGCCAACATGCTAAAAAAAATGCATAAGTATGAGAAGTAAGTGCACTGCTGAGCAATTCAGTACTGGTCATCTTTAAGACAGGCTAGTGTCTCCTCCCGACCACCTCAAGCAGGGATAATAGTAGAAGATGTATTACAGAATTCAGTTGTCTGAAAGCAGTGGTTAAGAACCCAAATGTGCCCTCATGCGTTACAGTTGGAGACAGTTATTGCCATGAATGGCACTATCAGGGGTTTCCAGGAAAACTAAGATACTCAATAGAATATTTCAGTCTTAAAGCGTATAGATATTACATGATTATTTTATTAATAATATTGTTAATCTATGCAATAAAAAGTAATTCAGGATAATTTAACGAGAGTTTGAGGGTAATTGTTCTTCCAAAAGCATAGTAGTACATATAATTATTAGAACTAAACCAGTGTTTAGATTTGGTACTCATGGCTGAAGGAGCTATTTTTTACTGTGTAAGACACATGGTCCGGCATTACCCTAAGAAATATACTCATTAGCAATTTCCTCAGTCTTTTCTTAATTTTATCTATAACTATATATTTAGCTAAGTGGGGAAAGGGGCATACTGAGATCATTTAAATGTGCTTGGATAAAGGATCGTACTCAGGGACTCAAAGTACTACCACCAAACACCCATGAATGAGTTATCTATTGTTGCCCAACAAATCACTCAAAAACTCAATGACTTAAATTGTTATTATTATTGTTATCTTATTATTATTATTTCTTTTTTTCTTTTGTTGAATTTATTGGTACATTTTAAGTATACAATACAGTTACATTCATTATTGGGATCTTGTACCTTCACATGATGGGTGGTCTTGGTTCTCATTTTTCCCCTTGTCCCTGCCCTCCCTTCACCCCCTCCTCCCCTCCCCATTTACAAACACTTTATTTCCATTTTTTCATTTTATAATATTTTTTCCTTTTTACCTTTCCCCTACCCTTCCCACTTTCCCTACACCTTTAATTCTTTTCTTCCCATTTCACAATGTCAGTTATCTCATTAGGATCTTATGTACTTTTGCAGTTTATTCTCTCCAGAGAAACTATTCAGTATTTACACATGTGTGACTTATTAAGTGAAATCACTTCGGAGTATATCCTCAATATGTATCCATTTTCCTACGAATGACTCTCATTTCTCATTCTTTATGGCTGAGTAGTATTTCATTTTATAGAAAAAACACATCTTCTTTATCCAGCCTTCAACTGATAGGCAAATTGTTTCCAAGTTTTAGCTATTACAAACTGTGCTACTATAAACATGGGTGTGCATATATCACTGTGATATGATTCTTTTAATTCTTTTGGAAAGATACCCAGCAGAGGGATGGCTGCGTCAAAGAGAACCTCTAGTCCCAGCTCTTTGAGGTATCTCCATATTGATTTCCATAGTGGTTGCACCAGTCTGTAATCCTACCAACAATGGAGAAGGGTTCCTTTCTCCCCACAACCCCGCCAACATTTGTTATTGTGTGACTTCTTGATAGCAGCCATTTTTTGTAGGGTGAGGTGGAACCTCATGTTGTTTTCATCTGCATCTCTCGAATGACCAGTGATGTGGAACACTTTTTCATATATTCACTTACTGTTTTTACTTCTTTGTCTGAGAAATGTCTGTTCATTTCAGATGCCCATTTTTGAATCGGGTCTTTATATTTGGGGGGGTGATTGTATTGAGATCTTTATATATTCTAGATAATAGTCCTTTGTCTGAGGAGCAGCTGGTAAAACATTTCCCAATTTGAAGCTATACTACAAAGCCTCTGTGATAAAAACAGCATGGTACCAGCAAAGAAACAGACCTGAGGATCAGTGGAACAGATTGGAAGACACAAAAACTACGCCAGATGTACTCAGCTACCTCATCTTTGACCAAGGAGCTGACCATCCCTACTGGAGAAAGGATGGTGTTGGAAAATGGTGTTGGAAAAACTGGATATCATCCTGCAAAATATTAATAAATGGTGTTGGAAAAACTGGATCTCAAACTGCCAAAGATTAAAACTAGACCCTTATCTTTCACCATGCACTAAATTAAAATCCAAGTGGATAAAAGATCTAAATATTAAAACAGAAAACTAAACTTGCTGGAAGGTAAGTTAGGCAGAACTCTTGAAGACATTGGCATAGGAAGACTTTATGAACAAATCCTCAGTAGCACAGGAACTAGCAGAAAGACTCAACAACTGGGATCTCATCTTACTAAAAAGCACTGCACTGCAAAAGAAACCATCAACAGAACTAAGAGACAACCTAAAATATTATTATTATTTCATGATGTGTGAGTGGATAATTAAAAAAATACACTAAGCAAGGGATTTGGTTTGTAGTTCCTCTTTACGTTTGAGCCATTTCAAATCATGACTGGATCTAGAGTATCCCCTTTTTTTTTTTTTTTTTTTTTTTT
>NW_022900951.1:29509256-29579489 GCF_012274545.1 Fukomys damarensis
GCTCGCGCGCACGCCGCCGGTGATCGCCTAGAGTATCCCCTTCTAAGGTTAGTGAATTAGTTTACTCTGTTTGCTACAACAAAAGTAGTATAGCTCAAGTGACAAATTAGTATTTTTCCCAGTAATGTTGAAGTCACTGGCAGATCCAGAATCTGATGAAAGCCTGGCTTGTAGTCAACTGCGGCATGACAGAGAAGGAGAGAGGGACAGAAGGACAGAGAAGAAGAGAAGGAGCGAGAAGAGGGAGTAGAGGAAAAGGAAAAGAACTTACAAACGGAAAAGGGAAAGAATCCTATCATCCAAAGTAAAATGTGATGATTGCTCTTCTCTCTTCCCATTTACTCCTTCCCTCCCTCTTTTCTCAGCTGCCACAGGTAACCCCAAAGACCAAGTATAGAACCGGTGATCAGGTCCAACTCTCTGAGCTCTTTTTTTTCTTTCTTTCTTTGTTCATACTGGGGATCTAACTTAGGACGTTGTACTTGCAAGTCAGGTGTGGAGCCACTAAGCTAAAACCCTGGCTCTCTTTCTACCCTCTTTCTCATTGACTTCCTTGTCCAAACAGTTGTTAAATCAGGTGAAAACTATAGACAGAAGTGACAGTCCTTGAACTTACATGATTTCTATTACACACACTGATCCAGTTTAATGAATTCCTTCCATGAGATTAGTAATACTTGATTGGATAGAAATTTCAATGTCAGTGAGAGGTAGCCTATGAACTGGGACTCATCTGGAATGTTCCACAGTAGTATTAAACGTGTTCAATCATACAGTCTCATTTTCTAGAACTGGATTTGATGGTCTCCTTTATTCTTAAAGTGTTTATATGTACTCCACCAAAATACCTATGATAAATCTTACAACAATTTGAAAATAAAGGTAAAAAAAAAACCTGAAGGATAGCATCCTTATATTAGGTATAAATGGGATGATAAAAATATATGGTGAATGTTTAATTTCAAAAAAATTTTGAGGCAGTACTAGAGATTTAGAAGGAAGGAGAGAAGAGAGGGACAGGGAGTGGAGAGGAAGGGAGAGAGAGAGAGAGAGAGAGAGAGAGAGAGAGAGAGAGAGAGAGAGAGAGAGAGAGAGAGACTTACATGCCTTATATGTCTAGGGCATCACCTTCATGATATAATTGTAGTACTTCCAAAAGGCCTCAGCTTTAAATGCTATGGCCTTGGATGTCATGGTTTCCAATTATGAATTTGGTGCTGGACACAAACATTATTAGCACACTTGAAGAGAGTTTATCCATGGCAGCACCTGAAATAATGGAATAATCATGAATTTAAGCAAGAATTCCCATTTGAAGTTGTTGGTCTGGATGGGTCTTTGCTATGGAAAATTACAGGCATTGTTGTATGCACTGTGAAGCTTCTGTTCTGTTACATCCACATGAGAAACAAAAATCAGAAATCATTTATATTCAGCTGGCACTGGAATTAAATATAGTAATGACCATGCCCCAAAGGTTAAACTAACTGGGCTTCCTGAGTAGTAATCATAATAACAGTACATATTAATACATACATGGAACTGTCATGGATCATGCGGACATTTTGCAAATCATTGCAGTATTCCAATGTTTTCGTTATCATGTCCTCCTGGTAGCACAGATTAATTATAAATACATAATTCCACCATGTTTCAATGTGTCAATAGTTTCTCAGTTGTGAAGTACATGATAAGAACCCTGAATTCCACAGCTACATGACTCTGATGTCCCTCATTTGTTCATTTGCTGTACTATGCTTTTCCTGGCCACAGGTTATTTTAAATGTTACATGCTGTATCTAGAAATCATATACTCTGTAAATTCTGACATAGTGATTTTTTTTTTTTTTGTACCAGGGATCGAACTCTGGTCCTTGAGCTTGCAAGGCAGGAGGCAGCACCACTGAGCTAAATCCCCAGCCAGTGATTTCTTTTTTTGAGACAGGGTCTCACTATGTAGTTGACACTGACCTGGAACTCACTATGTAGTCTAAGCTGGTCTCTAACTCACAGTGATCCTCCGGAGTGCTGGGATTACAGGCATGTACCACCACGTCCAGCCTGAGATAGTGAATTTTTACCTATGCTTTTGTGGAGTAACATGTAAAACCACTCTTAGTTTAAAGGTCTTGGTATTTTTCTGGCAGAAGGCACAGTCAAAATATCATTGAACCTTTAGGTATGACTCTTGTCTGTTTTCCCTGGCACCTTTTGCAATAATGACCAGCAGGCAAGAAAAGCAGTAACCACACTGGCTATGGTAATTATCTTGAATTAAAAAGGAGACAGGGTTGTTGCTCCATTAATGCCTGCCGGGAATAATAGGATGGGTGATTAGGTGATTCACTGAAGGTCTCTTGATGTTTCCATGCACAATTTTAACAGAAAATTGAGAAGTGCAATAGCCCGTAGTAGTCTAGGAATCACATAATAACCAGTGGCTCAGTCCCTCCTATAGAGTTCTAGGTCACCAAATTAGGTAAGCATTCCCATCAAAGATAATTGCCTATTGAGGGTGAGTAAAGTCTAAAATGGGGGGATACATATGACTTATGAGCTCAGGACCAACAATAACAGTGACAATATTGCTTAGCTTATTAATCTTCATGTTATAAATATATCCAGGCTCTGATTCTATAGACATTTATTTCTAAATGAAGTAAGTTTGATTTGAAAAAACGAATAGAATATGCAGTGCAGTGGCAAATGGAAAGAACATATTGGATGCCCTTTGACTCTATACCAAAAGGTTTATCTCAGCTGTTGTGAATGCTGGTTGCTTATTAATATCTTACATTTGCGTCCTCTGCCAGAGAATTACCTTGAGCTGGTGCTACTTTACCTTGCATCTGAAAGTTTATATTTTTCCTCTATCCACTCGCTTTTCTAAACAGCTGATAATAAACTAATGCATAAAACTGCTCTCCTTGTCTCATCAGAGCAGCTGAGTGGTGTGATTTATGCTCCAGATATACATCGTCACTCCTCCTTAGAAAATCTAAATAGTCCTAGAGTTTAGGTGACACTGAATCCTTGAGGTCGGCATTATGCTACTTCTTTAACTCTTCCTAGACGTCTGCCTAAAGAGTACATCTTCAGTAAAACATATACACCTCAACCTCAACCTCTGGTTCAGAGGAACAAAACTAAGACCCTAACAAAGAGGGAGCTTTCAGTATTCCTCTTCATTGTTTGTTTCTTTGTTTGGCAAAATCCCTGAGAAATGAGTGAATAAAATTGACATGTGAATAAAAAAATGTGTACAGGGAAGCATCGTGAATGTAAGTAGGGAGTATTTCTTCTTGGATCTATAAAAATGCAAGTTGAAAAAAGTTCATTAGATAACATCCTCAGGGAAGGTATAAAGTTTTTTATCTTATTTAAAGTGTCACAGTAAGAATAGGAATGGCACAATTGGGAGGGTCTAGGAAATTAAGTGACATTTAAATAGTATAGACTAAGGGCAGGAATGTTTTATTCTTCAGTTGCAGACTTGGGGAACTATGATTGCTTTACAAATATCAATCAGTAAAAATAATCAAAGGCCTTTTACATAGTGTATAATAAGCCTATGCATTACGTGAGTGATCGCATTATTAGAATTATAGCATCCAATATAAGATTTACATTTGCTTAATATTTTGGATTATTTTCCTTTAGGTTTCTCTTAACTGTTTAGAGTCACTGAATCATGGAGTGTGAGGGGATCTTGACAATCAAAATCTACATCTTTCTTTTTCAGAAAAAACAAACACCTAGAAAAAATATATCTTTTAACTAAAGCCAAATAAATATGTTTTTATCCACAATCATTCTATGTATATTATATGTCATTAATTAGTGTTATTTGATTTAGGCTTAAAATATTTTAACAATTAGACATATAAATACATTTTTGGTCTATATAATTCACTATTTTATATAGTATAAGTGCTATTAGCAATTTTTTTCACCAACTAGTATACTGAGCTGTATAGTATAAGACTCTATAGTATATAGTGTGTGTATATAGCCCAGAGCGGGGCGGACTCCAGCTCCTGCAGCCGCCTTATATATATATTTCCCTTCAAAGACAGCAGATATCTGGGCTGTGGCTTTATTTGTTTTAAAATGGAAGGTAATAGAAATTGAATTGCTCATTGAATGTTTCATCAATTTATGTATAAGATACATATCAAGAATGAAAAACTGTTAGAAATTTTAATTTGTAAATATAAGAAAGCATTTGCCCTCATCTCTGTTGCAACTCTAGGTGTGAGTGTTGGAATTACTTAATGATGCTTACAAAACACATACTCTGAATTATCACATAATAAAAATTTGTAGGGCTGAATTCGTGCTAAACTGTTGATCTATAGAGAGAATAAACACATTCACATTATTACTTAGAAGACAGTAAATTGATGCTTCTCTTTTTATATTCAATTTTGTTTCTTACATTTATCAAGCTCTCAGAAAATGATGAGCGGGCTTTGTGCTGTAAATTAAGGACAACATATTTAGGAGAACACCTCACAAAACAAATTTGAGCATATTCAAAGCAGTAAAGAAATTAAAGTGTCCTATGCTAAACACATAAAAACTTAAAAAGAGAATCAAGTCTTATCTATGTAATCTCTTCACAGCAATGCCTACATTAGTTTTTTTTTCTCATTTAGTTTATTGGTACATTTTAGGTATTCAGTACAGTTACATTCATTATTGGGATCTTGTACCTTTACATGACAGGTCTTGGTTCTCATTTTTTCCCCTTGTCCCTGCCCTCCCTTCACGCCTCCTCCCTCCCCCTTTACAAACCCTTCATTTCCATTTCTTCATTTTCTCATATTTTTTTCTTTTCCCTTATTAGCTTACCCCTATCCTTCCCACTTTCCCTACACATTTAACCCCTTTCTTCCTATTTCACATTGTCCATTATATCATTAGGATCTTCTGTACTATTCACACCAGAGAAACTATTCAGTATTTACACATGTGTGACTCATTTATTTCACTTAGGAGTATATCCTCAATATGTATCCATTTTCCTATGAATGAATCTAATTTCTCATTCTTTATGGATGAATAATATTCCATTTTATAGAAAAAAACACATCTTTATCCAATTTCCAATTGGTGGGCAAATGGGCTGTTTCCAAGTTTTAGCTATTAGAAAATGTGCCACTATAAACATAGGTGTATATATATCTCTATCCTCAGTAGCATGGGAACTAGCAGAAAGAATCAACAATTATAATCTCATCTTATTACAAAGCTTCTGCACTGCAAAAGAAACCATCAACAGAACTAAGAGACAACCTACAGTGTGGGAATAAATTTTTACCAGCTGCTCCTCAGACAAAGGACTATTATCTAGAATATAGAAAGAACTAAAAAAAGTCAGCCCCCCCAAATATAAAGACCCGATTCAAAAATGGCCATCTGAAATGAACAGACATTTCTCAGACAAAGAAGTAAAAGCAGCAAGTAAATATATGAAAAAATGTTCCACATCACTGGTCATTGGAGAGATGCAGATGAAAACAACACTGAGATTCCACCTCACCCCACAAAGAATGGCTGCTATCAAGAAATCACACAATAACAAATGTTGGCGGGGTTGTGGGGAGAAAGGAACCCTTCTCCATTGTTAGTGGGACTGCAGACCGGTGCAACCCCTATGGAAATCAATATGGAGACACCTCAAAGACCTGGGACTAGAGGTTCCATTTGACCCAGCTATCCCTCTGCTGGGTATCTTTCAAAAGAATTAAAAGAATCATATCACAGAGATATATGTGCACCTACATTAGTTTTTAATTGAATAAGTTCACAATAGGAATATTATGGGAAGCATTTTAAAATTCTGTCTTTCACAGTAAATTCAGTCATTGGAATGGGAAAAATATTTGTACACCATATAGCTAAAAATGGGCTAATGTCCAAAATGCAAAGTGACTCTTCCAAATTAATAGCATAATATTAATGACCTGATTTTAAAATGGGCAGCAAACCTGATTTGGAATTTCTCCAAAGAAGACATACATATAAGGGCCAGGGGTTTTGCTCAGGAGTTTTACTGCCTGCCTTATAAGTGCAAGGATGGAAGTTGGATCTCCAGTGCCAAAACAAACAAAGAAAGACATATAAATGGCCAACAGGCATATAAAAAAGGTGCTCAAAACCACTAAATATCAGGGAAATGCAAATCTAAACCATAATAGATGTTACTTCTTAATACAAATATATGTTTAGATAGTTTTCCTAACTTTAATACTGTTTAGGGGTAACACAAGCAGTTTACTTTTAGGCAGAAAAACATGTCTCAAATAATTGATAATTTTGATTATAAATGAATGTATTGGGCTGAGTTAAAACACTGAATTTAATAAACTAGTCTATGAAAGACTGGTGACTCAGATATATTTTAATATATGATAGTTTTACTCATAAAATGTGAGAGAACACACTGGCCTAGTTCAGAAATTTCAAGGGCAACTATTAGGGTTGAATAACTTGTGTGCTGTATAAGAAACACTGTGTGGCTATTCACAGAGTTGCCATTAGTCTATTTGAATGATGTCTTCTAGATTTCTGCAGAATGTGACTGACATAACTCTACATGATCGCCTTGTGGTTCCAGACAATTTGATGCTTTTCAGATAGAGCAACTAATGTTATAAATGTGGAGAAGGTTACTAATAAAGAAAAGAAAAAAATCTGGAGAAGGTTGAAGTCTGCAAATGATTTGATCTAGAAAGGCACTAGATTTGAAATTATAATAATAAAATTGCTATAAGCAACCAAATTTCAAAAGATTTAAAATAGATGTTAGACTATATATTTAAGACAAATACAGGGTTGGTAAGAATATATATGTACATTCCAGTGAAATTGTTATAAAATTTTAATAATTTTTCTTTTGTAAACTATATTGTTGCAAAAGATAAATACTCCCCGTCACACTCAATAAGACTGAAATTCTTACATTTATTGCAAGTTTCAAATTATGATAGAAAAGTAATGATAGTGGGTTTTATCTGTTGAGTTTAACATTCCTAATGTTATTGTAAATCACAAGTTATAGGGAAAGCACTTTTGATTTCAGGGATGAAAAAGCTTATTATTTGGTTAAAATTAGCCCTTGTTGGGTGAAATGATTTAAATTTTAAGAAGGAATGAATGAAGGGCTTTTTACAAAGGGAAAAAAGCAAAAGGAGCACCATAAATACCTATGTAAAGGAGCATCATGAATGCCTATATAAAGGGCTTTGAAGAAATAAAAAGATGCATTTATTTTATATGTATTTAATTCATATATAGAAAGATTAATCTCAAATATATTTATATAAAAGATGTAGTTCAGAAAGTTATTTTTGGGACAAAACTTCAAAAGCACCTGTTGCTTTAAAAGCTGTTATTTTTATGTCTTAACATCAATGTTAAACTATTATTTCATTTTGTTAAAGCACACAAAAGCAAATTCCGTATGTATAAGTCAGATATGCTATTATATATGTATAGGTTATGAGAGTAAGCTCTTAGATACCTCTTACTCACTATGTTTATAACTCCATTTCGTAACTATTTTTTATACTCAGGGAAACAAAAGCTGGATGCTGAACCAATAATCAGAAGTAACAGTAGAAATAAACCAGCTGCGCTCTGCAAGCCAAATGATTGACAACACAGTTAACCCCTCTCTCAAAGGCCGGAAGGCTGCTGAGGGGAAAGCAGAAGTAACCTATAGAATTTAGCTAGGAGCAGGGCTCTCTCAAGTGAGTTTTCCTGGGGAACAATGGCAGCCTCTTTTCATTACACTGCAGGAATAAGGAATCTAAGTTTCATGCAGACTGAGAAGAAGAGGTTATATTCAATAGTACAGCCAAGTGAACCAGCCCTCCTACCTGATCAACTATGTGTACCCTTCTGTTCAACAAACAAATAGTAATATAAATGGTGTGGACAGGTTTACTCCCCTGAAAGAATCAGTTCTAGGGTTGTAAATGACCAGTTAAAATATTCCAGCAAGGTGCATTTATTTAGACAGGAAGAATTGAAGGATCTCTCTATGGGAAATAATGTCCAATTTATAAAAATATATTACATATATCCACTTCTGAAATAGTAAAGATGCAGGCAACAGATTCTGCTCTTCTGTACAATAGTGTGTAGTGGTTCTCAAATTTTGGGTTCATGAGAATTACATGGAGAATGTATCAAAATACTGATACTCTTCAATTCTCATTTTTTACATGGGGATTGGTACCAGGCTTCTGGATTTTTGAAAAAGAAAGTGAAAGTAAGACACCATGCCCTAATGATTCAAATACTTGTCAAACTGTAAGAAAAATACCAAACAAATCTTTGCCTTCATATTTTAAAGGAAATATTCCTAGATTACTACAGTGGGTTTTGAACAATAAATGAGATTTTCCTTCCTCTGTTCACATATAAGATTTTGGACTGAAGATTTTCTCTTATGTAGAGGAATTAAATAACTTGTACAGTGTTGTGTCAAGTGTGTCAAGCCTGAAGTTAAGATTAAAGAGATGTGTTTAGGAAACATGTGGAGTTCCTTGTCCTATGTACTTAGGAAGGAATCATAGCACATATACAGTTTTAAATTGTCCTTGTTCATGTTGAATTTGGTGGTGTCTTTGACATTGTCAAACCTTCAGTAAGGTATTACAGTTTGATAGACTTTGCAGCTCTCCTGTGAAGAACAAAAATCTGGGCATGTGTCCGTAGGTGGGGAAAATTAATAGAAGAGGAATGTTAACAGAGGAGGAGCGACAACTACCAAGGCAAGAAGTGATAAGAAAAAGGGAGAAGTCAGGGGCTACAAAACTAAATGACGTGAAAATCCTCAATCTGGACTTCTTTTGTGTGGATCAAAGTATATCTTTGGCATTTCTGGAAAAATAAGTGAAAGCCATCGGGTGAAAATATGCAATTTCAAATTAAGTGATATGAGGATAAACTACTATATTGTACTCTATAGAGCTGAGATTCATGGAAATCGGAAAAGGCAGGCAAATCCACATCACATTTGCAATGTCTTGAAATAATGCTAATCAGTGAGGTGGGAGATAGATTTTACAGGGAAATAGAATGAAATGCCATAAACTTGAATTTAGGTTCAACTCAATCCTATAAGGAAGAAAACGAACCTTTAGGAAATGCATTTGGCTTTTGAGGTTCCTGCAGGGATATGAGCTCATATCGTTTCATCCTGGCCACTAGCAATACAACTCCAGCTACTTCAAAGTTTGAGATGTGAAAATGCAGACCAATGCTAAGTTTAAAAGTATGCCAATAATTAGATTAAGTTCAACTTCTTAACTGGGTACATTTACAAATAAGATGGGTACTTTCTCTAGTAATTATTGAAAGTTTGACATTGGTCTTCCTCATATATTATTGACAAAAATCTATTTTTTTTCTTTTTTGGGAGATGCTTTTACAAATAAAAATATGCAGAATGGAGACAAAAGGGATTCTAAGTAAAGAAGAAAATATTAAACCAGATAGATGAGTCAAATTAATTCATTTTCTCCCTTCTCTCACTGTCTTTCCTAAATCCTCCTCTCCTGCTCTTTTTTAACTTCTCCCTTTTAACTTCTCCTTTTTGCTTCCTTTCCCCTCTGCCTCCTTCATTCCTTTCTTATTCACTTTTTTTTCCTTTCTTCCTTTGAAATATTTATGTTTGCCTCCTCTGTACTGAGCACTAATATAAGGGCTGCCACTACTTCTAGAATGAGCCACCATCATCATTCTGTTGGATTATTCCAGTTGTTTCCCGATAGTATGTATAGATATATACATGTTCATAACGTGAAACCAGTACAATTTGTGGCTGCTTCTGGACATTGACCCAAGAGCCTTTCGCATGCTAAGAATATTCTCTGCTACTGAGATACAGCCACAATTATTTAACTAATACTCACCTTAATATACTTTTTCCCTATTGTAAAACAGTTTAAACCACCAACCACTCATCTTCTATTTTGTCTGTTTTATGCAATATTCAAATTCTACGTAACTACCTTAGGAATTTTCCACATAGGAAGATTCTAGATTCTGCCCATGCAGTATCCCATTTTGATAATACCACAGAAATACAAGAATAAAAATCAAAGGAATAAGGTATGCTTCCACTCAGTTTCTTTGGGAATTTACACTTAATACAGACTTCTCCTGTTGAAACCTTCAAAGCAAAGGGTTTCTCTGCTTAGTCGCCACCCATAGCTTGTCAAATCACCCCGATGAAAAGATTAAGCCCTGTCAGGATTTTACAAGTCTATCGGAGTTTAGATCCTATTTGTCTTCAATCTCATTCCCTATCACTCTCTCCTTTGCTCACCTTTCTCCAACCTGTCTGATCTCCCTGCTTAATTCCTTCAAGCCAAGGGAATACTTCACCCTGGGCTTTCATACTTTTCATTTCCTCTATCATGAACTCTTTGCTTAGTTATAACATAGTTTGCTCTCTTATTTCCCTTGGGTTTTGCTGAAATGGCATCTTCTCAGAATGGCTGCTCTGCTAATCCTATTCTACATTCAATACCTCCTACATTGTCCCATTTTCTTTGTCACTGTGGCAGTTATCATAACACATTTTATGTTTTACCTGTGCTTTATTTACTGTCTCTGCCTACTGCACAGTACTATAACCTCCTCCTGTATTTGTGCTGGTTTTATTGAGTGTTGTAATGCTCTACTTGCACCCGACACATATTTGTGGCCCAACAAAATTTGTTTATGAAGTCTGTGAATGAATTTAACCTTGAGTAGTATTATTCTATATAACATTGTTACAACCTTGGAAAAATGTCCATCAAATTAACTTAAAAATAAGACATTTGCACATCATGTTTTATTTCATTCATATTTACGATCAATTGAATTAAGGATCTATTTGCAATATATTTTACTATTGAGAAACAAACTTTCTGCCACCAATTTCTTTTGGAAAGTAAACTTCATGAAAATGATTGCATTAATTTTCTTTTTTGTTTACAAGTTTCTTTTTATTATGAAAAAATTGTACAAACTGATGCTGTTAAGAATATTTTAGAGCTGTCTGGGCTGGTTTGAAGCAATTTTCCCTCATCACTTCTTGATTCTTATTCTAACACATAATTCACATGGCAAATTGAACAAAAAAGCAGATGGAGTTACAACCTGTGGATGTTTCATTAGTGTCTTCACTATTCACAGGGGCTCATTTATAATTCTCCAGATAGATCCCTTGCAATGATGCATAGCAGGTTGGCTAAACCTGATCAGTTAATATACTCAGATATTGTTATTTTCCTCTCAACTTCTTTTTTACTGTTACAATAGGTGAATATTTTGTACATTTAATTCTTGATATAAAGAAAGGATGACAGGCATGGACCAAATATAATTGCTTGTCTTCCAAGTCAAAGCAAGTCAAACATGTTTCCAGGTGTCACTGTTACAGAGACATTAAGATTATTAATCCATAATAACATTGTGGCATCAGATCACTGATTCTGGAAGACTTCTTTTGTTTCTGCTTTAAAATACTATGTCAGTGACAGTCCTACTGCTACCTGACCATTTGAAATTATTTTCTCCATTTCTGTGTTACATATTCATTTTGAAATTTTATTCCTTTAAATATCTATACACATTAACATTTAGATTATTCACCTGACTTTTACAAAACAGAAATTGTTTTTAAAAGAGCAATGTAATGGATGATATTTAACTTCTTTACTGACATTTCCATGAGGCTTTAAATATTGCTTTTTGGTCTGAATTTTTCTTTACATTTTCATACACATTTGAAAATTCTTTCTGTGATTAAGTATTATTTTGTAAGAAAGATCAATAAACTAATAATGTTTCAGCCTCTCCCTTTAATATCTTTACAAATTTCTATTGTAAAACTGACCTCAATTATGGATTTATTTATAAGTCTCTATCTGCAGGATATAAGCTTAGCCCTAGGATTGTACCTCATCATACAAACTCCTGTTTCACCTTCTTAATAAATAAGTCTGTAGTGAGTGAATATACAATTGGTCTATTTTGTACTACATAGTTTTATTCATAATCATAGGTTTTACCATTCATAGAATCCCTTTGTTATAAGTGATACACACTTATTCCTTTATATATGCCACTTGCTTTCCAGATTCAAACACTAAATTTTAACCAGATACTGTTCAGATTTATTAGTTACCTGTAACCCAACTTGCTGTAGTTCTATTTTTTGAAAGCTTTGACCCATGTAATAAAATACATTTTTAATTTAAATTGTGAAAATATAGCAGGGGAAAATTGTTACAAATCGAGTATTTGTAAACATTTTCTTGGTTAATATTTGTTACCATTTTTGTTTAATTTAAGGGCATAAAAGACAGAAAAACGTGCTAAACTCCTTATTTTTGATGGCATTTTTTCATCTCATGAATGAGAAAAGACCTGAAATTTCTCACATAAGGTAATTCACAAATTTGTTTTTTATGCATTGTAATTTCCTACTGGGAAGAAAATACATGTTTATACATTTGTAAATGCTGAGAGGTTTAGAGCAATAGTATCTTTAAAGTCAATAAGAGACAGTGAAAAGAAAATACAGTGGACTTCTGAAATTCCCAGCGGTTATGTTCATAGAGAACATGTGAATTGTGAAAAGCTGTGAAATTCAGATATGGTCAGAAAAATGACAATAAATTTATATTTTCTATAGCTTAAACCCTAAATATGCAATATGTCTATCAGTTTTATAATTTATTTTAATAAAATACACTCTAGATATCAAGTCTTAGAAGGGTCAACATGTTTAGGCAGTATTTTAGAGATCTTAGAGCTTTAAGGAGAACAAAACTCAGAACACTGGAGATGGCTATATCAGTACAGCAACCTGTAATGATGTGGGAATGCTGGTGCATCTGCTGGATGGGCAGCAGCCAATCAGCAGCAAGGGGAACTGAATAACACTTTTAGATTGGCTTCTTGCGTACCTCCCACCAAAACAAAATCCCTGGGATATTTCCATTTTCCGCAGAATTGCCATGGTTCTTGTGAACAATTATTAGGTTCTAAGGGATAATTTACGGACAGCTGAGGCCCTAAACTCTGAACCGAGACTTCATGCGGGTATATTGTATTATGTGTTTTTGAATACTCTAATCATGATGGTCAAAGTGAGTACATTCAGTAGACTAAATGTTTAAAGTTTGATTTTGGACAAGCAGAGTAATGCAAATTTAAATATATAGAGTTCAAATGTGATTCAGTAATATTTCTTGATTGCCTTGTGTTAAATAAAACTGCAATATTTTGGAGATATTAGATATTTATTCACACAGCATTTCTCCTCCAATATTCCCACGAAAGGCAAAGGAAATTGGAAGGGGAGAGCATTTTCTCACTCTTCCTTGACTTATCATAAAACTTGAATCCAAAGGCAAAGAATTTTTGGTCAGAAGGAGTAAAATCCTAACAGCCTAGTCCTTGTAGATGTGCACAGTACACTCCTGTTCTTCAACTAATTTAATTTAATTAACAATAAAGTGCAAATTGACCAGGGCTGTGGTTTATTTACAGTAGCATGCCTGTGACTACAGGGTGGGTAGTGGTTTCACTTCCTAGCCTGAACTTCTTTGGGTCTATAAATACTGAATCCCAGGAGAGATTTCTGCTTTGTACCAGATGGAAAATGCAATTGCTTTTTATTCAACGCCAGGGCAGGCCCATCAAACTTTCTCACCTCTGCTTCCCTGGTTAATATGTGTTTCCTGTTTCAGCATCTTTCTATGTTTTATACTGTGGCGTTTCTGACATAAGCAAGTATCAAGACCTGAATTGTGGTTTCTTATAGGTAAATGACAGATAATTTTCTTCCCTATTGTCAACTGGTTTAGTAGAGTAATTGCACTTACAATGTTTCATGCCATTCTCGCTCCATAATAAAATGATTAATTTTGGCATTTCTCATTAGTGTTTTAATAAACCTTATCTTTTCTATGAACAGCTTTAGAGTCAAGACTTTGCTTCCCTAGTGTTTTCCTCACTGAATGAGCCTCAATTATTTAAAATTTTTGGAAATAATTAAAGTCTGAAATATCGGTTAATAAAAGTCCTCATTTTATCTTCTCATGTAGCTTTTTCTTCAATTCTATAATATGATAATGTAGGTGTATTAATTTTATGTTATATTTATTTCCTATTGGTAAATTTTAATAATTTACTTCATATATAAATCCAGAGCATTCCTCTTGTCATTGGTCAAACATACTAGATCCTCACTAAAGTTTTCTAACAATATAGTACTTCCTTTTGTTGTCAGGAACACATATATTTTCCTTCCCTAATGGCAAGGCTAGATTTCAATTTTATTCTTGTAATACCTCTGAAGATAAGATATATTCCCTCAACAATTTTTAGTACATAATACTGCAGTGTTCATGATAGGAAAAATTTTGTACAAAAGGACTTTAGAACTTCATCATCTTGTATATCTGAAAATGTATAGCCAACCTTTGAACAAACTTGCTATTTCCCCATCCCAAAGCCACTGACAACTACGATTGTATTCTCCTCTATGTTTCTATGAGTTCGATGATTTTGGATATGTAAGAGGAATTATGTAGTAATTTTTTCTCTGGTTAGCCTATTGCACTAAGTGCATTGTCTGCTAGCTCATTTGTGTTTTTACACATGGCAAGGATTTCATTTATTAAAGCATGAATAACATTGCATTGAATGTATACTATATTTCATTTAACATTTATTTGATGAATGTTTAGGTTGCTTCTATATCTTTGCTATGGGGCAAAGAATTTGAACAGATATTTCTTCAAAGAAGACATACAAATGGACAAGATACATATGAGAGGTTTTTCAGAATCACCAATAATCAGGGAAATGCAAATCAAACCCACACATACAGCCCTTGCCTAGCAGGTATAGGTCCCTACTTTTAGTCACTAGCACCATAAAACAGGGACACACACATGCACACCCACAGATATATACATGCATATGTGTGTAATATATAGTAATTGTGATATACATACACACACACACACACACACACACACACACATATATATATATATATATATTAATTAAGGCTCCTTTCTAAACCACAAACATACTGCAAAGTATGCATTTTCTTGCATCAGATCCAGCTAATTAGTAGTTTCCCTTGTCTAATTCTATGGGGAAATTGTCCTGGGAGCAATATATTTCTCATCATTAACATAGAGAAGTGCAAATATGGCCTGAGTGCTTTCTGCAAGGAAATCTAGCATTGCACTAGCCTTCCTGCTCTACAAACTGGATTCAAATCCTGTGCAGGTCCCAAGATTCTCCAGCACTAAGTGCCGTGGGTGTCTGTGTGGTGAGTGAGTAGGGACTGCGGGGAACTTCTTGTTTTCCTTTCCCTGCTGAGAGAAATCTATTGTTTCAAGATTGATCTTGACACATGAGACAATCAGTACACTCGGCTCATTTTTTCCCTTCTTTATAAGGTCTCTGTATATCTGCATGCTCTGTGAGAACTCTCCGTGTACCCATTGCCTTCCAACACCTTGCTTCAAATACTCCAGTGAGACATATGTTGTTTCTCATGGGTTTCGGTAATTTTTTTCTGGAGAGAAGTATATCTATCACTTTTAGTCAACCAGATTGCTAATATAATTCTCCAGTATGTTTATTATTTTATCTACTACAATTTTATTGCATATATATGCATTTTTATATTTGTTTATTCTTTATATAACGGTATTTTTCAATATATGTAGCATTATTTATGATTTTTATATTACTCTAATTGCTAACAGTTATTGAAATAACTATGCTATTGTTTTTATATGCTTAAATTTGGAATTTTCTTGCAAAATACATATAAATTATACTGAAGTATTTTTACTATTGAGTTTATGTTTTCTTAGAACATCACATAAATTTTCCATAATCAGATACAAGAATGTTTCCTTGAAAAATGCCAAGATCCAAATTTATTATTTATCAATTAAAATGTGTCTAATGAGAGGAATGTATCTTATTTCCAAAAAGAAAATTTAATGAATGGTAAAATTACTTTTTAAAATAAAAACTGTATGACATCATAGTGGTGATAGATGCATACCCACATTTAAAGCAACACAACTCAAAATAGCTAAATCTTGGAAGTGGCCTATATGTCCATCAGCAGAAGAATGGATAATGAAAATCTGAATATACACAATGGCATACTACTAAGCCATAAGAAAGGCTAAATTTGAGTCTTTTATAGAAAAATCAATGCTAATGGAAACTATAACATTAGGTGAAATAAATCTGATACAAAAGCTTCAATATTGCATGGTTTTTCTTATATGAGAAACCCAAAAGGTGAAATAATTTCAAGAGCAAAATAAATGATAGATAATAGGAAACAGGGAGACAGATCTTTTGCAGATAAGAAGCTCTGCAGTTGGAAGAAGTGGGAGGAAAAGAGGGCAAGGGGAAGCAAAAAGAATTAAGTTGTTATATAAGTATAACAACTCCTAATGATGAACGTAATTATTGTATACAGCAAACATGCACTAATAAAAAATTAAAAACAAAATAAAATGAAAATACATATGGAAAATTATCTGAATTACATGATGATTTTATTAATTATTCTTTTAAATATGAGCATGCTTGCTGGGTATGGAGGCACATACCTGTAGTCCCAGAACTCTGGGAGGCTGAGGAAGAAGGATTGCAACTTCATGCCTAGTCTTTTCAATTAAATGATTTAGGGAGACCTCTAAATAAATAAATAAATAAATAAATAAATGTTGGGGAAAAATTAGTGCAAAGATTTGGGGTTTAATCACGTGTGTCACCAAAAAAAAATGAAAAGGGAAACTAGGACATATTATGTTACTGAATATTGCCATGGAGCTTGATCCCCTTACTGATTCTTTATTGTGACTATTATATGTAAGCTTGATAATTTCAACAATGCAGTAACATATAGTAATAAAAATGAATGAATTATCTCCACGTGGGAAGAAAATGTTAATTTCTACAAAAAGATGGATAAGCTAGAAACAAAATAATGCACTTTAATCTAATAATATGGTTATATTTAAAGAAAAGTAAAAAACAACCACACCAAATCTGTAACGTTAAAGACAGTTGTAGTTCTTGAAATTAGTACCTTCTTCCTGATACAGTAGAATGTAGCCTTCTTATAACTGAAGTAAATACCTATGGCTAAATCTCTCTGTGGTCTCTACACTATATTCTCTTGTTCCCTCTTTTCAGTCTTTACCTGAAAATTGCATTGTCTTAATCACTATAAAATAATACTTAGTGTCAATTTTCTGGTTTTACTTTTATTCTTTAAAATTATCTTATTGTGCATTATCCATTGCATTTAGCTGAGAATGCTTTGAACTTATTGGCCATCTTTTTAGTCTAATTTCACCTAAATTCAGAATATATCTACATTTGTTGTGTATTTTAGTCATCCTGAATAGTTTTATTTTTAAAATTTTCCTCAGGGATATATTGCACAGACTTTGTTTGATTTATATGTAGACATTAGTATTAATTTATGTTACAGTACAATCTTCCTGAAAAGTTCCTTTTTATGTATTGCTGCCACGTAAAACTATAGTAAACTGTTCTGCATTGGCATTGTGTTCTGTGAGCTTTAAAATTTCACTTAGTAATTTTAGTTTGTGCATGCAGAATTATGCCATTTGCAGATGAGTGCTTTTTACATGTAAATTATTAAAATTTTACCCCTAAATATACTTATTAGACCATATGGAATAGTAGTAAATATAAAATATATCCTCTTCGTGTTTTGGTTCTTCAAAGTAAAAAAAAATTCAACTTAATTTTATTAAGTATAAATGTGATTTAATTATTTTTTTTGTACCGATGATCAAATTTGGGACCTTACACTTGCAAGGCAGGCAGTGGAACCACTGAGCTAAAGCCCTGGCCCTACAGTCTGTTTCTTTGCCAGTATCATGCTGTTTTTATCACAGTAGCTTTGAATTATAGTTTTAAGTTGTGAAATGTGATATCCCCTGCCTTGTCTTTGTTGCCTAGACTTCCTTTTGATGTTCTAGGTCTCTACAGATTGCAAAGGAATTTTTGGATTATTTTCTCTAGTTCTGTGAAATACGCTGTTGGAATTTCAATCTGGATTTCATTGAATCTGTATAGCAGTTTTGGAAGTATGGCCATTGTCACTATATTGGTTCTTCCTGTGCAAGAACAAGGGATGTCTTTCCATTTTCTGATATCCTCTTTGATCTGTTTATTAAAAGTGTTGTCGTTAGAGTCAAGGCCTGTTACTTCCTTTGTTAGATTGATTCCTAGATATTTCATTTTGTTGTTGTTGTTGTTGTTGTTGTTGTTGTTGTTGTTGTTGAGACAGGGTCTCACTATGAGGTTGAGACTGACCTGGAATTCACTATTTACCCCAGACTGGTCACGACCTCACAGTGATCCTCCTGCCTCAGCCTCCTGAGTGCTGGGATTATAGATGTGTGCCACCACTCCCAGTGATATTTCATTTTTTGAATGCTATTGTGAAGGGAATTGTTTCCCCTATTTCTCTCTCAGTGAGTCTGTTAGTCATGTGCAGGAATGCTATTGATTTTTGAGCATTGACCTTGTATCCAGCTACTCTACTAAATTTGGTTAGTAAGTCTAGATGTCTTTTGCTGGAATTTTGGGGGTCTTCCACATAGAGTATCATGTCATATGCAAATAATAACAGTTTAACTTCTTCATTTTTATCTTTATTCCTTTTGTTTTTTTTCTCTTGTCTAATTGTGGTGGTTAATGTTTTGAGAATTATATTAAACAGAAGTGGTGATAGTGAACATCCTTGTCATATTTTTTTATTTTAGCATGAAAGATTTCAGTTTGTGATCATTTAGTATGAAGTTTGCTGTTGGTTTTTCATAGATGTCCTTAATCAGGTAAAGAGAAAGACCACTTGTTCCAATTTTCTGTAAGGCTTTTGTCATGAATGGGGTTGGATTTTGTCAAATGCTTTTCCTGCATCAATTGAGATGATCATATGGTTTTTATTCTTGACTTAATAAAATGTATTACATTTATTGATTTATGTATGTTTAACCATCCTTGCATCCATGGGATGTATTCCACTTGGTCAGGGTGTATGATATTCTTTATGGGATGTAATTTATGGAATTTACGGGACACACTGAAAGCAGTCCTATGAGTGAAATACATAGCAGTGAATAGACATATTAGGAAAATATAGCAAGCTCAAATAAACAAACTATAACTGAACTTCAGGCATCTAGAAAAAGAAGAGCAAGAAAAACCCAAAGCTCATACAAGGGAGGAAATTATAAAGATCAGAACAGAAAGCAATGCAATAGAGACCAATAAAATGACACCAAAAATCATCAAATGAAAGAGTTGGTTCTTCAAAAGTATAGATAAAATTGACAAACACTTAGCCAACCTAGAAACAAAAGGAAAGGCTCAAATCCATGTAATTAGGAATTAAAAAGGTGAAATCACAACAGATCCAGCAGAAATCCAGACTATCATCAATCTACTTTGAGAGCCTGTACTCCAATAAGATTAAAAACATAGAAGAAATGTGCAGATTCCTAGATTCATATGAATTATCAAAGTTGAACCAGAAAGACATGAAAATCCTAAACAACCCAACATCGTTAATAAGATTAAAAATGTAAATAAAAACTTTCCAACAAACTAAAGCCCAGATACTGATGCCTTCACTGCTGAATTCTACAAGAAATTTAGAGAAGAGCTAATGCCACTTATGCTCAAACTCTTTAATGTAACTGAAAGGGAAGCAAAATCCCAAAATTAATTCCTAGAAGTAACCATTACCTTGATTCCAAATGTTGAGAAAGACACAACGAGAGAGAGAGAGAGAGAGAGAGAGAGAGAGAAACTACAGACCAATCTCCCTAATGAACATAGATGCAAATATCCTCCATAATATACTCACAAATAGAATGCAGGTAATTTGTAATCTTAAGCAGTTGATCCTTTTCTAGCACAAAGTCAATTCAACTGGCTTATTCAAAAGTAGATGCATTCTTTCCAAGGTCAGGAATCTTTTATAAATGGGAAGTAATGCTCAGACTCTTTTGAAAGCTAAGATAGATTTTCACACATTAGCTGTGATAAAGAAAGTCCTGTGGCTGAATCCCATTAAAAATCTCTGCTAATTTTGAAACATACCAAAAATGCTAATGTTCACTTGCCACCCCCACATTTCCAGTTTGGCTTTGAATGCATGCACTTTTCCTGCTAACGTGAACAGTTTTTAATATCCTCTGAAATGACAAGTTGAGTTTTTTGAGCAAGTTGAATATGTCACACAAATAAGCAAATTTTGTTACCTATTCTGTGTATCTTTTGTTTCTAAAACGTGCTGTCAGTGGTGACTATTTTTGTAAAAGTAATCTCTGGAGTGGTTCTCATAACTTAAGATCTCTGGCTACTGATCTATCTTTAGAAGACATTTATGCTCTGTGTCCTCTTTACAGGGCTGTACAAATTGATGTGAGTTAAGCTCATAAGCATTAATATGGTTGGTAATTTTAATCATAGTGCAAAATGTTGTTAAGTTACCGTGGCATATTTCAGATGGTCAGCATTTATCTATGGATAATACAGATCATAGACTCACATTCAGAAGCGGTATCTTTCTCCCAACAGTGAAACTAGAAAACCGTCCAGTCATGGCAGCTGTTCCACCATTGCATATAACAACACAAAATAACCAATGCAATTTTGCTAGAATGTAATCTTTCAAAGACATGAATAGTTGTGCAGTTGTGCTGTTCATTGGCAAAACAAAGGACACATAATATATATTCATGAACATTTTCCTAAAATATATTGCATAATATGAGTTTCATTAATTCTCTCCAAAATTCTGACTCAGTAGCCTCTGCTATGTCATCAATTAATCTACTTATGGTGCTAACTGAAAGGAACATGTGGCACCTTTTGAACTGCAATCTCTCCTAAAAGTTTATAACAAATGTAATTAGCAATAGGCAGGAACAACTCTACTGATAGTGAAAGGGTTCCTAGATTTAGCAATGCAGTTAGCCACTAAGAACTAGTAGTAAAAAATATATTGCACTAAGTGCTAACCTCTAGTAATTGTTTCTGTTCCAGATACAGCTTCACTTGTATTTATTCTGATCTCTGTGCAGTCAAGCCTCTGTAATTATCTTATTCTGCATTTCCAACCGTTCCCCAAAGCTAGCATCATTGCCTCAGCTCTACCACAGATCATCAGATATTAGATTCTTATAAGAAGTATGCAACCTAGATCTCTCACATGCTCATTTTACATAATATTTCACATCCTTATAAGAATCTAATACTGCTGTTGATCTGATAGGAGGCAGAGCTCAGATAGTAATTTGAAAATGGGGAGTGGTTATTAATATAGATGACATAAGGCTCCACTTACTCACCCATCTCTCACCTCTTGTGAACCAGGCCAGGCTGTGGAACAGTAACATTTCATGGCTGGGGGTAAAGAACGCTGCTTTAAAGCCTAAAATGAAATCAGTATCAGAAGTGATCACTTTTCTCAGTTTCTATGGAAAGAGAGAAAAAATGGCTGAAAATGACTAGAAAATCTTTACCAATGGTCATGAACTTCCCATTTAATGAGGGATCTGTGTTACCTCTGGGTGTAACATTGGTCACCATTTGAAAGACTGAAGAACATGTTAAAACTGTCCCAAGGCAATTAGAAGAAATAGTAGAAGGAGAATTTTAAAAGTTCTTTATTTTAACCAGTTTCTTTCACTGTTAGCTTAGTTTCTCCTTAACTCAATTCCTTGTAATCCCAGATCCACTTGGGGAGGAACCTGCTACCGTTTCAAAAATGTATATTTTCAATCTTTCTTTCTATATCTTTCAAAGGAGCCTATATTTTCTTTTGTACTAGATTGATTTGAAAATAGGGGAAATGGAAGTTAGACTATGATTGTCGAGTATTGGAAACTGGGTCTGAAATAATACTGATGAGATACCCAAAATGTCACTGTGTCACTGTGTTCCACTACTCAGATATGAGCTTATAGAGGCTAGATTGTTAATGGAATTGCAGCTTAGATCATCCTCACCATGGATCTCAATGTTTCCCCGTCTTGCAGATTTACTAATTTCTGGAATGTATAAATGGATTATTTCCCCCCAGTACTGGAAAAATCCAACAAAATTTCCTAAAGTGTGATATAATGTATATTATAATTAGAAGAGCCAATACAAAGCTACCAAAACTGCCTTTACCTAAGAAAAAGTAAGCCCAAAGTAATAACCCATTATTAAGACATTGGTAATGTACAGTAAGCATGTAAACATTACTTTCTTGGTGGCCTACTGAGCACAATAACAATAGGGAAAGTATAGTAGAATAAAGTAATTATAAATACCGATGACAACCAGGTGACCAGTTGCAGAAATGAGGACCATAATGAGCACTTCCTCCTTAAAATTTTTAAAATACCTTTATGGCTATATGTAATAAATATATTATCACCACTGTTTTATCCGCTTATAGTTGAACATAATATGCATTAATAATAGTTAAGTTTCACTCATGATATTCTAAGTTACAGTATATTAATCAGAAAAATGATGATTTTCCAATGATTTTGAATCCCCTCTGGGAAAAGAATTAGCATTTTTTGGTTGTACATAAGTCATTGTACATATTATATAGAAGTATGGCATTGCTATTATATTTATGTAATGATTCAGTATGTTTTTAAAGAATACTTATGGCTGCCAAGCTGGCAAGGGATAGGCTGTCATGGTTGGTTTTCTGTGTCAATTTGCCTAGGTTATGATATCCAATTATTTAATCAAGACTAATTTAGATGTTGCTATGAAGGTATTTTACAATAGTGGTTAACATCTGTAATCAATTCACTTTAAGCATAGGAGAATATACTTGATAATTTAGATGGAAGTTATTCAGTTTGTTGTAATTCTTTAATAAAAAAAAAACTGAGTTTTCATTAAAAACAGAGAAATCTACCTCAAAACTGCAACATTAACTGCTGCCGAAGAGCTTCGAGTCTCCTAGCCAGTGAAACAGATATCAGACTTGGCAGCCCTAAAATCACTTAAGCATAAAAATCCTCATACATCTTGAATTTAGTGGAGGATTGTATTTCTGCTCAAACAAATCATTCTTCTTTTATGCCATTCTTTTCTTTGAAGGCAAATTATTGAAATATTTACTATGCTGGTTACTTGAAAATCATGGAGGCAGCTCTCAAAGTTTTCAACTCTATTGACCCCATCAGCTTCAGAGAAAGCAGTCTACACATATGTATGTGGCAAAGCATTTTTAATTAGATATTATGAAACATAAAATATGGCTTAATTTAAAATGTTGAAGAAATACTATCAAAATGTTTTTAAAATTGCCAATCAGCTTACTACATTAATTAATTTATATTTCTGATTTCATGTAATTATAACATCTTAAATCTTATCATATTTCTATTTTTTATATACTTAGATAATTTAAGTATTAAATAGAACGAAATAACTATATTCATTGAATATATCCTCAAAGTCACAGGCTTCACATACTATTAACTTCAATTACTTCTTTATTAAAAAATTTGAACATACTTAATTTGAACGCATCAGTGGTATTAACGACAATTTTGAATAACATAAAAAGAAAAACAGGGTCTCACCATCTAAACACAATTGTTTTTACGTTTGCATATAATTTTGTCTTTTTTCTATGTACACAAATACTTGGCATAACTTCCACAATGGTATATATAACACATATGCAGTATAAGCCTGTGTAACTATATATTCCATAATTATTCATTTAAAGGTGGCATATAAATAGAGGATTAAGTGAGACAGGAGATACAGGCCTCTCTCAAGAATGGGGAATCTAGCCAGTTGTGGTGGCACACACCTGTAATCCCAGCACTCAGGAGGCTGAGGCAGTAGGATCGCTGTGAGTTCGAGACGAGCCTGGGGTAAATAGTGAGTTCCAGGTCAGTCTCAACTGCATAGTGAGACCTTGTCTCAAAAAACGAAAAAAACAAAAAAAAAAACCAATATGGAATCAACTTTATGACAATAATTTTCAAAATCTATTATTTTGGTATGTAAAACATAATTTGCTATAAAATACCCCTATTAATGGTTGTTTCAATTTTTATGAAATCTATATTTTGCTGTATTATAGGTAGGGATAGCTCATGGCTACCTGGAAAAGTAAATGCAATCGCTTTTCTAAACATTTATTTTATATATCAGTACACAAAGAAACCTGATACATTCAGTTCTATGCTAATCTTTTGTTCTAAGGAGATATCAGATACTTAGACTTTTTCTATCTTCAACATTTATACTTTTTACATGGCATTGAAATTTTTAATAATAAGATGACTGAAGAAAACCTACCTATCATGCCTAGTGCCAGACAAAGATTCATCAACTACTGCTGGAAAGAATCTCAAATTTTCATGTTTATGACTGGTGCCTATGTTTACACATTTTGTATCCAAGTATAATTAAATAAATAATTTTAGCTATAGGAGCATGTACATATGAAAAGCTTACATATCATTGTATATATATATATTAAATTAAGTAATCATAGCGATAGTCTCACATGTATATGAAAGGATATCACTCACAGAAAAGTCTCAAAGAAGTTGACAGTTGAGTATAAAATGTACATTAATTTAGAAAGCCAGATTTATCATTTGATAAAAGACTTTTGTGACTGTAGTCCTATACATTCTAGTAGACTGAAGATGATGCTTTAAAAATAAAGTTGAACCCATTAAGGCTTAGCCAAAGTGAAGATACCCAATGATTGACATTTTAGCATGGTAAAATTATGAGAAACATCTATATTAAACTTGTTTTTATGTCGCAAGGACAATTAACCAGTGACTATATTAGATGAACTCAAGGTAATAAAGACCAGCTAAAATTTATCAGCTAGTAATTTGTTGTGGTAACCAAGAGGTGGAGAAATGCAGTTCAAAACAAAGACAACGAGAACCGGGGATTTAGCTCAGTGGTTCTGCCACCTGCCTTGCAAGTGCAAGGACCCGAGTTCCAGCCCCAGTACCACACAAACAAACAACAAAAAGACAATAGCATGTGAAAAAGAAAAACAAAGGGAAGTAATTCAGAGAAATTACAAGGACTGCTTCTTTAAATAATCTCCATAGTGAGAACAAATTGAACAAGTTAAACTCCCAACTTTCATTGCCAAGAAAATGATACGTTTCTGTGCAATATGGCAAGTCAATATTTTCAATATCTTAGGAAATAATTCATTAAATAAAAAGACAGTATAGATTAATTTGACATATTACCTATAGGTAATGTTTTATATATTTATATTAAAATGACTTTCATACCTTAAAATTTAGTACACACTTGTTTCTATCACCAAATTCTGCCTTCAATTTTCTCTTCTTGTTAAAGTGCAACTTGGAAGCTATTGTATTCATTGTTGTTAGAATAAGAACATCACATTTGAAAACCTCCAAAGGCCAAGCACGCATATTTTAAAACATTCAGATTTCTATGAAGTGTCATGGCTATTAACACTAGTTTCTTACTAAAAATAGCATCATGGTGAATGATTTGAAACCTCCAATTGATTATTTTTCCTGTTGTTTAGACAAGAATGTTTTTATGCAATAAAGGAATCCCTCTGACAGCCCATAAGTGAAGTAAGCCTGGTTGAAATTTGTATTTTATTCCATAACATGAGTGATTTGTGCAAAAATTGAAGAAATTCTACCAAATCATTTAAAAACCTGTTGTGCAAAGTGTCTAAAGGCATAGATAGATATTGAATACTTGGGAAATGGCAGAGAAAGTTGTTTTATTATAGTGTCTTTGAAGTATAAGATTCAAAACATTTTGGGTTTGATATTTTTACCATTATTTATCTTTTATTTTGTTCCTTATTTATAATTTTTAGTTCTTATATGAGAAACAAAGTGCTATTTAAGCTTGTGTATCTGTTTTTTTTTTTCACTCAACCTTATGATTTCAAGATGTCTATTTTTTCTTATCAATGACTCAAATTATCTTGCTTTATGGCAGAATAGTACTCCAATATTCTTTATCCAGTCATCTGTAGATGAACATATAGACTACTTCCAAGATTTAGCGATTATGAATTATGCTGTTATAAACATGAGTATGAATGGATCACTGTAATATGATGTCTTTGACACTTGAGAAGATAATGAGAATGGAAATGTTTGGCTCAAATGGAATTTCTAATTTAAGAGATTTTAGCAATTTCCATAGCTATTTCTATAGTGATTTTTCTAATTTACATTCCCACCAACAATGTAAAAGAGTTCCTTTATCCCCACAGTCTCATCAGCACTTTTTTGATTCTTGATGGTTATGCCCTCTGGAGTAAAATAGAATCTTGGTGTTTATTTAAATTGCATTTCTCTAATGACCAGTAATGACGATCATTTATTCATACATTATTGGCCATTTGTACTTCTTCTGTGAAGTGTCTATGTATTTCACTTGCTCAGTTTTTAACTGGGTCTTTAACTAGGGGAGTCTATGTTTTTTAGTTCTTTATATATTCTGAATATTAGCACTCTATCCAAGGAATAGGTGGCAAGAAAATATTTTTCCAATTTTATATGTTCTCCTTTCATGCTGTTGGTTGATTTCTTTGCTGTGCAGACACTTTTTAATGTAATATGGCCCCATTTGTTGACACTTGGTACGACTTCATGCACAATTAGTATTCTGTTCAGCAAGTCCTTGCCTAAACATATTATTTCAAGAGTTTTCCATATTTTTTCTTCCAGAAATTTAAGATTTTATCAGTTAGCTTTTAACCGCTTTGAGTTTTGTTTAATACATAGTGAAAGATACAGATCTAGATTTAATCTTCTGCATGTGAATAACAAGTTTTCCCAACAGCATTTATTCAAGAGGCTATCTTTCCTCCATTGCATGTGTTTGAACCCTTTGTCAAAGAATAAATAGTTTAATATGCTTGGGGTTGTTTCTTCATCCTCTAGTCTGTTCCACTGATCCTCGTATCTGCTTTTATGCCAGTACCATGCTGTTTATAATCACTGTGGCTTTGTGAAATGCCTTCACATCTGGGATTTCGTTGCTTCCAACTTTGCTTTTGTAACCAAGGGATGCTTTTGCTATGCTGTGTCTCTTCTATTCCATATGAACTCTAGGATTGTTCTCTCCATTTCTGTGAAGAATGCTGTTGGTACATTATTGTGATTGGAACTGTGTTAAATCTGTATAAAAAGTTTGGAAGTATGGCCATTTTGACTCTATTTCTTCTATCTATCCAGGAAGAGTAGATATCTGCATTCTCTGGACTCCTCTTCAATTTCATTTTTCAGATTATGGTACTTTTGATAGTAGATGTCTTTTACTTTCCTAGTTAGGTTATTCCTAAGTATTTAATTTTTCGTGGTGCTATTTTGAATGTTGTCTTTGCTACTTTATTTTAAAGGGGTTCATTATTAGTGTATAGGAACAATATTGCTGTTAATGCATTTATTGTGCATTCTGACATAATGCTAATTTTGTTTAACTCTTGGAGTCTTGTTGAAATTTTTTGGGTCTTCTGTATAGAGGATCATGTCCTCTGCAAAGCATAATTTATTGGACACAATTAAAATTGTCCTAAGAAAGAAATTTACAGTTGTGAATATTCACATTTCAAACACAGAGTGAATGCAAATAGCCCAAGAAGGCACCTCAAGATCATAGAAAAACAAGAAAATTCCAAACCCAAAGTTAATACACGGAAGGAAATTATAAAGATCAGAGTATAGATCAGTGAAGTTGAGATTTTTAAAAATTCACATCATCAATCATTTAAATATTTGGTTCTTTCAAGGGTTAAATAAAATAGAGAAACCCTTAGGCAATCTAACCAAAAATGAGAGAAAAGACTCAAGTCAATGCTATTAAAAATGAAAGGTGAAATTATAACAGATACTGCAAGAATCAAAACAGGTTATTAATATCTACTTTGCAGACCTGTATACTAATAAATTGGAGAATTCAGATGAAATGGATACCTTCTTAGATGTATGTGAATTACCAAAACTAAACCAAAAAGATTTAAAAACTCTGACTGATCCAATAACAGCTAATAAAATTGAAACAATAATTTAAAAAACCTACCAACTCAAAAAGCCCAAGTCCAGATGGATTCGGAGAAAAAATTCAGAGATCTAATACCAATATGCCTCAAGAACTTTAATGAAATTATAAAGCAAGGTGTAGTCCCAAAATTATTCCTGAAAGCTATCATTATCTTTATTCCAAAATCAGATAATAATCCGACCAGAAAGCAGAACTATATAGATCAATGCCTTTAATTAATATAGGTGCAAAAATTCCCCACAAGATACTGACAAAAATAATGCAATAAATCATCAAAAAGATCATACACCATGAGCAAATAAGTTGGCTTCATCCCAGGGATGGAAAGATGCTTTGAAATATGCAAACCAATCAATGTATACAGTAGCAACTACAAAAATCACATGGTCATCCCAATAGATAGGCACAAAAGAGCCTTTGATAAAACCCAACAACCTTTCATGAAAAAAAGACTGAAGAAAATTGATATAGAAGGACCATATCTCCATCTCATAAAAGACATTTTTTGCCAACCCACTGTCAATATCATTAAATGGGCAAAAAGTTAAAGCTTTTCTTTCAAAATCAGGAATAAGATAAGGATTTTCACTATCTCCACTCCTCTTCAACATAGTACTGGAAATATTAGTGAGAGCAATTAGGCAAGAAAAAGAAATGGCAGGTATATGTATAAAGAGTGAAGAATTCAAATCATTATTTTTAGTTTCTTAGCAATATAATTTTGGCAGAAAAATACATTCTGAATTATAGAAAATCCCAAATGTATTAAAATATTTTTATTCTTTAATTTGATTTTGGATAAAACTAAAAATTATCTTTCTTGAGGTGATAAATTTTAAGCTACAATTCTTAAGGAGTGTTTTGCATAGTTTCTACATCACACACATAAGGTTATCAGAAATAGACCAGGTGAAAATTTTCCGTGTCATACTGAGAAAATTTATTAACCCTCATCTTAAAAGGAGCAAGGACTATTTGATGAAATGAGAACAGCAATCACCCAGAAAGGACAGAATTAATCACACATGGTCTGTACCATTACATAGTTGAAATATGCAGCCTTAAAAAATAGAAAAGAAACCCCATTTTAACAAATAGGTTTTTATAATGTTATTTTACCTCAAAGTTAATGTACTTTCTCTTTAATCCATCAATTATTTAAATGAGTGCTCATTATTTTCTAGCATAGAGCAATTATGATCAGAGGGTCATACCTTTTTATTCATTACTTTTGTTTTGACATTTAATTTTTTATAGTTTGAGAAATGTTTTAAATTCTATCCAAATGAAGTAGAATATATGTTAAAACATGTTTAAAATTTAATTTTTTTTCAGAGAATTCCTTTTTTGCTTTCCCACTTCTCATGGAAAACTTTAATTACGTTGTTTGAATGCCAAGCAAATACTTTGGCTTATCTTAGAATAGCCCATGACTTATTTTGAAGATATATTTTTAAAATATTTTACCATGATTTACTGTGATGATTTTGGTATTTTGGTGCTATCTAGGAGTTTTTGCCTCGCGTATGTCATTACTTCATTGTTTCATACAGTTAAGAGTTTTATATAATCTGTTTTTTCTGTGTGCTAGTATAGAAATCTCCATTCATCTAATATTGCTTCCATAAAAGATAATTATAAACTCAGGGCATTAAAATGATGCACATTTATTATATTGTCAAAAATTTAGGAGTCTTACACGGGTCTCAATGGATGTATATCAATTGTTTTCTTTTTAGAGACCCTCAGGGAAAGTAAATTGCTTTGACTATTTCAAAATCTAAAAGCCAGCCACATTCTTTGCTTCAGGCCCTGTTCTTTCATCTTTAAAGTCAGTAACATTGCCTTTCTTTCAGCCTTCTGTCATCACATCTCCCTTTGAACACAGCTAACAAGGATTCTTTAATTTGAAGGACTCCCATGATTAGATAGAGCACTGTAGAATAATGCTAAATGATCCACAGTTTCTGCAAGTTTTAACCTCACATTTGTGATTTTTTTTAGTATAAGGGATCAAAGCATGCGTATTTAGTTTTAGGGAGTAGGACATGCAAATCTCGGGATAAGAGAAATTAGCGTATCATAATATCCCCTTTTGTCCTATTTAAGGTTTCGGTTCTTGACATTGGATAGTAACTTTTATGATATAAATATTACTTCTCTTTATTAAATTTTGTTTGTATTTCTCTAGTGAATCATTCCCTATTCTTTGAGTTTATTGGTACATTTTAGGGATACAGTACAGTTACATTCATTGTTGGGATCTTGTACCTCTACATGACAAGTCTTGGTTTTCATTTTTTCCCCTTACCTCTGCCCTCCCTTCACCCCCTCCTCCCCTCCCTATCTACAAACACTTTATCTCCATCTTTTCATAATCTCACATTTATTCTTTTCCCTTATCACCCTTCCCCTACCCATCCCACCTTCCCTGCACCTTTAGCCCTTTTCTTCCCATTTCACAATGTCAGTAATCTTATTAGGATCTTCTGTATTATTGCAGTTTATTCACACCAGAGAAACTATTAGGTACTTACACATGTGTGACTTATTTATTTCACTTAGACGTATATCTTCAATATGTATCCATTTTCTTATGAATGAATCTATTTTCTCATTCTTTATGGCTGAGTAATATTCCATTTCATAGAAAAACCACAGCTTCTTTATAATCCCCTATTTATTTTCACAATTTCTGTGTTACAATGGTAAAAGGAGGGTTGGACTAAGTATTTCCAAGACTATTTAGTTTTTCCACTTTTATGTCTGGATTTAATGAAAAAATGTATATAATAATTTATTGTGTGTAACATATAATTAATTTGACTATGCTATCTAATTTTAGGTAATCCAGCTGACAATTTTTTTGTTTATTAACATCTGATAAAGTTAGGGACCTCCTAAGTATTCTGATTAAGATCAATTTATTTCTTTAGGCTTGTATAACTCTGAGAATAGCTGTTACTCAGAATTAGAGATACTCCAGATCTAATTGGCAAACATTCCTCAATAGTAGGAGGTTTTCAGTGAATATATGTATTTGTCAAGAATCTCATTTATGGAATAATTGAAGCCATGCCACTTTATAGAGGAGTCTGTGCAATAGGAGAATGAAAAGTCAACAAAGGCCAGAGCTCAAAACAACACTAGTTTTAGGAGGAGGTAGGGAGGCTCATAAAAGTAGTATGATCTATGAGTTTCAAAGTGGGAAGAAACTCAAAAATGTGAATATAATATAAACAATGAAAATATGTGATTGATAGAGTTCATTTCTCACTTAATACTATTTTACATAAATTTTGGAATATAAATGATTTCAGTCAACAGTATTCCCAGAGAATGGTGAATGTGTCTTCATTGCCCCCCAGTATGAGTCATGATGGTTCAAATAAAATATGATAAGGTCATTCTCATTCAGTGGTATTTATTTTATAGATTAACTTGTGACAAGGGAGAACTGAAAAAGTACTAAAGTTCTATGACAATGTATCAGAGAATTATGTCTCTATTATTTAAGCCACTATTAGCAATACTTACTTTCAGCAAAACATCTCTTACTTCATAGCTTGATTACTAAAAACTGAGTAGTATAACAATAGGGTCTAATGAGTGAGGTGAACTGAAGGCAAAAGATGACTCACTTTTCTCAGGCTAGGGAACTTGTTACCTTTCTTATATGAGAAGGAGCAAATGTTTTTCCTGCTGTAGTCTGCCATACAGACTACATACATATCAAATAGTGACATATAATCAGAAGTGGGTTGCAATTTCAGGATATGTAAAGAATCACCCTTTATTAAATCAGGGAAGAGACAGTGTTATTTAGGTTAAATATGGATACTTTAAAAGAGAAATATAAAACAAAGCCTTCACTCTCTGTTTCTAGTATTAAATATTGTAAGTCAGAAGCCACTAGCCTGAGGCTGTCTCCATACTTTGAATTCCCCAAAAGAAAAACTGCAACCTTACTTGGGATGTACATAATCCTAAACCTATCAGCATACTTTTTGTAGCAAATAGTTGAGTTTCAATTAGTTATGAAAATCCACACTTCAGCCCATTGTAGGCAGCTGATTGATCATGCCATATGCAATAAAGCACATTCCTAATTACACCATGTCAAAATAAGTTAGACACCTACCTGTTGCCCAAAAGGGGATTTCTCTTCTTTGCTTCTGTGTTTGGCCTATAAAAGTTCACTTTTCTTCTGATTACACAAAGTTCTTTGAACTTCTACCCCATTCATAAATTATTCTTTGCTCAAATCATTTCTGTTAAATATACTGTGTCTGAAGCTTTTAACACTAATATTTTGATTTCAGTTAGTTTGTCAGGTTGGAAAAATAGCACATGAAACCTAGCACAAGGAAAGGCTTAGAAACTGTAGATTCGAACTAGACCAACGTGCAGTACTTAGGTTTCTAACATAGAGTTTCCATTAATTATTTTCTCTAAGAAAAAGAGGCAGAACTTGCTGGAAAAGATCAGAAAAAGGATGATTTCACTGTAACTAAGGCTACTGTTCCAAAGTAGGAAAAATGTTGAAAAACTGAAAATCAACAACTCTTTTAAGTCCATTAAATAAATAATATCAGAGTATAAAGTACTTCACTGAAAATTGGAGAGGAGAGGAAGAGTACGAGGGGGAGAAAGAGAAACAGACTAAATACGGAGAATAATATTCTGAGAATCAGAAACTATACCATGAAGTTCTAGCGATACCCATCAAACCCACAGTGTGATAGTACTTCATAATTACCAAAATGATTATATTTCTTAGTTTGTTGTTGCTATTTTTTTGTGTTGTTGTTGTTTTGCTATAGCGAAACAACTGAATATGGGTGTTTATAATGAAAGAAGGTTTATTTAACTGAGGGTTTTGAGGCTACAGGGCCAAGATCATGTGATGCCATGTATTCATCCTCTGGTGAGGGACTTCGGGCTACGATATAGCATAGCAGATGGCATCATAGCAGGACACATGCAAGAGGCAGAGAAGTCACATGGTAAAGCATGAGACAAAAGATCAAGGATGGGGCAGATTTACTTTTTCCATTAGTATATGTTTGTGGCAAATAATGTTTACAGTTCTGGTGGGGAATTGCTACATGTACATAATACATCTTAATTCCTTTTTAATCTCCATTCCATTAGCTCCCTCCCCCTTCCATTCATCTCTTGATTCCTTTTTTTTTTTGGATATGTTTGAAACACATAACGTTTACATTCCTTGTATGGATTTGGTACACATACAATTGCACCTTAATTCCTTTTTAGCATCTGCTTTCCTTCTATCTCTATTCTTCCTCCATTTCATGATACCCTTCCCCTTTGAGAAGGATTTATTTTTAAATATGGTCCTTGTCCAATTTCTCCAAAGTCTTTCAAATCCTCTGCTGTGAAATGCTAGTGTTGTTCAGGGGAGTTCAGGTTTCTGAGGACTTAATGCTGTGTGTTCTCAGTCTTTACAATGAGTGAGACCCTGGCTTCAATCCCAAGTAATGTGTGGGTTTTGGACTCCTGTAGTATTAGGATTCAGAGTAAACCTTGCTGTATATTTGACAGGCGGATTTGCAAAATTCAACTTCAGTTCTTTGCGTTTACACTGCATGCCGCTGATAGCCAGATGACCTGGCACCGGGGACCTAATGGAGCCCGAGGTCCCGCTGCTGCCACCGCCATTGTTGGAAGTGAGGAGCTGAGTGGCCAAGTAATTTATTTTTATATAGCTGTTTCACATCTGGACTTAATGAATAAGTATAGGTCAAATACAATTTGCTTCAAGCAAGATTTGTAAGTAGAAAAGTGTATGGTTGTTTCCTAGTTTGGAAATGTATAAATGCATGAAGGGACTGGTAGAAGTAAAAATTAATGTGTGTTTGTGTGTGAAGCAAATTCATAGATAAGACAAAGAAATGAATGTGTAAGTCTTCATTGGTGACTTTCCCAAGGGCCCATCAGACTTCCTTCTTTCTTAGTTCATAGAATTCTAATTTGTTCAAGAACAATATGTGTACCATTCTTCAACCTTAGGAAAACCATGATTGACGTAAACCAAAGAAAATAATTCCATTACTATTTTGTGAATGTTTCTCTATACTTTTTTTCAGTAGTGGATACATGATTCATTTTTTGTCAAAAGTAATGTAAACTAAGGATTTAGAGTAAAATTATACTCTTCCTTTAAGGGGGATTTATTTTTTAAAACATCACACTTGGAGAATTCTAAGTCATATTTCGACCTTTAGATTAGGAACCTAAGAAAAATATTTCAAGTGGTTACACAGGAAATGTGAAACAGAAAGTTGGCTACTTAAGGCTGGTGCTGAGGCATTTTCCCAAATTTAGAAACATTTGATTTTTTATTGTAAGATAATTAAATATCCTTACTGTAGTGTTTTGTTTTCAATAATTTAAAATTATGGTATAAGTTACTCAGTTGTAATAAAAATATAGGAGTTACAAACAGGTTAAATTTTACTTTTCTGTATATAATAGCCCAGAAGCCAATGGGTTGACTAGATTCAATGTGGTGCTTGGTTATAAAATGCCATGGAGGACATGAGGCTTATTCTGTGTTAATTATTTGTCCTTTCTTCCTCCTGTCATCGATAGTCTGATCAACATAGTCAAAATTGACTTTACAACCATATCAGTGTTTTAGCCTGTCAGAGGAGAAAATACAAAGTATAGGAGAAGCTGTTTTATATTTAAAATGATGTGAGCAGAGTATTACTCGCTTCTATTCACTGTACCACTGCCAAAAGTTAAGCAAATGGCCCCAGGTACCTTCATAGGTGCAAGGTGGGAATCCATGCCCTGCTGAGACATTGGGTAGATGCTAGGTTTTATATTGGGTAAAGGCATAAAATGAGAACAATTGGCAGTTTTTTCTACACATGTAGCATTTGAAGCACTTTTTAATGAATAATTTCTCTGAACATTCAGATAATTTAGTGGTTTTAATAAGAAATGGAATTATATTTGAGCTTTTACTTTTAAGAAGTCATTTGATTTGAAAAATATATATTAAAACAACATACTGGGAATACGACTACAGTAAATGAATATAAATTATCTTATATAATTTATTGTGAAAATGTAGAAAAATATGAGTATATACATTTTTGGCTATTTTCTACTATAGAGTACTTTTCCTTTTATTAAATTTATTGGTCCATTTTAGGTATACAGTACAGTTATAGTCATCTTTGGGATCTTCTACATTTACATGATATATCTTGGTTCTTACTTTTTCCCCTTACCCCTGTCACCCATTCACCCCCTCCACCCTTCCCTATTTACAAAGACTTTGTTCCCATTTTTTTCCTTTTCTCATGTTTTTCTTTTCCCTTCCTTCCTTTCTCCTACCCCTCCCATTTCCCTTTCTTCCTATTTCACATTATAACTTATACAATTTGAACTTTATTTACACTTTCAGTTTTTCGCACCAGAGAAAGATGTGGTTTTTCTATAAAATGGAGTACTACTCAACCGTAAAGAATGAGAAGCTAGAGTCATTTATAGCTAAATGGATGCACATCGAGGCCATACTCCTAAGTGAAATAAATAGGACACATATGTGTAAATACCAAATAGTTTCTCTGGTGTGAAATATTACACACTATTATAACTCTTTTCTAGTTTAAAATGTACAATAGAGATATTCCAACATTGAGAAATAAAATAACCAAATATTAATATAATACAAATTTATTCTCACATATACAATTTCACCTAAATGTGTGCTTTTTCACTCAACACAAATGCATGCTCCCCCTTTACATGTCACTGATAGTTGATAAGATTTTCTTTATGATTTTTCTACTATTCATAACAGATACTGAATTTAATTTTCTATTTATTACAATGTAAAGTAAATTGAAATATGTTCCTCCTTTATTTTCAAAATGACTCATTCAGAATTCAAGTTTTCCTTTCTTAATTGATTAAGTTTTCAGATTGAGTAAAATGAGCCCAGAATTTGCAAGTGAGTATTAATTATAGATATTTTCTAATTTAAATTTTCCATTATTTCTTGTTTGTATCAAAATTTCAAAATACTGAAAGGAATTGTTTCCCTAATTCCTCTCTCAATGAGTCTGTTATTTGTGTACAAGAAGCTATTGATTTTGGGGTATTGACATTGTATCCAGCTACTCTGCTAAAACTGTTCATTAAGTCTAGAAGTCTTTTGGTGGAGTTTCTTGGGTCTTTAATGTAGAGTATCATATCATCAGAAAATAATGACAGTTTATATTCTTCCTTTCCTATCTTTATTGCTTTAATTTCTTTCTCTTCTCTAATTGGTGCCATAAAGAATGAGAAAATAGATTAATTCATAGGAAAATGGATACATATTGAAGATATACTCCTAAGTGAAATAAATAAGTCATGCATGTGTAAATACCGAATAGTTTCTCTGGTGTGAACAAACTGTAATAGTACATAAGATCCTAATAAGATAATTGACAATGTGAAATAGGAAGAAGAGGGGTAAAGGTGTCGGGGAAGTGGGAAGGGTACGGGAAAGGAAATAAGGGAAAGAAAAAATAGGAGAAAATGAAAAAATGGAAATAAAATGTTTGTAAATGGGGAGGGGAGGAGGGGGTGAAGGGAGGGCAGGGACAAGGGGTAAAAATGAGAAGACCTCTCATGTAAAGGTACAAGATCCCAATGATGAATGTAACTGTACTGTATACCTAAAATATACCATTAAACTCAATGAGGAAAATTTTTTTTTCTAAATAAATAACAAAAATTTATATATTTTATGTTAACATCTGATGGCATGTCATAGGTCTATTTTTATTCCTTGTATCGCTATTCACATTTTTCTTTCATTATTTATTAATTATCTCAAATAGTTATAAATTTGAGTCCTATCACTTAAAGTCAGGTGTGGCATTTTCCAATTGTAGCATCATTTAGCACTAAAAATTTTTAAATTTTGGAGCATTTCCAATTTTGGATTTTTTGGGGATTATGCATGCCCACCATATATAGGATGATTACAGTCTTACAAAGTTTTTTGAAACCTAATTTGTAATTGAGCATGTAGTCAAATGTAAAAAATGGATAGAGTCTGCAAATTTAGAAATGTTCACTCTATTATAATGTAATTTCTACAAGTTCTTTGTGCTGTATTTTATATACATAATGTTTGATAAATATGTTAAAATTTAGCACTTGCTTTGTACTCATATTAGTTTTCTTGCATAGCTAGTACTTTATTGAGTACCACCTCCTAAAATCTCCCACTCAGAATGTGAACTTTTTTTAGTTTTGCAATTTATATTCTTCATATATATTTTAGAATATATAAATCAGAATTTAAATTAAGGATCATCTTAGTTACTTCCCTCATTGCTGAGACAAAATAGTCAACACTCAAATTTAAAGGAGGAAAGGTCTGTTTTGATTCACAGTTTATAGAGGTTTTAGTCAATGGTCAGCAGACTCCAAAGTAGGGTGGTATGTCAAAGATGAATCACAGAGGAGAAACAGGCCATGTCGAGCAGGCAGGAGTCAGCAAAGAAGCAAGCAGCAGCAGCAGAAATTACTCTCACTTTCACTTTTATTCCATTCAAACTACAAACCTTTTCAGTGATGCCACCCATCTAGGGGGAGGCTCCTCTCTTCAGTATTCTCTATTCTGCCACACCCAGTACTTTGCTAGTTCCTATCAATAGACTGAGTATCACACACCCTTAATCCCAGTGTCACACACTCTAGATCCAGCTAGCTCTAAAAAGCCCTATCTATAGGCACATGAGGGTTATGGGGGATATCCAGATACAAACCATAACAAGTATAGTCATAGCCAGGCGTGGTGGCTCACAACTGTGATCTCAGCACTTGGGAGGCTGAGGCAGGAGGATCACTGTGAGTTCCAGACCAGCCTGGGCTACATAGTGAGTTCCAGGTCTGTCTCAACTACGTAGTGAGACCCTGTCTCAAAACACAAAAAACAAACAAACAAGTATAGTCATAAGTTTGGTAAGTTTGTAGTTATTTGACTTTTATCATTATGGGATATCTGTGTAATTAGTAATGTTTCCTGCTGTTAACATGATATGCCCTGAAATCAGTATAGCTGTATATATTCATTATGTTTTCATCATATACTTTCAGTATTACATTTTAAAATGTTTTCTTCATTATACTCAAAAATTGTATTTTTTTAAAATTCTCTCTTAATCATCATACAGTTGGAGTTTTATCTGGTCTGAAAATCTTTGTCTATTTAAATTATGTGTAATCACTAATATGTTCGTTGTTAAATTGAGCAACAAACTTTCCTATTTATTGCATATTTTATCTGTTCCTTCTTTGCTATTTTCTCAACTTCTCTTTATGAATCAATAATTAAGCTCTCCATTTTATATTTTATTAGATTGCTAGTTTTACCACTTTTAATGATTATGCTAGAGATTAGAATAGACCTTGTTGATTTATTAATGTCTAACATAAATTTTTAATTTTAACACTTCATATAGTATCTTAGAACTTTTAAATCAATTTAGTTTCCTTTCATTTTGATATAATTTTTCTCAGTATTAATTCTGTATGTACTTAAACCCTATATGCCATTCACAATATAGTTTTGTGTATTTTACATGCTTTTATATTCACTCACATATTTATCCTTTATGTGGCTGCTCAGTATGGTTTACTTCTGTGCTTTGAGCTGGTGTTACTTTTTATTGGTTCTTTTAGAATCACTTTTATTAAAGATTACTGGAAAGTTCTCTGAGTACAATTTTTTCCCTTTGACACAAATATGTTTTTGTGTTTCCATTCAGGTATTTTCATTTAATTTATAATTCTGATTTGCCAGTTATTTATTCTGATCAATTTAATGCAGCTGTTATTATCCTGTAAATTTGAATATTTTGAGAAAAAATATATTTAAATTTTATTTTTGCCCCTAGGTATCTATGTCTTTATTTTTCTCAGTTATTAAGAGTTTCTAGTCACCTGTCATTTTCAGGGGTTTTATTAGCATATGTATTAGATTAGGGGTTCTTCTTGATGGCCTTATTTAGAATTTATAGAGATTCTAGAATTTGTGACTTAACGACTATCTCATCAGTTCAATCTTTTCAAATATATTTTTTCCTTAATCTATTACTCCAATGACTCAAATGTATGCATTTTTTTCTGTTTTCCCACCAGCACCTGACACTGTTCATTTTTGTCCCAATTTATCAGAATGAGGGATTTTATCGATCTTTCTTCAAGTTAAGTGCCTCTTTCCACTGTCCTTTCCATTCTGCTATGTTGTCTATTGAGTAAGGGTGTTGAAAGTGTTATTTTTATTTAATTTGTCATTGCATTTTTCTGTTCTAAATTTTCCATTTGTTTCTTCCTTATATATTCTTTAGGGGAACAGAAATTTATTTAGCCATTTATTTTAGGAGTTTGTGGCTCTTTCATTTATAATTTTTATAACAGTTACTTTATTTTTTTTTCAGCTTTGAGTTTATTGGTACATTTTAGGTATACAGTACAGTTACATTCATTGTTGGGATCTTGTACCTCCACATGACAAGTGTTGATTCTCATTTTTTCCCCTTGTCCCTGCCCTCCCTTCACCCCCACCCCCTCCCCCCCATCTTCAAACACTTTATTTCCATCTTTTCATTATCTCATATAATAGTTACTTTAAATTTTATCTGATAGTTTTAACATTTATATCATCTGGTCATTTTCTTTTATTCCAAATGCACTGATATTTATTTTTCTGGACTTTTCAATTGTGATGTTATGAAACATTCAGTCCTAATCCTTGATTTTTTTTTGTGCTTTCGTGTTTGTTTTGTATTTGTTTGTTCATTTTGGGGATACAGTTACCCTGTTACTGTATATTATAATTTCTATCCTACTATCTGTGAACTATGGTTCCTATGACAGGACAATCTTCAGAACTATTTGTCCTGCTATTCTGATTTATCCAATTATGGGTCACTACTCTGAAACCTTAGCCTCAGTCTGAGTACTAATTCAGAAAGTTTTTGTTAGACGGAATCGAATCTGATCTCCTGAATGATTTGGGATCAGCCTTGGTTTTTATAAATTATGTTACAGTCTTACATTCCCAATCTCCTCCATCTCAGTAATACCTTCTTTTTCCCTTGACACTTCTCTTGTCAGTCCTTTGTCAAAAATTGAGGATGTTACTTATTGGCCCGTTCATGGATGTCTCTAATTCTAAATTTATGAAAGAAGGAAGTCATAGGCAGAGACAAAAAAGCAAAACAATCTTTGATCCATTAGAAACCTGATCTGCTAAATGGAAAGAAAATTTCCCCCAAAGTTTTGGTTCCTCCTGCCACAATCACCATAGAATTACCTGGAGCCATGACAGAGGAAGAAAAAGGGAAAGGGAGAGGGAGGGAGGGAGGGAGGGAGGGAGAGAGAGAGAGAGGAATGAGAGAACAGAGCAAAGTGAAAATAAAATAAAGGTGAGGGATTTCCACATCGTACTGCTTTAAGAGTTCATTGGAGGCCTCTCTGAACATTGGTGCTATTTTGATTCATTAACTTCAGGCTCTGAGATAATGGTGTAGAAATCAATAAACTAAATTAATCACTGATTTGGTAATATTTCACATTCCAATATTCTTAGTTAAACCTACTGCCACTTTTGCCTTTTAGATAACACAAATATTGATGAAGGGAACATAAGAGTACAAATATCTTCTTGAAATACCACTTCAAAAACCTTTTGAAATACATCCTGATGTGAGATTACTGCATAGTATGGTAATTCTACCTTTGATTTTTTTAGCAAACTGCATACTTTTACCAAAATGGCTGATGACTATATTAATAATAATTTAAAAGTCCTCACCACAGCATATATAGTAAGAAGTGTAGTGATAGTATGTTGAATAAGCCTAAGTAGCCTTTATACACTGTATATGAAAACATCACATTGAACACTATGGACATAAGCACTATTTTTAATTAAATTGACAATATTAAAATTTGAAAAAAATGAAGTTCTAATTAATGCCCTATGCATTCAGTCCAAGTTTTACAGACATTCCGTTAGAAAAATACAATGGAATGAGTTTAATCTGACACTTGGAAATGGAATTTCTAAATGGTACATTTTACTTCAAGCTTCCTATGATTTTCCCTCTGGTTAGGCCGTCTTCTCTCCTTCCCATATTTTCCTTCATGGTAGTTTTCTTTCTAATCTTCTATTCTTTGAAATAAAAAAAGCTAATATAGTCTAATAATTGAATAGAAATTGCAAATTTAGAAAGGAGAGAATCTTTTCAATATACAGATAACAGGGAAAGTTACACAAATTGCAATGGGACAATAACTTGCAGAACCTCAAACAGAAAAAGAAAGGGCAGAGTAATTTTTTTTTTAATTTGAAAACATCAGAGTAGTGAAAGATTTTTATTCTTACTTTGAAATTTTTGTTAGTATTTTGTTCTAAGAGAGCAGCTTATATATATTTTTCAGCAAGTAAGAATTCACACAGTGAAAATGTTAGCTGTCTATACTTATCCAAATAATAATTTTAGGGATGCTCATAGCTGTAAAAAAATAGCATTTTAAAGAAATATACCTAGTATATATACACCAAAGAGATACGTAATTATGATGAAATAGAGGTTTAGTTTAGAAGATTAAGAAACAAAGCGAACAATAATCTTTTCAAAGTACCAATAATTGTAAAATTTTTAGTTCTGTGTTAATTTTCAAGTCTGATATTTTACAATAAATACAAAGATTATATTATTTACAAAATATTTAGGGCATTTTATTTTCTTTATAAAGCCAGTAAATGGAGGATATACTAAATTGAACTGTATTTTACAGATGCATATAAAAAGAAAAAGTCAATAATGTCTAGCCTCATAAGACTTTACATTTAAATAGAAATTGTTATTTAGAAAGTTATAAAATCTGTTTAAAAACACGGGATGTAAGGAAAAGTATAAAAGGAAAGTATTAGTAATATACCAACAATATTGCATATGTTTGAAGGTACATTAAAATGATAAAGAAAATGAGGTTTACTTTTGATGAAGTATTTATACTTCAACATTCTAGTCATCACTAAAACACAATACAATTAATTTTAGATCCTTTATGCTCTTCTCTTTTTCACTTGCAGTTGGTATTTTCAATTACTTTTGACAAATTTCCCTCCTGTTTCTGCTTGTAATTTTTAAAAAATACTTGAAAATTCTCTGTCTCAGTCTCTCTTCCACTCTTTGTCTCTCTGTCTCTGTCTCTAAGTCTCTGACACTCTCTCCTATGTGCCTGTGTGTGTGTGTGTGTGTGTGTGTGTGCACGTGCGTGTGTAGGGAGAGAAACGTAATATGCTCGATTAATGGACAATTATTTTGAGTTACTCTGACCCTTCAAGTAAATGATATGATTTATAAATTTGACATGAACAACAAAAAACCTATGGTTAAGCTAGGCAGTTTTTTTCTATCATATATATTCTTTGGCCTTTTAATAACAGCACAGGACAGATGTGCAATACCCAGGAAATGTCAAACTAACAAGTAATTTGTAAATTAAAAGTTATGAACAATAAATACAGTGATTTGATACTGGCTATTGATTTTAAAGTAACATAGTTAGCTTATGGGATTTTTGCCATCAATAGCCACTGGTTTTACTAAGACAATATAATTAAAAATTTAAAAGAAGTGTTTATTGAAAAACTGCTAATTTTGCAGTATAAAATAATTATATTAATTTCATACTTTCCATAACTAAACTTCAAGGAGGAGGCATAGCACTGACCTGATCCATCTACAAATTCACATAATATATAAAACTGTATGGTTCTAAAATAAGCAAGGAAGTCTTAAAGAGGATCAACCATATTCTTTCTAACAACCTTCAATATTACTTCATGAGAATATACTTCTCACATTGGTAAATAAGATAAATCATGAAGGAAGACATATTTACATTTAACTTTCATATCCATTGACAAATGCTACTTATTGTTTTGAGAAGGTCTTACTGTGACTGAAATCTTGCCAAAAATGTAGGTGAAAGCCAGATTGCAGGCAATATGCACATATTTTAAAGAACAAAGAAATAAGCAATGGAAGAAAATCTTTTGAAATAGAGGTTTAAATGATGAACAGGGCTGGGGATTTAGCTCAGCGGTTTGGTGGCCTGCCTTGCAAGCGCAAGGACCCAAGTTCAATCCCCGGTACCAAAAAAACAAAAAACAATAAATGATGAACAAATTGATGGCTATTCAGAATCATAGCTGTAAATCAAACTGTAGCCTTAGAATGGATAACTTTATTATAAATGAAGCGGGAATGTAGTTGACAAATGATGTGGATGAGTACAGAGAAATATTCACCCCCAGAGGCTGTTTTATGTGCAGTTATCCTGATATTTTCACAATTGTCCACTAATTCAGTAGTGCTTCGTTTGCATTCCAAATGGGTGGCAGTTTGGAAGAAGTATGAAAGACTACAATGTTCAGTCTAATTCAACAAATATTCATTGAACCACTTATGTATTCAAGGCACTGTAAGGAATACAAAAGAGATAATGAAAACTGCCCCAGCCCTCAAGCAACTTCTAAACTACAGAGGATGACACATGGCACCATTAAATAAGTAATTAACTTCTAAAACAACTGGTGCCAAGATTGAGCACTATAGAACTTCAGACTAGAAAGAAATTTAAAAAAACATTTGGATGTCTTCATGAAAGGCAATGTGCTTTTCTGTCACTGATATAAATTTTAAAACAATGATATCCAACCAGTATATTTTATATCATCTATTTGTGAGATTCTGTGCTATGTGGTGCAGAACACATATAAAAGAGTACACGGTGTCTTCAAAGATCCTGCAGTCTAGAAGGGCAACAGGTAAATTTATAAAGAATTGTGATATAAGGAATAATACTATGTGTTATAAATTAGAAATTAAACTTTTAGCAAATTTCACAAATAAGTAATATATTCAGGAAAATGGTATCAAAATTTTAAAAAGTCATTTTGAATGGTGTTCAAAAGAAAGGTTAGGATGTTAGTTGTCTGGAACATGCATAAGCATCTCCACCAGTACGAGACAACAGCAACAAAAGCTGTGAGGCCCAGAAAATCACAGCACCTACCTGTGTTTTATGTTCAGTGCACAGTAGCAAGTAAGTGATGAAAGTGGAAGGAAATGTCAAGCTAAAGAATGGCCTGAAATTCAGGTTGAAGCACCATTTTACCTCTCTAGGTTAGTGAAGAGCCATTAATGCCTTACATGGGGGAATATTGTGATTAAATCTATGATTTAGAAGGATCAGTGGAGTGGAAAATCATGATGGTGAAACAAAAAGCAAGAATCCTTGAATTAGGAAGACAAAGAACTTTTATTTCATATATTTAGGTAAGCTTTTGTTTAGATACTTACAAATTAAGGATTGTATCTCTTCTTAGACTTCTCTTATCATTATGTCAGGCCTTTCTTTATGTTCCATAATTTTACACACTCTAAAGTGTCCTCTGTCTAAAGTCAGTACAGCTACTCCATCTTCTTTTTAATTAGTACTAGCATGATATGGGTCTTTCCATTCTTTACTTTTAAATTATATGTGCATTTATTTTTAAAGTGAGTTTCTTCTAGACAACACAGGGTTGTGTATTGTAGTCGATCCACTCTGACAATCTGTCTTTTAATTGGTATTTTATGTCATATCATTTTATATTTAACATGATTACTGATGTAGGTGGGCTAACTCTATACTGTTTTCTTCTGTTTATCTGTGTTTCTCATTCCTATTTTTGTAATCTACTTATTTTTTACCTTGTGTGATCTTAATAGTGCATTTTATGCTTTCATTTTATCTCCATTTTTATCATATCAGTTACAATTGTTTTATTGTACTTTTAGTGGCTGCCCTGACATTTGTGATATACAACTGATAAATATCAACTTACACATAATTTTATACCACTTCCCACACTTTAATATCAAAGGATTGCTCATTACTCAAATTCGACATTCATTGAATTACACTTAAGGTATAACGTTTGAATACTTTGGTCTTGGTTATTTTAAATAAATTTCTATTTCAGATCAATTTAAGATGGAAATTAACATTTTTATTTCACCATCATTTTTTTCATCCCTGATTCTCTTTTCTTTCATGAATATAGGTCAGTTTCAGACCTGTATGATTTCAATTTTCTCTGAAGTAATTCTCTTCTGTTCTTTTCTTTTCTTTCTCTGATTTTTATTAGCACATTTGCAGTACATGATGATTACAGTCACTGTAGGGGATTGTTCCGTGTACATAGCAATTACCATCATTTTCACTTCTTTCCATTTGCTTTTTATTTTTCTAGTATAAGATTCAATTATTTATCTTATAAATCCTTATAAAGTTCATCATTATATATGCAGACTGAAAACAGGACTAATGGGCCAAAGAACACATGAAACATATAAGACAGTTGTACTACATTAAGGTACAAATTTGGATACATTTTCCATACTGTATTACAATATATTTTATCTGTTTTTTATTTTATTATATAGAGAGAATTTCTCATATAAGATATGTGATGTGATATTCAGGCTTATGTGTTTGAGTTGCATCACTTACCATAATCTCAAGGTGCATCCGTTTTCCTATAAATGAATAAAATTTATCCTTTTTATAACAGAGTAGTACACATCTACTGATGGATTTGTAGGCTATTTTTAAGGTTTAGCTATTATGAATTATGCTACTGTAAATATGAGTATGCATACATCACTGTGGTATGCTGTCTTTAACACTTTGGGGAAGACACCTAGAAGAGGAAGAGCTGGGACAAATGAAATTTCTACTTTCAGTTTTTTCAGGAATCCCCATACTCAATTTCATAATGGTTGTATCATTTATACTCACACCAATAATAAAGAAGTGTTCCAATCTCCCCATAACCTCACCAGCATTTGATATTGGTTGGTTTCTTGATGGTAGGTCTTCTTTCTGGAGTGAGGTGGAATTTCAGTGCTATTTCAATTTGCATTTCTCAAATGATGAGCAATGTGGAACACTTTTAATGTATCTATTTGACATTTGTTTCCCTCACATGAAAGATGTCTGTTCCACTCAAACTATTTTTAATTGGGTTTTTAAATGGGGGTGTGTAATATATTTTAGATATTAGTTATTTGTCAGAGTAGCTGGCATTTTTTCCTTGTTTTGTAGGTTGTCTCTTCACTCAGTTGGTGCTTTCCTTTGGTGTGCAGAAAATTTTTAATTTTAAATCATTTCTTGATTATTTTTACATTAATTTTATTGATACGTTTAAGGCACACAATATGACATTCATCATTGGAAATTTGCACCTTTTCATAATCCATCTTGGTTCTTTTCTCCCCATTCCCCTGCCCTACGTTCAAATCCTCCACCCCTTCCTATCACAGAGACTTTGTTTCCATTTTTTCTTTTTCTCATATTAATTCAATTCCCTTTTTTCTTTTCCCCTATCCCTCCAAATTCCACTTCTTTTTGTCCCTTTTCTTCCTGTTTCATATTATCTATTTTACCTTATAGTCCTTATTTACTTTGTTTCTCACACTAGAGAAACTATTCAGTATTTACATATATGTGTCCTATTTATTTCACTTAAGAGTATCACCCCAATGTGTATCCATTTAGCTATAAATATCTCTAGTTTCTCATTCTTTATGACGGAGTATTACTCCATTTTATTAGAAAAACACACACACACATTTACTTTATCCAGTCTCCCACTGATGGCTAATTGGGCCACTTCCAAGTTTTAGCTATTAAAAATGTGCTGCTATGAACATGGGTGCACATATATTACTGTGGTATTATTCTTTCCATTCTTTTGGGAAGATACCCAGCAGTGGCATATCTGGGTAAATGGGACTTCTGATCATATTTATTTGTGGTATCTTCATATTGATTTCCACTGTGGTTGTACCAGTCTATACTTGCAGCAGCAGTGGAGCAGGGTTCCTCTTTCCCCACAGCCCTGCCAGCATTTGTTATTGGTTGATTTCATGATAGCAGGCATTTTTTCTGGGGGGAGCTGGAATCTCAGTGTTGTATTCATTTGCACCTCTCAAATCACCAGTGATGTTGAACATCTTTTCATATGTTTATTTGCTATTTCTATTTGTTTTTCTGAGAAATGTCTGTTCATTTCAGATGCCCATTTTTTGATTGGGTCTTTACATTTGGGAGGTTTGAATTTTTTAAGTTCTTTATGTATTCTAGATAGTAGACCTTTGAGAAACACCTGGTGACAATTTTTTTCCCACATTATGGGATATCTCTTCACACTTGTGATTGTTTCTCTGGCTGTGCAGATGCTTTTTAATAAGAAGGCATCCCATTTGTTGATTGTGCTAGTTCATGGGCAAATGAGGTTTTGTTCATAAAATATTTTCCTACACCAGTGCCTTCAAGAGTTCTACCGAACCTGTCTTCCAGCTGGTTTAGAGTATCTGTATTCAGATTTAGATCTTTAATCCATTTAAATTTTAGTTTAGTACAAGGTGAGAGATATAGGTCTAGTTTTAATGGTTGGCAAGTTGAAACAGTTTTTCCAGCAACATTGTTTGGCACTTTTGTCAAAGATGAAGGAGCTGAGTGTTTCTGGACTTGTTTGTGCACCTTCTAATATGTTCTGATGATCCTCAGGTCTGTTTGTTGGCCAGTACCATGCTGTTTTTATTATAGTAGCTTTGTAGTATAGTTTCAAATTTGGGATTGTGATACCTCCTAACTTATCTTTATTGACTAGAGTTACTTTTGCTATTCTAGGTCTCTTCTTGTTCCAAATGACTTTTTGGTTTGTTTTCTCAAAATCTGTGAAGTATGCTGCTGGAATTTCAATTGGGATTGCATTGAATCTATATAATAGCTTTGAAAGTATGGCCATTTTCACTATGCTGATTCTTCTTACCCAGGAACAAGGTATGTATTTCCATTTTCTGATAACCTCTTCAATCTCTTTTTTCAGAGTGCTGTAGTTTTTAGGGTAGAGGTGTTTGATTTCTTTCATTAGGTGAATTCTTTAGTATTTCAATTGTTTGGGTGCTATTGTGAAAGGAATTGTTTACCCCATTTCTATCTCAATGAGACTTTTTTTTGTAAACAGAAAAGCTACTGATTTTTGTGTATTAAGCTTGTATCCAGCTACTTTACTGAATTGGTTTATTAAGTCTAGAAGACTTTTGGTGAGGTTCTTGGGGTCTTCTATATAGAGTATCATGTCATCTGAAATAATGACAATTTGACTTCTTCATTTCCTGTCTTTACTACTTTTATTTCTTTCTCTTGCCTAAATGCTGTGGCTAATTTTTCCAAAATTGTATTGAAAAGGAGTGGTGATAGTGGACATCCTTGTCTTGTTCCTGATTTTCATGTGAAGAATTTCAGTTTTTGACCATTTAGTATGATATTGGCTTTTGGCTTTTCATAGATGGCTTTATCAGACTAAGGTAGAGACTGTCAATTCTGATTTTTGGAGGGTTTTTATCATCAATGTATGTTAGATTTTGTCAAATGCATTTTCTGCATCTAGTGAGGAGATCAAATGTTTTTTTTTCCTTGCCTCTATAGATGTGGTGTATTACATTTATTGATTTGCATATTTCAACCATCGCTGCATCCCTGGGATGAATCCCACTTGGTCAGGGTGTATGATCATCTTGATTATCTTCTGTATTTTATTTTCCAGTATCTAATTAAGAATTTTTACATCTATGTTCATTAGTAAGATTGGCCTATAGTTCTCTTTTTTGGGTGGGTCTTTCTCTTCTTTGGGGATCAAGGTGATGCTTGCTTTCAGGAAGACATTCAGGAGTATTGCTTCCCTTTCAAATGCTTTGAAGAGTATAAGCAGTAATGGCAATAGTTGCTCTCTAAATGTCTTGTAGAATTCAGCAGTGAAGCCATCAGGACCTGAGCTTTTCTTAGTTGGTAAGTTCTTAACTGTGTTTTCAATTTCATTGATTCATATTGGGTTGTTTAGAGATTTTATGTCTTCTTCGTTCAACTTTGGTAATTCATACAAATCTAGGAATCTGTCCATTTCTTTTGTATCTTCCATTTGTGTGTACTGAGGCATTCTTATATTCTGGAATGAAAGGTCTCATGCCCTATTTGATCTGATTACCTACTTGGTCATGTTATATGATCTTTTTGATGATGAACTGCTTTCTGTTTTCCACTACCTTCTTGAGGATGTTTGTTCATTATGTACATTAAAGTGATTAGCCTGGATTTGTCTTTATTAGTTGGGTCATTATATGGTTTTAGAATCAAAGTGATGCTGGATTCCATAAACGAATTTGGAAACATTCTATCCCTTTTGATTTTTTGAATAGCTTCAATAATATAAGCAATGAAACATCTTTAAAGTTTTTAAAGAATTTTGCAGTGTATTCAACAGGTCCTGGGCTTTTTCATTTGACAGATTCTTTATTACTATCTCAATTTTATTTCTTTGCTCTTTCTTGGGTTGTTCAGCATTTTTTGCGTCTTCTTTGGTTAACCTTCATAATTTATATGATTCTAGGAATCTGTACATTTTTCGAAAATTTTCAAAATAGAATACATTTTCTCACATTTGCAACAAAATATCTTCTTGATTTGATGGTGAATGTTGTGATTTCAACTTTTTGATTTCTAATTGCATATATCTGAATCTTTCTTCCTATTTTTCTGGATAAATTTTCTAAAAGGATTTATCAAGTTTTTTTTCCAAAACAATTAGCTATTTGATTCATTGATTCTTCATATTGTTGTTTTAGTCTTGATTTCACTGATTTCTACTCTACCCTTTTCCTTCTTAATTTTGATTTTGTTCTGGGTTATTGTTTCTCGTGTATCCTAAGGTATTATCTAAGTTTATTTATTTGAGCTTATTCTGTTTTCCTAATGTGAGCATTGATTGCATTTAACTGCCCTCTTAGGACTGCTTTTGTAATATCCCAGAGGTTCCAGTTAGTTGGACAAGCAATGTTATTAACTTCCAGAAATTTTAAAATAAATTCTGTGAGCCATTGGTGGTCTAGGAGTATGTTTTTAATTTTCTAGGTGCTTACACATTTTCTATAGTTTTTTCTGTCATTAATTCTATTTTCATTGCACAGTGTTCTAATAGTATATATGGGATGATTTTGATTATTTTGTGGTTATATAAGCAGGCTCTGTGGACTGGCATGTGATCCATTTTGGAGAAAGCACTATGTGTTGCAGAACCTAATGTATACTCTATTTTAGTGGAATCAAAAACCCTGTAGATATTTACTAAGTGTGTATGTTTGAGGATATAGTTCAACTCTAGTGTTTCTGTATTTATTTGTTGTCCCAAAATGGGATACTATACTTCCACTATGGTTGTATCAGTAAGTATTTGATCTATTATTTTCAGCGGTATTTTTATGAAGATAAATATTCAGTATAATAAATGTTTTATAAATATTTTATGAAGATAAATAGTCAATATGAAGTCCAATATTCAGTGCATAAATATTTGTAAACTGTATCACTTCTACTCAGATTATTCCCTTAATTATTGTGTAGTGATGTTTTTTGTCTCTTCTATTCAGCTTTAGTTTGAAGTTTACTATATTATCAATTAAAACTGCTAATCCTACTAGTTTTGGTAATTTTAATCCAAGAAATATTGTTTTCTACACTTTGAATTTTTGTCCTATGATGGTTGGATTGGTGAGTTTCTAGAAAGCAACAGACTGTTGGATTCTGTGGTTTTGGTCCAGTCTGCCAATAAATATCTGTAATTGGAAGGTTGATGCTATTAACACTAAGAGATATTACTGGATGGATTGATTATTTACTATCACTGAAAACTTTCTCTGTTGGTAACTCCTTGTTTTTCTTTTCCTAGCAATTTTTTTTCTAGTTGTTTATCCACTGACCTTGCCTGGTTTAAATATGAGTTTTTAGCTTTATTTGTTTTAGTGCTTCTGTTGAGGATATTCATGAGTACTTTCTGGAGTGCTGGTTTTCTATTTTTATATCTCTCATGCTGGTCTTTTTCATGAAATGTCTTTCCTTTTCCATCTATGTTAAGAAAGCTTAATCTTCATTGTAAGTTATTTGCTCTTAGAGCTTAAAATACTTCTCTTTAGGTTTGTGTTGAGAAGTCTATTGTAATTCTAATGGAATTACATTTATATGTGATTTGGGGTTCTTTTCTGGCTATAATTAAAATTATTTTGGGGGGGTTGGATATCTGGTAATTTAATAAGGATATGGCTTGCTGAGTCACTATTTTTACCACAGATGATTGGTGTTCTGGAACCCTTGCTTTCAGAATTGTATGTGGAATGTTTTCTTATATTTGGGAAATATTACACCATAATTTCTGTAAAAATATTAATAATTCTATCTCCATAGTCTTCTAACTTTTCTCTAACTCCATTTAGCCTTAAATTGGTCTTTTTAGTGTCATCTAGTAGCAGCTGGATGCTATTTTCTTGTTTTCCGTTTTGTTCTTCTTGGAGTATTTAATGATAATTTGCTATTTTGGCCTCAATTTCATGGAGTTTGTCTTCACTTGGTCATTTCTGAAATGTATGGATTTTATATAGCTTTTATTTAAGATATATCTGCATCGTATCTTTTTTAGGGTTCTTTAGCTTTGGTGAATTTGTTGTTTATACTAGTCATCTCTTTAAATTTTTTACTTATTTCTCCTAAATCCACTTTAGGCATTTTGAGTTCATTTCTTCTTCAGACTTATCTAGTTTCTTTATATCTTCTATACATTTTTCATGAAATTCCACTACCTGGTATTTTCTTTCCTCACCATTTGTGCCCTCTTGATCTGCCCTAGGAGAATTTGGAGGCTTTGTGTTGCCTTCCTTTCCCATGGGTCTTTGTTTTGGTGTATCTAGTTTTTATTCTTTACACACTCAGGAAATTCCAAATATTGGCATAGAAAGAAAAGGAACTGACAGGCACTAGTGTGTTACCTGGGGTATATCATTAAATTCCATGACAATAATGACATCAAATGTCAACTGCATAGTGACAAACCCTAGATACCACTCAGGAACATTCATTAACCAGATCAAAGAGGACTATGATTTTAGTGAAGACAATTAGACCACCCATATATAGTGGAACTTTGGATTGTGAGTAACTTGTTCTGTGAGTGTTGTGCAAGAGGAATAAACATTTTGAATACATTTTAACTTGATAAACAATATAAGTACTACATGATGCCAAATATATGATCACAACTGAGCACTGGGTTCTTCGTGCTCTTGCTGCAGGGTTGTTTTTGATCATCTCCCAAAACAAGAGGTTAGGGAGGAGATCTCATCTGTAGATTATGAGAAGGAGAAAAAGGGCAGATGAATCCTTCATTTTAAATGAGATGAGAAAAATGTGTAAAATCTGGGAAATGGTGCAAAATTTTGTAGAAAACACCATCCCAATAAGGCAGTAGCAATGAAAGCAATGGATTTGTTTAATGATGATGCAATATCACATTTCTGTGACATTCTCAAAAGTAAGCAAAAGCAAGTGCCATTGGATAGATTCCTTGTTAAAGTTGCATTCTCAGAAAATGATTCCATTGCGCCAATAGACAGAGGTGACTCCATTGGTAATACTGAGTTAGCCTACACAATAGCCCTCTGCTCTCATCTCCATTACACCAGGAGCCACAAAGCTTTTCAAAGGTATATGCATGTTAATTTATTTATTTTTCTTTATATTTTGTATTTTCTTTATTATTTTGTATAATACTATATTAATCATTTTGCAAAATTATTTTTGGGTTGGGGTATGAATCATCTAAGTTTCCATTATTTCTTAAGAGGAAATTCACTTTGATTTACAAGTGCTTTGGATTACAAGCATGTTTCTGGGCCTACAAAATAAGGTTTTACTGTATTGGCCTATAGAACTTCAGACCACTAGTTTCTGCTGGATGTATACACCAGTACCACAGCTTAAATATACTCCTACTCTAACTGACATTTTCAAAACAGCTCCCACTGATGATTTCACCCTCCAAACCTGGCCTCCCACAACAGAATATGGGCCCCTTGATCTTTCTATTCTGATCCCAAGCCTCCCAGAAAACCCCAGGCAGTCCCTATTTAGTTTTCACCCTCTCCAAACCTACCTCCCAGGGATATCTCTAATCCAGTCTGTGTTGTAGAATAACACTTCAACTGTGAGGTGAATTGCATCTGTTGAGTGTTGGTCTATTCTTTGATCAGGTTAGTCATCTCTGCCTTTCTGTGCTGTGGAGACCACAGGAGTAGGGACAGGGTTGGCTGGGGGTGAAGGACATTGCCCTGGTGTTCTAGTGTGACATATGGGCTAGGTGGGTGATTCTGTCAGTGATGTTGGCTGGGATTATGCATGCAGTACTGGAGTGCTTCCTGGCTCTGCACAGAGCAGTAGCCATTCTTCTTGAAATATTGTTACAGGTATTTTTGTCTTTCCTGTTGTTTACTGTTTGATATATTGTGGGTCAGGTTCAACTGTGTCATCTTATTTTTTATTACGTGCAAATAGCATATTTTTAAAATGTTCAGATACTTTGAGACACTATTTGATGTTAACATATATCTGTTTTTTTCTTTCAGGTGTGTGAATGAAAATTTTCTTTCATTGAATGGGAATAAGCTTATTATTGGAAGCTGGACTTGCTGAAGTTGGGCTATTTCAATGACACGTCAGTGTTACTATCCTGAAGACGATATTTGGTTTGTTTCTGTAGTTTATCTATCTTTTAGTACTGCAGATTGAACACATGCCTTTCAAACTTAGTTATATTCCTGGCCCTTTATTTAAAATCTTGAGGTAAGGTCTCATTAAGTCCCTAAATTGCCCAGGAGGCTGCACTTAAACTTATACTCCTCCTGCCTAAGTCTCCCAGAGTGCTGGCATTACAGACACAAACCACAATGCTTGGCTTCTAAATTATATTTTTTAACTTGTGTTTCCAGTAATTCTCAGGATCTTTGATTTCTTTCATTATTGGTCAATTAACTTTTAAACCATAATGACATGAAAAGATCATTCTAATTAAGCTTTCAATTTAAAATAAATTAATTTACATACTGAAATGATAATATATGCCATAATTTACTGGAAAGTTTATCAAACATTTGATCATTTCTTATGTAGCTCATGGTATACAACAACAGTATCCCAGATCTCTCTTTTAATTTAGAAGTTATTCTCTTCAAATATAAATGCAGATATCATAGTAAACCATATGTTTTTAATTTTATTAGAAAAAAATGATAGATATCATAGTTTGACTTGTATTTAGCAGGATATGATTTTAAGTATACATAAGGGGTAAAATACATTCCAAATTTAGAATTGTGCAAACACTAATAGCAACGTATTTCATAATGCAGTTTTGTGTGACTGATATCCTTTGTCCAATATTAACTTTTGTCTGTGTAAAATGATTTTACTTGACCATTCAAATAATATAGTTACCCTTAAACCTTTATTTTCCTTCAGCATCCCATACTTCCCATGCAGCATCTGTTTTACTGTGCCTTGTCTGTCTTTCTACTATCTACCTTCAAAACTTCCATAGACAAATTCCATATCTTCCCTTTTAATCTTTCCCTGGCCAATTCTGAGCACAACAAATAGCACATAGTAAACATTTTGGATTAAAAATGGATTAAGTTAATTTTTCCAAGTTGTTTACTATGTGACAATAATGATAGATTTTTCTTAGCATATTTTTCATGCTAGTATTGGAAAACAGCATTTTGGAATGCATGATCCTCTCAGTAATTTTTATTATTCTCTACAATTTACTGAAATGCTTTTCCTCTGGCCATCTCTTTTGGGAGACAGTTATAAATATCTTGACAAATTAATGAGGAATGATTATTTGTTCTAGTACAAACTCAAAATATCTCTAGTCTCCAAGACCCTTCTTATTACTAAACAAACAATATTTTGAATTATAAGATAAATAATGTTAATGTAATCCAAGGTCACCAAAAACCATGTTGCCATGCCTGTTGATTGGTATTCCAGTCCAATCTTACTTGACTTCTAAGGAGCATTTTTCATATTTATTTATTTCATACTTCTGGAAAATATTATTATAATGGCTTTGATAATACCATCTTGGATTTACTCTTTTCTGATTCCTCTATGATTTTTTTGCTGCATTTGCATTTTTCTGTGCCAGAAATTCAGTTCTAAAAATTTGCCTTTTTAAATTTCTTTCATACATTTTGTCTTTTGGGAATATCATTAACTATTACATGCTGCTAATAAATTTTGCATTTATGCCTATAACAACTCTCTTGTCTCTCTCCCTCTCTTCCCCTTTTTTGAACATCTGTAACCCATTTCTACTCCATTCCTCCTTTATTATTGAGTTTCCAAGTAATATGTCAAACTGATTTATTGAAAAACCCACTGCATTGAATGTGTATAAAAATGATTTGCTAGTCCTTTGTAAATATACATCTTTTTTAGTTTTTATCTTACTAAACGCTCAGGTATGAAAATCTAAAACATGATATGAGTCATTCTCCATATCTACCTCTTTCTCATTCAACCAATATCTATTCTATTATTAAGTTATATTGGTTGTATATCCAAGCCACCATCATTTTTTTTCTGGAATGATTAATGTCTCCTTCTACAAAACAGAAAATAGAATAAGTTTGACAACTTATATCAGATTACATCATGCTCTGGCTTAAAACTTCTCAATGGTATCCCATTCTATAAATTTGGAAAAGTGAATAAGCACTCCTAATAAAGTAAATTTAGTTTTAACTTATCAGACCAATTGTAAAGATGTCCTCTTGCCACTCAAATAAATTATTTTAGGGCCGGGGATTTAGCTGCCTTGCAAGTGCAAGGACACAAGTTCAATCCCCGGTACCAAAAAATAAAAAATAAACAAAATAAATTATTTTATATTTAAAATTTTAGTATAACATTAATAACTCCATTAATATCAATACTATAATGTTAATAATTAACTTCTGACTTCTATTATGAGTTATTAGCTACGAAAACAAACATAAAAATGTTATGTAATAATGATTGGATGTGGATAGATTTAAATATATGAGTCGAGGCACCTTATATTTTCTTTAAAAATAGGTATTGTGCCAGGACAGAGATGTTGCCTCAGTTTCTAGTTAGAAGTTCAGAAATCCCTGCCCCTTCAACTCAGCAGCCAGAGGAGCCCAGGAGCAGCTCTCAAACCTCTGATAGAGCCGGGGATTGAGATCAGTGGTTCCACCGCCCCCGGTACCAAAAATTAAAAAAAACAACAAAAACCTGTGGTAGATACGCCCCTTCAACCCAGTGTGCCAGACACCAGCAGAAGTTCTTGAAATTCAGGTAGGCCCGCCTTTTTGACCCAGCATGCCAGAGGAGCCCAGGAGCAGCTCCAGAATGTCTGGTGGGCCTGGCCCTTCAACTGTGCACCACAGCAGCCCAGCCACGTGGGCGCTAACACAGTGGTGTTCATGACCCCACTCCAACAGTCACAAACAAGAGAAAGAGGGCCTCTCTGGGGATCCTAGATGAAAATTGAAGCCCACTGGAAAAGTGAAGAAAATCAGCAACAAAGACAAACCAGATCAACAGAGTTGGTAAGTCGGAGGGACCAGCATGTCTCATTAGAACCGGGTCTATCTTCAGGGAAAAGACAGCTGGAACCTGCAGTAGAACCTTGCAGAGTTCAACCCAGCAGGAGGTCAGAGATCTCAACCTGGGCCCTGCAGACAGAAATCAGCCTGAGCCTCAGGGGACAGGTGCTGGCTTATGAGATTAATTAACGTAGATCTGCACACTCCTGACCACACTGTCTGTTGAGTCAACAGAGGTACACCCTGAAGGAAGCCCTCTATTTCTATTTGTGTTTTTTATTTTCAAAGTAATATTTTTCTCTTATCTTTAATCATTTTTTTAAAAATCTGTCTTTTTTCTCAGCTTTTTCCCCTCTTTTAATCTTTTTCTTATCATCTTTACTTTCTCTCTTTCACTCTCTCACTACTACTTTGATCTCCATTACTCTCCCTTTTTGTTCCTGTTCCTATCCTATTTTGAATTTATTTTCTTTCTTTTCCCTTTCTTCTCTTTTTCCTTCTCTCAATTGCCATTAGCTTTAAAAGAAAGTGATTACAGTCTGTAGCCTCCCTATTGCTGTTAGTTTGTTCTGTTCTTGGGAATATTCTGTTCTGTCTTTTCCTCTTCTTTTCAACAGCTCCCTAGAGTTTGTGTGATCTTCCTGTGTACTCTGACCTCACTTCTAAACATTCTCAATTCTATGTATCTATTCCTCCCTCACCAAAGCTATCTAATTTCCCATCCTAAAGGATAAAAATGTTATATTGAAGAGTTTATTCCCTATAAACATATTTTGGGCTAGACCTCTATTTTGATTTAATTCACACAATTAAAGGTGATAGATTAATAACTACCACAAATTGTCATTTTCTAAGCTGTGCTTGATGCTGTGGTATTGCCAATTGTATCACTTGGGCTATGGGGTTGAAAATGAAATAAACACTAATACAATTGTAGTGGGGGACCTTAATATTCCACTGACACAGATAGACAGATCATCTAGACAAGAAATCAACAATGAAATAACAGAACTGAATCAAGTCTTAGAAAAAATGGACTTCCTAGATGTCTACAGATTGTTCCACCACACAACATCAAAATATACACTGTTTTCAGCTGCACATAGGACATTCTCCAAAGTAGACCACATGCTAGCTCATAGAACATGCTTAAATAAATGCAAAGGAATTGAACTTATCCACTATATATTATGAGACCATACTGCAATTAAACTGGAGATCAATAGCCTAAGAAACTGCAAGAACTTCACAAACACAGTGAAGTTAAATAACAGCACCCTACTGAACAACCACTGGGTCACGGAGAAAATTGAAGAACAAATTAGCCAAATTCTACAATTAAATGATGATGCTAGCGCAACATACAGGAACCTTATGGGATGCAATGAAAGCAGTTCTATGAGGGAAATTCATAGTAGTAAATGCCCATATGAGGATAACAGAAGAAGCTCAAATAACCTAATACTTAACCTTAAGATTCTGGAAAAAGAAGAGCAATACAAACTGAAAGCATGTACAAGGGAGAAAATTATAAAGATCAGAGTAGAAATTAATGCAGTGGAAAATAAGCGAACTATACAAAAATCAATGAATCGAAGAGTTGTTTTTTCAAAAGAATGCATAAAATTGATAAACCCTTAGCCAACCTTATCAAAAAAAGGAAAGAAAAGGCTCAAATTCATGCAATTAGGAATGTAAAAGGTGAAGTAACAACAGATCCAGCAGAAATCCAGAGGATCATCAATACCTGCTTCAAAAACCTGTACTCTAATAAAATGGAAAATACAGAATAAATGGACAGATTCCCAGATACGTATGAACTCCAAAGTTGAATGAAGAAGATGTAAAAAGTCTAAACTCCCCCATTACATTCAGTGAAATTGAAAATGTAATTAAAACACTACCAACAAAGAAAAGCCCAGGTGTTCTTGGCTTCACTTCTGAATTTTATAAGACATTTATAGGAGAACTACCCTTTAAACTCTTCAGTGAAATTGAAAGGGAAGCAATACTTCCGAATTAATTCCTGGAAGCAAGTATTACTTTGATTCCAAAACCAGGGAAAGACTGAACCAAAAAAGAGAACTACAGGATAATCTCCCTAATGAGCATAGATGCAAAACTCCTCAATAACATACCGGCAAACAGAATACAGAAGATCATACATCCTGACCAAGTCGGTTTTATCCCAGGGATGCAAGGACAGTTCAACATATGTAAATCAATAAATTTAATACACTGTATCAGCAGAGTCAAGGTCAAAAACCATACAATCATCTCAATAGATGCAGAAAAAGGATTAGATAAAATTCAACACCATTCATGATAAAACCCCACAGAAATTTAGAGTAGATGGTCTTTATCTCAACCTGATAAAGGCTATCTATGAAAACACAACAGCCAATGTCATCCTCAATGGTTAAAAACTCATAACCTTCACGCTAAAATCAGGAACAAGACAAAGATGTCCCTATCACCACTCCTGTTCAATATAGTTCTAGAAACATTAGCCACAGCAATCAGACAAGAGAAAGAAATAAAAGGAAAGGAAGAAGTTAAACAGTCATTATTTGCTGATGGTATGACAGTCTACATAGAAGACCAAAAAAATTGCCAAAAGACTGCTAGACATAATTGACAGATTCACTGGAGTAGCTGAATACAAAGTCAACACTTACATATTTATAGCCTTCTTGTATATAAATAACAGACTCACTGAGAGAGAAATTAGGGAAATAATTCCTTTGACAATAACATCCAAAAAAATGAAATATCTAGGAAACAATCTAATGAAGGAGAGAAAAGACCTCTACACTGAAAATTACAGAACTCTGAAAAAACAAAAGAGGATATAATAAGATGGAAAGACATCTTTTGTTCCTGAGTTGAATCAACATAGTGTAAATGGCCAGACTACCAAAACTTCTATACATATTCATTGCAATCCTAATTGAAATTCCAACCATATATTTCACAGAACTTGAGAAAACAATCCAAAAATTCATTTGGAACCAGAAGAGACCTAGAATAGCAAAAACCATTCTAAGTAACAGAGACATGGCATGGGGTATCACAATTCCTAACTTGAGACTATACTACAAAGCCACAGTGATAAAAAAAAAAACAAAACACCATGGTACTGGCAAAGAAACATACCTGAGAATAAATGGAATAGATTACAGGATGCAGAAACAATACCAGACATGCTCAGTTACATTATCCTTGACAAATGAGCCAACCATCCTCACTGGAGGAAACCTAGCCTTTTCAATAAATGGTGCTGGAAAAACTGGCTTTCAGGTTTTAGGGAAAGGGGGGGGTGAAGGGAGGGCAAGGATAAGGGGAAAAAATGAGAACCAAGAACTGTCATGTAAAGGTACAAGATCACAATGATGAATATAACTGTACTGTATACATAAAATACACCAATAAACTCAATGAGGAAAAAAAACCCAGCTTGCAACTTGCCAAAGATTAAAACTAGATTCCTAGCTTTCACCATGCACAAAACTAAAATCCAAGTGGATTAAAGATCTAACTATCAAAACAGAAATAATAAACTTACTGGAAAATAAATTAGAACTCTCAAAGACATTGGCATAGGAGAAGATTTTGAACAAATCCTCAGCAGCATGAGAACTTGCATAAAGAATCAACAACAGATCACATTGTATTAAAAAGTTTTTTCATTGCAAGAGAAATCACCAACGGAGCTAAGAGACAACCTACAATGTGGGAAAAAAATTTTACCAGCTACTCCTCAGGCAAAGGACTTCTAGGGAGAATATATAAAGAACACAGAAAAAGCAGACCCCCCAAATAGAAAGACTTGATTCAAAAATGGGCATCTGAAAAGAACAGACATTTCTCAAATAAAGAAGTAAAAGCAGCAAATAAATATATGGAAAAACATTCAACATCACTGGTCACTCAAGAGATGCAGATGAAAACAACACTGAGATTCCACCTCACCCCACAAAGAATGGCTGCTATCAAGAAATCAACCAATAACAAATGCTGGAGGGGCTGTGGGGAGAAAGGATCCCTTTTCCATTGTTGGTGGGAGGACAGACTGGTGCAACCACCATGGAAATCTATTTGGACATACCTCAGAGAACTACAAATAGATGTCCCATTTGACTCAGCCATCCCTTTGCTGGGTATCTTCCCAAAAGAATTAAAAGAATCATATCACAGCAATATATGCTCACCAATGTTTATAGCGACACCGTTTGTAATAGCTAAAAATTGGAAACAGCCCAAATGCCCATCAACTGGAAAATGGATAAAGAAAATGTGTTTTTTCTATAAAATGGAGTGCTACTCAGCCATAAAGAAAGAGAAACTAGAAACATTTATAGCCAAATGGATGCACATAGATACTGTACATTAATACAACAAATAGTTGCTCTGGTGTGAAAAACTAGAAGTGTATATAAGGTTCAAATGGTATAATCGAGATTTTGAAATAGGAAGAAAATGGCTAAAAGGGAAATGGGAAGGGGAGGGGAAAGGAAATAAGGGAAAAGGAAAAATGTGAAAATATGAACAAATGGAAACAATGACTTTGTAAATACGGAAGGGTGACGGATGTGAAGGGAAGGCAGGGGTATGTGGAAAAACAAGAACCAAGATATATCATGTAAGTGTACAAGATGCCAATTATACATGTAACTGTACTGTTTGCTTTCAATGTAACCAATAAACTTAATGAAAAAAAAGAAGTTCAGAATTCATGATTGATAGAAGCCAAAATATGTAAGTGAAATTTTTAAAACAGGCTATTCACTGCACTTACATGTTTGTTTTTTTACTTTTAATTATTTCTTTGTTTGTTTTTTGGTACCAGGAATCAAACTCATGACCTTGACCTTGTGAGTAAGGCAGCAGAGCCACTGAGCTAAATCCTGGCATACTTTTAATTATTTATACTGTTAATTCTTCCAGACCCAGAGGTGTGAAAATATTCATTTAACATAGCACATTTTTCTGGTTTTCACAGATATTTTGATGTCAAAAAATGAAGTGAAAAAAATTGATTTTAACTAATTAACTAGTGGCTAATCTAATAATAATCTAACCTAATAATAATCTAATCTAATAATAATAGCCTTTTTTATGAAGTGTGTTGCTTTAAAAAGTCATCTGACTTCTAGTCCTTCTTTGAGTTTTAAAGAAACAAATCATAATCAACCTGTCCTGTTGAAGACTACACTAATGATTAAGTTATAAACACTCAACATCTAAAGTTTACAAAATAATTTTGGTGATGTTTTCTGAATTTTCTCATATATAAGTGCAGTAATAACAGTATTTATTGTATAGGGCTTTTACAAAATGCAAGAAGATAAAACAGTGAAATTTCTTTAAGGAAATTTATGCCACAGAGTAAATACTCAATGAATACCTTTTATGATTATGAGTTTTGATCAGTAAATCTTTATTTAACTTAGAGCAGTACATTAGTTCTTGTATTTTGTGATACTTAACAAAATATATATATACCTGTGCATATAAACATGTGAGATTTGGTGAAGAGCAAAATGTAATATGTTCTCTTAACCTTCAGAAAAATCAGTTCCTAAATTGCTGCTATGTTTCACAGTAGATGATATGTACATATGATAACCTACAGAAATGTTCATAATATATGGTGTATGTTTATGTCAAAATATTGTTTGAGTAAAAGACTAATTGTCATAGCTCACTGTTAAAATGCTCCCCCTTATTTCAAACACTCTTATCCCATCATTCTTGAAATTTTCTAAAGAAGTTCTAGAGGTCTTCTTTAGTGAGTGTCTTTATGAGGTATCATCAAAAATATGAATGCTGCTGTTGACTGCCATCTAAGGGAAAGACAAGCTCTTAAAAATATTTAGGTGGACTTTTGGGAAGACAGCAGAACTGTAAGCAGCAACAAATCAGCTTATCCAAGATTTGCAATTCAGACATTTGAAAATAACAATCTGAGGAAGAAAAGAAAGAGGGATGTGGATCCTTGGGACCCAGGAAGGATCTGACAGGAAAATTGGAGCCTTAAAGAGAAACTGAAGACACAGATCTCAATGCAGAAAGAAGGCGCAACAAGAACATTCTCTGTGGCTCCTGGCTTGTGCAAATCAAATCTATAGAAAGATACAGTGAAAGTAGATAAGTCTTCTGTAATGTGTAATGACTTCTTTGCCACTTCAGATCAGTCCTAGCTTGAAATCAAATTCGTCTGAAATTAGGATAACAATGCCTGTTTTTTTCTGTGTTCCTGTCACATGGAACATTGTTTTCCATCTTGGATTTTTAATCCACAAGTACCCTTTTTAATAGTGTTTCTTGAATGCCAAAAGAAACAATATAATCTATGCCAGCAAATGGTAACTAAACAATACTATCTTCAATAATCAATGGGTTATATATGAAATTAATGAAGAAATTTGTAGGGGAAGTGGGAAGGGTAGGGAAAAGGAAATAAGGGGGAAAATATGAGAAAAGGAAAAAATGGAAACAAAGTCTTTGTAAGCAGGAGATAGGTGGGGGGTGAAGGGAAGGCAAGGATATGGGGGAAAAATGAGAACCAAAGTCTGTTATGTAAAGGTACAGGATCCCAATAATAAATGTAACTGTACTATATACTTAAAAGGTACCAATAAACTCAATGAAAGAAAAAGAAATTAGTCTGTACAATGAAATTAAAATGCCAGTACAACATATCAGATCCTACGGGACCCAATAAATCATAACTAAGAGGGAGGTTCTTAGAATTAAATTTCCATATCAGAAAAACAGAATAAACTAAAATAACCTAATGATGCCACTGAAGATCCTAGGAAAAGAATAATCTAACTCAAAGCTATTATGAGGAAGAAAATCATAACTATCAGGACAGAAATTAATGAAATGAAGACAAAACACAATAGAAAGAATGAATGAAAGAATTCATTATTTGAAAAATTAAACAAAATAAACAAACTATTAGGTAATTTTACCATAATAAGAAAAGAGAAAACAAATCAATGTAATCAGAAATGCAAAAAGTGAAATTACAATAGTTTTCGCTGAAATTCAGAGTATTATTGGTAACTACTTTGAGAACTTGTACTTTAATAAAATGGAAAATTCACAGGAAATGGATTCCTAGATACAAATGAACTATCAAGCTAACCTAAGAAGATATAAAAATCTTGAATAAGCCAATATTAGTGAAACTGAAGAAGTTAAAAAATTCTACCAACTAAGAAAAGACGAGGTACCAATGTATGCATTGATAAATTCTATAAGAACATTAGAGAAGATCTAATGTTAATACTCCTTAAACTTTTTAATGAAATTGAAAGTGTAGAAGGACTCCCAAATTCATTCCTTGAAGCAAGAATAACCTTTATTCCTAAAACTAGAATAGGACTCAAACAAAAAAGAGAATTACAGGTCTATATCCTTAATGAACAGAACTAAAAATACTGAATTAGATACTGACAAACAAAATACAGCAAATTATGAAAAAGATCATTCAACATGACCAAGTTGGATTCATTCCAGGGATGCTGGGATGGTTTACTATAGGCAAATCAATAAACATCATATACCATAAATTTAGGCAAAGACAAAAATCACATGATCATCAAATTAGGTGCAGAAAAAAAAACATTTGACAAAAATCCAACATCCATTCATGACATGATAAAAATTCTGAAGAAAATATGAATAGAAGGTCTTTATCCCAACCTGATGAAAACTATTTATGACAAAACAACTGCCAACATACTAAATGGAGAGAAGCTGCAACATTTCACTCTAAAATCCGGAACAAAACATGGATGTTCACTCTCACCAATTCTTTTTAATACAGTTCTTGAAATATGAGAGCAATAAGACAAGCGAAAGAAATAAAAAGGACATGGATAAAAATTTAAATTACCATTGTTTGCAGATGCGTACTCATCTGCTATAAAGAAGGAAAAACTGAAGACATTTCCAAGAAAACGGATGCAACTTGAGACCACAGTATTGACTGAAGTAACTGAGACATACAAGGTTAAATATCACGATTCCTCTTATGTGAATAACTTAACATCAATACAAAGTACAAAATAAATAACAGATAATAGTAAGCAGAGGAAAAAATGTTTTTATCCAGTGTGGACACTGTATCCAAAAGTGTACCTTGATTCTATACAACTGTCTTATATGTTTTGTATGTTCTTTGGCCTATTATTCTGGTTTTTAATCTGTATTTAGGATCATTAACTTTATAAAGTCTTACAAGTAAATGAATCTGATCCTGGAAAAATAAAATTGGGGTGGAGAGAAGAGGAGAAAAAAGAATTCCACTGTGTTAAGTACATGTGTCAATTCCCTACAGTGAATATAATTATCATTTACTCCACACATATATTAATAAAATCAATAAAATAAGAAAATTATTAAACAAAAGCAACAAAAAGTTTCTGCTACCAATGACTTCAAGGAAAAATGATATGAATCACAGAATAGAGATGAAAACCTACAGGTGAAGAGCACATGCAACTCCCTTAGTTCTGGAGATGTCTCTGACCTAGAGATGTAGTTTAGGGGGTCAAGAATATCAACGTTGAAAAGCGGTAAGCTGAAAATGTCTCCAAATCAGTGACATTTCTTTTTCAATTTCTGGCTAGCTAAATCTTCACTGTCTTGTTTTGCTTAGGGCAATGCTAACTTCTACCACTGAATAAAGGCAATCTTCCTTCTTAGTAGGGAAAAAGTCCAAAATTTTGTTTAGTTTCAAACTAATTAACTGAGGGAGAAAAATAGCATTAAAAGACATCATTTCTTTTTAAAATTTTTTGTTTTATGAAAAAATAAAAGTTTATAGTCAAATAATCAGAGAATAACAATAGTTATTACACTTTATATCATTACCTTCAAAGTAGAGTACAAGAAATAAACCAAAAAAAATTAAAATGCTTGCCTTTCCCACTTGATAATAAACCCCATAAAAAGTGTAAAGAATTTGCTTTGTCAGTCCAGGGATTTCGCTCAGTGGTTCTGCCACCTGCCTCACAAGCTCAAGGTCCAAAGTTCAATCCCCAGTAACCAAAAAAAAAAAAAAAAATTGCTTTGTCTACCATTGTATCCATTGTATTCCTATGATTTGGTAAAATACTTGGCATATAATAACTTCTCAGTTATATTTTGAATGATTAAATGAACATTATCTGAATATCAAAAGGAAGACAGAGCAAATGGGATGAAATTACTCATGGAGAAATATTAATTTTCTTAAAATACACTTAAACATATTTATACAATAATATTAGAAAGAATAATGGAAAAGTAGCACAAGGATGGGAGAGAGTAGTTTTTTATAGGTTGTGTTCCTGGGAAGTAAACTCTGGAAATGATATATAAGTAAATTAATTTTCCTAAGGCGTAACCTGTAGGAAGAAGTTAGGAATCGTGTGTGATGATAGTCTTAAAAGAAGGTGTTGGCTGGTCCCACAGGAAACCTCTGGAGCTTGAGAAAAGGTGTTAAGCTACAGAGCTGAGAACTGGCTTAAACTACAGAGAAAGGACCTAAGCTTTCATACCTTGACCCCTACATTAGCCAGTTATTGCATGTGGGTTGTTCCCATAATGGGGAGGCTGTGACCTACAGGGCAGTAGCATGTAGTAGCAGAAGGCCTCCACAGGACACAGCTGAAGACTGTCAGCAGCCAACACTGTCAGAATAACGGGAAATGAGTGATTCCTTCCAGAGGGTTTGCACTTGGAAGCTGTTAGATATCTACACAATAATGAGACAGGGTTAGGATTCAGAGAAGACACGCAAGGACTAAGTGTTCAGGAAGTATTAGAACTTTAAATAAAGACAAATACTCCAGCAAAAGCCAAGACACATGGCATGAAATGTAATAATGTGCTCAGAGAAGCAAAAATATGTGTGAATTTTTATACATACATTCTTAATATGATAATAGAATTATGTTAAGAACTAACCATATCTCAGGGGCCTTGTGATTAGTTTACGTATATAATAGAGTCAAACATTTTTTAACTTGAAAAAAATTATAAATGCCTGAATATCATAATCTCTGCTTCTTTTGGACAAATTTTTCTTTCATTTTTTTTTTTGAGGGAATAGGTTTTTTGTCTTGTTTTGTGTTTTGGAGACAAGGTCTCCCTATGTGTTCCAGGCTGGCCTAGACTCACTATATAGCCAAGGCTGGCCTCAAACTCATGGCAATCCTCCTGCCTCAGCTTCCTGAGTGCTGATATTATAGGCATATACCACCACGCCCAGGAAGATTTTGAAAGAGAAAAAACTTTGTTTTATTTGTGTCTCCAGTCTCATTCTTGCTATAAATATTGTGGTCACTATTCTGGTTATGATATTGTAGTAAAGTTTTCCAAAATGTTGCAATTGTATGAAAATAGGCAGAGGACAATTTCCATATCATTTTATTAATTCTTACATGAACTTTCAATGCCATGTTCACAATAAAACTTTCAATTACAAATGACAGTGTGGGGGGTAGCTCAGTGGTGACATGCCTGGCTGGCAAGCACAAGGTCTGGAGTTCAATTTCCAGTACCAAAGTTTTTTTTAAAAAGACAAGTGGGTATTTTTAATGGTCTAGTTAAATCTGAGTTAATATCACTGGCTGCTGCATAATTTGGGACTGATACAGAAACTGCTGCAGTTGTAATTGCTAATATTTTGCCTAGAAAGCTTATTGATTCTCTATTGTTTCCAGGTTTGTATCACAATAGACTGCTTTCTGTCTTCTGCTACCAATTCTACAAGAAATCAAATTAAAGTACTGTTTTTAGGAAAATGTGCTCATTTTGACCAAAATTCAAGGGGAAATCTATTTAGGTTTGTTGAGGAATTCGGAGTACCTTTAAGCAAAAAACAACAGTGGTCAATTTGTATTGACCATGTTAGGTATCATGCTAATTTTATGTTCTTTAACACTTTAAGCTTAATAACAGCACTTTCAAGTAGCTCTCAGTATAGCCATTTTATAGGGAGATTAATTATATTTCTTAGGTCATAAAGCTAATGAAAGAATAAATTAGGATTCACATATATCTTTTTCTACCTAGAGTTTTGTTATTTCTATGGTAAACTGTGAGCAAAACATACCTAATGAAAGTTCAGAATCCAGAGTCCAAAAAAAAAAAAGATAAAACACTATGTCTTCACTATATATTTTGTGAATCTAGGTAGGCATATTAAACACATAAGGGGAAAACACTTAGGGCAAGGGATTTAAGCACTAATTTAGAGGCCGTTCATAACCTTGTGTTTTAACTATTCCCAAGAAAAGAAAACATTACTTTCAAATCTGTAGGAAATGAAACAGAACTATTGTTGGAAAGCATATTTGCTTTCATTCTGCAGGTTTTCTCTGTTGGAAGTTTAAAATAAATATGTATTATCTGATCTGAATTACAGCTTACAGTTGTAATTTGAGAGAATTGGTGAAGACTAGCTGGGAATGTCCTTATGAAAACTATTGTTGCCTATTTTCTTTGCAATGAAAATGACCCATTTTGCTGTAGGTAATTTAATAAGTTTATTAGTATTGCAGATATAATGTGAGAAATGTATGTCAACTTAGGCACAAGCCAGACATAAAAATATTTTTCATTCTTTCTGTTCACACCTTTTCTACCTTTCTTTTTTGTTTTTAAATTTCTTTTTATTTTTATGATTCTCCATAATTCTCTTTGTATTTTTCCATCCCGTGTTTGCTTTGCCTTTGGTACTATTCTCCCTCACACAACAGAACTAGTCTGCTCTTAGGAACAAACAGTCTCTTAATATTTATCACTTAATCTTCATAGTGGAAAATGAACTAGGCCCATGAACACACACACACACACACACAGACACACAAACACACCCCTAATCTACTCCAAAGCCATTTTTATTGTCAACATGGCTAATGTATAATTTAAATTTAAATATATTATCTCTTAATATATTTTGGGTAATAATCATCATTGTCCTAGTAATTTCTCTGTGTTACTTTTTTTCTCATAAAATACCCTCTTAAATTTGTGTGTATCCTATTTCCATGCCACATTTCATATTGCACATTGTAGTGTATTTTATAACACTGGCAAATTTTGTTTTACAAAAATCAGAGTGATTTCCCTCTCAGCCATTCCTCGGTAATTGTCTATTCTTCTCATGTGGTACTATCCAAACATTGCCCAACAGAGGTCTTTGCTGGACACCATCCAAGAGGCACAGGCCAGCATCCTGCTGTGATGATTACAGATGTTCTCATTTTTGATGAAAGAGGAAAAAGGAAACAACCCACAGATAGCTGTAAATCCCAGTATACCTGCTTATCTAGCTGAGTGTACTAGAAATCTCAGACTGAAAACTATACATCCCTGGATATGCATTTGGCCAATTTGAAAAGAGAAAAGTTATAACTTATAATCATATTTTCATCTATGTAAGTATGAAATAAAAGTTCCCTTTTTTTGTCCTAATTTACTTTAATGTGTTTCTTTCTTGGTTATTCCAGATGTACTTAAGCTGCTGCATCAGTTTATATTTCTCTCTCATTTATAGATTTGTGGAATGTAGATAGAAATCTTTCTAAGATATTTCAAAGCCTCAATTTATTCAAAACCTACTTTTCAGAATAATCAGAAAAAATACATTAGAAATGTATTCAAAAGGAGAGAAGCGATTGAAGATTGCAAGAAACCTAGCTTATAATTATTTATATAAAGGTCATTTTCATTTTCTTCCCCCAGTGGCTAACAGAAAACAGAGTCATTCAAATCTCGGCAAAAATTATAAATAAGGACAAAGTGTACTAAAATTCTTGATATTAGATGCAGTAGGGAAAATTTTTGCCCTCTGAAACATTTTCTTCCATACATAAATTTATGAAAAGATATTTCAGGCAATTTGAATTCATTTTATTTGCCATTTTCATAGCCTCTCTGCTGTATTTAACAGTTTAAAAATCTATTTCCTTTGAGATATTGAGCATATTACACTGATTCATTTAATAGATATTTCAGACTTGATAGACCTTTATAACATCAAAACTTTACAATCTGTGCTCTTAAAGTAGTTCTAAATATAATCCATGTGTGTTTCTATGCAAAGTAAGACAATTAACATTATAAATAAATATAGTACTTACTGGACAGAGGCCAAAAAATGTATTAACAAATTTATAATGTTATTGTGTGATGGCACAAGCTACAACATTTATGGATTCAAAAAAGATCAAGTAAAATAATTAAAATAGTGACAATTATAATTATCAAGCTGTACACATAAAACACATTTTTACCTTGAGTGGAGTCTTGGAACCTCAGAGTCATATTAAAAATTAGCAAAGCATTTCAAGAGTCAATACTTACGAACATATGCTGAATGGTATGAGCACTCTGATTAGAAAATTCTGTA
>NW_022900951.1:29579775-29605541 GCF_012274545.1 Fukomys damarensis
ATATATATATTTGGCTTCAATTTACATAATTTAAGAAAAAAAATTTGAGATAGAATATTCTAGGTTATATGTCACTGCCTTAGTTGTACTCAGATAATATATTTCATAAAATGAATTTCTTGGGTTTAAAATATATGTAAATTACGATATGATCTTTCTTGAAGACTTCTAGTCAAAGAAAATCTCATGACTGTAACATTGAGTTTTGGATAACTATAATTGTTAAAAGAAAAAGATCTCTCTTATATTTAACAGAAATCTAATCCTTTATAGTTCTTTTCATTGTCATTTAGTTTTGAAATCGGCAGCTACACAGATGAAATTGCTTTTTACATAATAGCTATTGTACATAAATATAGCTCAGTAGCCCTTCTTGGTTCCCTCTTATTGAAGCCAAATACCCCCAAACCCTTTAATCAATCTTTTTGAATCCTAAATTCAAAATCCCTGAACATTCTGATTGCTTTCCTTTGAATGTACTCTAATTTAAACATGTCTCCCTTAAATTATGGCAGCCAAAGTAAGTTCACCTGTGAAATGATCAAAGAAGAATCTGTTTTCCTTACTGGTGTTTTGTTTTGTTTAGGTAGGAGAATGAGAGAACTCTCTGGAGACTTTTTTCAGTTTTCCTTTTTTTTTCTTAGTACATGTTTGCATTGGATATATCCCTTGTAGATAATTTTCATGTGTACATAACACATTTCAATTTTCTTTTCCTTCCCCTTTTCTCTCTATTCACCCATCGCTTCATCCATTCTCAATTTGGAAAAGATCCATCACCCTACTTTCTATTCTAAAGAATATGGCAAAAGATGTATACACACTCCAACACTTCGCTGTACTAATAAATGTCCCAAAGCTAATGGCCACCACTTTGAGCACCTTATTATAGAAGCCAAAGGTAACTTTGTTATTAATCTCATAATGTCTCACTAAATTTAGCATTAAAATATTTATACAAGTCTTTCTTTTCCTAATGTATACATTTTTGGTGGACTTTATTTTATTTTACTCCTTATATTTTGGGTTTCTTATATATGAGAAACCATGAATATTTAAGCTTGTGTGTCTGATTTATTTAACTGAATATTATGGTTTCAAGGTGCATCTATTTTTCTCAATTTTTTTTTTGATTGCAGGGTATCACTCCTTTATTTGTAAACAATACCTTTATTTATTCATTAGTTTGTTGATGGATATATAGGCTGCTTCTGATTATTTAGCTATTAAGAACTGTGCTGTTATTAACATGAACTCCTTCACTCCAACCTAGTTCTCAAAAATGTAGTTAGCAAATGTCAAACATTAGTAATATTAGGATTTCTTCTGTGTGGTTATCAAGAATTTTGAGGCCAGAAAAGATAATTCCATTGGCCTCTCATCCCTCAATATTTTTTCCATGAAATCACTAGAAATCATGACAATCGTATCATTGATGCTGATAATTTTTTAAAAAAATAAATCAATTACATTGTACTCCAAGTGAATAAAAATAGTCTTAACCGAAAGTGTAGTTGATGTGGAATTTTGAAAGAAAAGTAAATAATTTGTAAGTGTTAATTCAAAGATTGTGTCTAGAATGCAGAAATATCTGGTATAAATGTCTCTAAATACTGCCTTTTAAATTTTATTTAGTACTCATAAAAATTTGTATTTCTCATTTGATTTCTCATAGATTCTATTACCGGAAAGGCAGTGCCTTGCTTGTATGCATTTCAGTCCCTGAAATATGAACACCTACCCATTATCAGAATCATTGTTACTGAAAGCATTCACAATGATAACTTGACTAAATTTAAATTCATTAAACGTTTAAAAACAAATTAGTCATTTTGTCAGATCACATCTTTTTCATATTGCATTTTTTTTTCATTTGAATATTGAGAAGAGAGATAGAAAATCATTATCAACTTATGACCAAAGTTCTTCTGGAGCAAACACCAATCAAGATATTTGGATAGAAACACAATTTTACACTTATTAGAATAATTAGTACACACAAACAAATAACGATGCTGGTTGATGTAGTTGAAATCTTTTCTGTCATCTAAAATTATTGTGAACACTCATTTTTCATCATTTAAAAATTGAATCTTTGTTAAGAAATGTAGATCGGAAAAAATAGTAGTAATACTGGCTAACTTTGATAGGACCATTGGCTTCTTATATTGAGGTCATTACAACAAATCACTACACTATTGGTGGTTAAAAATAACAAAACTTTATTTGTATACTTTTAAAGGTTAAAGTCTTAAATCTGGCATAATTATGCTCCCTACTGGGGGCTCTGTGGGAGAATCAAATACTTGTCTCCTCCAACTTCTGTCCCTGGATTCTTGGGCTTGTGTTTATGTAAATTTAATTTCTGCCTCAATCTTCTCTCTGTAGCTGTCTTCTCTTTTACTGTATAAAGACCCAACATTTTATATAAGATCCATCTAAAGGATGATTTATCTGAAGATCTGTATTTTAATCACATTTATAAACACCCATACTCTAAAAAATAATATCCACAGGTATTGGAATCAGCATATGAAAATAACTTTTTGGTGGTCACACATCTGATCATTACTAGCCTCTGAGTCCCTCTTTGTCATAACATTTGTCTTATTCACATCCTACAACTTGAAACTGAATAGAATGACACTCTCTTCAAGTAAACAGGGTATTAATATTTCCATAGAATGTGGTCAATTTGATTATTAATTATGTCTTCTTGTTGAAGAGGTGGAGGAGTTAACAGGACTAGTGATTTTCATTTCCTGTGGAATTAGCCCACAGGTTTGATTGTAGCATTTTTAGAAAATAATACTGTAGCATAGCTATTTCTATTCCTTCATTGGATTGATATGGTGCACGTTCTTCTTTGGACATTAGAAAACTCGGAAGATTGATATAATCTTCCCTCCCCCTCCCTCTCTCCTCCCCTCTCTACTTTTCCCTGGAAGATGCAGGTAAGATCTTCTGTTAGCAGTAAAGGAAGATTCCCTGTTAGCAGCTGAATACCTGAGGTCTGACAAAATCTAAGTGAGGTTGGAATCAGTTTATCCCTTCATAATGTGTACAAATAAGAACATATTCCTGGTCAACACCTTGACAATAGTCTTATGAAACATGTTAAGGCAGAAGCATCCAGCTATGCCATGACCAGACTCTTTATACACGAAAACTGTAAAATAAAAGATGGTTCTTGTCTTAAATCATAAAATAAATTATTTTTGGACAATTTCTTATATGATAGTACATTACAGGGGCTGGGGACTTAATCTCAGTGGCACCAGACCTGCCTCAGAAATGCAAGGTGCTGAGTTTGATCCCCGGTTCAAAAAAAAAAAAAAAAGCATAACAAGTGTATTTATTCTAGAGAATAATTAGTCTAAAGATTATAAAATTTGTAATGTCTCTTAAATATAGAATCTTAATAATTATGTGCTGCTTTTATTTCTTCCATAGTTTTATGACAAGTGAGAAATTCTGTTCTCAGATACTGGTGTGCCATATTATTCTCATCTGCCAACAATTAATTATAACTGTATCTAGTTTTACTCTTCTATAACTCATGTGCCTTAATTTTTAATTGTATTAAAACTACCTTTGATATTTAATATCCAGTGAATATCTCATGATATAGAGCATTTTATTTTAATATAATCATGTATGACAGCCGTCAATTTAAATGTTCTCATGAGTGCATCTTATAGCTAGACATGGCTTTATATTTTTAAATACTAACAATTTGTTTAAACATTTACTATAGATTTATATCTTAGATTAATATCAAGCTTGTCAGGCTATATATTCTTGCGTTTTTAAAAAGTCTACATAACTTTTGGCCATCTCTACGTAATTATCTTAATTATTTTGGCAATCTCTGTGCACTTTACTAGTATCTTCTCTTTCCTATGACTAAGAAAATGGAAGTAAATAGGATCTGTATATTCTAATTTCCCCCTTTTCTTTTCTCATTTATTGTCTCATCAAATTTAGCCATCTCATTCTCCAAATATTAGTTTTCATCTCTTAAAAAAAACTTCAGTTAAAATAATTCTAGCCTGTTGGCATAGTAACATACAGTTCCACTGCTTTTATATTTTGAGGTATCGGTCAACATTGTACCTATTTAGTTGGCTGGTCTTTTGGTTTCTACACAATTCTTAAAATGCTTTGTGCTTTGTTTTTCTTTGTTTTTTTTTTTTACACTTTTTTCACACTGAAAATTTTAGGAGCTACTAAGACAATGAAACCTTTCTTCAAATATGTTCTGAGTCGCCATCTTCTCCCTTCTTAAATTCTCAATTATAGTAATATAAATTTATTTTCAAGGATCATTCAGTATCCACATATTGCCCTTCTAAGTTGCAAAATTATTCGTGTTTTGGATACAAATAAATTATAAATAATTAATATGATATATAACTTTTATTTTATTGTTAATTTATAAAAATTTAACACCAATTCCATAACTTCCTTGTTCCTAAATGCACAAGAATGCATTGTTTATACATAGGAAACAAAGCATACACATAAATATACAGCCAATTATTATTAAGTAAATAACTTGCAGGAATGTTCTCTGCTTTTAAATTTTTTCTCAAACTCTTATCTTCATGCAGAGGTTCAGTTGTTCAGAGCAACCTATCTGTATGTATGTGGAATACACTCAAGTACACATTGTTTTTCTTTTGTATTCGAATTGTTATTTTTCCATCATGCTTTTTACTTCTTAGTGAAATTATGTCTCCTCTCTGCATTTGTTTGTTTTGGAACTGGGGATCAAACCAGGGATTTTTCACTTTCGAGGTAGGTGGTGGAACCACTAAACTAAATCCTACCTAACTTCTTTGCATTTGCAATTCTATTATTCGACACCCTGCTATAGTTCAGATCTGGAAAACCACTCAAAGGCTTGTTCCTCTTGTATTAATGGCAGATGGTGGAAATCGGAAGAGGTGGAGCTGAGTAAGAGGCCATCGTATCATTGGGGGGCAGCCTCCTGAAGGGGATCTTGTCCTCTTCTTCCTCTTTCTTTCACACCTGTCCATGAGGTGAATGGGCTACCTCAGCTACACAGCTCCACCATAATGTTCTGCCTCATTGCAAGCCCAAAAGCAAGGGGCCAACATGTCATAGCCTGAAACCTCCATATGTCTAAGTAAATATAAAACTTATCTGTTTTATAAAGTGATGTATCACAAATATTTATCCCAAATATTTACAGTAACAGAAAGATGACACAAACAAATACACATATTCATCTCTATCATCTCTGCTTTCTCTTTTTTCTAGCACATAGCCTAGTCACTAAATAATTTCACCTCTTTAACAATGTTCGAAGAAGCAAAGCCCATATAGTAAAAAGTTAAAATAATTTTAAACACCAACTAAGCAATTGAAAGTATAAGTGTTATCATAAATGCGTTTCTTATTTACAGCATTGAGATCACAAATATTTCTAATGAAAATTGTTTATACTAATTTCAAATAAATCTTCTTCTGCTATATTTATACCAATCTTTACAAGTAGGTAGCGGTTATTGGCACTGACCATTTCCATTTTTAAAAATTAAATACAATTATAATTTCACACCTTCAGTTACATAAGACACATTTCAAATGTTAGAGCCACACATTTCTGTGACTACTGTATTGAGAAGCACAGATATGGAATATTTCTATCACCATCATCACAAGAACTTCTTAAAAATGAGTCTATTGATAGGAAACTCACCTCTACCACAACTGTATTTTAACATAAGGTCTCGATAAAGATGCATCTTAGAATTAGTGCATGTGAAAATAAAAATGCTTAATGGAGTGAGTCAGGACTTTTTTCTTTATGACTATACAATAATATAAAAATAAATTGTATGAGGCGGGTATCATACAGAAATATTTAAGAATATTGGTATGAGATATCAAACTATGAAAACACCCTTATTGCTGTTATTGTTTGGATCTCTATGAAAGCCATTAGTCATTGAAATGATAAAGTAAACATGTCAACTTAAAATGTCAAAAACACAGCTCTTGATTTCAAAGTTAATTTTGTTCCTCCCACAGTCCTTTCTGTCACAAAGAATATGAATTTCTACTGAGACAGTTATTCATCTCAAAACAGTAAACATTTTCTCAATTCTTTTTCTTTGCTAACTCATATTAAATCCATCAGCAAACTCTGTTGGTTTTACTTGCAACATTTAAAAAAGGCAAACATTTTTACCATCAGTAGCTGACCACATTAGCTAATGGTATCTTACCCATCTTGGACCTTTTAGCTAATTTTCATAGCCTGCATTTTAGAGCAAAATCCTCCTGTCCATAAAACTATACGATCTGCATCCTCAATTTCTTTCATCTCAGTGACATTATTAAACATTTTTCCTTATTCATTCAACAGATTCCAGCCACAAGAGAGTTTACCATCCCTCTAAATCACTGCAGGCATTGTTGAGAATCTCTATAAGCACTGTTCCCTTTTCGTGAAATAATCTTCCTTTAAATGATAATAGTATATATCTTAATGCAAAATACTGTCCACAAAGCTCTACATGATCTTCATCCCCAATTTCTCTTCTTTTTGTCATGTTATTAAAGATTAGTAATTTCCTTATTCACTCGACAGACTCCAGCCACAGAGTTCTTACCACAGAGTTCTCCAATTCACTGCATATATTGTTGTTTAAGAGTCTTTGTATTGTCCCCTTTCCTTGGAATGGTCTTCCTTTAAATAATTCTGTGACTGTCTTCATAGTTAATTTAAGACTTTGCTCTAAAGTATCCTTAACAAAAGTGCTCTCCTATCTGAAATATAAACCATATACCCATTCCTATTTAGCTGGTTCATTTTTTTTACATATATTGTCATCCATCACTTGTGATACTATAAAAACACTTTTTAAATTGTTTACTATCAAGTCATCTTGTCATAGTATAAATTTGAGAATATGTTTGTATTGTGCATTGTTTTTGCAGTGATTAGAACCACATATTTTACTCTTTTACTTTCTGCTTTTAATTAATTTTATTGATACATTTAGATTAAATAATGATCATATTCATCATGGGGAATTTGTACCTGTACATAATGTATCTTGATTCTTCTTTGTTCCTCAATCCCTTCCCCTCTCTTCAATCCCTCTCCCCCTTCTTATTACAAAAGCTTTGTTTCCACTTTTCCTTGTATCCATTTTGCCTTCCTTCCTTTCCCTTCCCCCATCTTGTTCCCCTTCTCATTTGAACATTTTCTTCCTCCCTCCCAATATCTATTGTATATTTTTGTCTTTACTTACTCTTTCAATTTCTCACACCAAAGGGAAAATGTGATATATAAATATACATTCTGACTTATTTCACTTGAGTATAGTCTCAAAGTGCATCTATTTACTTAGAAATGTCTCACATTTATCCTTCAGAGTAGTACTTGACTGTAGGGAATAAAATCACATTTTCAATGTCCATTCATTAATTCATGGATATACGGGCTGTTTCCTAGATATAGCTATTAAAACCTGTGCTGCTATAAACATGAGTGTGCATGTATTGCTGTGGTTCAATGCTTTTAAATCTTCCAGGAAGATACCTAGAAGGGGATTAGCTGGGTGAAAAGGAACCTCTAGTTTTAGTTTTTTTGAGGAATCTGCACACTGACTTCCACAGTGGTTGAACCTCTCTACATTTTCACCAAAAGCGGAGAAGGGTTCCTTTTTCCACACAGCCCCATCAGCATTGGTTATTGGTCGATTTCTTGATAGCAGCCATTTTTTTTTTTTGGAGTAAGATGGAATTTCAGTGTTATTTTAATTTGCATTTCTCAAAAACCAGTGTAATTGAATGCTTTTTCATATATTTTTTGCCATTTTTAATTCTTCATTTAAGAAATGTCTATTAATTTCAGATTCCCATTTTGGGATGGTGTTTTTCAATTATAGAGGATCTGATTTTTTGAATTCTTTATATATTCAAGATATTCATCCAGTTTCTGAGGAACAGTTGGAAAAAATTTTTCCGAATTTTGTGGGTTGTCTCTTCACTCTTTTGTTAATTTCTTTTGCTGTGCAAAATCTTTTTTTTAATAAAATGACATCCCAGTTATTGTATTTTTTCCATATTTCCTGTACAATTAGGATTTTGTTCATAAAGTTTTTACCTACAACTATTTTCAAGAGTTCTACCATTTCCATCTTCCATCAGATGTAGTGTTTCTGTTTTAATATTTAGATCTCTGATCCATTTTGTTTACAGTTTAGTCCATGGTGAGAAATATATAGTTTTAATCTTCAGCATATGGAAAGCTACTTTTTCTAGCACCTTTTATTGATGAGGATATCTTTCTTCCAGTGAAGGTGTTGAGCCCCTTTGTCAAAGATAAGGTGACTGAGTGTGTCTGGAGTTGTTTCTGCATCACCTAATCTGCTCCACTGATCTTCAGCACTTTTGCTTTTCCATTATCACGCTGTTTTTATCACAATAGCTTTGTAGATAATTTCAAGTCACCAATTATGGTGCCCCTTACCCTGCCTTTGTTACCCAGAATTTCTTTTTCTATCCTGGGTATCTTTTGGTTCCAAATGAATTTTAGGAATGTTTTGTCTAATTTTTGCAAAGTATATTATTGGTATTTTGATGGAGATGACATTTAGTATGGCCATTTTCACTATATTGGTTCTTCCTACTCAATAGCAAGGGAAATCTTTCCATATTCTAAAATCTTTTTCTATCTCCTTTATCAAACTACTGTAATTTTAAATGTAGAGGTCTTTCCTTTCCTTCATTAGATTGATTCCTAAGTATTTCATTTTTTTTGCAATACTATTGTGAGAGGTATAGGTTTCCTAATCTCTCTCTCTGTGATTTTTTATTTCTTTACAGGAATGCTATTATAATTTATGTTGACATTGTATCCAGCTATGCAACAGAACTTGCTTATTAATTTTTTTTTTTTTTGTACTCAGGACCTTCAACTTGTGAGGCAGGTGGCAGAACCACTGAGCTAAATCCCAGGCCTGGTTATTAATTCTTGAAGTAATTTGGTGGAGTTTTTTGGGATCTATGTAGAGAATCAGGTCATATGCTTTAACTTATTTTCCTATCTTTATTCCTTTTATTTCTTTCTCTTGTCTAGTTACTCTGGTTAACGTTTCCACATCTGTATGGAATATGAATGGCAACAAAGGATATCTTTATCTTGAGCCTGGTGTTACAGTGAAAGCTTTCAATTTTTTATTGCTTAGTGTGATGTTGGCTGTTGATTTTTCCTAGATGTCATTTATCAAATTGAGATAATGACAATCTATTCCAAATTTCTGTAAGGTTTAATTTTATCCTGAATGGGTGTTGCACTTTTTTTAAATTCTTTTTCTGTGTCTATTGAGATGTTCATGTGATTTTTGTCATTAACTCTGTTGATATAGACTATTCCATTTCATTTGCACATGTTGAACAACCCCTGCATCCCTGGGATAAATTCTACTTTGTCATGATGTATAATCTTGTTGATAATTTGCTGCATTTGGTTGGGTATTTTACTGACAGTTTTTGAATCTATGTTCATTAAGGAGACTGGCCTGTAGTACTCTTTTTCTGGTTGACTTTTTCTCTGGTTTTGTTATCAGGGCAATGCTTGCTTCATGAACACCAAACCAGCACTCCAAAAATGTTTAAACTATATCCTAGAAGATAACAACAACCCCTGGAAGCCCAACAGAATGTATCCATCAAGCACAAAAAGAAATTAAATGCAAAGTGGGAGAATCCAATGAAAAGAAAAAGTCATGATGAGGATAAATTAGTACATATTGATTATAACTATTATTGTTAATGGCCTTAATTTACCAGTTAAAAAGAAATATATTGGCAGAATGGGTCAAGAAGCAAGATACAGCAATATGCTGCATGCAAGAAACACATTTAATTCAAAATGAAACTCATGGACTGAAAGTTATAGGGTGGAATACAATACTCCATGAGACAGGAACCCCCAGGAGTAGCTATCCTCTTTGCAGATCATGGGGATTTCAAACCAACATTGATTAAGTGAGACAAAGAAGAACACTACATCCTTGTAAAGGGAACAATCCAAGAGAAAGAGATGACAATCATAAGTATATATGTATCAAAAACTAGTGCACCCACCTATCTAAAACAAATACTACCTGAAAAGGATAAGCAATAAGCAAAAACACAATAGTAATGGGGGTCTTCAATACCCCATTGTCACAAATAGATAGATCAACTAGAGAGAAAGTCAACAAAATACTAGAACTCAATAAAACTCTTCAACAAAGGAACTTAACAGATGTTTACAGTGTTCCATCCCACAAAATCATAATACACATTCTCTTCAGCTGCATATGGGTCACTCTCCAAAGTAGACTACATACTCACTCATAGAACATGTCAAAGTAACTGCAAAGGATTTGAAGGGATCCCCTGTATATTATCAGAATGTAGTATGATTAAACTGGAGATCAATAGTAAAATAAACCACAAGCATTTCACAAACACATACAAATTGAACAGCATACTCATGAATAACCAATGGGTCACAGAGATATTCATGAAGAAATCAGACAGTTCCTACAAATACATGACAATGACAATACAACATATCAGATTCTATGGGACACAATAAAAGCAGAGTTATGAGGGAAATTCACAGCACTGAATAGGTATATTAGGATAATGGAATGAGAGCAATTTAACAACCTGATGCTGAACCTCAAGCTTCTAGAAAAATAGCAAGACAAAAACAAAGCTTATATGAGGCAGGAAGTTGTAAAGATCAAAGCACAAACAATTCAATGAAGACTAAAAGAATAATATAAAAAATCAACAAAGCCAAGAGTTGCTTCTTTGAAAGAATAAACAAAATTGACAAACCCTTAGCCAAACTTATCAAAAGAAGGAAAGAAGAGGCCCAAGTCCAAGTATTTAGGAATGAAATGCGTTAAATTACAATGGACCCAGTGAAATCCACAGATTCATTAATAGCTACTTCAAGAAACTTTACACCAATAAGATGGAAGATCCAGAAGAAATAGACAGAATCCAGATTAGCATGAATTACCAAAGTTGAATGAAGATATAAAAACTGTAAACAACCCACCATCAATCAATGAAATTGAAAACACAATTAAAAATTTACCAACTAAGAAAAGCCTGGGTCCTGATGGCTTCACTGCTGAATTCTACAAGACATTTAGAGAGGAATTACTGCCACTACTGTTTAAAGTCTTCAATGCAATTGAAGGGGAAGCAATACTCCCAAATTCATTCCCAGAAGCAAGCATCACCTTAATCCCTAAAGCAGAGAAAGACCCAACTACAAAAGAGAACTATAGGCCAACCTCACTTATGAACATAGATGCAAAAATCATTCATAAGATACTGGCAAATAAAATGCAGAAGATTCATCAAGAAGATCATACACCCTGACCAATTGGGATTCAACCCAGGGATTCAGAGATGGCTCAGCATATGCAAATCAGTAAATGTAAATGTAATAGGGCCAAGGAGAAAAACCATATGATCATCTCTATAGATGCAGAAAAAGCCTTTGACAAAATCCAATGGAATAGATGGTCTTTGTCTCAGCTTGATAAAGGCTATCTATGAAAAACCAACAGCCAACATCATACTAAATGGTCAAAAAATGAAAAACTTTACACTAAAATCAGGAACTAGACAAGTCTGTCCACTATCTCCACTCCTGTGCAAGATAGTTTTGAAAGCAATAGCCACAGCAATTAGACAAGAGAAAGAAATAAAAGAAATAAAGATAGGAAAGGAAGAAGTTAAACTGTCATTATTTGCTGATGATATGATACTCTACATAGAAAACCCAAAAAACTCCACCAAAATATTTTTAAACTTAATTGAGAGATTCAGTAGAGTAGCTGGATACAAGGTCAACACTCAAAAATCAACACACTTTTTGTACACAAATAACAGACTCACTGAGAAAGAAATTAAGGAAACAACTCCTTTCACAGTATCATCCAAAAAATGAAATATCTAGGAATTAATCTAACAAAGAACACACTGAGAAGTACAACACTCTGATAAAAGAGATCGAAGAGGATTTAAGAAAATGGAAAGATATCCCTTGTTCCTGGGTAGGAAGAACCAATATAGTGAAAATGGCTATACTTCCATATTGTCCTATAAATAGGACAGTAATATAAATAGGACACATATAAATAGAACACACTAGTTTCTCTAGTGTAAGAAACTGAAAGTATAAATAAGAACTAAAAAGTGTAATAGATAATATGAAATAGGAAGAAAAGGCACAAAGGGGAAGGGGAAATGGGAGGGGTAGGGAAAAGGAAAGAAGGGAATAGAGTTTATATGAGAAAATGAAAAATAATAGAAACAAGCTCTTTGTAGATAGCGAGGGAGGGGGTTGAAGGGAACAGGGAAAAATAAGAACCAAGATTGATTATGAAAAGTGACAAATTTCCAACCATGAATGTTATTATATTGCACACATTAAATTTACCAATAAAATTAATTAATGAAAAAAGAAACAAAAAATCTTTTTTTTTTTATTTTTTTTTTTTGTACTGGGGATCTAACTCAGGTCCTTGTGCTTTCGAGACAGGTGGCAGAGCCACTGAGCTAAATCCCTGGCCAAAAATGTTTCTTGATTCATTGCATTGTTGTTTTAACTTTAAATTCCATTAATTTATGCTCTGATTGTTGTCATTTCCTCCCTCATACAAGCTTTAGGCTTCACCTTTTCTCTCTCTCTCTTTTTTTTTTTTAAGATTGAGGTTCAACAATTTGGTTGTTCATTTGAACTCTGTTTTCCTCATGCGGGAATTCACCACTATAAATTTCCCTTGCAGGAATGCTTTCATTGTGTGCCATAATTTCCAGTATGTTTTAGCATTATCATTTAATTGTAGAAATGTCTAATTTCTTCAGTTTCATCTATGACCCATTCATTTTTCAGGCGGATTTTATTTTATTACCATTTGTTTAGGTAGTTTTTCTGTTTTCTTTTGGAATTGATTTCCAATGATATTGCACTATGGTCTGATAATATGAATGGGATAATTTCAATTCCTTTGAATTTATCTAAGCAAGTGTTTTGACCTAGTATGTGCTCTATTTTGGAGAATATCTCTTGTCTAGATAAGAAGAATGTGTATTTTGATGTTGTGTGATAGAACACTCTGTAGACATCTTTTAAATCCATTTGTTAAATTTTGCTTCAGTTCTGATAAATAAGGAGCAAAATGTATAATAGATAACATGAAATAGGAAGAAAAGGGCTAAAGGAGTAGGAGAAGTGGGAAGGGTAGGGGAAAGGAAAGAAGGGATAAGAAATGGGAAAAATGGAAACAAAGTGTTTGTAAATAGGGAAGGGTGGAGGGAGTGAAAGGAGGGCAGGGGAATGGGGGAAAAATGAGAACCAAGATCTGTCATGTAAAGTACAAGATTCTAAGGATGAATGTAACTGCACTATATACCTTAAAAGTATCAATAAACTTAATGAAAAAAACAAAGAAAATTTCTCCATAATAATAAGACTCAATCTACCATAGCTGTGTCTCAACATGACTGATCTCTAGAATTCTTCATAGGACATAAAGTTATAGGATGCGTATGAGATTTGTATATATACATGGGGATACTTGATTTTGATAACTCTGAATATACTGTATTAATAACAAGGAAATCACATAAACATTAAAATGTCTAACATTAAATTTCAATATCAAAAGATTTCCAACAATGAATAAAGAAAACACTATATTGCTATATATATATAGTTTTATAGAAAGATAGACAGACAATGGAATGTTATTCAGACATATATTGAATGATATCCCATCAATTGAAGCAACATTGACAGAATTGGAGGTCATTGTGAAATAAGACTGAAACAGCTACAAGTGACAGGTATTCTCACTCATCTGTGAAAACTAAAATGTTTATCCCATAGACAAATGGAGAATGCTGGTCACTAAAGATTGGATAAAGCAGGAGGGAAAGGTGGCAGAAATATGTTTAAGAAAGAGTTCCAAATCATATTAAAGAGTGGGAATTAGTCCTGGTTGTCTACAGCACAATAGCGTAAATATTGACTAAAACAACATATGATGTATTTCAAAATGATCAGAGCATGGAATTCCCACCATATAAAATGATTAATTGATTTGTTTATTACCCTGATTTGATCATTATTTATTGTATGCATGTATTGAATTAGCATAATGTACCCCATAAAGCTGAACAAATAATGTCTCATTAAACAATTGCAAAAAATACAAAAAAGGTTTTCAAGACAAAGAGTACTTTCATATCCTTAATGTTATCTTATTAGTTTGAAAAATAGAATGTTTTCACTATATCTTGTTCATTTAAAAATTCATTTAAATTCAAATTTTCATCAAAGCTATTATAAATGACATTTAATTCTTCAAATGCCAATGTTAGATATATATTATTAAAATTATTCATAAAAACTTTCCATTTTTCAAATATGTATAACAAGAAAAATATGCTTAACTCAAAACATGATTTTTAAAAGGTCAAATGAAATATCGCATATGAACAGTGGCATATACATTTATTGACCACTAATAGTTTGGTTTTTACTTATTAAAGCTCATGAACTGATGAAATTTAATATATAAATTAAATATATATAAATTCTTTAAATATAACCCACTGATAATAGGATTTATTTTGTTGTTCACAGTTTGTATGTGAAGTTCGCATTTTTTTTGGTAAATCTGTATTTTGTTTTTTCTTCTTTTCTAGTCTCATGTGCAAAGAGAAATTTCAGGCCCATCTTCTAGTTGCCATAATTCAGCACATATCATGTTTATCTAACTTTCTAATCCACAAAACTATTAAGTGCTAGAGGCAGGAATTGATCCCTGGCCATCTGTTTTTTATGATATGCTGCATTTATATCTAAGTGTTTGATTTAATTCAAACATCAATTTTCAAAATTTCTTGGCTGCACAAACTTACATCTAATGTGGTATATGAGAAAATAACAAAACTAAATAACACGAATACATCATTCTGAAAGGGTCTCAGAATTACAGTTATCATTGTCCTTTTCCAACTTTTGATAGTGGTTTCAGAATAAGTGGGTCATATTTGAAAAGAAGGAAATAGATTTCTGATTTGGAAAATAATAAGTTCCTTCTAGCAAGCAGTACTACACAAGAGAATGGATCAAAATACGGCTGAAAAAAGATATGAAAGGAAAGAAAAACAGGTTTGACATTGTGAAAGATGACAGAACAGAACTGGCTGAACAGAAACTAGTAAAAGTGATGATAAGTAAGTTAGATGAGAAGTCAATAGTAAATTAGTAAATATATATGATGAAAAATATTCAAGCAGATGCTATTTTTCTAAGAATTTCAGAAATGTGAAGTAATTGTGGAGACTTTATGATCTCTGGAGGAAAGGTGTTATATAAGTGTGACTTATTTTACTTCTTGCTATGAGGCAGAATATTACTTGAAAAAATACCTTTAGCAGAAAGGAGATTTTTTAAATAGAATTTGGAGGTCGTATTAACATTTTATGTCAAACTTTGGATGAAGCAGCTACTTAGAGAAAATAAAATCCAAAGTCCTAAAATAAGTTTTAAGGATTTATTGTGTACAATTTTGAATAAAAATTTTGCTAGTTGTGGAAATGAATTTCAGTACCTCCAGTTCTGTGAGAATAATGTAAATAATATGAAATTTGAAACCTTTCCAACTTAAAATTACAAATTCTTTTTCTTTTTAAAAATGCTTTTGGGTCCGGGGAATTAGCTCAATGGTTCCTCCGGCTGCCTTGAAAGTGCAAGGACCCGAGTCTGATTCCTGGTACCAAAATAAATAAATAAAAATAAAATAAAAATGATTTTATTTGATAAGTGAAAAGTTATTATATATTTGTGGTATACAATATGATATTTGGGTATCTATATACACTGAATAATGGCTAAATATGGCTAACATGTATAATTTCACATACTCCTATTTTTGTGGTGAGAATATTTAAAATCAACAATCAGCAATTTTTAAGTATGCAACATATTGTTATTGACTGTTATCTATTGAACAAAAAAAAAATCTCTTGAACTTATTCTTCCCTAACTGAATTACTGTGCCATCTGAACAGTCCCACGTCACATCTTTTTTTGGTACTGGGGATCGAACTCAGGTCCTTGTGCTTGTGAGGCAGGCACCAGAACCACTGAGCTAAATCCCCAACCCGACGTCACATCTTTTTTTACGCTCATCGTTCCACTCACTACTTCTATGAGTCAGACTTTTTTATACTCTCTATGTAAGTGAGATCATGTAGTATTCACTTTTATGTATCAGGTCTCTCACTTAGTATAATGTGTCCCAAGTTCATCTATATTGTCACAAACCTTCTTTTTTGTAAAAGCTAAGTAGCATTTCATTGTAAATATATATCACATTTTCTTTTCAGTTCATTTGTTGATGTATGCCTAATCTAATTCCATATCTTAGCTTTTGTAAGTAATGCTGAAATTAATGTGCGAGGCCAATAAAACCTTGACATCGCAATTTCATGTTTTGATATATTCCCACTACTGGTGTTGTTTGATCATATGGTAGTTAGTTTCAGTTTTGATTCTTTGAAGAACTGCCATACTTTTTTCCATGACGGCTGCTCTAATTTAGTTTCCTAACAACAATGGGAATTTTTATTCTTAGAAATTCTTATTCTGTTTCTAAATTTGTTTGTTTCATTTATGTAGAAGCTACACTTTTGTGGACATACTGTTTTGCAATAATGTACAGCTTTGTTGGTATTATGTTATTATGCAGAAAATAATATATCGAATAATTAGATATTAAATGTAATTCACCTATAAGCAGTTTTGCTAAATATGAATATGTTGTTGCAATGAGTATAATTAGGTCATTTTAAACTGACTTCTGAGGAGCAGCTGGTAAAAATTTTTTCCCACATTGTAAGTTGTCTCTTAGTTCTGTTGATGGTTTCTTTTGCAGTGCAGAAGCTTTTTAATTAGATGAGATCCCAGTTGTTGATTCATATTTCTTATGTTTATAATATAAAGATGATAAAGACACAGTCTATAAGGAGACTTTACCCCCCTCAAATACTGGCACAGTTTCACCATAAGTCTCCTCTGCTTTATCACTTGATCCACAGTTTTGACTTTTAATACATTGCCTTGTTTTATCTTTATACAATTGAAAGTATATTTAAAGCTACTGAAACAATGTAAAAATAGCACACCTTTCAATTAACTAATCTAAATGATGACACCTTCTAAAACCTTATTACATTATCAAAAAATAAACACTATAGAATTTCATGAACTGCTTCTTCTAGTAGTATTTTAGCCAACTCTTTATTTGTAACCTTAATGGATTTTAGGTTTTAATTCAGAATCCTAAACTTTTGTGTTTCCTTAGAATTCACTCATATGTGACAGTTTCTGTTTTTTGCTAAAAACTTTGACACTTTTGAAGAATAGAAATCAGTTACTTTGCAAAATAAGTAGGTCTAGATTAAGCATTTGGGGAACAAATAGAAAAGACGTAATGTCCCCTTGCTAGTACCATTTCTGGAGCTACGTGAAGTCAACATATATAATTACTGGTGATGATAACTTAGGTCTCACTTAAGTTTTGTTAGCCAACTTTATTTTTTACCAAAAAACTTACTTTTTTCTCTTTGGTCATTAATAAGAATATTTTATGGAGGTACATTAAAACTATGTAAATATCCTGTTTCTCATGACTTCACTCACTAATTGTAGTAATCATTAGTGATTCGTGCCTGTAACAATATTCTATGGTAAGAAGGAATTTTCCATATCTGCTTCCATTTACTTGTTTACACAGTTATTTATTTTTGTCAGTCTGGAGTCATGGATATTTATTTCCAGATTTAGCCATTGGCTGTTGCAACAAGTTGGCTCCTGTGTGGATTCCTTCGTGTCCTTATTTATGAACCCTTTCTTATTTTCTGGTACCTCGAGATCAGTTTGGCGCATCTGTCTTTTCCCCACCCAAGCCCTGGTAGCAATTGTTCCTCCAAGGATATCTGGTTCATTTAACTGGAAAGTGGCATATCAAAATTAGTATTTGGGCATAGTTTGCACATTTATTGCTACTAGTATGCCATGTCTTCTAAGTTTTTTATTAGAACTAAGAAATGTGTGTATATATTTTCTCATACACATATCCCTATTTATTTCTAATTATGTTAATTGATATTTACAATAATATCCATGTTCATATAATCAATATTATTCATGACCCTTCTGATTACAATAGAACATGGAGGGTTCATTTTAGTCACTCTTCCCTTATTTTTAACTATTTTCATTTTACCCTTTTATTTTATTTTTAATGGGCACAGACATATATAACACATTGTGACAATCAGCTTGTCAAACACTTCACATGTTTATCCTCTTTGTTTTGATCACATTAAAAATCCTCTTCTTCTTTTGAATTGTATAATTGATTATTGTGAACCATAGTCACCATGCTGTGTAATAGAACACTGAAAAATATTCTTCCTCACTCTAACTTTGTACCTGTTGATCAATGTCTCCTCTTGTCCAATTTCCCTCCAGTCTCTGGTAATCTCCATTCTACTCTATACGTGTCATGAATTATATATAGTTTTATTAGTGCATACTTCCAACACAGTGCTTACATCCCCCATGAGGAGTCTGTACATGTGTATAAAAACTACAATTCTCTTTTGTTCCCTTTTCCTCCCATCCTTCCTTGATCCATCTGACTTTTGATATCCTTCCCCTTTGAAAAAGCTCTATTTTCATTTTTTCTTAAATACTCTCTTTTTAACATCTTTATTCCCTCCATCTCGTTTCCCATTTTCATTTGAAAAAGATCATCCTACTTCGGTCATCTATCCTTTATTTTGCTCTTCATTTATACTTTGTGTTTCCCATATTAGGCTGATGCATGCATAACCATGTTAGTAGCAGCACAATTCATAATGGCTAAATCTTGGAAATGACCTATATATCCATCAACAGATGAATGGATTAAAAATGTGTTATTTATACACAATGGAGTTCTACTGTAGCATAAAGAAGGATAAACTTGAGGCATTTGTAGGTGAACAGATGCACCTCAAGACCACAATATTAACTGAAATAAATCAGAAACACGTTTTAAATATCACATGAATACTCAACTCTCTACTTCTGAGATCAACTTTTTTAGACTCCAAATATGATTGAGACCATGCAGTATTTGTCCCTCTGTGCCTGGTTTATTTCACTTAATTGAAAATGAAAACCCCGACTCATGTAGTTTGTTTAACATTTTGCTTATTTCTAGAGTAAATACACAATAGTATAACTATTTCTACCTTACAATCTGATGATAGTAAATTTATTATTTATGCACAGATATTTCTCATTTTATCATATATCATATATTTACTATTTTTCAAACTTAATCTGTGTTCTCTTCTTTGCTTCATCTGTGATATTAGAGTTAGATTTATTAATTTTTGATTTGTAATTTTTTGGGTTAGTCTAAAAATTTTCAACATAATTTCATTTAATTTGGCTTTGATGTCAGAGCAAATAAAAATGTGTTGTAAGAAAAATTTATTCTCCCCATTTTTACTACCTCCTTCTCTTTCCCATGTTGTTCACCAGTTACTAGTAACCAGTTTCATTTGCTTCTGCTCAATTTTTCCATAATTATGCTCTCTGTCCCTCTTCTCTGTCTATCTCTGTCTCCCCCCACCACCAATTTTACAGTCTACTATAGGTGCCTTTTGCACTTTGATGACATTGATTATTTTTACCAAGAGTTACTCAAAATAAATCTATATCAGTTCATAGATACCTGCAAAATTCTCTAATCATTTTTTACAGAGCTTTAGCATTCATTAGACATATATGTCATAGTTTCTTTCATCACTTTCTTTGTGTAGTTATAAATTTTTAAAAAATAGTTATAAAATATACAATATTTAAAGTTTTATACACACATTTGCTTATTAATATAGTATATAGTTTTACATATATATTTTTATTTTGATAAAATTGACTATTTACATGCTGTGCCAAAGGTTGCCAAATCCAACATCTAGCTCAATGATTTTCTGGTAGCGCTCACATGTCTAAGAACAGTTGTTCTGTTTTCTGTCTTTATTTTACTGTAGTGAAAGGTGCAAATTAATAACAGAAAGGGTAAAATGCACATAGGAGGAACTCTAGGAGAAACCAAGAGCAACTTTGTATCCTTATTTCTCAATAAAGTCACACACAATATTTAATTCTTCCACCAACAATGTGTAAGAAAGAAAAATTAACTTGAGTCATTTGTAGGAAAATGGATGCACCTTTAGACCATAAAGTTAAGAGAAATAAATCAAATGTAAAAGCTTAAATACCTCAGATTTTCTCTTATATGATCAACGCAATACATAAGTAAAGAACAAAATAAAAGACAAATTATTGGAGTTTGATCAATGCTTTGACTGCCTAGAAAAGGAGATGGAGAGGGCTAACGAAAAAAATAAATAGACTTGCATAATTTCAATTATGGGAGGGGCTAAGGGGTCAGTGCCTCAGAGCGCACAAAGATAAAGACACTCTGAGCTTGCCATTACTTAGTGGGTTCATAGGGAGTACCAGGTGACTCAGAGGGGTGCTGTAATTCTATGATGCTGAGGATCTTATGCTGATGAGGATCTTAGGTTCATGAGGAGCTTATGCTGGTCAAGACAGTGAGATGTGCGAAATATTCTTACAACAGTAGGTGAGATGAGTTAAGCTGATAAGGAATTTGTCTCTTCCCCCAGTGAGAACCATAATGTCTTCAGCTGATGTAATCTTGCCCTTGAGTGTCACCGCATCACATGGCTATGGAGGCCTCAGACAGCCCTAATCAAAATTTAACTGTAAAATGATTTTCCCCAAAAATTATGTAGAATGGCTCCTGACAATAAATAGTAAGAAATAGGAAAGTAGTTGTTTCTCAAATAGGAAAGGCTTCAAGAAATGGAAGGAGGGGTAGGACAGAAAGCGGATTGAAAAAAGGAATTAAGATGTATTATATACATATCCCAACTCCCCAGCAGGAATATAAACATTAGGTATGCAAACATGTAAAAATAAAAATGAAAAATAATTTATAACAACAAAAGTGTTGGTGACAAAGGAGGATCACTCAATTCTTCATGGTTAAAGCTTTTTTACTGGGTTCAGTCATGTAGACGTGCAACATCCATAGTACTGACTTCAGATACTTAGTGCTCCACAGACTCAAAAATATTCAAACAGCTGTTCACCGTAAATCACACTGCTAACACAAACTATCTGCTATTGCCAAAGACCTCCAGTATACTTAGATATTTTTCTCAGTCTGATAGTGTCAGGGCTCAGAGGTCCTCACTTGGGAGTTGCGCAAAGGTTCAGTCCTGAAGACACTGGGAATGTTCTGAGTTTAAACAGGTTCTGAGGGAATCCTTTGCTGCTTACTTATTGTCACCACTTACTGCTTTTTAATTACGATATAGAATTTATTACACATTTTAATATTAACAGGTTATGTAGTAAAGGGAATAGAGTGGACAACGTGTAGGATTCAGATTATACAATTCCCAAAGGATGGCCCTGTGGTACACACGTGCTTGCTCAGTTAGGAAAAATTAGTTGGTTTATTTCAGGAAGAGCTGAATAAAGAACAAGAGGAAGGTATGGATGCCAAGCAAACTGAACTGCTACAGTTGAAAAGCTTAAAACAGGAAAGAAGGAACTTTAATTCAGCTACATAAAAAATAACTGAACTGCTCTTTTTTATATTTTCTCTGTTGACTTTAAGAAGCCACAATCAATAAAAATTGAATTTCTTCTTGTGCTTATTAGATCACTGTATAAATTTTCTAAAGTGTATGTAAGTGCATAATAAATGATGTTATGAAGAAAAGCGAGATTTTCTTCCAATCACATTCCTTTAGCTTGTCAGATTTCAGTTCAAAATGTTCAACATTAAAAGAAGGATTTGTTAACAACTGATATTCCAATAAAAGTTAGACTGATCAGAAAGCTGTGTCATAATTCTAAGAATTTATTGGGTTCTGCTATTTTACAAATATTAAACATGACATGAGACTATACTAGATTAAATGTGAAAATCATTATACTCATATTAATATAATTTTAATAATGTGAATGCCAAAAGGATTAGCGGGATGTATGAATAAGTCACTACAGCATGTTCATTTCGCAAATTTTTCATAGATCTTTTCAGAGAGTAAAATTAGATGTGCTTTTAGATATATGTAGTGCATAACTAAATCTGTAGATATTCTCATTTCCTGGAGACTGAAACAATACAAAGTGCTAATGTTACAGGAATATGTTATTTGTACCTCTACCCATGAAGAATTTAATGAATTTACCATTTGTATTTTTATTTATCTATGTTTGTAGTACATGATTCGATTCCTCAATGAGGAATCGGGACATGGTACATGACACATCTGAATTTTTTTTCCATCCCTTTCTTCTCTGCTCCCGCCCTCTCTCTCTAACTCTTAGTCCCTTTCCTTTTTTGCAAAAGATCCATCTCCCTTCTTCCTATTATATATGTTTGCTCTTTATTTATATTTCGCATTTCTCATGTAGAAGAAACCATGCAATATTTAAGCTTGTGCATCTATTTCTTAAAATTATATTCTCAAGGTGCATAAATTTTCATACAAATGACCCAAGTTTATCTTTCCTTATGACTGAGTAGTACTATGTTGTGTGTAAATGATCCATTTTTATCCATTTATTTATATATGGACATATGGGATGCTTCCACAATTTAGCTAATGTGAATTGTGCGGTTATAAATATGGCTATGGGTGAAAGAATCACTCCTAGCCCTAGGCCATTAGTTTGGATATAGTAAATTTTCATTAATTGTTTTGACAACTCATTCCACTGAAAAGAATACTTATTATAATACCAGATTGTCCGCTTATCAGAATTGAGTATATTCTCTTCACTAAAGATGATTCATTTTGACAAACAGAACATTATTCTCAACTGTGACACTCTTCCATATCCAGCAGTTTATCTCTAATAAATACAAAACTTTAGAATTCATTCAATTTATTCTTTTCTTTGAGGACATTAGACATATTGGTGAAATAGGTTATGAACCTTATCTTTAAGTCTGTATGTGATATATTTATTAGTAGATATTAAATAATTTCTTAAATCCTTCAAAATTATCTACATTTTTCTATTTACTCATTAATTATAGATTTGAGTACTATCACTTGCATAATAGCTAAATCCTGTAAACAGCCCACACGTCCGTCAACAGATGAATTGGTATAGAAAATGCGGTATTTGTACACAATTCCATAAAGATAAATTTGAGTCATTTGTATAAAAGTGGACTTACCTTAAGATTATGTTAAGTGAAATAAAGCAGACACACAAGCTTAAGTGTCACATTTCTTTTACATGAAAACCCCAAATTCAAAATAAAAAGCAAAATAAAAGTTACATAAGAGTAGATAGGAAGATAGATCTCTAGATCTCTCTCAAACGGGAAGGGGATCAAGAGATGGAGGCAGAGCCGGTGATTTAGCTCAGTAGTTCTGCCGCCTGCCTCACAAGCACAAGGACCCGAGTTCGATCCCCGGTAACCCCCAAAAGAGAGAGAGAGAGAGAGAGAGAGAGAGAGAGAGAGAGAGAGAGAGAGAGGAAGGGAGAGAGAAGAACAAGGAGGGGTGGACGAAAAAAGGAAGGAAAAAGTGTTATGCACATGAACCAACTCCACCCAGGGAATATAAACTTTATGTACGGCCAACATGGACTAATAAAAATTTATATGGGGGAGAGAATTGTTATATGTCCTATGAACACAACAATCATTGAACACTAACTATGTGAAAGGTATTGTGCTTATGACCATGATAGATAAAAGACCATATTTTCTTTTTTTGTGATTATGAACACTTGACACAAATTCATCCTACAAAAAAGAAAAAAATATTTTAAATGAACAAAGTAGTTTTCACATCCATTACATTGTGCACAATTACTGGATTTTATTAAAGTTACATGGTATCCATTCAGAATTCTGACTTTGCCACTTCACAGTACTGAGGTGGAGTGCCAAAAGCATGAATTAATGGTAAAATGTTTCAGAGCATGAGAAATATTTGCCCAATATTTCAAAAGGAAATTGTATTCACTCTGAATAAAAATATATTTAAGAACGGCTTCAAAATCCTGGCTTTCCTAAAATCAAATCCTAGGGAAAAGTAGCAAAATTCATTTTCTATGGTGCCTAGTTAAAATTTTCTCTTGCAAGCTTTCAGGTCCTCTGTCATTTCAATCCTGTTTACCATGAATTTCCACCTTCCCTGCTTCCTCTTGATCAACTATGGCAAATTGTTTACATATAAATACACATATCCCACTCAGAAGAGTAGGCACATTTTATTGGATATTGTATTTGATGTGCAACTAGTATGCTTCATTACCACAAACATTTAAATATGTAATAGTTTATTTTTCAAAATATGCTCATATTATCTCATTTTCCCTTAACTATATTCATGAGTAATTCACAAGAAAACAATCATTATCCTCATTTTATACATCCAAAGAGTGAATCCTAATGAATGACTTGTCATTTTTTTTTAAATTTGCTTGGCAAGTATAGGGTTAGATTATGATCAGTTAAATAGACAAGAAGATACGAGCAGTTTCTTCTGATGCACTGAAACAAAGTGTTACATTAAAAATAGCTTTCAAGGCAAATATAAAACTGCTGCATCTATGCTCACAAAAGATGTATAAATGTGTGTCAGGACTACACTGGTTTGTGTAAAGTGATAACAAATATGAGATACAGTACTACTAATACCTCTTCCTTCATTAAAGAGATGGTTTCATAAATATGACAACATTCAAAGCTTGCCTAGATGATGGCATAAAAGGACCCTCTAGAACTTGCTCCATGCATCTGCTTTTGAAAGTTGGAAATATTGGGAATATTGGTGAGCTACACCAATGTCCCCCACTACATCTATTATTAATTTGAATGATTAAAAACTCTCTACCATGTTTTGGTTTTTTTGTGTCTGTGTTTTTTGGGTTGAGACAGGGTCTCCCTATGTAGTTGAGAGTGACCTGGAACTCATTATGTCGCCCAGGCTGCTCTCAAACACACCGCGATCCTTCCTCAGCCTCCTGAGTGCTGGGATTACAGGCATGCGCCACCACACCCGGCTTTCTACCATGTTTTTATAAATAAGAAATTCACATATTTAAATTTTCCATACATGTTAGAAGAAAAGTAAAATGCAAATCAGTTTCTACTCTAATGAAGAAAACACCCAGATTTATAGCTGGCAGACAGTGACATCAGTTTTCCTGGCATTGGGAGGACAGTGGTTAAGTAAAATATCCAGTCAAAATTATAGACTTTTTAAAGTTTAAAGATTACTTTAAAGAAAATAACAACTGTCTTGAATTCAGAGCATCTGAACTACATTTGTCAAAGGCAAGTATAACTTTACAAAGGAAAGTTTCAAGATGCAGAAGAATGCCTCTTTTTTTCTACCTATGTAGTGGAACTATATTATCCTTACTTTTTGGAGACTTCTTTCATGGACATACAAAAAGGCCTTTTGATTTTTTTTTCAGCTTTAATTGAGTTTATTGGTACATTTTAGGGATACAGTACAGTTACATTCATTGTTGGGATCTTGTACCTCTACATATCACA
>NW_022900951.1:29605994-29626595 GCF_012274545.1 Fukomys damarensis
AAAAAAAAAAAAAAAGAAGCCCAGGAAGAGAAGTGAAATTTTTCATTATATACAAAGGAAAGAAGTTAATACTTAAAAATAAAATTTAATTCTTAAAAAATAAACTATAAAACAAGGTGAGCTTGTTGGTACATGTCTGTAATCCTAGTACACGGGGAGATGGAGAGATCAAGACTGCAAGTTCCAGCCCATCCTAGAAAGTGAAGGCTGTTAGTGAAACCATGTCACATTTAAAATATATTGTAAAAAGGGGTTGCAGATGTAGCTCAATTCAAAGGCGCTGTGTGAAATCCCTACTGATGCACATAAGTAAAATAAAATATAATAAAATTCCTGTGATTTTCTATATCCCTACTAGCTATATTGTCAACAGGAAGTGTTCCAGTGATCCATTTTACCCTTTGCACTTTTCCCTCAGTATATATAATGATGCTTACATTTAGAAGTATTTTTTTACTTTTTGTGTTGCACAAGTCAGATCTACATATCCTGCATGCTTGTTGACTTGGAGGGATAACAATGAAATATGCAATGCACATAAAGGTACTGTAATAAATACAGTAGACTTATCAGTTTAGGTAGTCACCTGCCCTTAAGAAAATAAATGGCCAAACAGAAGGAGTGACATTATATGAAGCAGGCACAAGAATAATACGTCTAATAATTTTTTCATGTGTCAGAAAGAAGGCAAGATGTGTGCAGTGAAGTGGCTTAGATGGATCATTTGGTATTTGTATGGCAACGAAACAAAAGTGATTACATATGACAAGTACTGATATTAGATGGGAGATAGAAACACCTGCCATATATAAAAGACAGACTTCAATGTCTTGTTTACAATTGATATTGATTGTTTTATTTCACATTAATATGACATTCCAATGAAACATTGCTACTCTGGGTTAAAAAATATTTAACGGGAAACATGATACTATCAGAACGTGCAGAGTTAGCATGTATCTCTTTGAGGTTTGGCATGTTTATTGCTCAAAGTTCCCATTGTTAAAACAAAAATACCTGACAGTCACAGCGTAACAGAGCTTGTTTATCTGGCTCATAGTTTCAAAGGTTTCATTCTATGTTCAGCTGACTGCAAAGCAGAAACATCATAACAGAGGGTATAACTGAGGAAAATGGCTCACTTTCTGCCATCTTAGAAGCAAATAGCAGGGGGAGAGCCTGAGAGGAAGTGGGTGGGGACCTGGATATACTCCCCAAAGTTACACCACCATCATGACCCACTTCCTTCAACTTGGCAACCCCTAATCGCTCATTCAGTTGTTAATTCTTGAACAGGTTAATCTTTTGATGGAGGAACTGTTCTCAAAAATCCAGTTGATTCTACAGGAATTTCTAAACCAGGTCACCAATTAAGTTTATGGGTCACAGAATGCAGAAATTCACTGTCATCATCCATTTATTTTGGTCACATCGCTTTGTCAGAATTGGGGAGAAGATACAGAAACCGTGCTCCTGTATTTCTTGTTATTTTAAAATATCATTTATTTGTAACGAAGCTTATTAAAATGGAGTTTTCAAGTGAAATGATATGAACTTAGGCTAGGAAGAAAATTGTGTTTCGGTCAAAAAATATTTTAATTAACAGAAATGTATATTATGTGATCTTCATTGCCCTATCTTTTCTCTGATCTCAAAAAGGGAAAGGAAAAAATATTAGAAAAGGAAAAAATGGAAACAAAGTCTTTGTAAATAGGGGAGGGTGGAGGGGGTAAAGGGAGGGCAGGGGAATGGGGAGAAAATGAGAACCAAGGTACAAGATCCCAGTGATGAATGTAACTGTACTGCAGACCTAAAATGTACCAATAAACTTAGTGAAAAAAAAAAAAACTGATTTTGGTGTTTTCGTGCCAAATTTCAGTGGAAAACTTCTATGATTGCTTGGAGACTTTGGTGAGTCAAAAGGTAACATCACTCTGCTCAGTCAATTTGACCCAATGCCTAGCACAATGTTAAATTGATGCACAGAACAGCTGATAGGCTATTACTAGAACAATCACTGAGGAAGTTATAAACCAAGGCTCTTTCTGCTTAACAACATTAACATAACATGTTGCTTTTACCCCAAATTAAGTTGTATTCTTTGGGAAAACACAGACTTCTAAATGTTTGTAATTTTCCAGGGAAGAACCAGAGTTATGCTCTTTCAGGTCCATGGCTATTTAAGCAATGAATAAGATTTTATTAAGTGAACTTTGGTTCTTATTGCTAAGATGTAAGATTATTATGTGCAATTTTTGCCAATTCTCAACATAGATCTGTGTCATACTTAGCACTTCACATTTTTCAAAAGTACAGAATTTGACATGTACTAATATCTGAAAATAAGAGGAAAAGAGTGAAAAGGATTTGGTTTGCAGGAAGCAATTTTGTTGTTTGTACTTAATGTATACGAGACAGTTAATTGTGATGTCAAATTGAATGGATAAATAAATGCCTAGTGGATTAGTGGAGCACAGTTCTGGGTATGTCTGGATAACTGGCTTGTAAACTGCAAAGTGAGCAGGTAAGACCTTCCCTGGAAGTGGGTGGCTCCAACTAATGGGCCTATAGTCTGGATGAAATAAAAAGCAAAAGAAGAAAGGTGTCTTCCCTTTTGCTTCTGAGGAGGATCTATAGTCTTCATTGTTGCCTTTAGACATTCGTCTGCAATTCTTTAAGAAAGACAGCACATATTGATTTCCATAGTGGTTGCACCAGTCTGCACTCCCACCAACAATGGAGAAGGGTTCCTTTCTCCCCACAACCCCGCCAACATTTGTTATTGTGTGATTTCTTGATAGCAGCCATTCTTTGTGGGGTGAGGTGGAATCTCGGTATTGTTTTCATCTGCATCTCTCAAACGACCAGTGTTGTGAACATTTTTTCATATATTTGTTTGATACATTTACTTCTTTGTCTGAGAGATGGGAGAGTAGCAGTGAGTGGGAAAGGGATGAAGGAATAATAGCGATGTGTTATGTACATGTACCAATTCCCCATGAGGAATGTGTCATTATATGCTACAAACATTATGTACCAATAAAAAATAAAAATGGAAAGAAAGACAAAACAAAAGAGAGAGAGAAAGAAAGCCACCACAGATTCTTTAGCCTTCCAAGGCAGACCCTTCGCTTTTAAACACAGAATCACACTGGACTTTGCAGTGAGCTCCAGACCTCAATTAACTTTTCATAGGATCCTGTAGCTCTGCAGCATGCAGAGGATCATGCTTGAATTCTTTCAGCACTGATTCCACCAGCAGTCATTATAGGCCTAAGTAATAAACCCTACCTGATATAGTATGAATATTCAGTTCATAGTTTTTAAAGTTATTCCAATACCGTAATATAAAATGCTAGAAATACCAGCTTAGTGCTTTGCTCATTTTATACTTATTGAGTGTCCTTATACTGCCTACCATTATGTAAACAGGTTCTAGTTGTCAAAATCCTACAGATTGCTATTCATTGCATGTGCTGAAAAATGTATAGAATGTGACTGATTTGTTGAAAGCTTCTGTAGCACCATGTTGAAATATAAAAAATATTTTACAGTCGTAAATTATTATTTTAGTTTTATTAATTAACTTATTTTCCTCAAGTACACTTATGTCTACTCTTTGCACAAAAAGAGAAGAAAGAAATCTTAGCACTGAGTGCTATCTACTTCCCTGGAGCTGTGTAAACAACCACTGACTGACCCTTTACTGCATGCATTTGTAAAACTAATATTTATTTGAACGCATATTGTATGTCACGGTCTGTGTTATGCACTGAGGGTACAGCAGTAAACAAAGCAGGCATAATCAAATGTTATCATCATCTAAAAACTCTTTAAAATAGTTTATACGATAAGTACATGTATAACTACATACAAAAATATAGTTGGCTAAAAATATTACCCACACAATATCCATTCAACTGGCAAATCCACATTCATTCCTATGGGCATAACTTGTAGAGTGTTTAAAATACAAAGAATAATTTTAGAAGTAAAGAAATTTGAGTTATGGAAAATTGTACAATGAGAAGCCCTCAATCTATAATAACGCAATTTGAACAACCTAGGAAAACATAAAAAGGAAGGTATTATTGGATGATATGCTCCCACAGCATGGTAAAATAAATATTGAGTCAGAAAGAAGAGTGCTAGTGATTCTGTAATAAGGTTTTTTTGCCTATAACCCGTGAAATTTATAAATAGCAATAGAAGAACTGAAATTGTGAAGACAGTACTCATATTATGTATAGTTTTTTAATATGCTTTGATATTTGTAATTCATTCAAGTTAATAGTCCTAAATCTATGATAAATTTACTTCTTTCTCAAGGCTTATATAAATGTTCTGTATCTTCTCGAAATTCTACTAGCAAACCCTAGAATTCCCATTCTATTGATTTTAATTCCTTTTGTTAAATTATGTGCAGATATGCGATTCAGCCAGTATTCCTTGATTAAAAGAAAAACCACATGCTTACATTATTTCTATACAGAACGTCTGGAGTCCTAAAGAAGATTCCTACCCAATAATACCTTAAACTTAGATATTAAGTTTTGTTTTCTAAAGTTTTTAAATATCTGTGATGCTGTTTTTTCCCCCACTGTTAACTTGTTTTCATGTTCTAAAAAAAATTGCTGAGTATATTCAAAGGAAAACTATATCTAGTATAAACACATATATCTGTATTTTCTAGTGAGATCATTCTGAGTTTCCTAGACTTTGAATTGTTTTATGAATTTGTTGTAAAAAAAAGACAGCAAAAAAGACTCATTCATAGACAAACGAATTTTGTCCAGTACAAATATAATTGATCTCTCCCCATAATACAGTTTTACATGTTATAAATGTATTTTGGGATCACTTCCTACTTATAACAGTGTGAGTCTTTGAATCTCCTTTGAAATAGTTTCAACATACTAGTTTTTGTTCCATATTAATTAATTCAATTATTTAAATGATACATTAGACATATGTTCTTTTTGATATTTGTGTGGGAGAAAAGATTATAAACTTTTTGAAATGAAGCCTTCAACAGGCTCCAGAATAATTTGGTAAAATATTTTTCTCCTTCAAGATAACTCATTTTTCAATGCTCTTCCATTTTCAGGATTCATTTGGGCTTAGTATCATTGATTCGATTTCCTCTATTCCCCTTTGAGTATTCAATAACACATTATTATTCATACTTAGGCAAAGGGCCATGATGCCTGGGTTTCAACTTTCATCATCTGAAAAGATTTTGAAAAGGTTGGAAAATTCCATATATTTTTCTGTCTCCCTATTACTGCAAATTGCAAAGAACATTGCAGTTAGATTATGCCATGCTATTAGAAATAAGAAACAATAGTGAAATTTCATTATGTAACGTTGCTGCCTAATTAAAAGTTTATACTGTATTATTAATCGATTCATTTTTTCATTACTTTTATGCTTTCTAGAATGGAATGTAGTTCTTAAGGAAATGTTCATGAAGTGGATGGCTCACAAATACAGACCAATAATAAAAATAAAATAACACACCCTTTTGCCTATTTTTCACTTTTGCTGTGGAAAGTTGTTCTAGAATGACGCATGCTCAATCTGATTTCAGGAAGTAAGGAACCTAAATATGAAATTGAGGTCAGTATCATTCTGTAAAATTACATAAAGATGACATACAAATGATAGAAATTACATAAAAATTACATAAAGATGACATACAAATGATAGAAATCCATTCTCCTTTATGGCGGAATAAATTCAATCGCATATACCCGCCACATTTTCTTTATCTGTTCATCTGTTGTTTGTCTAAGCCATTTGTAGAGCTAACTATTGTGAATTGTGGTGCTTTAAACATGGGTATGATACATTACTATGGTATGACGTCTTTAACTTGTTTGTGAATATATCCAGGAGAGGTAGGTATAGCTGGATAGAGTAGAATTTAAATTTGTAGTTTTTTTAGGAAACTTCATATTTAAGTGGTTGTACTAAAGATTTTTGTATTCCTACCACACATGGTTGCTTTTATATGAGAAACCCCAAATATAAATAAAGAATAAAATGAAGAAAAGAAGATAGGAAATAGGGAAGCAGATATTTTAAAGATGGGGGTAAGAGTATCAGGGGAGGGAAAGGAGAAGAGGGAAAGGGAACCAAAAATGATGTATGTATAAACTCCCCAAAGCAAATGTATGTAATATACATAATGAATTTTTTTAATGTATGCATTAACACTTTGCCGTTTGGAACATTACTCATCTTTGTTTAGAAGTTCATACTTTGAAGTCAGAGAGTACTCCTAGGTAGGAGCAGCTAACAAGATGGCTGAAATCTCATGTGAATTGAAAACCCCTTGTTTGGTACAATTTTAATCATCAGAGTACCTGAATCCACATCTGTCTTTGCTCTGATAATGAGCACAGTAGCTAAGAGTAATGGGAAAAATTGGTAGAAAAATGGAAAGTGTTACAACACATTTAACTTTTATAGATGTTCCTTTCATTTAAGTAATTTGCTATTAAGTAAAACTTGAATGGATATAAACATATAAAGGTGACTATAACATGAATTATAATAATTTATTTTTAAAAAGGGCTATATATCTTTCTGAATCCATCAAATATATTAACAGGAAAAATGGAAACTCAATTGGCCTAAGAGTAACTACAAAAATTTTAATTTATCTAGTGGTCAAACAACACGGAGAAATGCCAAAAATCTTGAACTAACATTTAAAATGTTCCTTTAAAAAGCAGAATTATTGCTTAGAAAATCTATGTGAAAAAAATCCATCATTCTAGTTATAAACCCGGAGATTTTATTTATCTTTTAAACTCTCATGAAGAAAACTGCTATGGTGTTAATGAAAATGAGAAACCAGGATTGAAATGTAATATTATGGTCAAAAATGAGCTGAGTATAAATTATACGATTCAAGTTTCTAACAGTGCAAAAATACAGAATGGGGTCATTATTATTTATAAAATACCAGTGAATCATTTAGTTAATAATGTTCATTGTACCCTCACAGAATATTGCAAACTGGGAAGTAAATGTTAATTTTTTTCATAAATATAAGAAGAATAAATACATTATATAGAACAAAATGTTTTAAAAACAAAGAACATCACATGGATGTAGTCTATATATCTATACTCTGTGACACAGCTGATTCAATAATTCCATGTTCAAATTCTGCCCTGTTGGTCACAGCTGGACTAATCATGCAATAAACAGCACAGATCATAAAGACAGACAAAATACTCATGCAGGTCAGGAGGGTGGCCTATCAGCTTGTGTATGTGAGTACAATCAGCATGAAAAGAAGTCAGCCACAATGAAAGAAATTACCTAGAAATGTAGATCAAGCAGATAATCAGCATGGATAATTCAGGCTTCAGAACAAATGCAGGATATAGACTATGACTTCACAAAAGTCCTAGCTAATCAGGTTTTGTCGATGAATAATGATCTTCTATAAGGATTTTCTTACACAGAGACAACTTGGAATTTTCCAGAGAAATTGACTGTCAGAAACATAATATCTCTTAGATAAGAATTGATTGTTTTATTTTTCATTTAGAGCACTAGAATGGGAGCTATTCTGTTTCCCTTTCACAATACCACTCACCTACAGGCATGCATACATATACATGAATAACCTTAATATTCTTACTCTCCAGTGCTGCCTTAGAGCTCAGAAACAGAAACACTATTAAAGTCAAGCAATCTAAATGCATTAAAATCTACAAAATGCTCCTGTGGATTATGACATTTAAATTTTCAAATTCATTTGAAAAGAGATCCTTTCTTATGAGTAACCATATATATCAAATAAGATTCTTTGCTTTGTTGTGTCTGAAAATCTGTGTATTTTTTTGATGCTGTCAAATAGGCATACAATGAAATATACAGATTTTAAGTGAATGGGTCATTGAGCTTTAACAATAGCATACATGTGTATACAATTATCAATATACTGACAGTTAAATTTTTTCCAGGTGCTATTATCCCATAAACTATACTAAGAAGAAATATCCCTACTCATTTGGTTTTTTTTTGGGGGGGTACCGGGGATTGAACGCGGGACACATGCCTCCCCTGTTCACTTGCAATAAGGCCAGGCACAACACCAGGAAATTCACATTAACTGCCTCATGAGCCATTAGCCTCACTTATGGACAAAATTGGTTAAACAAGTTTTGGTTGTTTTTTTTTTTTTCTTCCTCTAAGCGTTGTATTATGTCAAGTGCTTTCTCATATTAAAGATCTCATGGTTAGTCTCCTATATTATACAAATGTACTGAATTTTAGTAATTGATTCCTGAATGTTAAAGAACACTTGTAGTTGTGGGATAGACCTAACTTTTTATGATGTATTATGAAATGAGCTATTGGTAGATTAGTTTGCTTAATATTTGTTAAAGGATTTTTCATGTACTTTTATGAAGAATATGGCCAATTTCATTTTACTCATATATAGTAATTTTCTAGTTTTGGAATCTAAGTCATAACACTATATAAAATGAATTTTTCAACAGAATAGTACTATTCGGATTTTATACGCATTTTTATATCACTTTTGGTAATTTTTTTCAAAATTGTATCCAATTCATTTTGGTTGTTGAATATATCAGAAAAATGTTAATAATAGAATTTTATCTGGTATTTAACATCTATATTGATACGAACTTTTTTCTGGTATTAGTAATTATTATTTTAATTTTCTTATGACTCTTAATAAGGGTTTACCTGTACACTAGTGTGTTAAGTAACTAGAATTTTTTGTTTTTATTAATTTCATTATTGTTTGATTCACTTGCTTTTTCATGTGCATCACATTTTTATCATATATAGATATAATTTCCATGAATATCTGTTTGAGTGTCTGAATTGTGTTTTGTTTTCTGTATCAATAAAAGGTTTAAAATTATCTAGGCACACAAATACTTAATTTGTAAATAAGATTGAATATCTTGAGACTTACTATTAACCATTATTACCTAAAAGCCAAGCTAGCCACTACTTGAGTCCAACTTTGTGTGTGTTTTGAGAGCAGTGGATTTTCCACATGGTGTATTTATTCTAGCTATTCAGAATTCAAGTATTTTCCAGTCACCTGCAACTCCTGGTAGTTTCAGCTCACAGCTCCTTGATAATGATTATTCTCCTAAGATTGTTCTTTCTTTGTCTGGCCTTCTGTATCTTAATTTTGTTTGTAGACCATTAGTATTTGGCCATGTACTCAGAGACAGTGCAGTTTAGAACTCCATTAACAGTTTCTTCTCTCATTCATACCCAGCCCTCAAATTAGAGCTAAATACCACTAAATGATTATCTATTTCTGCTCTAAGAACATATTTTTCCTTTGGCCGCTGCTTCCTTTGGTTACAGTCTAAAAATTGTCTACTGTCAGAGAGCTGGGGGGTGGAGGAAATCACCTTCTTTTTTTTTTCCACTTTTTCTGGTGATCACAATTCTACTCTGCCTGTTGTCAAACATCTAGAAACATCTATTTGATAATTTTTTTCTGAAAGTGAGAACAATAGCAGTTTCTCCATTATCAAAACTAACTTTCTATCAAGTATATCTTTAAAAGACTTTCTAGGTTCCCTGATAAATCATTTAAGAATCTTAACAAAAAGATAATTGTATAAATTGGCTTTCTCAGAAAAAAAAATGATGATTTATGGTCTTTGTTTATGTTAATAATTTTTCAAAGTAATTATTATGTTTTATTCAAGTCTCAGAATTATGGGTTAATTTTTGAGTTAATATAAATTGTTAATCACTAAAGATAAAATTATACATTGATGCTTTTCATCGCAGTCTTATTAGCATTTACCATTTCCTTGGAGTTTAAATTGCAGTCCTTCGTTATGAACACTTCTTCCTTGCTACCTTCCTTATTTTTCTCCACAGTATTTTTCACTATACCTTCCCTGTTTATTTGTTTATCGTCTTAACTGTCTCGTTTAATTATAGGTAAGTATCAAGAGAATAGAGATTTATCTATTTTATTTACTGGCAAATGTCACCTGCTTGAAATAGTCTGGTAATCATGGATTTGGATAGATGATTGAATAGATAAGTCAAAACCCTCCACATATTGCGATTTTATTTTTCACAAGTACCGAATATTGAGATGTCTTATACTTCAACTACTGTAGGGAAAATTATTTCACAAATATTTGTGATACAATTTTTCTGGATTCTCATTCTTGAGATAATATCATATTCTGTAAAATATTTGAAGCATTAATTTGTTTCAGTCCAAAAATAAACTATTTTAAACTCATGCTGCAGTGTCACCTAGCTAAAGGATCTTTCTGGGCACTCCCAGTAGAATTTAAGCCCAGTAACTCTTATTTGATTCAGATTTTGAAGTTCTATAGAAATTCAGATGATCGTCTGGCTCTCTATGGAATAAGAGTACAAAATAAAATTCAATCCTATTGATTTTTAGATTTTTACAATAAAATACAACCTCACCATGGTATATAAATGTTGTCATCCAAAGGGGTTGCTCTTATAGAGATTTTGTTGAACATCCAACTTGTTCTGCTTTTGGTGTCCTCTAAGTCAATAGCACTATGCACCCCAAGTACTTAGCTAGCTTTAAAGCTTCATGTTGACTTCAACTTCAGACTCTTAACTCAAAACTTCATTTTGTCCAAAGTTGCCTTCCTAAAATTAATTTTTAATCCCCTTTTGTTACATCTTCACATTTTAGAACCTTGAGTAAAATATGAAAATAATTTAATATAACCTTTGATTCTTATTTGTGGTTTGATGTGAGTACTAAAGTGTTTATTTATTCTAGTGTCTTTGTATACTTGCAACAGATTTAAATCAATGAAGAACCCCAAGCAAATATTAGTACTACTATTTAAAAAGAGCTGTCTTCTAAGTGAAAGAAAAGACATGCAAATGTTAGCTACCTAAATTTAAATTAAATATAGTAATTCCATTTTCCAAAATTATGAATTAGTTTAATATCCTCCTGATTCCTTTTGAACTGTGAAATAATCATCACTACCTTTATTTTAAACTCGGAAAACAAATTAATATGGCAATAAAGACAAAGAATGGAGAAAAGGATGTAGTAAAAAAATAGATATTATGTAACACAAATAAATACTTAAATGTATCCCTTTTAATTATAGTGAAATATCTGTTCTCAATATTAAAATGGCCAGTATGAAATTTGTTTGAATTATCTAATTTTATATATAACAATTAGTAATAAAACATGAGAGTGCTTTAAAGGAATATAGATCACTGGTGATAAAATATGAATGAATTTATAAGATTTTAATACTTTGAAGGTATGATAAATTTCTATACAGCAAGATTTATAGTGACCACACATATTTACTCAAAATAATTTTCAACAAAGCTAACTAGAACTTATTTCCTGTCATTCCTTTTTTTTAGATGATATATGTTTAATTGAATAGATAACTGACAGTTTATAAAATTTTCTATTTAAACTCCAAATCAAAAGGTAATATTATTCTTTGGATTAGACAGCTGATATTACAAACTCCACAAATATTTTCCACTATATGCTTGTCAGATTCATGTCTCAAGCTTTTCAAAAGTACATTCATTATTTTGCTCTAACATGTGCTCTTGGGTGCACATTTTAAAATACTGATCTGTCCCTTTACCATATGCTTTGTAAGACTGAGACATAAAGCAGTGTCAGAGAAACAAGTTTGAGGCTCATATTACTAATAAAGTGAATTAAATCTGATAGGTCATTAAAATGTAGTATCCAACATGACTATGGAAAATTAAATATAAAATTATTAGGGAATTAAAGCCAGGAACACATATTAAGAAAAGTTTTAGCCGGGCATGGTGGTGCATGCCTGGATTCCCGGCACTAGGGAGGCTGAGGCAGGAGGATCTCTGGGAGTTCAAGACCAAACCGGGTGACATAGTGAGTTCCAGGTCAGCCTCAACTACATAGTGAGGCCCTGTCTCAAAGAAACAAACAAAAAAAAAAGAAAGAAAGAAAGAAAAAGAAAATGAAAAGTTTTAGATAATCATGTTACTTTCTGGTTGCTGAGACAAAATATTCGACACCCAAAGTTAAAGAAGGAAAGGTTTATTTTAGTTCACAGTTGGTAGACGGACACAGTTTATGGAGGTTTCAGTCCATAGGTAGCTTATTCAAAGGTACATGGCAGAGGATGTCACAGAGGAGAAACAGTTCATAGAGTGGCAGGCAGAAGGAATCAGGCAGTGGTGGCAGCAGCTTTCCTCAGCTTTTTTTTCCTATCAAAACTACAAGACTTTTTGGTGGTACCACCCACACCATGGTGGGGCTTCTATTATCCACACTCAGATCTACACCAAACCATTTTAGTTATCATATCACCATAGTCTCAGTGTCAAAAACCCTAACTTATCATTACACCCATGATCCAGCCACCTCCCCAAAGCCCTACCTATGAGCGTATGAAGCTTTGGGGAGACATCCAGATAGCAACCACAACACATCAAATAAAAAACTACAGGATTCCTAGCAGCTAGTAGTACCTATGGTACATGTTCACAAAGTTAAATCTGGTATAATTTCTAAAATGTCCTATATGTGAGGAAAATAAAACACCTCCCCACTTAAATAACTACTCAATCCTATTAATACTGTCATAATAAAATATCATCATCGGATTAATTTCTATTGTCCCAGTATTATATCCCATTTCTTCTTCCTTTGTTGATATAATATTCTCACACCAGAGTTCATTTTGTCCAAACTTCTCTCATACTACAAATTTGTCATCTTGCTATGTCTTTCCCCAAACTGCAGAATGAAAATAATTTTGCTAGAAAGTACATGTTCTCCTTCATTTGAGGCCAAACCCCCTTTGGTGCATATTCTGTTGACCCAGATTACTCATTATCCCACAAACATGAACGAATGTGATGCTCTGCTGTTTGTCTTCTCTCTTAAGCTGACTCCCACTGTGTCTTTTTACAAATACCTTTCCTTAACCATACTACAGAGCAAGAATTGAGTCACAGTTATCCTTATAATCCCAACATACCTCAGTTTTGCTCAGTGGGAAGTTCAATAAATTTTTCTGTCTTCAATTCTTTTTATGATGTGTGAGAGCTCAGAGCAACATGATGTCTTAATAATAAATATCCATTAATTAATTCAGGTTGTAGGCCTACGTCCCACCCAACTCTACTCCAATCAATAATTTTTTGTTTTCAAAAGAGAAATATTATAAATACTTCTGCCAGACCCAGAGGTAACTCAGGTAGCAAGGTTTATATCACTTCCCTTGAGTCATAATTCTGAATTTCAAACTATTTCTAACAGTTAACTAAGGAGGACATCTTTTAAAAAATAAAAATTAACAAAAAAGAGGGGCCGGGATTTAGCTCAGTGGTTCTGCCACCTGCCTTGTAAGCACAAGGTCCTGAGTTCAATCCCCAGTACCAATAAATAAATAAATAAATAACAAAAAATAAAAAATAAACTTTGGAGGATCTACATGTGGTCATCTCCAGAAAAATTTGAGAAGTATATACAGGTTATCATGGGAACACAGGAAGCCTCAAAACCAACAGAATTTGCGTGGGACATAGGTAAAGTTGGTAAGGAAGTAATACATGTAAATAATTATCAAAGCAAGAACCAAGGCTTTTATAGTAACTCAGGCATTACTCAACATATGTTAGATCACCTTAATACAAATAACATATCTTCATAAAAGTAGCCAAAGAATCATTCTCAGAAAAATAACTTTCAAACATGGGATTATGCATGAAAGGCAAAGATAAAATAGTGTCCACAAAAAGTAACAGCTGAAAATCATTTTTAAATAAATTAAAACTTCAAAAAAAGACTTTTCATAAACAAATTATAGGTCAGAAAAAATAGAAACCTTTGTATGTTCATCATGCCCATGCATGAAAGTTTCAATGGTTTTACGTAAACAAGAAATCTGTAAGACACTGTTACAGACTGTGATAGATATGCTGGTCCCAAAATGGAGATTTTATTGTCTTGATATAACCTCAAGTTTTAGATTTGAAGAAGTTACTTTGAATATATGTTTGCATTACATAGGCAAGCAAGAGAATGAGTATGCAGTAGGACCACCAATGAAAAATCTTTTTTAAGCACACATATTTCATAAGTGTATTGTTATTTTACCAAAGAAGGTCACTATAGTTGAATAATCCATCTTCCCTTTCTTCCTAAAATTCTAGATCCTGAAATCATAGTAAAATAAACAGCAGGAAACCATTATAACTGTCATAAAACACTGAAGGACATGACTCTCTATTCCCCTCAAGTTGCCATGGATGACCCAGTGGAGGGCCAGGGCTACTGAATGCTAAGTGTTAATATCCTGTCTTACCCAACTACTAAAAACTATTCATAATGGTACTTTCTGCGAAAAGTGAAGATTTTATATTTATTCTTATATTCATATTTCCTACTGCCAGGAAATTCTCTTGAGCATTGCTTTTAAAGAGGGTACCGACTATTCTCAATCCTTCATGTTTAGCATTGTCACATATTCACAATCTCCTCCTCAAAGTTATACAGTTACAAGGTTCTTTTGTGAATGCTTAGCATTCCTTAGCTCCTGGATTTTTCACTGGATGGATATCTTAAGTGTTTCACCTAAGAGGGAATATTCCAGCACAACCTCTAGGAGAAACTCAAAGAATTTCCCTAGCATTTTCCAATGCCAGGAAAACCTCTCATAGATTCACATTCTTAAAAAAAAAAAAAAAAAAAAAAAAAAAAAAAAAAAAAAAAAAAAAAAAAAAAAAAAAAAAAAAACTGCCCTAGGGATATGAACATGAGTTGGTATTAGCACTATATTCCTAACTATCCTCCCAAATATCTAGCACCCTAAACTCTGTGCCTCATGAAATCATGCTTTAACTTATAGTGGTTTCGACTCATAAATGTAATTCATGTTCATCGATGATGATTTGAAAAATTAGAGGTATCCAAGAAAAGTTTTGAAGATGAAATTAAAAATTAACATTTTTGATCTGGGATTTAGATTAGCACTATATTCCTAACTATCCTCCCAAATATCTAGCACCCTAAACTCTGTGCCTCATGAAATCATGCTTTAACTTATAGTGGTTTCGACTCATAAATGTAATTCATGTTCATCGATGATGATTTGAAAAATTAGAGGTATCCAAGAAAAGTTTTGAAGATGAAATTAAAAATTAACATTTTTGATCTGGGATTTAGCTCAGTGGTACCACCACCTATCTCGCAAGTGCAAGGTCCCAAGTTCGACCTGCAGTACCAAAAAAGAAAAAAATTAACATTAGCATCTTCTTATCCCGATTACTAACTGTTGGTATATTTCCTCTTTTCTCTTTTTCTGTCCTCTATGTAAAAATTCATATATGACTCACTTAACTAAAATTTCATAATCATTTTTCTATTTTCCTAGTAATTTTTTGTCATAGGTATTTTAAATATCTTTTAAATTCAAATAATCAAGAAATTATTTTAAGGCATTGTTTTATTTACAAGTGCAGCTTTTAAAAATATTATTGTATGGGAACTTCTACTTTCACCATTGAAATAATATTCATTGATTACTTTAAATATATCTTTGCATGCATCATTGATTATTTCCTTAGGAATTCTATTTATAATCAATTATACATTCAACCTGTTTCTTAGAGTCACCTACGTACCATGCATTGTATTATAAATACTTGAAATGCAATAGTGAGTGAAAAATGTCATGAAATACATACTCAGTGGAAGAGAAAAAGGTCTAGACACTATACTAGTGCTAAATTAATAAGCTTGAAGTGTCATACTGAGAAACATTCTATGAATGAATCAATAGTATGCTATAATAGAAACTTATAAGTGTGGAGAAGAGAAAAAACAGTTTTATAGGAAATATTTCCTATGGTAAATCATGAAAATTAAACTGAAAAGTAAAGAATGGGAAGAAGCCTGTGAAACTTGATAGTGAATGCAGACCATTTCAACAGACAGAGCTCAAACCATATGTGCAGAGGCTCTGTCTTGGGTGATATTGCTAAGAAGCAGAGCCTGAAATAGGATTTCGGAGGCATGTGATTGGTTGAAAGTACTCTTTTTTTAAAGACCCTAAGTAGAGGAATGAAAATGAGTAGTAGGCAAAACCTGAGTGAAGATGTGCTCTCATGCTCTGGACTTGACCTGATCCATGCAGAATGGACTTGGGAGCTCTCCCTTCCAAGAACCTGTGCGTCACTGTGTCAGAAATTCACTAACTGAGGGCTTCATTGAAGAGATGCAATTTCCTATGAGAGGCAACTCCTGCCAGCCGCTATTAATTTTCCAAAGGAAGAAAGCATCTGTGAGGCAACATTCATAGGGATTGGAAAATGGAATCCCCATTAACCAGATCTTCTATGGGCTCTAAAGTAAAAGAAAGCTTAGGACACTTAAGGAAATGTTAGAGTTAGTATTGTTTAATGACAAGCCAGACAAGATTAGTCACACAAAACACAGCCATATTACTATTCTTCTAAATTGAATAGGTCAGGAATTTAGATTGGGCACCATAAAGATGGTTTATCACAGATCTTAGCTGGAAAGAGACACTCATTTACTGGGAGCTGGAATTATCTGGAGCCTTCTTTGCTTGCACATCTGGTAAGTGGAACGGATAATTTGAATTCCGTACCCAGCTGGAACTATCAAGCAGAGAACCAACATGTGAATTGAATTTTCACATGAATTGAGTTTCTTAAAAAAAAATTACAAATGACTTCTGAGAGGGAAATTTCAGGAAAGCCTTCAGAGCCTCAATATTTGCTATTGTCTAAATATTTGTATCTCTGAAAAATTGATATGTTGAAATCATAAATGCTCCTCATGGTGTTATTAGAATACGAGGCTTCAGGGAGGTGAGTAGATCATGGAAACAGAGCCCTCATGAATAAATGATGATGATAAAAGAGAACTCTTTGGACCCTCATGCAATATGTGGAAGTTGTGAGAAAACAGCTCTTCATGAGCCACAAGGCAGATGTTCACCACATGCAATCTACTGGCTCCTTGACCTTGGACTTCCCAGCTTCTACATTGGACAGAAATAAATCTTTGTTGTTTATAGGGCCTTGAATCTATAATATTAGGTTAGAGCAGATGAAATAGATTAAAACAATATTCTAAATTTCATATACTTTTCTAGTGTAGCCTCCAAGGCCACATGGCAATACTTCTACAATACATTATTGATTGAATATCCCAAATACAGGGGGTGGGAAACGACATATAGCTAACCTTCAATGAGAAAAAAGCAATAAGAAGTTTTCCTTTTTTTATAAACTACCACAGTAAATAGAGGGAAGCATAATTTAATATTAAATTAAACAGCTGGAAGGGCAGTTGATGGGAAGAGTACTAAAAAATTTAAATCTCACTTGTGGACATCCAGATTCATGATGGCAAATGAGCTAAAACAAGATGGACTCAAAGATATCCACACCAAAACAAATTAAAATCAATTTGTCAAAGGTCAAAGACAGAGTAGTTTGAAACAAACAAGAGAAAATGACTTGTAACATATGAGAACAATACAAAATATCAGATTTTTCAGTAAAAACTCCCAGGCCAGAAGAAAGTTACTGATATACTCAACGAGCTACAATTTTTTAAAAAATGTCAACCAAGAATATTACAATGGAAAAAATCCTGTCCTTCAAAATTCGATGAAAGATAAAGACTTTGCCAGATTTAAACAAGAAACAACAACAAAAACTAAGAGTTCATCACCAACAGTTTTGCCGTACAATATATTAGAGTTTCTTCAAGTTGAAATGAAAGAATACAATTGATAAGTACAAATTCATTGAAAAACTTAAGTGAAGATTTTAAATATGCACTTAGAATTATGTGCCTTGAGCACAAATAAAGTTATAATCGGGAGATACAAGTGACAGAAGTGATTAGAGAGGGGGGAGAATTAAAGCTGTAATTACTTGTTATTTAGAGATAAAAATATTTTTATGATCTATTTTTGTATCTTACATCATTCCAGAAATATAATATAAATTTATGGCTTCATTAGTAAATAGAGAGTGCTAGAAGCAGATATCTTGATTTTGCTTTCATTAAAAAGTAAGCATTTGGGCCAGGCACGGTGGCACATGCCTGTAATCCCAGCACTTGGGAGGCTGAGGCAGGAGGATCAGTATGAGTTTGAATCCAACCTGGGCTACATTGTGAGTTCCAGTCAGCCTCAATTACATAGTGAGACCCTGTCTCAAAAAACAACAACAACAACAAAAAGTAAGCATTTGGGGTGGAGGGGTTGATGACAGAGTATGGAAATGGGGAAAAATAAGAATCAAGAAATTATATAAAAGTACAAATCACCAATGATGAATGTCATCACATTGTACAACTAAAATGTACCAATAAAATTAATTTTTTAAATTACCCAATACTGTATACCTAACAAGTAACGATAAACTCAATGAAAAAACTAATAATAAAGGTACAAGATCCCCCCCAAAAAAATTACCCAATACCAAAAAACAGTAAGCATTCATAATCTTTAAGGTCAATCACTTTGGACTTATTGTTAAAGCAGTCAGTCTCTCTTGTCAATGTTTAAACTTGGTTTTTAAGTTACAATACAATATATTCTTTCCAGAATACAGTAACATATATATCACATCTAATATCAGTTACATTTGGAATTCTACATTTTCCTAAACATCATATATAGACTGTATCTCATTTTGCCATGGATCTCACTGGGAAGGCTTAAATATGAACACAGTTACTTTAGGAACTAGAGATAAAAACCTGTTGAAAACGCATTGTGTGTTATATCTAGTACCAGGATTATATGAAAATCAAAACACTGAATATTTAAAGATGAAAAATGTAGCTGTGAGTTTAAAAAGTGATTTAAACTTAAAGCAGGTAGACTCCCTTAAATGATCCTTTTGATCTAGAGGCTTCCAACTGCAAGTTATTTTAGCCCCTACACCACAAGAAATGGGCATCTTGTGGAGATCATTTTAGTTCTCAGAATTTTCAGGGAGAATGGGCAGAGGCCAGTGATTCTGTTAAACGCTGCGCAGTGCAAACAGAAGCCCTCTGCAATTAAAAAATTGAAATGTCAATATTTCTGAAATTAATAATCCTGACATATCAACTCTTGGGTTCAGAAATATTTTTCTTTTGATATTGCTTCTGTTTTTGTGCTGGGGATCAAACCCAGAGCCTCATAACAGCTATTCAAGCATTCTACTACTGATTCTATTTTATTAACTGAGGGGTGAGACACCATCCCTTATGGTTTTCTTTATATGTATTACCCTCAGTGTCTGGTGGATATTCATTATCAATTATTAAATGATTGTTGATTTATGATGAGAAAGAAAATATAAGGTGGAATATACAACAATATAAGCAGCTTCAAATAAAAATGGAAGGTAAGTAGAAACTAATAGACTTGATTAAGAAAGGCAGATTCTGAAATATGAAATTGAGAGAGAAAAAGAGTTATCAATGATCAGGAATTAGAAGTGGTCGCCAGGCATGGTGGTGCATGCCTGTAATCCCAGTACTTGGGAGGCTGAGGCAGGAGGATCTCTGTGAGTTTGACACCAGCATGGACTACATAGCGAGTTCCAGGTCAGTCTCAACTACATAGTGAGACCCTGTCTCAAAAAATAAAGGAATTAGAAGTGGTGCTTGAAGTAGACAAGTGTAAGGATATGTAATAAAGCACTAGATCAGAAGAAGCAAGAGGGCAAAGGAAGTGAATTACAGTAATGGTAAATGAAATTAAAGAGGATTTTGAAAGGTGATAAACAGCACTGACACATTATGAGATATGAATTGAAACAAATAAAAGAGAAGACTCCATCTGGGTCCTGTAGTATGTCGGTGTATATAATTAATACAAAATATTTGTTAATCTTATTTTAGATAATGTAAAAAATTCTATTCAAAAAAAGGCATTAGCATTTTGGAGACAGTTCTCATTTTCAAATTTAATGAAGGGATCATGTGCTTGTCAGCATTGTTTCAATATATTTTCACCAATAAATAAATACACACACACACACACACACAATTTCTATACCTATGTGTTGATCGGAACAACAGGAATGATGATGTAACTAGTGAAGTAATTGTAAGAAATGCATTGACATGACTGAGATCCACCCTGGGTTATATAAATTTTAAGTGATCATTTGTATTGTCAACTAAACCTAATACCAGAAAGAGGAATGGAAATTTGAATTCTCAACTTAACAATGCTTTTCTCTCCTAAAAACTCTGATTGAGAAATTAATAATAGGAATGAAGGAACTAAAATACTAACAAAAGCTTACTACTTCATTAAGTTATGATTATAATCTTAAATATTCAACATTGATTTGCAAACTTTGCAAGGCTTTGAAAAAGTTTATGATAAACTTTGTAGCTATATACTTATTCATATTTTTGAGTCCCAGAGAAATTCCATGTTCCCAAGCGAGGAGAGTGGTGTCATATGGTGAATGTATTCCTTTTTGTAATTTTTAAAAATTAATTTAATTGGTACATTATATATATATATACATTATATATATATA
>NW_022900951.1:29626645-29688878 GCF_012274545.1 Fukomys damarensis
CAAATTTGGGTCCTTGTGCTTGAGAGATAGGCAGTGGAACCACTGAGATAAATGCCTGGCCCACATCCAGATTCTCTTAAATGAATATAACTAAGTAAAGTGCAGTGTACAGAAATTAGAAAAACTAAGTATCCACTGAAATTAGTTTTATTCTACCTGGTGGAGATATAAATAACCATAATTAATTCCTATCTTATTTCATGTTACTTACAAAGCTATAATTGCAGCTCTGGTTGCCCTTTACCTCTAGTCTCAAAGTCTTTAGTAGAGGCTTTTCATGCTAACTTTCTTACTGTCACTTTCATTCAAGCCAAAGCATTTTTGTGAGCTACAGATGTAGTTCAATGGTAGCGCATATGCTTAGTGTGCACAAAGACCTGGGATCAACCTCCAGGATGATAAAGAAGAGAAAATGTTTCTGTTTATTATAAATATATATATATATGCATATTTGTCTATTGATTCCATCACAACACTATTGAGACTCAAAATTCTAATTTGAATTTTCTTATATGTCATAGTACTTTATAATTTTTGAATCCTATAAATATTGTGCATTTAACATATTGTACAATATGACATGGGCTTTGTTAATTTTTTCTTGAGTTTGTTGCTTTTATTTTATTTTCTCTTCTTCTACCCAAGCATGTGGATATAATACTTTAGCCCAAGTTAGTACAGCCTCTCAATAGGTTTCCTTACCTCCAGCATCTTACAAACCATTTCATATTACATGCTAATTTTAAAATAATCCTCTTGAAACTCCTACAAACTATAGTTGAGAATGCACAACCTTGTGTTTAAATCCCACGTTCATTTGAATTTATCTATCTTTGCAGGAGCATCTTCCATTATAATCTTCCAAGATGCTTGTGACCTATTAACTTGTCTCCTAAGGAATCCCAAAACATAGCATTGTTCATTTTTACCTTCTTTCTGAAGTTTCCCTTTTTCTCTATATTTAAACAAACCTTACCCATCCATAAAAGCCTTGCAAAAGCCTACTTCCTCCTTGTTCTTACTCTAATAATAGAACTTTACCAGTCAGAAGCCATATAATAGTCACAGGGAGAATCGATTAGTCCCAATTAATTCATTGTATTTATGAAGTTGTCTTGAAGACTCATAAGAAATAAGTAACTGAAGTGGTGCTCCCAGAATTAATATTTTTAAATGTGCATGGTTAATGAAAATTTAGAAATAACTATGCAGACAATATCAATAAAAGGAAGTGAGAAAATTATGTCAACTCAGGTTACTACCATAATGCTGTATCTTGCATTGGAGCACATAGGAACTCATTATTAAAGATATCAAAAATTATCGAATATGAGCAAAGAAAAAATGTGTTTTGTATTTTGTGAAGGACATATATTTATTTAACTATTCAATTCAGAGTTTGATTTTTTGCCCACAGTTTCTGCTGTGAAATTAAATCCTCATCAGTTTATTATTCTGATAGCACTCAAATATTTGTCATTGGTCAATGCTACCATTACCAGCTAGGGAAGCAACAAGAAAGCAATTCCTTGACTTGAGTAGAGTCAATATTTAGCTTCAAGGAGAGAAAGGGGAACAGAGTACATGCAATATACCTCAAACCTCTCCACTAATTGCAGAAAGGCCTTTATATATGATCTCACATGAACCTTGGTCCAAATCTCTTCAATTAGTAGATGTGAAGTAGTTTGTATGTTAAAATTTATGGACAAAAAGGGAAGCATAATATACATTACCATAGAATAATTCTGTTCTCAGTAATATCACCAAGACACTCTTTTGAAAGATCATTATCTTGCTTGCATCCAACCTTGACATTTTTTTTACAGCTCTCTGATTTATTGCAGCAGGACCATAGACAGAGTTAGATAATTGTACCTTCATCTCATGTGTCTGAAAACTCCTGTCTACCACTTCAAGGTCATATATGAAGTCATCAACTATTTATTCCCAGAGTCTGAGAAATGTAGTATTCTAAAAGAAAATTGGATAGCATCATGGATAGGTATTAATAATTCATACCTGAATGGGAAAAGATTCAGGAGCTATGAGAATTATCCTAAATGAACAGCCATTCACCCATGTTTTTTTCTCAGGAGAAGCAAAATCATGTGCATCTTTATAGTACAGCAGTGTCACTGTATAGTCAAAAATAGTGCATAGCTGATGTGCTCTGGATGTCATGGTTGAACAATCCCAGCTATATAAAAATAATAGCTCACAGTTTTTTAACTATGCAGCTATCCAAACAAGATTTAATTTACCACATTTAATCTTCACAAATAAATCTGTGATATACGTAAGCTTTTTTTTTTCCTTCTGAAAAGCAGAAATAAAGCAGCCAAATAATTTGCCCAGGGTCATGACATATAAAGACACAAAGCTTAAATTTAAATCTAGGTATCTGGATACTAGAAGCTTTCCCTGATTTATTCTGCAGCATGCTCCCTTCATAAGATATGGGTACAGGTGGGCACATTCAATAGCAATACCCTACTCATCCATAAGAATTTTCATCGAAATATATGTGGAGAAATGACATAACATTGTCCAGAGTCTATCAAATCAGAGAATTAGCAAACTTAGATGTCAACCTCCTGGTTTGTCTACAGGTTACCCATTAATCTGATTCATTTATTTATCCCCTGAATTCTAGGGCACAAAATTTACAAATTGGTTGTTCTCATTTTCAGAAGTGGGGGAGTGTTGGTCCACTGAATGTGATAGTGCAAAATAGACCTGATTTCTCACCCACAGAACCCTGTCTAAATTGAACATATTAATCAGATTTTATAAACAGAGCACCCAGATTTCATAGGATATGCACTTACAGAGGACCTTGTTCCAAAAGTTCATTGGCTTCAATTCCCAGCTACATAATGTTACTACAAGATTTCATCACAAATAAATGATAAATATTTGAGGTGGTTCACAAGCTAGCTACTCAGAATTCATCATTACATATTGATACATGTATTAAAGCATGGTACGCTACCCTATAAATATACACAATTATTCCATGTTAATTCTTAAAGCCTCTTGGGTTCTCTACTTCCTATATGAATTCTGAAAAGCCCAAACATTTACATTGTTGACAAACTAGCAGCTCAAAATATAATTCACAGCCAAAATGATCACAAATTGACAGCATATTTTGAAATAAATTCTTTAGAATACCCAAGTACTTCAAAAACTTGCTAAACTTGCTAGAGTCCACTAACATGAAATAAATATAAACTAAAATTTCAGATTTCAGTGGAAGGTGGAGGTCCGGGTCAGCCATGCAGAGCTCCCGTCCTTGCTCTGGCCTGCATCAAGCCAACTGGTGAGGACTGCTTAGCTGCACGGACACCTCTGCAACATCCACATACCTCACACATCCCACATCCCCAGCCCCCCCCCCGTGCTCTCAGGACTCCTGACTGTGCCAGTTCTTGGATCCACTCTGCAGAGGCACAGGAGGTCATAAAGGTCATTTATCTGAACTCCAGAAGATAGAACAGAAGTGAACAACTGCAACAAAGGCACATCAGATCTCCATAGTTGATAATTTGGAGAGATCACCACCTTTCGGCAGAACTTTGAATATCTTCAGGGAAAAGGCAGAGGGAACCTGTACTAGAACTTTGTGGAGTTCAACCCTGCTAGAGGTCAGGGAACTCAATTTGAGACTTGCAGCCTGAATTCAGCCTGAATCTCAGGGGTCAGCTGCAGGCTAGCTGAGACTAAATGATTTACTTCTGCATACTTCTGCAAACATTGTCTATTGTGATAGCAGAGATAGAGTCTGAAAAAGGTCCTTCAAATTCTTTTTCTACTTTATTTTCCTCATTCCATTCTGCAAATTCTTTCTATTTTCTATCTTCTTTTTCCAACTCAGTCTCTTGCTCCCCCATATTATTCTTCATCTCCCTTGCTGTTCCTCTTCCTGCCCTAACTCAGATTTCTCCTTATTTGTTTTTTGTTGTTTCTTTATTTTCTTTTCTTTGCTCTTTTTCCTTAACCCAAGGGTCACTAGTTTCAAAGGAAAGTGAGCCCCTATTACTATTAAGTGGTTATATTCTTGTCCTTATTCTTGCACTCTGTCTTTCCCACTTGTCTACAACAGTTTCCTAAAGTTTATGTGGTCATCCTGTGTCCTCTGCTTCACCTGAAACCTTCTCTAATTCTACCTATCTATTCCTCTCATCCTAGCTATGTTTAAGCACCCATCTTAAAGGGCAAAGTTGCTATATTGAAGAGTTTATTCACTGTAAACATATTTTGGGCTGCTCCTTGATTTTGAATTAATTCACATGGTTTAGAGGTGATAGCTTAATCACTACAACAAATGGTAAATTTGTAAGCTGTGCTTGATCCTATTGAGATGCTGATTATATCAATTGGGCTAAAGGGTTGTGATTGATTTAATGAGTTGTCCTTTTGGATATTATGAAAATGAGAGTGTCTATGAGTCATTAGAGACTCAAAATCTAAAGCACAACTATATCAGGAAAATTTAAGTAATAACACAGGAATTAAACCAAGGACAAGCCAACAACAAAAATAAAAATGAAAAAACACTTAAGCAAGACACAAAGACAGACTTCCAGTTCACCAATGGCAAAGTCTAGGAGAAACAAGGTTGAAAAGTCTGACAGTCAACCACCAGGACACCCTGAACTCATAGCACAGGAAGTAACAAAACAGATCAATCAGGCTCTAGAAAAATTCAAAACAGATATAATTTCCCAGGTAACTGCACAGATGGTTAACACAATGAAAGACATGAAAAGAGACTCTAGAACAGAAACTGACAAAAAAATAGATGAGCTCAGGACCATGATAGAAGCCATGAAGGCCCAGCATAAGAAAAAAATGGAAACCATGAATGCCCAACATAGGAAAGAAAAGGAATCCATGAAACAGATTCAAACAGATTTCCAGGACATTAAAAACTCTATTGACAGTTTTCACAGCAGGATAAATGAATGTGAAGACAGAATTTCAGATATTGAACATAGGATCAAAATAACCCTGAAAAGATAAGGTCTCTTAAAAACAGTAAGGGATCATGAGAAATCGATCCAACACTCCTAGATGATGCAAAGAAAAAGAATATAAGACTGACAGGAATCCACAAAGTAGTAGGAGAAAATACGAATGACTTAAAGAAGCTGTTCACAGAATTAATGACAGAAAACGTCCCAGACAGAGGGGAAGAATTTGACATACAGATAAGTGAGGCATATAGGACTCCAACTAGCTGTGATCAAAAAAATCTACACCAAGACATATAATAAGCAAGATCCCAGAAACCAAACAGAAGAACAAAATATTACAACCAGTAAGAGAAAAGAAACAAATCACATGCAAAGGGAAGCCCATCAGAATCACAGCAGACATTTCAACACAAACCCTCGGGTCAAGGAGAGCCTGGAGTGAGGTATTTCAAGTCCTAAAAGAAAATAGCCTCCAACCTAGACTGATGTATCTTGCAAAACTCTCTTTCTTTCTTTTTCTCAGCTTTAATTGAGTTTATTGGTACATTTTAGGGATACAGTACAGGTACATTCATTGTTGGGATCTTGTACCTCTACATGACAAGCCTTGATTCTCATTTTTTTCCCCTTACCTCTGCCCTCCTTTCACCCCCTCCTCCCCTCCCCATCTACAAACACTTTATTTTCATCTTTTCATTCTCTTTCAAATGAGATGGGGAAATAAGATATGTCCATGACAAAGAACATCTGAGAAACTTCATAAATACCAAATGAGCACTACAAATAATTCTAAACAATATCCTAGAACAAGACAATGAAGGTCACAACATCAGGAGGCTCAACAGTGCAAATCAATTAGGAAAGGTAAGAAACTAAAGGGGGAGGATTAAAAAGAGCCAACAACAGGACAAAAACAAGACAATGATAAGTTAGTACATATCAGTTATAAACATCAATGTCAATGGCCTCAACTCACCAATCAAGAGAAATAGACTGGCAGAATGGATTAAGAAGCAAAATCCAACAATATGTTGTATACAAGAAATACACCTAGTGCAAAAAAAGCTCATACACGAAAAGTGAAATGATGGAAAACAGTTCTCCATGTGACGGGAGCCCTGAAAAAAAGCAAGGGTAGATATCTCATTCACAGACAAAGTAAATTTCAAACCAAAACTGATTAAGAGAGACAAAGAAGGGCACTACATCCTTTTAAAAGGAACAATTCAAGAGGAAGAGATGACAATCATAAATATATATGCACCAAATATTAACGTCCCCAACCATATAAAACAAATATTAAGCAACATGAAAAACCAAATAAGTACAAACACAATTGTAGTGGGGAAACTAAACATCCCACTACCACAAATAGATCATCTAGGCAAAAAATCAACAATGAAATAAATACTAGAACTGAACCAAGCTTTTCAATATATGAATATAACAGACATCTATAGAGTGTTTCACCCCACAAAATCAGAATATAATTTATTTTGGGCTGCACATGGGTCATTCTCCAAGATATACCACATACTAGCTCATAGAAAAGGTTTGAATAAATGCAAAGGAATCAGTTGTTCCCTGTATATTATCAGACCATAGTGCAATTAAGCTGGAAATCAATAGTATAAGAAATGATAGGAACTTCACAAACACAAGGAAATTGAACAACACTCTCCTGAACAATCAACGGGTCACAGAGGAAATTAAAAAAGAAATTAGACAGTTTTTACAAATAAATGATGATGCCAATACAACACACAGGAATCTATGGGACACAATGAAAGCAGTTCTACGTGGAGAATTCATGGCAGTGAATGTCCACACTAGGAAAACAGAGCGAGCTCAAATAAGCACCTAATGATGAAAATTACATTCCTAGAAAAAGAAGAGCAAGATAAACCCAAAGCTCGTACAAGAGAGGAAATTATAAAGATTACAGCAAAAATCAATGGAATGGTAACTAAGAAAATGATACAAAAAAATCAATGAATCAAAGAGTTGGTTTTTTGAAAGAATAAATATCAATAAACTCTTAGCTAACCTTGTCAAAAAATGAAAGAAAAGGCTCAGATCTGGGCAATTAGGAACAAAAAAGATGAAGTCCCAAAAGATCAAGCAGAAATCTAGAGGATGGTCAATACCTACTTTGAGAAACTCTACTCTAATAAAATATAAAACACAGAAGAAATGGACAGAGGTTTTGGTACTTATGAATTATGAAAGTTGAAGAAGATTAAAGAATTCTAAACACTCCAATTACAGTCAGTAAAATTGAAAATGTAATTAAAAGTTTACCAACAAAGAAAAGCCCAGGTCCTGATAGAGTCACTGCTGAATTTTACAAGACATTTAGAGAAGAACAAAAGCCACTACTCTTTAAATTTTTAAGGAAATTTAAAAGTAAGCAATACTTCCAAATTCATTCCTGGAAGCAAGTGTTACTTTGAATCCCAAACCAGGGAAAGACCCAACTGAAAAAGAGAACTACAGGCCAATCTCCTTAATGAACATAGATGCAAAACTCTCTAATAATATATGGGCAAAAAGAATAGAAAGGGTCATCAAGATCATACATCCTGACCAAGTTGGATTTATTCCAGGGATTAAAGGATTTTTCAACATACATGAATCAATAAATGTAATACATTATATGAACAGAGTCAAGGGCAAAAACCGTATGATCATCTCGATAGATGCAGAAAAAGCATTTGACAAAATTTGACACCAATTTATGATTAAAACCCTGCAAAAAATGGGAATAGATGGTCTATATCTCAACTTAATAAAGGCTATCTATGAAAACCAACAGCCAACATCATACTTCCTGGCCAGAAACTGAAAACCTTCATGTCAAAATCAGGAACAAGACAAGGATGTCCACTACCGCCACTCCTCTTCAATATAGTTCTGTAAATATTAGCCACAGCAATTAGACAAGAAAAAGAAATTAAAGCAATAAAGATAGGAAAGGAAGAAGTTAAACTCTCATTATTTGCTGACAACATGATACCCTACATTGAAGACCCCAAAAATTACACCAAAAGACTTCTAGACTTAATTGACACTTTTAGCAGAGTAGCTAGATACAAGGTCAACACTCAAAACTCAATAGACTTCTTGTACACAAATAACAGACTCACTGAGAGAAAAATTAGGGAAACAATGACTTTCAACATAGTATCCAAAAAAACTGAAGTAACTAGGAAGCAATCTAATGAAAAAAGCAAAAGAGCTCTACACAGAAAACTATAGTAATCTGAAAAAAAGAGACCTAAGAGTAAAATGGAAAGATATCACCTGCTTCTGGGTATGAAGAATCAACATAGTGAAAATGGTCATATTACCAAAATTGCTATACAGATTTCATGCAATGCCAAGTGAAATTCCAACACTACATTTCACAGAAATAGAAAAAAAGAATACAAAAATTCATTTGGAACCATAAGAGACCTAGAATAGCAAAAGCCATCCTAGGCAACAGAGACAAGGCAGTGGGTATAACAATTCCCAATTTGAAACTATACTACAAAGCCACTGTAATAAAAATAGCATCGTAGTGGCAAAGAAAAAGACCTGAGGATCAGTGGAATATATTGTAAGATATAGAAACAACTCCAGATGCACACAGCTACCTCATGTTTGACAAAGGAGCTAACCATCCTCATGGGAAGCAAGACAGCCTGTTTAATAAATGGTGCTGGAAAAACTGGAATTCAACCTGCCAAAGATTAAAAGTAGACCCTTATCTTTCACCATCTACTAAAGTAAAATCCAAGTGGATTAAAGATCTAACTATTAAAAAAGAGACACTAAATTTTCTGGAAGATAATTAGGCAGAATTCTAGAAGACATTGGCATAGGAAAAGACTTTATAAACAAATCTTCAGTAGCATGGGAAAATGCAGAAAGAATCAACAACTGGTATCTCATCTCATTAAAAAGCTTCTGCATTGCACAAGAAACCAACAACAGAGCTAATAGACAACACAAAATGTGGGAAAAAAATTTTACCAGCTGCTCCTCAGACCAAGGACTAGTATGTAGAATATATAAAGAACTCAAACAAATCAGGACCCCCAAATATGAAGACCTGATTCAAAAATGGGCATCTGAAATGAACAGATATTTCTGGACAAATAAGTAAAAGAATCAAATAAATATATGAAAAAATGTCCCACATCACTGGTCATTTGAGAGATGAAAATGAAAAGAACACTGAGATTCCACCTCACCCCAGAAAAAATGGCTGCTATCAAGAAATCAATCAATAACAAATATTGGCAGGGTTGTGGGGATAAAATAATTCTTCTCCACTATTGGTGAGAGTGCAAACTGGTGCAACCACTATGGAAATCAATATGGAGATACCTCAAAGAACTAAGATTAGAAGTTCCGTTTTACCCAGCCATATCTCTGCTTGTTATCTTTCCAAAAGAATTAAGAGAAACATACTACAGTAATGTACGCTCACCCATATTTATAGAGGTACAGTTTGTAATAGCTAAAACTTGGAAACAACCCAATTTCCCATCAGTTGGAGATTGGATAAAGATGTGTTTTTTCTATAAAGTGGAATACTGCTCAACCATAAAGAATGAGAAATTAGAGAAATTCATAGGAAAATCGATGCATATTGAGGTCATATTCTTAGGTAAAATAAATAAGTCGCACGTGTAAATACCAAATAGTTTTTCTGGTGTGAAAAACTAAAATTGTAAATAAGATCCAAATGGTGTAATTCACAATGCGAAATGGGAAGAAAAGGGCTAAAGGTGTAGGTGAAGTGGGAAATGTAGGGGAAAGGAAATAAGGGAAAAGAAAAAAATACGAGAAAATTTAAAAATGGAAATAATGTTTTTGTAAATAGTGAAGGAAAGTGGGGGTGAAGGGAGGGCAGGGGTATGGGGAAAAAATGAGAAGCAAGACCTGTCATGTAAAGGTACACGATCCCAATGATGAATGTAAGTGTACTGTGTATCTAAAAAGTACCAATAAACTCAATGAGAAAAAAATTTCAGAATATTCAGCAAATAATAATAATAATAATGAAAATACTATTTAACAGAATTAGTTAGATACCTCTAAGTATATGCTAAAAAGTACATAACCTTAGGGAGTTAGAAAAATGAAAATTTTTAAATTAAAATACATTAATTGGGCCGCGAATTTAGCACAGTGCTGCAGGACACCTGTCTAGCAAGCACAAGTGTCTGAGTTCTGAGTTCCATCCCTGGTTCCCCCCAAAAAATATTAATTAATACACTTACTGAAATTCAGGACAAAAAATGAAGATAAGCAAAAAAGCAGAAATGAATAAAGCAAGAATTAAAAATTGAATTAAAAAATTAAAATGGAAAATTGTGTTTCACTTTTGATAATTTTTTACTTTTGTATTTATGACTGAATAATATTTTAGTTCTTTGCTAGCTACTTATCCAAAATAGGATTACTATCTGAATATAAGAAAAACTAAAAAAAAAAACGAAAGAAAGAAAAAGAAAAATTAACCCTCAGCAAAACAACCCAATCAAAAATGGGTAAATGAATTTAGATATCTATTTCTCAAAAGAAATGACCAGTAAGTATATTAAAAATGTTCAATATCGTTATCCAGTAGGGAAATGCAACTACTTTAAGATTCCATCTCACCTCAATCAGAATGACTATCTATAAGAACATAAAAAGCAGCAAATGCAGGCAAGGTTGTGGGGAGAAGGATATCCTCATACATTGTTGGAGGAAATGTAAACTAGTACAACTCATATGGAAATCAATATGTGGAGACTCCTCAAAAAAAAGAATAAAAATATAATTTGATCCATACATACCAATCCTGTGTATACTCTCAAAAGAATTAAAACAGCATACTGTAGCATTCAGACAACTCAATTCAAATTCCAACATTGTCTCTATAATTTTATGACCTTGGACAAGTCACTAAGTAAGTACTGTATAGGTATAAAAAGGAATGAGGAAATTTTCTATGAACTTTAAGAAATATAGTGACATATCTTAATATTACAATATGGTATAGTATTTAATACTACAATTTCAGTATATTATTTTTAAGACTAAACAACAAAGTATAGAATATTGTACAGATTAATATGGTGCTATGGATTAGATATGGTCTGAGAATATCATCTGAGGGTTCATGTTTTTAAATTTCATCCTCATTGTTAAAGGGAAGAAACTTGTTCCAAATATAGTGTTGAAAGGGAATGTCACTTGGAAGGTAGTCAGAATTAGAAAAGACATCAGCGTAGAGGCCTTGTGAATGAATCTTGGTGACTTCATTAGAAGAGGGAAATCAGAAGACACAAGTGTGCACTGTCCGTCTCTTACCATGTGATGCAGGATATGACCATGTGATACTCTGCACCACCCAGGGATTCTACAAAGGAAAAAGGCCATCACATCTGGTTGTCGTGGTACAGGATTTAATCCTAGCACTCCGATAGACTGAGACAGGAGGAGCACACATTTCAGTACAGCCTAAGCAACATAGCAAATTAGCAAGACTCTATCTCAAATATTTTTTTAAATAATTAAGAATGGCCTGGGCATATAGCTCAGTTTGAAGGCCCTGGGCTTAATCTGGAGAGAGAGGTGGGGGAGAAAGGAGGAGGAGGAGGAGGAAGGGGAGGGGAGGGGAAGGAAAAGGAGAGAAGGGAAGGGAAGGGGAAGGGGAAAGGAAAAAGAAAGAGATGGGAGGGAGGGAGGGAAGGAGGGAGAGGGAGATGGGAGAGAGAGAGAGAGAGAGAGAGGGAGAGAGAGAGAGACAGAGAGAGAGAGAGAGAGAGAGAGAGAGATTTGACTTCAAATTTCCAAAAATATGAGCCAAAATACGTCTCTTTGTAATTCTTCTAGTTTGTGGTATTTTTGTCAATAGAAAATAAACTTATACACAAAAGTTACAACCAATAAACTCATCAGAAAGTGAAAATATCCTAAGCTGATAATGCATTTAGTACTCTAATCTACCAAACATCAGAGTTTAGCAATACATTTGACTGTAGAGTTTCTGTTGTTAATCCTGCTGATTACACGGCTGATTATATGGAAGCTGTGACTCGCTGTTGTCACTCGGTATTGCGATAAAATATTAAAATTCAACTCTCAAAGTATTATTTCTACTGACAGTTTCACTTTTCCATCATCATAAAATCAAAAAATTATGTCAGATTATAAATTAGGGTTAATTTGTATATAGCATATTTTATATATGTAACAGCAAGTGTTAACACCTCTATGTATCTCTGTGTATGTTTTGGTGTTTTGTTTGCATTTGTACATACAGCAACAGTTACCTCCCTATGACCTAACACTGGGAATAGAAAAGGTGCAGTTGTGAAAATGGTCTTTGTTCTATATATTATGTGTCAAATAAGATGCATTACATATTCAAAACACATTAAATACAACTTAAAATTACATTTGAAATTATAAATAGAAAAAAAACATTGAGATCAATTTTTACATTATATTCAGTCTTTTCCAAGCATCCTCATGATGCAGTCCAAAATTTCTGTCACCTTATGCTTCAGATTCTGAAGGAGGCCAAAAGTTCTTAGCATTCAATTACTTATCCTCATGCTCTAATAACAAATCACTTTAAGAAGTGAGAAACTTCACTTGTATTCATGCCAAAACTCTAGTAGCATTCCAGAAACTGCATGCCACCTTTCTGATTGTCAAATATATGCATCAGCCTCCATTGTAAGGGCCATGATATTTAAAGAGATATTCAATACATTTGATCTCTTCCATATGCTTACTTTATAAAGAAACTGATCTCCATCCTGTTTTTAAAAAAGATTAGTTTTTTAAAAAGCCAACTTCGATCTTTAGAGCCTCTAATTTTTTAACATGCTCAGCATATTGTAATAATAAAGCCCAGCTATCATAGGCTGAACTTATGAAACCAATTATAAAATTCATAATATAAATGATGTGGTCATTATTTATATATATCTATATATATAATTGTATAGACAATTTTAACATGCATCACATTTTATATAATTCACTGATATTACTGAACACATAGAATGTCACATTAGTTAAAACACCAAGAGAAGGTAGAACACCTCATAACGAGGATTCCCACAACCACAAAACTTTAGTCATTAACCAGCAATTAGAACTCACCAAGTTAATTAAACGGTTACATAAAGCATTTTCTTTTACATAACACTCTAACTGGAAAACTAGAGTCACCCAAGGACAATATTTAATAATTTAATTCCAAATATATATATGTGTATATGTATATATAATCAGAAGGAGATGCTTATCTCAATTATGCTGTAGCTTTCAATAACTTCTTTCAGTCCTATATTCTCTTTGATAGGATAGCAAGTAACTTGATGATAAAGGCTATGTATGTTCGTTGACAATTATTTTCCTTCTACCAAAGACAGATGCTACATAGATACATTTCAATGATGTAATTAGTGGATGTTTTTAAGGATTCTAGCATTTGTGACAGGCATCCGAGAATCCTGGATACCTCTAAGAAAAGATTGTCCTGAGTTTGATCACAAATTAGCTTGATAGCCATATGGCACATTATTCCTTCACTTGCCTTTCTCTCACATCAGACCTGTGTATTCCTCAAAAGGTACATTTCTCTGCCTTCTATTCACCATGTTAAAATCTGTTTAATGTGCTGATTCTAGAAAAGTTGCTTACAAGTGCCATCTTAGCCAAATTCATCAACGTACTTCCTTGAATTATGCCATATCAGTAGAAATACTACATAAAGAATTCTAGTTAAGATAATACGATTCAAAACCCATATCATATTATTCCTGTAAATTCATGTATAAAAAGTTGCTAAATGTCTCCACCCCAAATCCACAAATTCTCATGTCTCCTGACTTTTCTTGCTGCTATTTTGTGCAAGATCAACTATAAAACTATCCCATCCAAAACAAGTTAAAAACTGAAGGAGCTACAGGACATGTATTGATTCCTGTGATACATCTTTTTCTATGCAAAAAAACAACACAAACTCTGTCCTAATATACCTAGATCACAAGGATAATGAGTTTACTTTATTAGATACATACAACGTCCATCCATCCCAAAGGCTGAACTCCATTCAAAATGATAAAATTAAGAGCCTTTGGAGACAATTCTTTTAATCTCTCCTAGCTATTCCTACTCATAGATCTCTACCTACCTTCCATCTTATATGTTTGTATTCAGTTACCAACAGCCCAACATAGAATGCGATGAAGGACAAGTTTTTGTATATAAATATGAAATGATAGCCTACTGGATTCAAAACCAGTGTGACATATGAAACAACGGGAAGCTGGTAAAACCAGACTGGCCAGGGTTTCATCAATGGACTATCTGTACCATTCTGACTAAAATGAAGGAGATTAAGGGAGTGAGGCTTCCAACTCTATCCCAAGCTTCTTAAAGCCATAAATATGTGTGTGTGTGTGTGTGTGTGTGTTTGAAGCATTTAACAAGCATTGTGCCATTTTCTCTCTGCTTCATTTTTTAATTAATTTTCATCAAAATTCATATTCCTGCTCCAATAATCTTGATCTCTTACAATTTTTGTCAATGAGAATTTTTGTGTGGTATCTCTTAACTCACACAGCACAATCTAGAGATTACATATCATAAAAAGAAAGCTGTATTTCATCTCCTGGACTCCAGAAATAATCTTGATTAGGCTGCTTTTCAGGGCAGAGGTCAATATTGAGCAAATTGAATGATCCTTTTAGTATATTATTAATGTTCTGTGTAAAAGAATCATAATAATATGAAAATAGAAATGAAATAAGCAATTTAAATATAGTTCTGAAGATCACACTTGAATATATTTCAAAATATAAGGTTTTTTTATTTAATAAAAATGATTATTTCCTTAAAATCCTCAAATATCCACATAGAGATTTCAGTTTTACCTAACTTATCAAAATTTTAAAAATACTCAAGTTATAAACTTAATATTCCAAAAGTGTTTCAAAGACATGAAAAGTATTTATAGAATGGAATCTAAGGGAATCTATGATCTAAGCCAAGTGAGATGTGTGTTCATAGCACCCAAGGAAAATTAATTAAATATTTATATGAATGGCTATGTAAAATACATACCTGTCATTCAGTGTCGAGTTTCCACATACAAAGATATTAATATATGAACATAAATGCCAAATTCTTAGCAAAAAGCAAAATGTACATACATATGTTCTAAGTTCTATCATGAGTTTACCTGCAATTAATATGCGAAATAACCATACAAAAATGCCATCATTCTCAGATAATAGGAAGATTTACTCCTATTTATTGTTCCCAAGTGTTTTAAAGCAATCTTAAAATGATTTTGTTATGATTATATTGCCAGTAAGAATATCTTCCACAATTTAATATTACAATAAAGTATATAATAACAATAGTTTAGATGCTCTGTTCTTGGTAGTCCTTTCTATTCTTCCACAATGTCAACTATGTAAGTTGTGATTGAAATACAACATGAGTTTAATTCTTTGGAAATTATTGCAGTAAAGGACACGTTGCCATTAATTCTTCTCAAAATACTCCCCCTTACATCTCAAACGCATCACATTCTTTTTGTCACTTTCTGGAAGTCATTTTCATGAGTGTCTTTAATTGCACTGCTAAGACAACCTTGATGTCCTGAATAGATTTAAAACATTTACTTTTCATGGTCATTTTTATTTCAGAAGAGCCAGAAATCACATGGTGCCAGATCGGGTGAATAAGTTGGATGTGGACACCCCCATCATTGTTTTTTTTGTATGAGCCTACCTTTCTGTAGGATGTCATTAGGTAGCAGTGCTCACCTTATTTTTAATCACAGTATATAAAGACACAAAAGATGACTTCCAGACTGCTTCAGAAAGAACCATGGAATAAATGCATTCAAAGAGAGGATGAGTATTTTTAGTGGGATTAATGGCACTGTATTTTACTGTAATGAATTTTTAAAGCATTCACTGTATTTTTCTATCAATCTTTTTGTTTTTATTGGTTTGTTTGTTTGTTTGTTTGTTTTGAGACAGGGTCTCACTATGCAGGTGAGAATGACCTTGAACTCACTATGTAGCCCAGGCTGGTTTTGAGCTCACAGCGATCCTCCTGTCTCAGCCTCCTGAGTGCTGGGATTAAAGGCATGCACCACCATGCCCAGCTTTTCTATCACTCTTGTGTAAGTTCACAAATATCAAAAGTTTATAGAGTCGAGAATACTGTTTTAAAATAACGATATTTTTTTCTTTCTTTCCAAGAATGGAAAAAGCCCATCTTTTATGTTTTATTTCAGCAGGTATTATTTTAAAATGCTAAAGGAGTAGGGGAAGTGGGAAGGGTAGGGGAAAGGAAAGAAGGAAAAAGAAATAATATGAGAAAAGGAAAAAACGGAAACAAAGTCTTTGTAAATAGGGAAGAGTGGAAGGGGTGAAGGGAGGGCAGGAGAATAGGGAAAAAATAAGAACCAAGATACATCATGTAAAGGTGCAAGATCCCGATGATAAATGCAACTGTACTGTATACTTAAAAATACCAATAAACTTAATTTAAAAAATATATAACACATATTTCATAAGACAGTTTAACATATAGTTATTAGAGAAATACAGACCATTCAAATAAAAAATACTTATCCATATCTGAACATCTTCCTCAAATTATTCTGATATTTTGGTAATAATTTCCTTTTGGTCATTAACATTTTATTGCCAATGATATATCACTAACTGATATTTCATTTATATTGTAGTAAAATACAGGGTATGTGTTGCTTTGTGTCCTGTTTTATTTGATATTTTTTGCTACAGTTCAACAAGTGGTGTGCATCTGTATAGTTAATTCATTTTCATTGAGGAATATACTTCATTTTCATCGTATTTCAAAGTATTCATCCATCCTACTGTCATTATTTTTCACATTTCCATGTTTTTGGGTGATTAAATTGAATGTTTTGAATATTCTCTGTGTGACTATTGAGTACATATAAGCACTTAGTTCCCCAGGGTAGCACTAATGTAACTGTCTCCATTGACTGAAATGTTTTATTTTCATTGTACAATAGCCAGTCTCTGCTTGTGATAACTGAGCATTATGGATAGTAAAAGGGAACAAATTTTAAATTATATTTTGCTTCATTAAATATTTTTATTTTTCTATTTTGAACAATTTCTTCCTATTTCACAATATCTATTATACATTTTGTCTCTTATTTACACTTACAGTTTCTCACACCAAAGAGACAGTGCAATATTTACACGTGTGTCTGATTTATTTCACTTAAGAGAACGGTCTCAAGGTGCATCCATTTACCTAGAAATGTCTCAAGTTTATCCTTCTTTATGGCTGAGTTATATTAAAATTCAACTTACATTCAAGTAGATATATGTGGCGATTGCCTACCAACAGATGGCACAGATTAACATGACCATTATTTTAGCATTAATAAATATAAGAGTCAAGGGGTAGAATAACTACTCCCAATTGGACCAGGATGATTCAAAAAATGAAAATAAAAATTTAAGACTTTAAACACTTATCTCAAATTACATTCCAATGAACAAAGTTTTTATGTCAGCCTTAGAAATAGGCTTGGTGGGGCTGGAGATGTAGCTCAGTAGTGTCACCACCTGCCTCCCAAGTGGAAGGTCCCAAGTTTGACCCCCCCACCCTATCAAAAAGAAAAATGCGTGGTGGCCCACACCTGTAATCCCAGCACTCTGGGAGGCTGAGGCAAGAAAATCCCAAATTCAAACTCAGGTATGACAAGTCAGTGATTTAGTTAGACCCTGTAACTAAACAAAACAACCAAACAAAATGGGGGTGGGGAATATAGTCAGTGGCAAAACATGGGGCTCAATCTCCAGTATTTGCAAAAAATTAATATTTTACTTATTGTGACATCAAATGCAACACCTCTGAAATTAATCATATGTAGGATTGCAATGAAATCTTAATTCACAGATTGCCAAGTTTTTGATATGAAATTTACAGTATCAATTGGAAAGTAGTGGGACTTTAGAAATTCAAATGTGGATTTCTTGAAAAATAAAGATCAAAAAGACATTAAAAAAACTTTAAAACTTCCAAGTTTTTCTCATATTCCCTTGCTATAGGATTCTTCTGACTCTGAAAAGCCTAGGCTTTACATATGTTAATGACATATAATGAGATCAACTAAGGCAGCTGTATGGCAAGCGGATGTATACTCTCCTTAAACCCCTTCACTACTATCCTCTTACTAACTCTAGAGCTATATATAGAATTAGACAAAGCAGTGTTCAGGAGGACAACTGCTAAGTCAAACCCCGGAAAAAAATAGTTCATATTCCCAAAGTGTTTCAGAAATGTGGAAAATACTTGCAAGAATAGATTGTAAGAGAATTCTTGGTCTAAGCCAAGCATAATATTATAAATTATTGAGCCAAGCTGTATTTGATATAAACATAGCTACCAAAGTTTTAAGATCAAATATGTTAAGGTAACCTGGAAGCAGCTATATGAATTTATTTGGTTAGGCCATTGAAATTTGTACTTGTGAAGCTTATATTAAATGATTTTGAGACACTCAATCTCTTATGGCATACTGCGGAGAAGGAAATACAAAGGATTAGGGAACTAAAAATGTTGCAGCAGACTCACATACCTCCTACATATCTACTCAAACCATTGAGAAATACCAAAGGCATTTCCTTCACTGAGGTTTTATCTACCTTCAGATGGGAATACCACCTTCATGTACATATTCTATGACAACTCTCTTTTGTAGGGCCCTGCAAACTGTGGGAGATTCCACCGTTTTATTACTTTCCCAAATTCTGTAGTGTTGACAGCAATTCAGAGTGACAAATGCCTGGAAATGATGTTTAACCTTCAGATAAAAAGTGGGAGCATTTAACAAAATGGGCAGCAGAAACAACATACTAAATACAATATTTTGATCTATGGGGTCTTTGGTAGTAGCTCATTATACAAAGAAATTTTATAGGTAGGCAGTCTACAAAAACATTACTTCGTTTTTATAACAGAAAAAATGCCTAGGTCTTATAACCAGAACTTGGTCTCGAGTTACCAAGTTTGAGTCACTCCATTTCTAGACTTAAACCAGTTCTCAAAACTGAAGACTGAAAAAGAGGTCAGGTTTCCTCATGGAGGAGCCCTGCTTTGCTGTGAATCTTTCTTTAAACCTTTCCAATGTGGTCTAAAGTCATTTACAGAGGCCACTACATATTAGAAAAAAGAAATAAAAAGATTTTTCAGGATTAGCAGGCATTGAAATGAATTGGTAATAATTTCTCACTCCCTACTATTAGTTAAATATAAACATGCTGATCAGGTGATAAAAGTAGAATTGAGCTAAGTCAATCTCACATAGGGCCAGTAGAGCAAAATCTCAACTTGTAATTATTTTTTCCAGTTCCTGAATGTGCATTTGTCTCTCTGAACTATGGACGACTGTCAGCATAGAAAGAGCTAAATGCACGCCTCCTGTCTTCTTTTCACCACCAGGAAAATAAACCAAATGCACTTTTGATTCCCAGAGAAAACTGCTGAGATGAATCATACCATCAAAGACTTGAAAAATGTACATTCAATTTAACTCACTTGTTTGGCCTGTGCATATCTTGGAGACTGACTGTGAATTACTGTAAACTTAATCAGATGGTGATTTAATTACAGCTGCTGTTACAGCTGTGGTATCTGTACTGGAACAAATCAACACAGCCCCAGCAAGGGGACATAATTATTGATTTGGCAAATGTTTTTATCTCTATACCAATTTGCAGGGAGCAGCAGCAGCAGTTCATTTTCACTGCATTGTTTCAGGACTATGTCTATGTTCTTGCTTTCTGCCATAAAGAGATTGACAGAGATGTTCATAATGATATGTTTCAGAATATCAAAGTAGTCTGCTATATATTGATAACATTACACTGCTTGCACCTCATCAACAGGAATTAGCAAGATACTTTTTAATGGAACTTTCTTGACACTTCACATATGGCTCTGAGCCTGTAAGAAAATAAGTGAGTTATTCAACTGGCTGAGGTGATTGTTCCAGGTTACTAAGAAAAAGTGGAATTACTGTTACAAGATAGGAAATTCTGGGCTACATATGCAACACAGGGGATTCTTCAGAGTTCTCTAATATTTTATTGGACAATAATAAATGTTAATTTAAAAAGCCCACAGAACAAATGAGAATACATATCATTTAGATACAAAATTTTGGGTCATCTTGTCAGGTAGAGAATCCAGATTAATTACGGTGTATGTTGAAGACAAAGAATATGGAGTTGTATGGAAAAAGAAAATTATAAATATCAACCTGGCCTTATGATAATACACAAAAATAACAAATATATCAGATACACATATTTTCTTTATGATTGTTAGGTATAATTTATTTGCTGTTCCTTTTTAGTGCTATTTTTTATAAGGATTTGAGGTACAGTTACTTTTACCACTTAGCCTCTAAGTTACAGAGCATTCAGATGATTCTTTGACTGAAATAGAAAAGGAACTAACATTATATGTTACCGAATGACATATACTATATTGGATGGGACTTTGTATCTCCTCTTTTAGGAAAGAGAGGGATAAAACACTGGTATATTTTGTTACTAGAAGCGTGAAAGTTCACTTTTCCTGTTTAATGGGAGTTCAAGTAATGGTACTTCAGTTCATGAACTTAATTCCCTCCATGATTCTGGTCACAAATTGTACTGGAAGAGAACCAAATTAAATTTCTCCATGAGGTCAACATTCAACCTAATCAGTGATTTTGATTTGGTTTTCATCCAACTGAGTCTGCAACCAGAATCATGGAAAGACTCAAGTTCGTGAACTGAGGTTTAACTTGTACATGGTGAGACTTACATTAATGCCGTGTAGACAAAGGAGATGACCATGTCTACCTCATTTCAAATATACACTTTAACAATCGTTGTGACACTGCAGATGGGACTATACAGGAAAAGAAAGCAATCACTTACCTTTTGCTAGCAAAGAATGCAGGAAGAGGCGATAATTGCTATCCATGCCACTCCTATTAATGCTGTCCCAGAAGAGGTGTTTTCCCATGGCAGGTATAGTTGTTTGCAGGCTGTACATATTTTCCACACTTCTGGAATCAGTGGCATTGGACCTTGCCAATTATTTTCTCTGTTGCTAAAAAAATAAATAAATAAATATTTGTCACATTTGAAATTAACACATTATTATTTACTCCAATTCTTTATTACACAAAATATGCTCAGAAATGTATTTGTTAGAACAAGTAACCAAGGGAGAAACAAACACTTTGAGGAAAAGTCAGAGCAATAATTATCAAGCACAAGAAAACTTGTTTTTCTTTAAAATCCATACCAATTTATATATGTGATACTGAAGGAAGAATTAAATAGTATATGTCTAGGTCTAGTAAGCAGATAGGGACATTATATGCATATTTTAATTTTATTAACAGTGAAAATAATGCAGAAAAACTTAGTTAAATGATTAGCAAAATTTCTAGAAAACATTTAGTTTGAAATATATTTTTCCTTCAACCATAGAACATGGAGTTTCTATAAGATTTTATGGAAGAAAGTTATATTAGGGTACTTATCACATAGGTGAATTAGATTTCTAGAAATTTTCGTTTTGATTTGTTTTTTATTTTATTTCTTAGACAGGGTCTTGCTATTTACTTCAGGCCAGCCTTGAACTCAGTATGTAATCCATGCTGGCCTTGAACTCTTGGTGATTCTCTTGCCTTAGCCTCCCGAGTGCTGGGATTACATGCGTGCTCCACCATACCCATCCTCGAGAAGTTATTATATTTCATTGACTTTTACCAGAGCAAATAAGAATCAGAGATTTCAATAGGAACACATATGCAAAACAAAATTGATGGACTTTATGTAAAGAAGATAAAAAGGTATACTTGAAGTACAGAGAAGAAGTTGTTTCCTGGTCTAACAGCACAGAATAATCAATTGGTATTGACTAGAAAGAGACATAGAGCTGAACAAATTGAGTTAGAGACCGATCTAGGAATTAAATGCCTTGTGTGTTCTGATTTCCAGTGTAATAATGCACAATGTAGGCCCGGTGCTGACAGAATTTACTGAATATCTGCACAAAATGCAGATTCTTATTCAGTAGATTATACATTTCTAATAAGCTCTCAAGTCAAATGGCTGAACATGTAGGAGATTATGCCTCACCACTCTTTGTACACTGTAGCACTATATTCAGCAAATAAGACAGATGTAATGAATATTATTGATGGATAAAATTCTTAATACTGATAATATTATTGATAACTAATACTGGTGAATAAAAAAATGAATTTACCATTTTACCAGATATGGAGTACTCTCAAAAGCTATACATAGTACGTTATGGTTATACCTGCAAGTCTGTAGTCTTTTTCAGAGAATTCATATCTTTGACAAACAAGCAGGAGTGGGAATCTAAACCACTGAACCTTCTGCCATTGGAAGACATCTCATATTTTCCACTTTCTGGGAATTTGGAGAGAGAATTGTTTATATTCTTAGGGGCTAATAGTGACCCAATTTGCATTTCACCCTGATAGATTGTGAACAAAAAGATAAAAGGAAGGCAGCAGGCAGGGAAGGAAACCACACAGACACCAATAGAAAATCCACAGGAAATACAAACAGAAAGTAGGGAAATGAAGGAAACTTGGTTGCAAAGACTTTTCATATTCAGTCTGAGTTGTAGGAAAAGCTATGTTTACTATTTTGGTTTCATTAAAATTCCCTGTACTTTTCCTCTTCATTTTAAATTGTATGATTTTCTCCCCTTGTCCCTACCCTCCCTCATATTTTTCCCCTTATTAGCTTTCCCCTGCCCTTCCCACTTTCCCTACATCTAATGAGAACGAAGACCTGCAATGTAAAGGTACAAGATCCCAATGATGAATGTAAATGTACTGTATATCTAAAATGTACCAATAAACTCAATGAGGAAAAAAATTGTATGATTTTCTGTGGTTTTGTTTTATTTGGCTTTCTCTTTGAAACTGAAAAGTTTTATCACAAGAAAGCTTGGAATCTGCCATTCTTTCTTTTTAATAGATGAGGAACATAAATCCAAAGGATGTTATAAATGTTTTTTGCCCAAGGTCATATGTCTGGGAGATATAGTCACTCTCCAGACCCCATAAAGAAATATCAAGTTCACAAAACTAAAAGCGTAAATAAGGTTCAAATTGTATAATTGATAATGTGAAATAGGAAGAAAAGGTCTAAAGGAGTAGGGGAAGTGGGAAAGGTAGGAGAAAGGAAAGAAGATAAAAGTAAAAATATGAGAAGAAAAAAGTGGAAACAAAGTCTTTGTAAATAGTGAAGGGTGGAGGGGATAAAGGGAGGGCAGGGGAATGGGGAAAAAATAAGAACCAAGATACTTCATGTAAAGGTACAAGATCCCGATGATGATTGTAACTGTATTGTATACCTAAAATGCAACAATAAACTTAACGGAAAAAAATAAATAACAAGTTCATGCTAAATAAATGTACACATACAGTAAATTCATATCAAAGAAGTTACCCTACGGAAAATTATAAGTAACAACATATTCATGGAGATGTTGATATGGTGATAAAAAATTAGGAGAGAATCTTCAACTTACAACAGCTGGCACATAGTTATATAAATCATGTATAACAATTCTATCACATATTATGTAGGTTTTAAAATGATTATTATAAAACACAATATTGACATTTTGTGACAAAATGCTTACTTCATAAAAATAGAAAACAAATGATTATTAAAGTGTTGCAGCCCTAGTAAAATTTAAATGTTTGTGGATAATTATGGAAAGATTTAAGTCTTTTATTGTTATTTTGTTTCAGGTTTTGGAATGTCTAGAAATAATTATAAAATTTAGTCATTTATACCAATAATACTGTATCATTTATCTGTGAAATGGATATGGATCATGGGTGAATTTATTATATGTAAATATACTAATAGTATGATCTTGTTTAGGAAAATATCAAAACATTGTCATCTCCCACAATTTTTATCACCAAGAAAACAGCATCATGAAGATAGATAGTGGAAATTATTTGAGAAATACTGTTAGTCAATATCAGTAGCTATAATTTAAAGAAAAATTTAGAAAACTGTTGAATCTATAAAGTAATTTAGTCTGAGGCTTATAAAACTAAATTATTTTATTTAATTTAATACAAGAAACATTTACATGACAATGTTCTTTGAACCAGAGAAAAGATAAAATAATCTTTATACTCAAGAAATTTAGGGTCAAGTGGGAAAACACATATAAAATAATAAAACAAATTTGAGTGGAGTAAGATTGACATGTAGAGTACACAATTCCATTCTTTGAAATTTTAAATAAATTCCCTTAATGTCTGCCCCACTGCCTGATTCATAACTAAGTTATGTTTTCCTTTAATCATATTTTTACATTTATGTATTTGTCAAAGAGTTTTTCTTCTACAAAATGCTTCCCATTTGTCTATCATGGTATCTACTAATTCTCATTCCAGCAACCATGCTGTTCAAATGACTGTGACTGATTATGAGGCTTAATTAACTTGTCAAGGGAAAGATAGTAATTTTCAGTCCATTTTCACTTTTCCATATGGCCAAAAAGGAAAAGCCCATCTCCAGCATGCATTCATACTTGGATGTGCTACATTGTGAAATGATGGCAAATTATCCAAACTTACCCCCTGGAACTTAGAATGAGGGTGCCAAATAAATAATAATAAACACAAGAGTTTTATTTTCCATAGATTTACATTCTGTTCGTATTTAGCAGCAAAACATGTAGAAGTGTGTGTTATGGATTTCTTATTCAGTAAAGGGATGCTTCCTTAGCCTCAAGTTCCCCTACCTTACTCTTATGAAAAGTCATATTCTTTTTACATGTCAAGTGGGTAGCATGCATCCTGTATGTTTCAGGAGAGTTTGCCCACACCCTCAGGCTGATTGGTAAAAGAGTAATTCTATTTTCTTTATCAGTGTTAGTTTCATAAATGGGCATGTAGTGTGATTTAGAACACTGAAACACAAATAAGAATTTTGCTGGAAGATTCTGGGAAAACTTTTCTGTTGTTCTTTCAAATTTTTTCTTTAGAAGAAGCCCTCTTTCCTTTTCTTTAGTCCTTTTTAGATATTTGTCATAGATTTGAGTAAATCTTCTTGTTCGTAGATTTCCAATGAAGCTAGCCATTAATAGAGAATAGAGCTAGAAATATTTCTGAGAAAGCACAAATATCTGACAACTCTGAAGGCTTCTTATATGTTGTAAAATAACATATTTTCTCATGTTTAAGCCATATTGACTTTGGCTTTTGTTGTTTATTGTGAAGACATGCATTCATTCAAATGTTTATGAAGCAAGCAATGTGAGCTATATGTTCTAAATGTCAGGTGATATGTACAGTGGGGGAAAAAATGAAAGACTGCCTGCCTTCATGGAGATCATTGTATTGGACTATAATTGAAACATTCTACCTGTTAGTGATTTTTGAAAATAAATGATTTGTAATAAGCTTTAGGATATAGATGAACTCTAAATTATAAAGCTTTTAATATTTTACATGCAAGATGAAATATTATATAATTAGAGCAGAAGCTATTATGGGTTTAAGTTCTCATGAATATCTACAGATTCCTGCATCTGTTCTCTAGATGTGAGAATGCAGAAATTGCATCAATGAAAGTGATACCCAGAGGCAATTTTCAACCAGTAAGAGAAAGGAACAGGTAAGTATGTATCCCAGCTTCCTGTTTAGTGGGAAAGTTCCAAGGTTTACTCTCCCATGACTTTAATATATTCATTAATATACCCTTTCGAGTCCTTTCTTCTTGGTTTTACTTCCTTATTTGGTCACATATTTCCTTGGCTCACATCTCAAATAAACCACTAATACTCAAGTCCTTATCAAGAAGACCAACTTTTGGAGGAATCCAAACTAAAATAGTGGTAATACAGCTATCGGTTGTTTACCCATTCTCATCCATGATACTCCTGGAATTTTGTGCTAGCTGTCTCCACTGAATATGGAAACACTAGGAAAAAATAAGAAAAGGCAATCATAATATTTTATCTTTCTGGCACCAAACATCACCAATGACTAAAGAGAATTACGGTTTAGACACATCCTCTCTAATTTCAGTCAAATGTCCATTACATTCTTTTGCATTCTATAATCTTAACTTTCATTTAAGCATTTTCTACCTTTCAAAGGAGGTTCTGAGTCTCTTCTTTTTGACTGAAATTATCTTACTCCATTGAGATTTTCCTATCCATACTTAGCCAATGAAACTGTTAATGCTGTGGGTATCAAAAACATCTTATTTCTGCATTCTCCCTTTATTTTTTTCTAGTTATCTAATTACTTTTGTTGAACCTAATTCATATCTTATGAGTTTCCTCTTTTCTCCTTTTCCTTCCTTTCTTATCTCCCCTTTCTTTGTCTTTTCTTCTCTCTTTCATTTTTTCTGTTCTTCCATTCTTCTATTTTCTTACAAAATTTTATTGAATTTTTACCTAATATCCTGAGCCTTGTATAAAAATATACACTGAAAAAATTAAACCTGCTCTGTTTTATCTTAGTAATTCTGATAAAACTTTCTGCCCAAAATATGTAGTAGAAAACTGAGGATGACAGAAAAGCCTGCCATGTATAAGGAACACAGTAGTTACTACGTTATGTGGATCATATGACTGTCACTGTTTCATGTATATATGTATCTGTACTGACTCCCTGAAAAAGAAACAGCCCAATGCCAGGAAAAAGTTTTAAATCAGCTTGCCTGTAGGAAAACAATGGTTTTGCTTTGGATTTTATTTTTTTTTTAATTTTTAAAATTTGTTAGTACATGTTTGTAGTACATAATGGTTACATTCATTGGGGAAAGTTTGCTCGTGTGCATAATGCATCTTAATTCTTTTAACTTCCCCTTTCCCTCCCCTAGCTAACCCCTCCCTCCATTTCTTGATTCCGTTTTAATTGAAAGAGCAAAATAAGATAGATAAGAGAAAACAGATAGACTTGTTTTATTTTTAATGGGAAGACAAACTTAAAAGTTATTTCCATAACTACCTAAGATTATTTACAGGGTTTTAGTGCTACAGTTTTATTAAAATTTATGTAATAAAACTTTACATATAGGCCAGGCATGGTGGCACAATCTTGTAATCCCAGCATTTGGGTGGCTGAAGCAGGAAGATTGCTATAAATTCCAGGCCGGCCTAGACTGCACAGTGAGTTCATGTCCAGCCTGAACTACATAGCAAGATCCTGTCTGAAGAAACAAAAACAAAACCAAAAACTACACATATTTTCCTTCCTTGTATCTTCTACCCCATGGTGTTTAAAAGTTTCTTAATTATTTTTTTCTATATGAAATTCATTCTTTCCTTAATTTTTTTTTCTTCCTGGCTTAGAGCTGGCATAACTCATTGAAACTATCTAATGAGATTAATTATTTTAAACATGAAACATTGATACCTTTTTCAAGTTTTTTAATCAAACTACACTACACAAATGTTTTAGTAACTCTGCATTTTAAAAGAATAGGCATGTGTTGTGTTAAATTGAGAATAATTTTGGGTTATATGTCTTTGTGTGTACATATGTGGGTGTGCAAACGTTTATGTGCCTGCCTATGTATCCATGAATGAGGTAAAACGTGTGTGTTTTGAGAACAAGAGATAAGGAAATACATTTCATGCAAACTTCTATACAGTTTGGCTTAAATATGTGAGAATAAAGTAGTATAATTTGGCACAATTTTCCATGGTAATCCTCAATACCGGCCCAAATTAGGAAGAAATTAACACCACTATTGAATAAAATACCAATGGTAGCGAGCCTCACACTTTATGAATCATAAGGTGTGGGGCCTTAAGATGCCATCTGTAATTCAGCAACTTTTACCTATCTGCATGTAACTGGGGCTTTCATCTTAACTGTCTCAGGATCTGTAGAGTAAACATTTCTGGTATCTATAGTCCTTGAAGTTCATAAGTGTGTAAATCTGAATAACTTCTACAAATTCTAATTAGCCTCCCTTGGACAGTTTTGAATCTCATGTGAAAAAGCCACTAGTTCCAATTACATATTATTTGTAAAGAATAAATGCACAGAAACCTAAATTCCTGTGAATCCTATATTTATCTGTGGCTATGCAACAAGGTTCTTCAGTAAGGTAGATGCTTGACTTTAACCTGGAGACCTCAATGAACTGAGCTTCAGATTGACTATCTTCTAATCAAATCCATATACCAGAGATGTGAAGTAAACTGTTCTGTTAAATATTGTTTACTCTACTCCAGATTGCAGGAAATATTCTTTGTAGTACTTTCTAGTTGTTTATATCATTTCTATCACTAGGTTTTTGATCTTCAAAATAATCACATCATGTATTTTCCCACTGAAACCTCATATTCTCTGATCATATAGCAGGCTGAGATACAAGTGTGACATTATACACAACCTGTAAGAGACATGATAGGGGTTACTATACAATGACAGACTGAAGTAATCAAAAGTAGCAGTCAAGGGAGAAGAGAAAATGGTAGATCAGTGAGTGCCAGAAACTCAGCTTCTCTGGGACAAGATGTCTAGGGTCTAGAAAACAATAGTTTAGCAGGGAACCAAAGTGGGAGGAAGATGTGCAGGAATGACAGAAGAGAAGAAAATAAGAGTAAGTGATACAGAAGAGGTAGCCTATGCCACAGAGGAGAAACTTTCATTCTGCCAACAATAGCTGGCTAGCTGCTAGCAAAGGAGGCAAAGTGAAACTAATAAATTTTCTGTTAGTGGAAAACCAGGAGAATCTTATGGAGTTGGAGACTGCAGGAAGAACATGAAACACTACTTCTAAATTGGCCTTCCAGATACAATATTCAGTGAACAACTGTGGGACAAGCACTAGATGACACAGTCACATGGAGCAAGAGCTGGCAGTGCTGCCATTATACAGAAGGGCTGGGTGTTTGAACCTCAGGCCTAGAACAGATACTTGGGTGCTTCACACTGCGAAGTTCCCAGAGTGGATGAGTGAAAGACAGTCACGGGAGACTGCCAGCAGTTTGAGAGCAGATTGGGGGAAGTCCCACTGAGAGACAGGGACTTGTGACCACGGACTTGGTCCCTTCAGTCAGAAGCCAGTTTAAGCCTGAATTATACAAGATTAGATAGAGGTCATATTGGTGCCATGTTCCCACTGCTGGAGTCTTACAGTATGTTATTTCTCAACCAGCCCTGATAAATACCACTGTAAAGATTATCCGTAGTTGAATTCATTGCATAAGAAATAATCCTGACTCAATGGACTATTTAGTGGACGTGAACTTGTCTGCTGAATCCACCATCACACCTAGACAGAGGGAGAGCAAGAGTTTCTAACCCAAGAATTCAGACTGCATCAAACTTTTCAAGAATCCTGGCAACCTGAAAAAAAGAGGCCCTGAGTCTGAGTTAACTTCCGTTTTTCAGTGGAGAGAAGAGAAGAGTAATTGTTGTGTAAGCACTCAGAATCTGTGGTAAAGAAGCTACTTAGGAATCACATATGCAATGACTCATTGGAATATCTGATCTGTGTTCCCATTGTACATCTTACTGGTTTAAGTTTTTGCATGTTTCTTGAGTTATTTAGTAACATGGTGATATATTATGTTCTTTTATGGTTTCATGTGTATATTGGATGGTTGCTCTTATTTCTTTGATCATTGGCTCTGATTTAATAGGAGTCTAGATTCTCCCCTTTATTTCAACTCTTTCTTTGGTTTCTTCACCTCAACCACTCAAGATAATATTATTCAAATATTTCTTTATTCTTTTTACAAACACATAAACCCTTCTTCCTATATTTTTGTAAATTCACTGGACATAGGCCACTCACAGTCACTCCTATCTTCACTAATATAATTCCTTGGTCTTCCACATCTGAAGCCTTAGGCACTTCAATATCTTACCTAGCTTATTGTCCTCCCCATAAAAAGTTCTGATAACCACATAGCTTTCACCAATCTCAAAATGAACTCCCTTTTCCCCATATCTTGCCCTTGCATGCACAGAATATCCTCTGAAGACTCTCACTACTGAACCTGCAACTAAACTAAAAGTACTTCAATGAAATCAGAACTCACAAGGCCCACCACTTTGACCCAGCACACCAGAGGAGCCCAGCAGAAGCTAAAGAATCTCTGGTGGGCCTGGCCCTTCAGCCCAGTGGGGTCAGAGGAGCCCAGCCTTATGGGAGCTAACAGAGCAGTGTTCACACCCCCATCCACGAACAAGAGAAAGAGGGCATCTCTGAGGCAACTAGATGAAAAATTGAAGCCTACTGGAAAAGTGAAAAAAAGCTTCACTTAAAGGCACACCACACCAAACATAGTTGGTAAGTTACAGGGACCAGCAACTCACACTGGAACCTGGTCTAATTTCAGGGTAAAGAGAGCTGGAACCTGCAGTAGAACCTTGCAGAGTTCAAACCAGCAGGAGGTGAAGGAGCTCAACTTGGGCCTTGCAGTCAGAAATCAGCCTGAGCATCAGGGGACAGCTGCTGACTTGGTGAGACTAATTAAGTTAGATCTGCACACTCCTGCCAATGCTGTCTATTGCGACAACAGAGGCATACCCTGAATGAGGCCCTCTATTTCTATTTGTGTTTTTATTGTCAAAGTGATATTTTTCACTTATCTTTAATCATTTAAAAAAATTGTACCCATCTTTTTTATTTTCTCGATGTTTTATTACTTTTTAAATTTTCTTTTTCTTATCTTTCTTTCTCTGCCTCTCACTCTCTCACTCCCATCTTTATCTCCATTACTCTCCCCATCAACTGGAGACTGGATAAAGATGTGGTTTTTCTCTAAAATGGAGTACTACTCAGCCATAAAGAATGAGACACTAGAAATACTTATAGCTAGAAGGATGCACATTGAGGCTATACTCTTAAGTGAAATAAATAGGACACACTTGTGTAAATACTGAATAGTTTCTCTGGTGTGAAAATCTAAGTTTTTGTAAATAAGGAAGGATGATGGGGATAAATGGAGGGCAAGGGTATGGGGAAAAAAAAAGAACCAAGATATATCATGTAAAGGTACAAGACCCTAATGATAAATATAACTGTATTGTTTGTCTTAAATTTACCAATAAACTTATTGGGGGAAAATCAGACCTTACATTAATTTTTACTTCTCGTATACCACTAAACTCCCTTCAAACCTCCCACTTCGTGTCTAACATTACTCATTACCCTCCAATCTCCCCACCTTAGCTCAATTACCTCACCACAGAGCAACCACAAATAGTAAATAGTCATACTCTGCATAAAGAATAGTCAAAGGGGGAAAGAGCAACTGCAAGCACTATCATATACAAGTGTAGGATTGAATATGGATGCTGTTATAAGTAGAAACAACTATTTCCCCAAAACATAGTGAAAGAGTCTAAATCACATAAAGTAAATAACATAAGAAGTGAATACTAGCACTTGGATATACAAAGCTGAAAATAATTCATGGGGAGGCAACAGCCTACTAAAAACTTTTATATAAGCTGCAAACTCTCCTCATTTCTCTAGTTGAAATAAGCAGTAAACCCCGCTGTCTGAAAAAGGAGGAGTACAAAGAGGGTACACACACACACACACACATACACACACACACACACATACAGATACAAGTAGGAGAATAGCAAAACAAGGGAAAAGACCCTCCAACTCTCCCAAGACAAAGCAAAAGGTCACAAAAGGAGAAAAAGAAAATACCAGGTAGCAGAAATCTATGAAAAGTTCATAGAAGGGTTGAAGAAAATAGATGAGTTCAAAGAGGAAATGAAGCAAATTTTTATAGTAATCATATTCAATATTCCCATAGTGAATTTCAGTGAAATAGCTAAAAACCTGAACAAATTAACTACAACAGTTCAAATCTTAAACAAAAGATTCACCAAGGACATGGAATCTTTGGAAAGATTTCAGACAGAAATACCTGAAATGAAAAGCAGCATAGAATTCATACATTGTAGAAGTTACCAATGTGAAAACAGAGTGTCTGATAGTGAGGACAAAATAGTGAATTATGATAAACAATTTGAGGAATCCTAAATGAAAATAAGAGAACAAGAGAAGACTATCCAGGAACTACTAGATGACAAGAAGAAGACCATTTTAAGGCTAATCAGAGTTAGAGAAAATCTGGAAGATAGCACTGATGGATTCACTAACATGCTTACAGAATTTATGGAAGAAACTTTTCCAAATATAAGAAAAGAGTTTAAAATACAAGTAACTGATTCTTGTAGAACACCAAACAATAAAGATGAAAGGAGAAACTTAATAAGGCACACTGTCATTAAATTCACAGTTGTCCAGTAAACAAACAGCATTTTAAAGGCATCCAGAGACCCTGTCTCAAAAAACAAACAAAAAAATGAACAATCAATTATTACGAAAAAATAACATTGATGAACATATATGCACCAATTACTGGAGCACCTATCTTCATAAAACAAAACTGCTCAAATTAAAAGTTCAAATAAATATTAACACAGTCATGTTAGGGGATTTGAACACCCCAATTTTGCAAAGAGACAGATGTATTAAACAAAAATCCAATAAAGAAATTTCAGAGTTATACCACACCCTTGAATGTATGGACTTAATGAATATATGCAGAGTATTCTGACTCTCTAAAACTGAGTATACATTTTTTAGCAGCACATGGCACTTTTTCAAAATAGATCACATACTAGTTCACAAAGACTTCTTAAGTATACATAAAATAATTGAAATTACCTCATGCATACTATCAGACCACTGTGCAATGTAAATAGTAATCAACAATAGAAAATATTTTGGAAAAGCAAAAGCTCCTGGAAAATTAACAACATACTCATAAACAACCAAATGTTTAGAGAAGAAATCAAAGAAGACATTAAAATTTTTCTGGAAGATAATTACAGTGTCTGTACAACAAAATGATAACTGGCCACTGTGAAAGCAATACTAAGAGGTAAACTGCAATTAATGCTCACATTAGGAAAACAGAGCAAACCCAAATAAATAACTTTAGGAAAAATCTAAAGATATTTGAGAAGCAACAACAAACCAGCCCCAAACCAAAATTAAGGAGGGAAATTAGAAAAATGAAAACAGAAATCATTGAGACTTATTAAAAAACTGTAAAAAAAATCAATCAATTGAGCTGATTCTGTAAAAGAATAAACAAAATAGACTCGCGGAGAGAAAACACCCTCACCAATACAATTGAAATGAAAATCTTGAAATCACAGTATACACTATCAAAATGCACAGGATAATAACTACTTTGAAAAATTATACTCTGACATATAAGCAAATTTAGAAGAAATAGATTCTTGAACACATACAAACTACCAAAATTAACCCAAGAACTTATAAATACGCTCAAAAAACCAATAACAAGCTATGAAATTAACTCAGTAATAGAGAGTCTACCAACTAAAATAAGTGCAGTACCTTATGGATTCATTGCTGAATTCTATAAATCCTTTAAGGAAGTTATAACACCAATGCTCCTTAAGCTCTTCAAAGAAATTGAAAGGTATGGAGTACACCCAAATTCATTTATGGAAGCCAGTATCATCTGATCCCCAAAATGGATGAAGACCCAACTAAAAAAGAAAACTACAGTATAGATCAATCTCCTTAATGTACATAAATGCAAAAATCTTCAACAAGATATTAGCAAATAGAATGTAGCACATTATCAAAATGCTGATACATCATTATCAAGAAGTTCTCATCCTAGAGATGCAAGAATGGTTCAACATATATGTCAGTAACTATAGTACATCACTTAAAGAGGAGCAAGGTAAAAAAATAGATGATCATATAGATAGATGAACAAAAGTCTTTTGACAAAATCCAGAACAATTTCCTGATGAAAACAGATATACAAGGACCATGTCTGAATACGATAAAGTGTATTTATAAAAAACCAATAGCAAAAATCATACAAAATGGAGAAAAACTAAAAGCATTCCCTCCAAAATCAAGGATAAGATAAGGATGTGCACTGTCACCTCTTCTATTCAACACAGTATTTGAAACATTAGCTAAAGCTATTAGGAAAGAAAAAGAAATAAAGGGGAAACACAAAGGAAATGAAGAACTCAGATTATCATTATTTGTAGAAGACATGATATTCTACATAGAAGACCCCAAGAATGCTATCAAAAACTCTTAGAATTAATAACCAACTTCAGCGAGGTAGTGGGAAACAAGTTAAACACAAAAAAGCATTAGCATTTGTGTGCACCAACAGTGAATGGGATGAGAGAAATTATGAAAACAATACCACATATCGTAGATTCAAGAAAAATGAAATATCTAGATATTATCCTAATCAAGGAAGTGAAAGATCCCTACAAAGAAAACTACAGTACTCTGAAGAACAAGATGGAAAAAAAAACATCAGAAAATGGAAAGATGACCCTTGCTCCTGGATAGGCAAACCACTCTTGTCAAAATGAGCATACTTCCAAAATTTTTATACAGATACAATGCAGTCTCATTCAAAATACCAACAAGCATACTTTATAGATTTAAAGAAAACAATCCTAAAATGCATATGGAACCAGAAGAGAACCATAATAGCAAAAGTAATTTTGGACAAGAAGAGCAAAACAGGCAGCATAGCAATATCTGACTTCAAGCTATACTAGAAAGCAATGGTGATAAAAAACATCATGGTACTGAAACAAAAACAGACATGTGGATCAATAGAACAGAACTAAGGATATAGAAACTTCACTAGACATGGCCAACTGTTTCATCTTCAATAAAGGGTCCAAAAGCATACATTGGAGGATAGACAGCCTATTCAACAAGGGGTGTTGAGAAAACTGGTTAACTATTTGCAGAAGAATGAAAATGAATCCTTATCTCTCACCATATTCAAAATTAAAATCAAAATGGATTGATGATATAAACATTAAAATAAAAACATTAAACTTTCTGGAAGATAAAAAAAGTAAAACAGCTGAAGACAGAGGTGCAGGAAAAGCTTTTTTTTTTCAGCTTTAATTGCGTTTATTGGTACATTTTAGGGATACAGTACAGTTACATTCATTGTTGGGATCTTGTACCTCTACATGACAGGTCTTGGTTCTCATTTTTTCCCCTTGTCCTTGCCCTCCCTTCACCACCTTCTCCCCTCCCCATCTACAAATTTATTTCCATCTTTTCATTATCTCACATTTTTTTTCTTTTCCCTTATTACCCTTCCCCTACCCATCTCACCTTCCCTACACCTTTAGCTCCTTTCTTCCCATTTCTAAAAGTCAGTAATCTGGAAAAGATTTCTTAAACAGAACCTCAGTCACAAAAGAAAAAGCAGCAACAATTCACACATGGGATTACAGCAGACTAAAAAGCTTCTATACAGCAAAAGAATAAATCAGTACAGTGAAGAGACAACCTACAGAATGGGAAAAAAATTTGCCAGCTGTTTCTCAGAAGACTAATATCTAGAATATGCAAAGAACTCAAAAAATAAAATCACCTAAAATTAATGACCCAGTCAAGAAATGGGGAAGAGAAATCAACAAACATTTTACATAGGAGGAAATACAAATGGTCAACAAATATATGAAAAAAATCATTTATTATATCTGAATACTGGAGAAATGCAAATTAAAATGCTAATATTCCATCCTACTCCAGAATGGTAGTCATTTAGAAATGAAACAATAACAAATGCTGGCATGGATGTGGTGAAAAAGAAAACCTCCTGAACTGTTGGTGAGAATGCAAACAATTATGAAAATCAACACAAAGATTTCTCAAAGAACTAAAATATGAAATTCTATACCACCAAGCTGTTCCCCTGCTGGGTATCTTCCCCAAAGAGTTTAATTCATCATACTACAGCAATACTTGCATACCAATATTTATAGCAGCACAATTCATAATAGCTAAATCAAGAAGCAGCCTCTATACCCATCAACAGAGAAGTGAAAGAAAATGTGGTATCTGTATATAATAGAATACTACTTAGCTTCAAAGAATGACACATTTGAGACACTTGTAGGAAATAGATGCACCTGAAAAATATAATGTTAAGTGAAATAAGCCAGAAACTCAAGCTTAAATGCTATATGGTATCTCTCACGTGAGTGAGCCAAAATAAAAACAAAAAAAATGATAAAGGATGGATAGAAAAGGAACAAGGGGATAGATCTTCTGCAATAGGTAATGGGTCCAATGGAACAAGGGAGAAGGTGAAGAAGAGGATAAAGGAAAACAAGAAGAATAAAGATGTGCCACATACAGGAAAACAATAACCTAAATTAATGCAAACACTACATACCATAACATGAGCTAAGGCAAATAATATCAATAGGTATGAAAAAAGCACTAGGGGAACTGGACAAGTAGGGGAGAAGGGGAGGGAAAAGAAAGGGGATTATTTTTAAAAAAGCTGTAATACGTACATGCAACCACTCCCCAAGATGATCATAAACTGCATTAATTGAAAATATGTACTAGTAAAAAAGTAACAGTCAAGTTTAGTGCAGGAAATAAAAAGCCCCCATCCTTTAAAAAATGCCCCAAAACCTCAAAGGATAATAGGAACATCACTCTATAAATTGATGCTTACTAATGTCCAGGGCTCAATTCTTACACATTTTGCCATTGAAGAAAAATGACAGAAGAGAAACCACCAAGAGAAATTTAATTTACTTGAACACAAGAGTAGACTTTAAAAAGAAGGATGAAAATTTTCAAAGCTATTGCTATCTCTCAGCTTCCCATATTACTGTGGAAAACATTGCTGGCAAATACCATGTCAAAAGGTCATCCAAATTTTTAGAAATGCTTGTTTGAAAATTCTTATTTCTCTCCATCTCTACACATTCTTTAATCTTAAATCTTTTTGTGTCTGCAATGAATTTTAGTATAAAGGAATAGCTTACTAAATGAAATAAGTCAAATATATTCAGGAAAAGCCATTGAAATATGAAGGACATTTTTCTTTTGATAATATAAACAGAGCAAATACTGTTTATAATAAATCCAGACAGTTTGAATTGTTAACTTATAACCTTTTGAAAATGTAGAGTGCCCTATTTTGGAATACAGATGTTAAATATCTGATACACTTTTAAACAAAATAATTAATCCCTTTCAACCTCCAAATAATTTTTGTATTACCCTGAGAACGAGTTGTTCATGCCACTACACAATAAACTTGTATATTTCATTAGTTCCAGTTAAGTGCAATTCTGGACCAATTCACAGTGGACATTTTTTTATTTTATAATTACGTCTCACTATATATTACCTAATTTCATTTTCCAACCCAAAATAAAAAAATATTGAGACACGGTTGCACTATGTAGTCTAGGCTTATACTCTGGTTTCTCTTTAGATCACATAAATTTTTCACCTTTTACTACTATGTAGTCCAGTCTGGCCTCAAATTCCCCACACACCTCAGGCTAGCCTTGAATTGGTGATCACCCTGCCTCAGCCTCCTGAGTGCTGGGATTATATGAATGTGCCACTACACTTGGCTCAAAATGTTTTAAGTAAATTAGTAGTTGATAACTATGAAATTAACTAGTTAGGTAACATCTGAAACTGTGATTCATGGATAGCCTAATAGCTCAGAACAAATTTTTATATAATGCAAACCTCAACAAAATGATGTGGTCAGTACCAGTGGCTTAATGCAATAAAATAGTCATTATTGTTCTTCTTATATGATATTACATAATTAGCAATTCAGATTAGTTCACTGTATTCAGCTGTACATATATATAAAGACAGCTAGACATTTTATTTTGAATATATTATCGACTTGGTGATATTTTGCTGTCTTTATCATGTTATTTCTTTTATCTCATAAAAAATAGTTCTTTAAATCTATACACTATCTAGACATAATAAAATATTCCCCTGGAGATAATCTTAAATAATGACATAAAATTAGCTTAAAATGTATTATTTGAATGCAACTGTCCTGAAATTAGTCACCCAAATTTTATCTGTACATAATGCCAGCTGCAGAAGAAGGCCTTATGAAAAATCATTGTTTTACTCGGTATTTACTCTTATAAATTCTAACTTCTAACATACTTTAAACAGGCTTCTTCCCAAACCACATTAACAATGTTTTGTTACTATTCATATTTCCTATATGCACTTTTTATTGCCTAGTGATACCATAGTTGTTTGACCTACTTGAACTCCTGTGTGATTTTTGACAGTTTCCTATTTTTTTCCATCATGAAATCCTCTCCTCTTTTGACATCTAGAACAACATAGTTGTATTCGATCTAACTTATTCCATTCCTGTTCATTATCATTTACTATTGCTGCATTAGCTATCCAATGTTGTATGGTAGTATCATCACTAATTTTGGGACTTAAAAGAACATGCATTTATTATCTCAGAATTACAATGGGTCAGAAGTCTCGGCATAGTCTAGCTCGGCAGGTTCTCTGATTCAAAATCTCAAAAATTTGTAATTGAGATATTTTCCAGGTATATTGTATCATTTCAGGCTTGATTGGGGAATAATTTGCTTCCAAGCTCATCTGCTTATGGGCAGGATGCACTTCATTACAGTATATAGAACCGATGGGCTCATTTTTTTTTGTTTTCCAGAGGCTGCCCTCAACGCTGCTTGCATAGACAATCTCAACCAAAAAAGTTGGCAAAACTAAGCAAGGAGAAATGTCTTAGCAAGACAGGTCTTGCACTATTATATAACAAGCAATCATATCCAATGTACTTACCTTTAGTTAGAAACATTCAGTCACTTTTACTTAGAAGCAAGCCACAGGTCCTGCATAGAGTCTACAGGAGACCAGTACACAAAGGTATGACTATAAGGATGCAAACACCATGGGTGTCACCTTAATGTCTGCCCACCAGATATCCTTTTTTGCAACCATAGCTGTTAGTACTGTTTCTCTCCAAGACTATCTTTGTGACCATCTCCTTTTACCACAAGGACCAAACTGAAAAGTCATTTGTCTATTGAATGTTCGATTGATATTCCAAACCAAACACAAAGAATCAGCATAATCATTTTTCAATCTTTTTCTTCCCCTAAAAATCTAATCTGAAAGTTTGTTTTATCTCAGAGAAAGGCATCACAAGCTACCTATTTAAGTGAACTAGACTCATGTTTGTCTCTTTCCTCTATATCTAACATCTTTAGGTCCTCATTGCTACCAAGTCCTGTGGTTTCAATGAATAACCCCACAAATATGTGACACTAGCATTTAAATTAAAATCTTAATCAGCCAAAGACTATCAATAATAAGATGCTAGTTGATTCAACTCAGTGATGGAGTGCTTTCCAAAATAATGCTCTTCCCGAGGATGGGACTCAACTTTGTAAAGTTTGGGTTTCTGCTAAAGGACAATGAAAGGATCAGTTCTGGTCAGATATTGTTTCTGAGATAGGATTTAGAGAAGGAAATGTTAATGAACTACGTGATGTTGTTATGAATAAATAATATCTTAGTAATTTGGCAGTTCTGGCAATATATGGGAGTAAAGCAAATCTGGAGGCATCACTGATAAGAAATCACTTAAAGAAAGAATTGGTATCTTTGTGTCCTGGATCCTGTAGACCTTGAGAGGCCAGGGCCAAAATATTGGGTGTCCTCGTAGCCCAATTACCTTTCTAGTTTTTGTCTCCAAACTTTAGTTGTGGAACACCCAGAAGACAAGATCAGTGACATTAGTAGCATAACTATCATAACTTTGTCTGGACATTAAGCACTTTGAATTATAAAGCACAATTAGATGGGCTGTTATTTCTTATCAACCATAGGTGTTTTAGTAGTTGAATCCATGTAGAATGTTAACAGAAAAGTTATATATTATACAGAAACTTAAGATCAAGAACCACACAGAATATTCTAGCATGACAATTATGGCAATATTTTCTTTATAACATTTACGTGTTCATCTTAGTATGAAATAGTCTTTTAGTCAAATATCTCCATCTGATCACACGATATTAAATGACATAAAGAAAACTCTTGTTGAGGGACAAGGGGAAAAATTGAGAACCAAGACATGTCATGTAAAGGAACAAGATCCCAATAATGAACTGTACTGTATACCTAAAATGCACCAATAAACTCAATGAGAAATGAAAACTCTTGTTTCCCTTTAGTAGAATGCCATCTAAGGAGAACATATATATTGGCCTATAAATGTACCTTAGGAGTTCATAAGGTCTAACCTCTAATTCTAGTGTATGAAATTGTTTTGACTGTTTGGTGACTGAACATCCCTAAGCATGGTAACACACATAACATACATCACATAAGTTTTAAAGAAAACTATTATTTGACTGGCTACCTCATGCTGGCTTGACATGTATCTGAGAAAGAGATTGCAGTAAACTTTACATCTGTCTTTATGCATACCATAACTCCTGGAACACTTAACCACAATGTTTTGTTTTGTTTCTGCTTAAGTCTGATATGGATTTTCACATCATCATCCCTGGGTCCATTTTTACTCTTTCCATGGTTTTATCAGATTATAATGATGAGCGTGCCATAGACTTTGGAGTTTTAAATTTAACTCTTTCATTTGATCATTTGGGAACTTACAATAATTTTCTGTGCCCCAGCTATCCAACATGTAAAACTGGATATTAATATTTGCCCTAGAGTTGGTGATTTGAAGTTTAAATAATCTGAAATATATAACAACTATAATAGAATGTCTCCACATAATAGACATTAAATACGTCATAGCTAGTAGTAGTAGTGGTATAAGACTGTAAAATAGCTGGCAATGAAAATCAGACTACAACTGGGCTCACTATGGTTTTCCAAAGACAGATTCTTTTTATTAGAGTCAAAGAAATTCTGTCACTGAATTTGAAGAAGTAGATTTACTGGTATCAGCAACCAAATAGAATAGAACTTTGAAGGTCAGAACGAAAAGTTTGAATTCAGTCTGTGAGATTGTTAGAAGATATGAAGAAATGTGCACTCTGGGAGAAGTTTCAAATACCATCCCAGCTTCTATGACTAATGTCGCTATCATATTTTTGTCAAATTTAACATCTACCTGTCTCATATCAGAGCATTATTTGAAAATAGGCTTTTTCAAAGTACTAAGTAGTCAAAATGTTTCAATCTCCTTAGCAAAACTGTTGTACTTAGCTCTATGTTGTATCCGTATCATTGAAATCAGGCCCTTTACTGATTAAAAAAATAAAAATTGGATAGTAAAAAATGAAAGAATAAAAAAGAATTCATCTAAACAAAAAATGATAATAACAGCAGCGATTACCAGCCTTATAAAATTTTGTAGGTTTCTTTATATACAAGCTACAATTTAGTCCAAGCCAATGAAAAAGGAAACATCTTCTTTATTAGCCACTTATACATTACTAAGACGAAATAGCCAACATCCACCACTTAATGGGGAGAAGTTTCTTTTGGATTACATTTCAGGGGATTTAGTCCATGGATGGTTGGCTCCAAGGCAGAAACAGCATGGCAGCCACGAAGCAGAGAAAGGAGGTGGGACCTACCTTCAGTCAGACCCCACCCTCTTACAGTGCATTATGATACTGAATTTATCAGTGGGTAAATCATAGCTTCCATGATCCAATAACCTTATAAATATATGACATGTTTGGGGATCATTTTAGATCTTAATCATAATATTTTCTACTTAAGAACCCTTAGACTTTAATTAGTATATTTTTACCTTTAGCTCTTTCTTTAGGATGCTTTCAATCTTTTCAAAGAATAAGACTTACAATAGCATAATACAAAATCCCCTTAAAATGTATTGGTCTTTTGGCACAATTCAACTTTCAAGAGTTTCCAAGTCATGGTCCATTACAATTGATGATATGCATGATGTGACAGGTCACTGATGCATCTGTCACCTCAAAAGAATTCATCCCTTAGGTGCTATCTTTAGCTCTCTGACTCTTTCATTGAGACTCTTCTGCTCTTCTCCAGTCAACTACTGAACTTATTCATTAGTAATGACGAGAGATAGAATATCTTATCAGTTAAAGTGACTCATCAGTGAAATATGATGACAATCTGTGGCATATATGTATGAGCTTTAAAAATCCCACATTGTAAGAAATGTAAGGGTCATTGGGTCTGATAGAATTTCAAGTTATTTTATAGTCTAATTAAGGCTTAATTCACATAATGCTAATTTAATCACTTAGGGTTATATCAGCAATCAAAATTGTCCTCATAAATTCTTCTTTGACTTCAGCGCAATTTGGCCAGAATCTCTACATATAGAACTTATATGGTAGTGAGATAAAAGAGTTAAGTAGAACAAATCCACATCTCCCATAAAAAGGCTGGGGAGGGAATCTTTATAATGGTGCCATGCAGAATATTTCTGAATGTCCTTTCTTCTTCCCTAAAAGAAATCTGTTTTTAACTTGGACCAAAATCAGGAAGGGGCAAAAAAAAAAAATCAGGGAAGGCCTATGTTTTCTGCAAAGGGGAGATTAAATTGACTCTCTCAACCCAGAGTAGAACATAGGACAAGAGAAATAGAGAAGGGGGAGAGGCGGGACACAGTTACACAGAAAGACAAACAGACATATAGATGCAGCATGAATTCCATTCATATAGAGTTGGGCTCAATCTTCCTCAAATATAATATTTATTTCATATACAGTCCAGGCTCAAACACTGCTTAAACTTTTATTTTAATTAGAGAAATGGATAGATTGATGTTTTCTTAACGAATTCCTAAAAACTATTAAAATGTTAATATCAATACATCTCAGTGCACTTAATCTAGAGTACATTATAGATTTAGTATCAAAGCTTGTGTCTGTCACCTGAAAACTAAGATAGTTATTTAAAATTATAGTAATATTTATATATTGAAAAATATGTAAGGAAAGGAATTAAGCACATATTTGTAATCCAGTCTTAATTTTTCAACCAAACAGTTGACCCTCGGTATTTGCTAATTATTTCATCTTTTATTTCTAAAATAGGGCTTATATTCCATCAAAAAGCATTGAAAACCACTAATAGCACATTATTTAAGGTAAAGAAAATATCTATACATACAATTTTGCTCTCATCAAATTGTACCACCAAAGATGAAATAATTTAAATAATTCAACACTTCACTGGGTTAATCACAGATTTCTCTATCATCATTCCCATCTCTATGTATTATGTTAATATCACTGCCATAAAAATACTTGGATATTCCAGCATGTGGCACATTATCTCTTGCTTTTCTACCTTTGTTTACTCTTTCAGTGTAATCTTTCCTTAATTCTCTGCCTGGTTATTTCTTGTAATTCATATTTTTTTTCTTTTTTTTATTAAAGATTGAAAACTTGCATGATAACAAGAAATGAAGATACTATAAAAATTTCAAATATACATATATATGACAGCAAAAAAGGATATAAAATAAAAATGTATGTAACACAGACTAATCAAAATACATTATTAGTTTGACATGATCTTCAAACATTATGTTCTTTCACATTTTCTTATATTTTTGAAATAATGTAATTATAAATAAAACAAAGTTACATATTGTAGTTGAGAAACTGTCCTCAAAATTTTATGACTTATATACTCCTTGGTTTTATTAATTGATAAATATCATATGCTTGTTGATTGTACCACTTACATTTTCTAACAAAACTTCCCACAGAAAAAAATATACTTATATTTGAAATCCAAAAGCAACTAAAAAAATTCACATTTTTAAGGTCAGAATTTTCTGTTTCTATTTTATTATATCCCATACTTATTTTTATTATATTTTTATAAGCATAATGATAGAATTTAACACCAATAGATATGTAATATTCTTCCCAAACGAATGACTATGAATTTAGTCAAGCATGTAATTTAAAGAAATCATAAGGTTGCCAGAGAAACTATCAATATGCCAAATGTGCACAATCCTACCACATTCATGCCCATGTTTCTCATTTAATAGTGCACACGTATGTGTAAAAACATACCCCCACACATATACACAATACATATTTTCTACAATACAATATATACGTAGGTATAATAAAACAGTGCAGTGATGTGTGGAGTGTTTGTGATTTGTATACTTTGAGAAAAAACAAATATCATCTTTGAGGGAGTTGGAGAACTTGTAATATGTACCAGATTCTAAATGATATTAATGATTATTTAAGTATAGGTATAATAAAATTTACTTAAAAATTAATATTCATCATCAGTAGAAAATAGGTACAAAGATATATTGATAACATAACAACATTTGTCGTAACAAATTTCCAACCAAACAAGCTGTAGTGACAGAAAAGGAAGTTTGTAGAAAGCAGAGATGAAAGAGGAAAATGACAGATGGACATTAATACTTTTCATACTACTCATATATACAGATTTCATAAATTCTCTAATAAAAAAAGCAAAGAAAATGAGAACCAAAATAACTCATCAATGTGGTAGACCAACATATAAAGACGATTAATGTGATGATAAATTTTTTAAATATGAAATGTAAAGCCTGAGATTTAACTCGGTAGTGCTGCCCCTGCCTATCCAAAGCAATGTGCTGAGTGTAATCCCCAGCATCAGAGGAAGAAAAAGAAAAAAGAAAAAAAGAAGAAAAGAGGGAAAAAAGCATATGTACTTTTTGACATACTCAATAAATTAAAAATAAATTGTTTGTTATCTCTTCCTCTTGAATTGTTCCCTTCACAAGGATGTAGTGAACTTCTTTGTCTCTTTCAATCAGTTTAGGTTTGAAACTTACTTTGTCTGTAAATAAGATTGCTACCCCTGCTTTTTGGGGGAGGCTCCTGTTACATGAAGAAGTTTTCTGTCCTTTCACTTTCAGTCTATGGGCTTCTTTTTGCACTAGACATGTCTTGTATACAACATATTTTTGGATTTTGCTTCTTAACCCATTCTGCCCATCTATTTCTCTTGATTGGTGAGAGTTGAGGCCATTGATATTAATGGTTATAACAGGTATGTACTAACTTATTATTGTCATGTTATTTTTGACTTCTCCTTTTAGTTTCTTACCTTGCCTATTTGATTTGCTCTGTTGGGCCTCATGGTGTTTGTTATTGCCTTCATTGTCTTTTTCTAGGATCTTGTTTAGAATTGCTTGTAGTGCTGGTTTGGTATTCATAAAGTTTCGCAGGTATTCGTTATCATGGAAATATCTTATTTCCCCATCCATTTTAAAAGAAAGTTTTGCAGGATACAGCAGTCTAGGTTGCAGGTTGTTTTCTTTTAGTACTTGAAATATCTCATTCCAGTCTCTCGTTAACCTAAGGGTTTGTATTGAAAAGTCTGCTGTGATTCTAATGGGCTTTCCTTTGCATGTGATTTGTTTCTTTTCTCTTACTGCTTGTGGTATTTTGTTCTTCTGTTGGGTTTCTGGGATTTTGATTATTATATGTCTAGGTGTAGATTTTTTTTTATCACAGCTAGTTAGAGTCCTATATGCCTCACTTATCTGTATGTCAAATTCTTCCCCTCTGTTTGGGAAGTTTTCTATAATTAATTCTGTGAACAGCTTTTTTAAGTCATTTGCATTTTCTCCTACTACTTCTTGAATTCCTATTGAATTCCTACAGGAATTCCTATCAATCTTATGTTATTCTTCTTTGTATCGGCTAAGAGTTGTTGTATCAATTTCTCATGATTCCCTACTGTTTTTAAGTGACCTCTCTTTTTAAGGTCACTGACTGCAATTTTATCTTCTATATCTGAGGTTCTATCTTTGGACTCTTTTATTCTTTTGTGAACACTCTCAATGGAGTTTTTAATCTCCTGGATATCTGTTTGAATCTGTCCTATGGATTCCATTTCTTTCTTGTATTGGGCATTTATTGTTTCCAATTCTTTCTTATGCTGGGCATTCATGGCTTCTATCATGGTCCTGACCTCATCTATTTTCCTCAGTTTCTGTTCTAGAGTCACGAATTATAACTTTCATTTTGCTTGTCATCTCTATGATTATCTGGGAAATTACTTCTGTTTTATATTTCTCTAGAGCCTGATTGATCTGTTTTGTTACTTCCTGTGCTTTGAGTTCAGGATGTCCTGATGATTCAGTATCAGACTTTTCATCCTCATGTGCCCCACTGTTTGCCATTGGTGAACTGGAAGTCTATCCCTGTATCTTGCTTAAGCATTTTTACTACTGTTGTTGGGTTGTCTTTAGTTTAACCTTTACGTTATTACTTAAATCTTCCTGATATAGTTAGGCTGCAGCCCATGGGTCTCTAATGACTCATAGACATTCTCACTCCCATCATACTGAAGAAAACACCTCATTGAATCAATCACAATCCTTTATCCTAATTGATACAATCAGCACCACAATATAATGAAGCACAATTTGCAAACTGACCACTTATGGTAGTCATCAATCTATCACCTTCAAACCACGTGAATTAAATTTTAAAAAAGGAGCAATCCAAAATATGCTTGCAGTGAATAAACTTTTCAATAAGGATATCTACCATTTACAATGGGGGCTTAAAACAGATTTAAGACAAGAGGAGTAGATAGGTAAAAGAATTAGAGAAGGTTTCATATGAAGCCAAAAGACGTAGAATGACCAGACAATCATCAGGAAACTGTTAAATTCAAAATGAACAAACAAAATAGAAGTATAATAACCCTTGAGTGAGCTAGAATGACATAAGAAAAGAACATAAAAAAGAGAAAAAAAATAAAAGGAGAAATCTGAGTTAGAACAAGAGCAAAAACAGAAAGGGAGATGAGGGATACTACAGTGGAGTAAGAGACTGAGTTGGAGAAAGAAAACAGAAAAAGAAAAAAAAAGAATTTGCAGTGTGTAATAAAAAGAGAAACAAAAATGAGTATGAAGGGCCTCTTTCAGACTATATCACTGCTGTCATAATATACAATATGTGCTGCCATTTGCAGAGCCGAGTCCCCTGATCTCAGCTAGCTGGCGGCAGAACCCCACAAAGCAGACTGAGCTTGGGCTGCAAGGCCCAGACTGAGTTCCCTGACCTCCTAAAGAGTTGAACTCCACTCAGTTCTACTATGAGTTTCCCCCATCTCTTCTTGAAAGATGTTCAAAGTTGAAAGCGCCAGAAAATTCTCTTTATGACCACCTCTGCCTCTACAGAGTAGGTCCAAAGACTGGTACAATCAGGAGGTCTAAAAGCATGAGGAAGAAGGTTGGGGGGAGTTGGGGGTGCCCACACAGCTACCTTTCTGGTGCTGAAGATGGCAGAACAGGCCGCCGGCAGGAGAGGGCGCGGCTGAGAAGACCCTCTGGTGCTGTAGATGGCGGGAACGCAGCCAGCAAGGCCGAGAAGACCCTCTGGCACTCTAATTCATATTTTTGTATTGAAATAATTTTCATTCATCATTCAAAGGAAGCTTTCTCTGACCTTCTAAACACAAGTTATCCATGAGAGGAGAGATATATTGCACCTGAGAGTGAGACAATCTCTCTCTTCTCTTCTCCTAACTACTGGTTGAATACAGATTCCAAAGGAAGCCTGCAAGGAACACATCAAATTCATTACAGGCTTTATCAACCTGGGTCATTAAATTGGTGCCCGGGAGCAAACAAACTTTCTTTAAGCCCACTGCCCCTTGTACTTACATGGGCAAGAAAAGAACTACTGCAGTAAGCTACTAAGATTTGAGGATATATCTGCCATAACAGCTAGTTTTACATTAGCAAATATAGTCACACAGAATATCCTGTCATATTTTAGTTTCTTTCTTTATCTATATTCCCACTACTCTTTAACTTCAAGGAGTTTATACCATTCTTGACTTGGTTACTTTTGAACCTTCCAAATCTAACATTAAATTTAACATACTGTATTTGTAACAAAACAGTAAATACATATATCATTATTCTTTTCATAATAATCCCTCTTGCTGTAGTAAGTCACAAACCTGTGAACATCAATGGCATTGAAAAAGACAATGCTACTTTTTCCCTGTTCAGCACATTTTGTATGCACTATTTGCATTCAATTACACTAACCAATTTAATTAACAAATTACTCATCATCTAACTATTTAGATTGTAGCTCTATATAAAATTTTAAGCCAGGCATGGTGGCACACACCTGTAATCCCAGCACTCCGGAGGCTGAGGCAGGAGGATCACTGTGAGTTCGAGACCAGCCTGGGCTACATAATGAGTTCCAGGTCAGTCTCAACTACATAGTGAGACCCCATCTCAAACCCCCCCCCCAAAAAAAATACTTTAAAAGTACTTTATTCCTGCCTTGTACTCCAAATATTTTTAATATGTTTTTCACTAAAGAGCAATGACTGTGACTGTAAAGGTATTTTTGTTTTATACCACAGCTAATTTGTATAGTTCAATAAGAACCTTGCTGCTCAAAGCCTGAGACTATGCCTAGTTTCTATTCTTCTATGGATGTTAGTTAACTCATTGTTTTGTCTTGTTGGTACCAGGCACTGAACTCAGGCTCTTGTGCTTGCAAGGCAGGCGGCAGAACCACTGAGCTAAATCGTTGGACCTAGTTAACCTGTTTTCAAATCTTCAATATACATTCACTACTTTATTCCCTCCTTTGATATTTATTGAGCACTTATAAGTGCTGAAACCTTGTCATATAGTACATATAAAGCAGTAAATCAGATGTTCATGATCTTTATGCTGATGAAATACTAAATACCTTCTAATGGAAAAATAATCATGTATTTTGCAATTCCCTGTGATAAGTGCTTTATGACAAGGAAGGTGATTAAAATGCAAGGGATATAAGATTTTCTGGGGAAGATGAAAACCTAAATTATCTTTGTGACTCTGTCTTCCTACTTTAATCCAACTTCTAACTATTACATACATATTAAATTTTGCTGGAGCCCATAAGCAGTTGTAAAGCAAAGGAGAGGACTCAGCCTGATGTTCTTCTGAGAACTCTCCTAGAGAGCTGGCAAAGGACATTTCCTCTCTGAGTGATACCAAGGGTTAAGAATGACAGTAGAAAGTCTTAGGAGGAAACCCGGATTCCAAACTTTCTAGGGAAAACTTGCTGCTCAGGATCTATGATTCTCAAGTGTATAGCAGTAATAATTGTTGTGTGTCTATGACAGACCTACTGGTTTGCATAAATGTTGAATAGCATCTTAAGGTTGCTAAGGAAGACATCTGAGTCCTCACTGTTCCTGAATCCAGTCAACTATGGCTTTTGAGACTGAATAGATAGGATTCCTTCCTGTGCTTCTTCGACAAACTTACAATCTGTGACACGGCATTGTCGAATAGCTACAGACTGCTAATTCTTTATTACTTTAGACAGTGCCTCTACTTAAAGTACCTTAGACATCAAATTATGTTCAGGGGTGAGCAGACCTACAAACAAAAACAGAGAAATAACATAACCCAAAAGAGATCCTAAAACCAGAGGGAAAAAAATACGTAGGACAACTAAGTCAGGAAGAGGGCATAGATGATAGTTTAAAGGAGATCAAGTTGTAACACATAATCTTGGAACTCAAACAAAAAACAAAGATATTTAAATTATAAAATAGCTGCCCTATTTAGACACAAGTTGGTGGCCAGAAAAAATGAAAACAAATAATATTTCAAAGTATAGATATTAAAAGTAGATGGTAATTCTATGAGAAAATAAATTGGCACACTACATATCAGGGTGCAGCCACATGATATTAATGTGAAGAGTTCCAGAATGAGATTACAGGATTGTTTGAAGGGGAATGATACTAAACAAGTACAAGAAGATTCCCCCAAAGTAACAGCCTCAAGCTGAGAATGGAATGAACTCACTGAATCCAGTTAAGCTTGAGGAGAAAAAGATACTTATTTAAGTATTCCTGAACTCAAAGGATAAAAAGAAGAATCTCATAAAGTTCAGCAGAGTCATAAAAAAAGCTTTTTATACAAAGTAAAATAATGAAATGTTGTCAGATATTAAAAATCAAAAGAGTGATGCATAAGCTACTGAGAGAAAAAATGTACCACTCCTGTCAAAATATTTCAAAGAATGGAAAACATATAGCATCCACACACTGTATATGAGTAAAGTGCTGTTCTAACCAAATGATTTTTGAATCAAAAGAGAGAACTTAAAATGAGAGAATATTAATAGAAGGGAAAATGCTAGGAAATTACAGAAAATACAATAGGAAATAAAAGATACAAATATTTTTACTCCAGTTTTACTCTCTACATATATAATTAATATACTATATAACATAGAACACACAAAGAAATATATACATATAAATAACATGAATAATGTCTACTGATACAGTGGCTGAAGTGAATACTAAGGGATATTTAAGACAAAGAATCACAATTTTTTTTTTCTTTTTTGGTACTGGGGATCGAACTCGGGTCCTTGCGCTTGCAAGGCAGGCCACCGAACCCCTGAGCTAAATCTGTGGCCCAAGAATCACAATTTTTAAGTTACTGATAATAGTTTCCATGGAAAATGTTTGATGTATTAAAACTTAGCTGTCGAAGAAAAAGCCAGGAAAATTAAAATGTATATAAGGATATTTTATAAGTTATTCCATTCCTACTTTTAAAATCAATAATGGTTAGATAATGAACATTAATATATCATAGTACAGAATCACCATGAAAATTATGTGGCCATTAGTAGTAATAAAAGCAGGCTATACCCCTCGCCTTCGGTAAATTTTCAAAATATGTTAAAGTTTTCTGATGCTTTTTCATTTTGAGGGGTTTTTTCAGAGACATCTGTAACAGGGTAAGTTATATAAGTTTTACAGCAACATTTTGAAGTCTGCAGTATGATTTTTAAATATATTCCTTTTTATATAAAAATACTAGGTATATTTTGGTAGAATCATACTGAGAAAAGGAAGTCTCTGACACTCTGACAACAGACATCAACTGCAAATTTTATCACTTGTTTTCTTAGAGACACTGACTATATTGCACATAAAAAGTTTGAGTTGCCTAAGGTGACATATAATAATTGTACATACCATGAGGTACAGTGTTGTAATTTATACACATTTACAATATGTAAGGATCAAATTTGGGTAATAATTATTTGCATCCCTGAAGTATTTACCATTTCTTTGTGTGGGAAATCTCCCCACTCTTCTCCTCCTGTTTTGTATAAAATATGTTAGAAGCCTGTTGAAATATAATCACCCTACTATATCACAGAATATAGTATTTATTTCTCCTAATTGTATTTTTCTCCATTATTTACTCTCCCTCTGCTACTCTCTCCTACATTTCCTAACCTCTGGTAATCACTATACTACTTTATACTTTTATGAAAACAACTATTTTGAGCAGTATTAATCTTTCTGTTGCTTGGTTTATTTAATTTAACATGTTGTCCTCCAATTCCACACAAGTTGTTGGAAATGAAGTAAATGTTTTATATGTTGAAGTGTGTATATACACCTACAGATAAGCCTAGAGAATAATTTGTAATAATAAGTACCTAACTATTAATATTGGTTACTTGGGAAAAAAACAAAGAAGGGGCAAAAAGAATGAAAATTGTCTTAAATATGTTCTTTATAAAAAACATTTATTATATAAATAGTTAAGTAAATAGCAAAGGATGGATATCAAGGTTTTAATATGTTTTCTTGAGGTAGTTTTAGAAAGTTTATACATATGTATATAATTATATTTAAAATGTAATACTATCTTCACAGTGAAGGATTCACATAGTTCCCTCTTATCCGGTTTCATTTTTCATGGTTTCCTATAGTGACCCATTGTAAACTGTAGTCCAAAAATAGAAAATACGAGGGCCTGGGATTTAGCTCAGTGGCTCCACCTCCTGCCTCCCAAGTGCAAGGACCCGAATTCTATCCCTGGTACCAAAGACAAAACAAACAAACAAAATAGAAAATGGGAAATTCCACCAATACTTTATAAATATTAAATTGTCTTTCCAGTATAATGATTAAATCTCTCACTCTATTAGTCAAATTTCCAATGGCTGGAATGAACCTCTGAGCTCCACAAATTAAGGAAGAGCATTTTATCTTGGTTCGTGGTTTCAGAGGGTCAGTCGATGATCAGTTGACGCCAAGGCAGTAATGGCTTGGTGGAATGGCATGATTGAATGGCCTGATGGAGGAAAGCAATTCAACCCATAGAAGTCAGGAAGCAAAGAGAGAGGAAAACAGGAGCCAAGGACAAGTATACACCCCCAGTAATCTACTGCCTCCCACCAGGTCCCACCTCTAATCAGCACATTAAGTTCTAAATTCATCAATGGATTAATACACTGATGCATGTAGCACGCCCATATTCTATTCATCATGCAACAGCCCCACTTCTGAACACATGGGACTTTTATGGGACATTTAAAATCCAAATCATAATATTCCACTCTAAACCCTCAAAAGACTTGTGTCACTCTCAGTTTGAAAAATGCATTCAATATAACACAAAGAGTTGTCAACCCCTTAATTGTTTCAGCATTGCTTAATAATCCAAGTCCAAAGTTTCTTTTGAGACTCAAGGCAAATGCTTACGTGTGATCCCCCGTGAAAACCAAAAAGAATCCTAAATACTTTCAACACACAATGACACAAGGTAAACATCACCATTCTAAAAGCGAGAAACAAAAGAGTAAAAAAGAGTTAGACCACAGCAAGAATGAAATCCAGAAGGCCACACACTAATACTTATGACTCCATATTCACCACATAGTGGTGAAATCTGAGCTCATAAATGTGTGAGAAGCCCTATGGCCTTGGAAGTTGCATAAGTTTCTCTACTTGCCTGGCTTTACTTCCTACCTGCAGTTTACCTTTGTAGACATTCCAAGTTCTTGGCATCTGCAACTTTCTAGGGCTTTCACCACACACTCAGATTTATTCCTATGGTTTCATACATCACCTTCTCAGGAACATATTGCCTGGCCTCCCAAGTATCCCTTTTAAATCTGGGTGGAATCTTTCCTGACCCCACAACTCTTGGGCACTGCATTCCAGTAAAACTGGTACCAGCTGTAATCCTGTGGATCATAGCCACAGGGGCTACTGAATGTACAAAGAGCTAAAATCAGGGATACACTTCCCTAGACGGCATTGAGTGATCAGGGTGCGATAGGGTTCTTATCTCAAAGCAAGGTCTTTCAAACAAGTTTAGGTTTGTACATATTTGAGTCTTGCACGGGTGGCTTCTGGTCAATTTCTGAGATGTTCTCAAGGTATTTTTCCTAGTGCAAAATATTTGACTTTATTTTCGACCCTACTTCATATGCACTTACTTTCTAACCAAACTATAAAATTTTTATATCACTTTGCTCTGATTTTTATTCTTGGTTCTTAATAGAGATATGGCTAAAAGTAGCCATGAGGACCCATAACACTGCCTGAGTTAGCCAGCCTTGAAATTCCCTCTACCAGGTTCATTAGTCCATCACCTTTAAATTCAGCCTCACACAATGTCTCAGGCAATGGATAAAATGTATACAAGTTCTTTGCCAGAATGTAACATGAATGACCAATTCCCAATAAATTCCTCATTTCTAAACTGTAACTGCGTAACCCTGACTGCATTCCCATCAGCATTCCTGTCTGAATACCAACCAGAAACACATATCAAGCTCTGCTTACAACATCTTAGGGCTTCTATAGTTTGCATCTCCAAACTTCTCTAGAATATCTCTCACAAACGAGTATGAAAGGCTTCCAAATCACATGGTCAGCTACAGTCACATCAATAATCCCACTTCTTCCCATCACTTCCACAAAATACTTGACATCCACACTTAAGTAAGAAGATTTATTTTGGCTCATGGTTTCAGAGGATTCAGTCTATTATTGGCTGGCTCCAAGGCAAAAATCACATGGCAAAAGAGAATGGTGAAGGAAAAATACTTAACCCATGAGAGCAAAGAAGGAAAGAGAGAAAAGACAAGCTGAGGACAAGAGTACAGTCCTTCAGGACATGACTTCAGTGAGGCACCACTTTCAATGAGGCCCTAATTCTTTTAGCACATTCAGCTATGAATTTATCAATGGATTAACCCATTGATAAGTGTTGTACCTCCAAGATCCAATCATCTTCCAAAATCCTTACCTCTGGACATATCAGAATTCTGGGAGACATTTTACATCTAAACTGTAAAACATACCTATCCCCATCCAGGATGTGAATCTTCTTCCAGCATTATATATACTACCTGCACATTTGTCACTTAGCAGTCAACTCAGTCATCAGGTCAATTATCTAATCAATTATTACTGACTCACAGAGATGAAATGAAAATTATTTCATTTAAGAATACTATCACAGAACTTGGAAATACAAGTGTTTACCTGAAAATGTGAAGAGTGTAAAGGAGGAAAGATGAAGAGAAGTTGGTCAACAGATACAATACTATAGTTAGAATGATTGAGTTCATTGTCCTATGATATAGTAGGGTGAATATAGTTAACAATAATCCACAGAGTGTCTCAAAATATTGAGAGAGGATTTTGAATGTACTCTCCATAAAGAAATGATAAAAATGTAAGGTGATATATATAAACTAATTTCCATGATTTCAGCCTTATCCAGTGCATACAGGAGTAAAAACTTACATTGCACCTCCTAAAAAAAATGTATGAGTATAGCTATCTCATGGGCAACTGAGGGTTTGTTCATAAAATATTTTCCTGAATGAATGTCTCCAAGGGTTCTACCTAACCTCTCTTCCAGGTGGTTTAGTGTTTCTGTTTTAATATTTAGATCTTTAATCCATTTTGATTTTATTTTAGTGCATGGTGACAGATATAGGTCTAGTTTTAATCTTTGGAAAGATGAAACCCAGTTTTTCCAGCACCATTTCTTAAAGAAGCTATCTTTCCTCCAGTGAGGAGGCTCCTTTCTCAAAGGAGAAAGGCTCCTTTTTCAAAGATGAGGTGGCTGAGTGTATCTGGACTTGTTTCTGCATCTTCTAGTCTGTTGCACTGGTCCTCAGGTTTGTTCTTTGCCAGTACCATGCTGTTTTTGTCATAGTAGCTTTGTAATATAGTTTCAAGTTGGGTATTGCGATACAACCTAACTCTCTTTATTGTCTAAAATTACTTTGGGCCAGGGATTTAGCTCAGTGGTTCTGCCGCCTGCCTCACAAGCACAAGGACCTCAGTTCAATCCCTGGTACCAAACATAAATAAATAAATAAAATTGATTTTGCTATTCTAGATCTCTTCTTCTTCCAAATGAATTTTTGGATGGTTTTCTCTATTTCTGTGAAGTATGCTGCTCTATCAACAAGTGGGATGTCTTCTTATTCAAAAGTTTCTGCACAGCAAGAGAAATGACCAACAGTGTAAAAAGACAACCCACCACGTGGGAAAAAAATTTCACCAGCTGTTCCTCAGACAAAGGCCTACTATCTATAATATATAAAGAACTTCAAAAAATCAGACCTCCCAAGTTTAAAGACTCAATTCAAAAATGGGCATCTGAAATGAACAGACATTTCTCAAAAGAAGTAGAAATAGCACATAAACATATGAAAAAATGTTCAATATCACTGGTCATTCAAAAAATGCAAATAAAAACAATGCTGAGATTCCACCTCACCCCAGACAGAATAGCTGCTATCATGAAATCAACCAGTAACAAACACTTGCAGGGCTGTGGGAAAAGAGGAACACTGCTCCACTTCTGGTGGGAGTATAGACTGGTGCAACCACTGTGGAAAGCATTATGAAGATACCTCAAAGAACTAGGATTGAAAGGACCATTTGACCCAGCTATTCCCCTGATGGGTATATTCCCTAAAGAATTAAAAGAATAATACCATAGTGATATATGCACACCTATGTTCATAGCAGCACATTTTGTACTAGCTAAAACTTGGAAGCAGCCCAATTGCTCAGCAATGGGAGACTGGGTAAAGAAATTATATTTTAATAAAATGGAATACTACTCAGCCATAAAAAGAGAAATTAGAGACACTTATAGCAAAACGGATGCACATTGAAGTGAATCTCTTAAGTGGTATAAATAGGACACACATGTATAAATACCAAATAGTTTCTCTAGTGTGAGAAATTAAAAGTATCAATAAAGACTAAAAGGTTTAATGGATAATCTGAAATAGGAAGAAAGGGAAAAAGAGGAAGGGAAAATGGGAAGGGTAGGGGAAAGGAAAGAAAGGAATGGAATTAATATGAGAAAATGAAAAATAATGGAAACAAAGTCTTTGTAGATAAGGAGGGAGGGGTTTAAGGGAGAGCAGGGGAATGGGGAAAAAATAAAAACCAAGATTGATTACAAGGTACAAATTTCCAACAATGAATGTCATTATATTTTATACATTAAATGTACCGATAAAATTAATTTTTAAAATGTATGAATATTGTGGGTTAGTCCAAAGCTAAAATTAAATTAAAAAGTGATAATAATTATTCCAAAGAGCAAAAACTGTGATGCTGCAATTTGGATATAAAGTTGTCAAGTGCTTCTTTTAAGTATTAAAGTAAAAGTTCTAGACATGTTAAGAAAGAAAAAAAGTGATATGCACAGATTGTTAAGATCTATGGCAAGAACAAATCTTTTCACTGTGAAATTGGGCAGAAGGAAAAAGATATGTGCTAGGTTTGCAGTTGCTCCTCAAATTACAAAAGTTTTAACCACAGTGTATGATATGTGTTTAGCTGATGCTGGAAAAGATATTGGATTATAAGGTTCAGGACCATCATTGGTTTTACGCATCCACTTTCTATCTTGGAACATATCACTTACTGATAAGGTGGATCTATGCTACTAATGTTACCATAATTATTCCTTATTGAAAACAGAAAATGAGACATAGATATGTATCTATACTACCTCTCCCTATCTCCCTCCCTCTCTCTCTCTCCCTTTCTCTCTCTCTCTCTCTCTCTCTCTCTCTCTCTCTCTCTCTCTCTCTCTCTCTCTCTCTCTCTCTCTCTCTCTCTCTCTCTCTCTCTCTCTCTCTATATATATATATATATATATATGTAACACACATCAGGAAAATAAAAACTTGTATAAATATTTTAATACTAAATTTATTGAGACACTGGGAGATTAATACAATTACCTTTGGCCTCTATAGTTACAAGATATGCACAAAGTGGTGATCATTAGCGTCCAGATTTTTATTAGTACAGCAAACTACTGCTTGGATAACCTTGGTCACTGAGTTTGCTGTACTTGCATTTCAATTTCTTTTCTAAGGCCCAGCAGTTTAGTAGGGTTTATGATGTGTAAAGCATCCTCTAGGGTCCCCAAATGAGGGTAAAATCATCTTTTGTAAAAAAACATCAACTACTTTTTTTCAGAAGTGTGTGTGCATTTTTGCCTCTCTCTCTCCCTCCCCCCTCCTCCCTCTCTTCCTCTCTCTGTCTTTCATGTGTCTTCCTGTCTCCCTGTCTGTCTCTACCTCTTGTCTCACTGTCTCCTCTCTCTCTCTCTCTCTCTCTCTCTCTCTCTCTCTCTGTCCTCTCTCATATAATTTTAATTCTAAAAATACCGGCACATATTACAGCCACAGGACAGCTGAGATATCAAAGTTCTGAGGAAAGTTATATTTCTCACAAAGATGATGGAGGCAGTAAGAGAAATCCAGGTGTGTCACCCTCAAAGTATTTTTTATACTACTCAATACTTACCTATTTCTGCCCCTCTAAACCTGGGTCATTGCACACCTTCTTTAACAGTTTTAAAATGGTTTTATGACAGATTCTCTTGAAAATTTGTGCCCTAATTTCTTTCAATTCTACTTCCTGTAAATCCATGAGTATATAAATTATGGTGATCTATGACTTAACTATTACCTCTTTTTTCTGTTTTGGGGGAAATTTCACCATTTTTAAATTTACATAGAATAAATATTTCAAAATATATCAGTGTAGGGAGTTTCAGTATGTGTGAATTAACTTAATAAAACATAACTTTCATCTCACTTTGAGTAAGTCAGAAAAGCTGAAAACTTTCAGATGTTTCAAGATATTAAGCTACCTTAACATTTACTATAACTTCTTCCTGCATATCTAATGTATCTAAAGAGTTTGAGAAATTTCATATTTTCTGTCTTCCAATTTTAGACTGATTATCAAGAAGAATTCTTAAAAATTATTTTCTTTCATGAAACTGTAGCTAAAATGAGGACAATGCTTTAAAAAGCACTAAAGATTATTTAATAATGAGTGATGCTTATTGATTACTCAAAAAGTTTGTTATTATACCAAGTTAAATTCTCATGGTGACTTCAGTGTTGAAAAAATTACTGAGAACCTTAAAGCAACTTGTGAAGAACATTATTTTCTCTTAAATCACATGCTTTTTACTTTTTATTTACTAAAAATAGAATCCATTATTAGAGAACAGATATTATATTGCTTAATAGTTTGTTTATTTAAGCCAGTTTATTGAGGTACAATTGATGTAGAAAACTGTATAAATTTAATATATACAACTTAACTTTAAAGATAAATATATCGGCATGAAACAACTTAAGTTATTGTACTTTCTCTTTACATTTTCATTTATTAATTTTATTGGTACATTAAAGGTATACAGCATGCAGGCATTCATTACTGGGAATTTGTACCTTTACATAATCTATTTTGGTTCTTGTATTTTCCCCATTTCCTTGCCTTCAATCCCTCCACCCCTCCCTATTTACAAAGACATTGTTTCCATGTTTTCCTTTTCTCATATTTATTCCTTTCCCTTCTTTTCTTTCCCTATCCCTCTCACTTCCCCTTCCCCTTTGGACCTTTTCTTCCTATTTCACATTATCTATTATACATTTTGATCCTTGTTTACACTTTCAATTTCTAACACCAGAGAAACTATTCGATATTTACACATGTGTGTCCTATTTATTTCACTCAAGAGATTAGCCTCAATGTGCATCCATTTAGCTATAAATTTCTAGCTATTGCCTTACTGGGTGTCTTCCCAAAAGAATTAAAAGACTCACACCATATGATATATGGGCACCCATGTTCATAGTGGCACAGTTTGTAATAGGTAAAATTTGGAAACAGCCCAATTGCCCTTCAACTGGACACTGGATAAAGAAAAAGAAAAAAAAATAATAAAATGGAGTACTATTCAGCCATAAAGAATGAGAAACTAACTTCGTGTTCATTATTGTTTTGATAAAACACAAATGAAGGGTCTGGGGCTGTAGTTTAGTGGTAGAGTTGGTAGACTGTGGTTAACATGCAGAAGGCCCTGAGATCAATCTACAGCACCCAAAAATAAAAGGAAAGAAGGAAGGAAGGGAGGAAGGAATGGATATCAGAAGTGAGGGATGCCCAGAGGGAGAAGGAAGGAAGGAAATAATGTAAAAAGTACTCACCTACAAATTTAAACTATGTAATAAAATATTGTTAACCATAGGCTTTGTGCTATACAGTCAATCTCTCAGATTTATTAATCTTGTAGTACTAAAACTTTTTACCTTTTGACTAATATCTCTACAGCCATTATCATCCTATGTCCTAGCAGACAACTTTATACCCTGTGCTTAGTTCATTTTTACAGTAATGTATTAAATTATAGAATATATACTACTGGTCAAGTATCCCTCATTTGAAATGCTTGATACTAGAAGTGTTTTGGATTGTTTCTAATTTCAGAAGAGTTGCGTATCCATTAAGAAATGTCTTAGGGATGCCACTAAAATATAAACATGAATTTCATTTATGCTTTACATTCACCTTATACATGTACTCTGAATGGAATTTTGTGAAATATTTTTAGTGTATTGTATTTTTTACTGCAACTTTTCACTGAAGGTCAGGTGTAGAATTTTCCATCTGTGGTGTCAAAAAGAACTCAAGAAATTTTGTATTCCCCAACATAACTCAAGAAATTTTGTATTCCTCCACATTTTGATAATTTCAGATTTTCACATTAGGAATGTCCAATCTATATTTTTAGTTGTCAAAAGCCATGTCCTCATTGAAGGTTATTAGCAGAAAGTTAATATACCAGCTTATCTCCTATAAACTCTTCCTATCTAACATTTTGCTGTAAATACTTGAAACATTTAAACAAATTTCAGGTCTAAATTTTAAAATGCACATTTTTTTACAAAAACAACTACATTATCTCATTGTGGCATCAGATATTGAATCATAAAAGTATAAAAAAGAATGGTAGTTATCAGAGGAAAGGATAGGAAGAAGATGAGCAAAGAGACATTGATTCGACTACAAATTTTCAGCTAGAGGGGAACAGTCTCTTTTAGTCACATTGCCCACAAATGTGAATTTAATAATATATTTCAAACTTTCTACAAGAATTCTCTTTTAATGACTGAATGATATTCTTTATATATACCACATTATTTATTCCTCTGTTGATGGACACTTAGAATTAGTCCATACTTTGGGTATAGTTAATAATCATTGGGGGCCAGGGATTTAGCTCAGCGGTTTGGTGGCCTGCCTTGCAAGCACAAGGACCCGAGTTCAATCCCTGGTGCCAAGAAAATCAAACAAACAAACAAACAAACAAAACAAAACAAAACAAAACAAAAAAAAATATATATATATAGTAATCATTCAAACAACATGAGAGTGCAGATATAACTTTTAACATACTGATTCTGTTTCCTTTTTTCATAAATCCAGTATTGGGATTAATGGATCACAAGGTAATTTTATCTTAAGTTTTTGCAAAGATCTCCAAAAATCTACCTTCTTTCATGATGTTCATACTAATTCCCATTCTGGGGGTGCTTGAGAGAGATACTGGTAAAAGGATATAAAATTTGTGGCAAGAAGAATAAGTTTGAGAGATCTGTTCAGCAATATGATGTTATTAACAAAGCCTTGTATTCTTGGAAAATGTTAAAAGAGTGGACAGTATGTAATCTCACCACAAAAATAATAATTACGTGAGGTAATGCATATTTATTGGCTAGACTCTTTCCACAATGAATAGACAGTGGACCCTCAAGTTACAAATGGCCTAAGGTATAAAAAACCAGGGTTAATTAATGGAAGATTCATTCACCTCTAGATATCTATAGAGTGTACCCAAGTACACATCCCACTCTCAGCTGTATTGACTTACAACCAACTTGAGTTACAATCAACCCTTGGGAAACAATTGAGTTCTTAAGTCAAGGGTTGACTGTATGTCAAACCACCATGCAGTATACAATACATGCACACAGTTTCATGTCAATAGAATAAATAAAATAACAGAACAAAAAATAAAATTGATAAGAGAGTATATTTTAAAATTCTTACCACAAAAAATTGGATATGGATATCAAGTAAATTTAAGTGTTCTATAAAGTACATATAGTATTATCAGAGCACCGCATTATGCCCCATAAATATAATTATCTATCAATTCTATCTGTGAATAAAATAAAATTGTAAAAGTGCATACCTATTTTTGGTTAGGATCCCAGGAGAAAATGTCAAATATACTTTGACCTTATCTTAGCTGATCTAATTGAATCAAATAGGTGTTCATGTTGTTGAAATGCATTCTATATTATCATTTTCATCTTTGTGATAGTTAACTGTTGTGTCAACTTGAATAAGAAATGCCCCACTGATCGACTTAGCATACTTCTGGGGTGTGACTGAATTGATTTACTGAAAACAGAAGACCGATCTGGGTGTGAATGTCACCAACTCATACTGCCCAAATGGAATAAAACGGGAAAGAAGAAAGGCTCAGTTCTGTTTCTTTGGAGGAGCTGCAGGCCTTGTCATTTCCTTGGGCATTTGTCTCCTAGCTTCTAGGGCAGACTCTTCAGCCTTCCAACACAGATACTTTGGCCTTTCAGCATAGATCTGACTCACAATAGGACTCAACATTGAGCTCCAGGCCTACCTTGTAAATAAATATATATAACACTGACTAATCACAGAAGCATGATCATTGCTGTGACATTTCTTGACTATGTGGTTCAGAAGCCTTTGGGAAAGACTTATGGGAAAAATTTGGAAAGGTTTGGCAATGCCAACTATAGAAGCAGCCCCCTCTAGAATATATAAAGAACTCAAAAAAATCATCCCCCAAATAAAAAGACCCAATTCAAAAATGGGCATCTGAAATGAACAGACATTTCTCAAAGAAGTAAAAGCAGCAAGTAAATATATGAAAAATGTTCCACATCACTGGTCATTCGAGAGTTGCGATGAAAACAACACTGAGATTCCACCTCACCCCACAAAGAATGGCTGCTATCAAGAAATCAACCAATAACAAATGCTGGCAGG
>NW_022900951.1:29688890-29700085 GCF_012274545.1 Fukomys damarensis
TGGCAGGGTTGTGGAGAAAGGAACCTTTCTCCATTGTTGGTGGGAGTGCAGACTGGTGCAACCACTGTGGAAATCAATATGGAGATACCTCAAACAACTACTATTAGAAATCCCATTTGACCCAGTGATTCCTCTGCTAAATATCTTCCCAAAGGAACTGAAAGAATCGTTCCACAGTGATATATGCTCACCCATGTTTATAGCGGCACAGTTTGTAATAGCTAAAACTTGGAAACAGTCCAATTGCCCATCAGTTGGAGACTGGATAAAGATGTGGTTTTTCTATAAAATGGAGTACTCACATTGAGGCTATGCTCTTGAGTGAAATAAGTAGGACACAGGAGTAAATACAAAATAGTTTCTTTGGTGTGAAAAACTATAATTCTAAATAAGATCCTAATGGTATAATTGAAAATGTATAATAGGAAGAAAAGGGCTAAACGTGTAGGGGAAGTGGGAAGGGTAGGGGAAAGGAAAGAAGGGAAAGAAAAAATATGAGAAAATGGAAAAAAAGTTTTTGTAGATAGGGAAGCGAGGAGGGGGTGAAGGGTGGGCAGGGGTATGGGGAAAAATGAGAACCAAGACCTTTCATGTAAAGGTACAACATCCCAATGATGAATGTAACTGTGCTGTATACCTAAAATGTACCAATAAACTCAATGAGAAAAAGAAAGAAAGCAGTAATCCCAGAATACTGCAAGTTAAACTTGATGGGAAATTCTGGTCAAAGCTCAGAAGACCAAAATGCTGATAGAAATACAGCTGGTAAAGACCAGGTTCAAGATGTTTCATAAGGGAACAAAGACAGCATTGGCCACGTGTTTTATGCTCTGGCAGAAAGTTTTTCTGCATTTTGCTCCTAAATTGATACCTCCTGGGAGATATTTCAAGGCAGTCTAATGTTGAGGTGGTGGCTTGGCTACAGTTGGGGACTGTTAGCCATATCTATGTTGAGAATCAAGAGAAACAGCTCATCAGAATGATTTCTAAAGTTTTGAATTTGGCCTGAAAGGACGCTCCAGTAATGTTACAAAAATCCAAGGACTGTACTTCAGAATAAGGCAATAGAAAAGATGGCCTGAGGGCATCACAAGAAACAACAGGACTCCACACTGTGCAGCCTCAAAATTACAAAGCTGAAACACTTTGCCTAAAGAAGAGAGCCCCAGAGCACCATGTTCTAGAATAGCAGTGGCCTAGGAAATTTGTTCCTCAGACTTGAGTTCATAGTGTTCAGCAATCCAGGGACTCTACTCTTACAGCCAAGAAAGAAGGAAGCCTGGCTACTGCTCCAGCTGGCAGCAGAACTTTCTGTCCAAATGATGTGCTGGCTTTAAGTACATGCTAAATTCCAGAGTTGTGTGGCCAGGATGGCTTTCACCTTGATTTCAGAAGAAGGCCTGGAAACCTCACAATGTGCTCCTGAGAAGGCAGTTTAAAAAGCTATGAGTGTGAAACCAAAAGTGTAATGGATAGCGCAGAAGGTTGGACAATCCACGAACATGGGTTGGCTGAGGAAAGCCACAAGGATTGAGCAAAGCCGGTCCAACAGAGAGACCATGAGGGCTGTAACCACTAGCAGTGCTGTAGCGGGGGGGCAGCTCAAGCCCTTCGGAGTTCATGTGTTGCCACAGATTCCCCCAAGTGTTGGACATGGAATTATAAGATATGTTTGCCCTGCTGGATTTTGGATGGGCTTTGGTGTCATTCCTTTCTATCTTCCTATTTCCACCACTTGGAAATGGGATCGTTTGTCTTGTGCCATTGCATGTTGGAAGTATTTAACTTTCTTTTCATTTGTACAAGGGCTCACAGCTAAGAATTTTCCTTAAATCTCAGAGGAGACTTTGGAGTTGGACCTTTCAGTAGTGCCAAAACTGTTAACATTTTGGCTACTCTTAAAGAGGGAATAAATGCAGTTTGCATAAAGGGATGCACTTGTGTCTTTTGGAGTCCATGGGTAGAATATTATGGCTTATATCTAAGTGTCCCCCAAACCATCGTGTGCTCGTAGGTGGGCTTTTGGAGGGTGACTGAATCATGGATGTGTGATACTGGATTAGTTCACTGAGGGGTTTATAGGTGAGTCTTATGCTGGGAGGTAAAGCCTGGTAGGAGGGAGTGGGTCACTGCAGGTGTGGCTTGAGAGGTATATATGACTCATTCTCCTTTGGTGGCTTGTTGCTTCTCACCTACCTTGCCACAAACTGTTTCTTCTCTGCAATTCCCATCTGCCATGCTGTCCCACCTTGAAGTCAGTTGACTGCAGACTAAAACCTCTACAAACTATGAGCTAAAATAAAGTTTTCCTCCTTCAATTTGTGGGTTTCGGGTATTTGGTTTCAGAAATGAAAAAGTAACTAAGACAATCTCCATCAACTTTCCCCTGAGCAACAGCCTTCCAGAATTCCTTATATTTACATCTGTCAAAAGTTTGGGGATAGTAATAACTCAGGTATAAATTTGATAATGAGAAAATAAAAATATGGCTGCCATTTTATGGTGTTAGCAACTGCATACAGACAGCACTTATAAAATTGGAAAAAATAAATTAACAAATAAGGCTACTCATTGACCATGTTTGGAAAAAGGCAAAGACAAGAGCACTCTACAAAAATCCCTGCAAAAACCAACAAAAAAATCTAAATGCTTCCATTTTCTGACAGACACGAGTGACTGCTGCTTCTTTACAAATGTCAACTACAGTCCTGCTTTAAAGCATCCATCACCTAGACATATTTCATGTACATATATACGATATGAAATTACTGCAAAATCCCTATCAATGATATCAAATCTAAAATAATCTTTATATCGGTCACATTTTCATGCTGGGATGCAATATCTGACACTTACTACTTAAATGTGATAAATTTAATTTAGCTTACAGTTTCAGAGGTTTTTATTACAGGATCAGCTGGCTTCAAGGCAGGATTGCTATGGCAGAAGGGCACGGTAAGGCAAATCCATTTAGTTCATGATAGAAAACAGAGCAGAAGAACAGTGTCAAAGGAGGAGTGAGGGACCAGACATACTGGTAAACATGAAGACCCTCCCTACATAATCTACCCAGACACAACCAGAAGTGAGTCTCATCAACTCCAGGGCAGACTCCAAAACAAATCCAAGGTGACACTTCACCCAAACCACTACATCCCACTACATATCAATATGTAAGCTAAACACATTTTCTTAAACCATACCAAATCTCCAAATAAACATAATAGTCACTTCACTTTTCCACCTAATATAACACAGCTATCCTGTATACAGCTGGAAACAATTACTTCCCCAAAGTCTGAACACTTTCAGCTTTTTTTCAAAACTCCAAGTTCCATTCTCTTCTGAGACTCAACATAAATTCTTAGCTGTGAACTTTTTTAACTTTTAGTTAAAAATAAATTCCATAGTCCCAATGTACAATGGCACAGGGTAAACATTCCCATCGCAAAAGAGAGGAATAGGGACGTAAAAAGAACTGGACTAACGCAAAACCTAAACCCAGCAGAGAAAACAGTAAGTACCACAGCTCCATATCCGGCATGTAGGGCACCCAATAGTAAAATGTAAGTTTCAATGGTCTAGGGCAGCCTCATTAATATGATCTTGCTGTTTACAGCCCTCATGGTCTCTATATTCAGCTGGTTCCACATATAGTTTGCAGGTTTCCTCAGCAGATGTTTCATGGCTCTGGCATCTGAGTTCCTGGGGTTTCCATTGCATCTTTGACTTTATTCTCACCCTTCTGAGTAATTCCTTGCCTGGCCTCCAACATCTTCCATTTAAATCTAGGTGGAAGCCTTTCTCATTCCACAACTTTGGCATTGTACATGCCAGTAAAAACAGCCTCGCCTGGATAACTTAAAGGTCAAATGTTTGATGAAGTAATAGATGGGATACTTTGACTATGGCTACTGCAGCCTCTGTGTGTCTAGATGGTGAAGCACAGTGCAGTGAATCCCAAACAACAAATTCCCCCTAGGAGCCTCTTCTTGAGCAGGAATCCCAGAAAATCTCTTCTTAAATGAAAGCCTTCAAGTGTTGAACCCCAGAGCCTACAATGGGTGGGGTCTTGCTAATCTCCAAGATGCTCTCAAGACATCTTTCTTCTTGCTCTTGTTCTTGGTTCCATTTTAAAGGTCCTAATCTCTTCAGCATTCTCATATGTTTTGTCACTAAATTTACATGTCATTCCTTCCTTCTGGAACAAAATATACGTCTCTCAAATGTTTTTCTTTGTCTTTTGCACCTGAGTCTCACTATAAACATGGTTAAAAGCAACCAGCATTACTCATGCCATAACCTCAATGTTGGGCTGTTTTGACATTCCACCAAATTAGTTAACCACACTTAATCTCAGTCTTCCACACAGTTTCAGAGGAACGGGGAAATATGGACAGATATTCTTCCAGAGTAAAACCCATGTAGTCTCTAGTCCAACGGCCAATGTGGCCCTTGTTCCTAATTAAAACCACCTAAGACTGGACTTTCCTGTTCGCATGCCTACATGCATTCTATACTTCTGACTTCTAACCAGAATCACCTATCAAGAACTATTTACAGTATTCTGTGGTTTCTCTAGCCCAACGTCTCCAAACCTTTCTGCACTCCTCCCACAAACCAGGTGCAAGGACTTCTAAATCATATGGTTTGCCATAGTCAAAGAAATGAACCCACTTCTCCAGTACTGATTTTCTATATCAGTCAATTTTTTGTCGCTGGTACATAATACCCGACAACCAAACTTAAAAGGGGAGAAATTTAGCTTGCACTTTGAGTGGTTCACAATCCAATGTCAGCTGGATGCGAGGAAGGAATGTTATGGCCGAAGGGAAAGTTGAGCAAACCCACTTAGTTCATATTGGTGTGAAAGCAGAGCAAGGAAACAGTGCCAAAGAGGAAGGAGTGAGGAACCAGATATAGACCCAAGGCCATATTTCCATGATATAACCAGACACACTCAAAAGGATGCTCCACCTATGCCAGGGCTGATCCCAAAGCCAATCCAGTTGTTGACACTGTGCCCTAACCATGATCTTTTCTTTTCTTTCTTTCCCTCCCTTCCTTCCTTTATTTCTTTCTTCCTTCCTTTCTTTCTTTTTCTTTTTCTTTCTTTCTTTTTTTTTTCTTTCTGAACCCAGGGCCTTATTTTGAAGCAGGTTCGTGCTTCCTGCTATCCTGCTTCAACCTGCCAGAGTGCTGAGATCACAATCATATACCATCATTCCCCAAAAGATCCTACTTTCTTGACACTTCCTTAGAAGAAGAACAAGCTCTAATCAAATAAGAAGTTTCTCCCAACTCCTATACTGGAGACAGTATTAGTATGTTTGGTGGTATAGTCCCCATTACTGCAGCAATCATAATAAACCTAGTTTAATTTGCTTATAGGTGTTTTCTTGGTAATATTTGCTTAGTTTCTGCCATCTACATATTACCGCATGATTTCAGGAATTTAGGATATGTTTATTGAAATATATAAGGGAAATGTAATTTATTTCCACTTCTGTGAAGTATCGTAACAAACAACACTTAAGAATGTGCATTATACATTACCTTATGTTAAATATTTAAGGTGTAGAAGTTATATGATTCTTATTATGAAGCATTCCTTGATGGGCTGTGTCATTAAAGAAATTAGTGGCAATGTTTTTATAGGCTGGGAACACATTATTTCATTTCCTACTTAAATGCTATGATGCTAGCTTACACTGTACAAAGGAACATTATCTAAACATTTACAAGAAGTTAAGATCAGGTATTATAACAGAGCTTCCTGAATGTAACATTGCTATGGAAAGCATAATGTGCACATTTTTTACCATTTTCTTCACCTTAAGTATCTGCAATTGAATCAAAATGTGCTACACACACACACACACACACACACACACGTTCACACACATTCATGCTTACACACAAAGAACAGAAATAGTCTACCTTACCAAACATGATGTTATGAGTGGAAAATTATTCAAGTGATCATTTGTGAAAGAGAACTTGATGAAGGAAAGCAATATTTTGATTTTTCATTTATGTGTCAAAAATGATAAAAAAAACAAAACAAAACACCATCTTATTCAGGCCATATAGCAATCTGAAAAGTCCCATTCTATAGTAAGAAGTAGTAAGAACCTCTTCGGCTTTAACTAAATGAAGGCTTTCTAGTGTTTCAAATGGTGGCTATAAATATAGTCCAAAGGTGATCAAAGTATAAACACTTTCAGAATTGTTCTTAAGATTTAAAGTCTAAATGCGATAATTTAAAGATAACATGAAAGTGAAAGAAGGTAGTGTTACTGAGGCAGCAAAGTAGGGTGTGGTAGACTGGCTGGGAAACTAACGTGTGATCTGTTAATTATAAAATCCCAGGAAATGTACAGAACAGTTCCCAAAGCCCTGAATGTGGACTTCTCATAAGAACGAGGAAATTTTCAACAGTATACCTTGACCTGACCTGAGGCTGAGGAATGGGTGGTACAAAAAAGACAGTGCACCGTGAACTCTTTGCTACACTGTCCCCTCACTGAAGCCCACTCTGTCTTGTAGAGCATACTTATTTTCTACTTGGCTGAAACTCTCTCTGCACTGCCTGTATCTTTCCCTACCTTTAAAAAGTGTGATACACGTTGCTATACCATTTGTGCTTTTCTTGACCAGTTGCTTGTTCAGGAAAGAAAGAATCTAGAAACTACCTCTAAAAGAAGACCCCCAAAACCCCTAAACCCGGTATCACCAAAGGTACCAAGCTCATGGTTTCACAAACACCCAGGAATGAAGTTGTGAACCAAAAGAGGAGGTGAGGAGAGTTTTATTTTAAATAGTAAGAACAAGAGCTCCTAGGTTTCCAAGAAGGGTCCTGAGTAGGTGACCACGTGACTCCTCCATGCAGAGCTGATTACAGATAAGCAGAATACAGGAATTAGCCAATTGTTTAGTGGCCACCTATCACAGATGACTCTGTGAATTTAAAATGATCAACAGAAACTTGAGCTCTCTAATCCAGTTCTTCAACATGCAGGAGTTAAACTACACTGGGATTTTAGAGAAAAACCAACTATTTTGCATTTTAAATTCCTCAAAGGTCAGGAGCTTAGTAGGGAGAGGACTGTATCTCCTATTACCTAAAGAAGTTCATCCTTGGTCCAAAGTCAGAGTTTATTCTGTTGTTATTCTAATTTCCATCAGTATGGCTTATACCCAACTCTGTCTCAGGCCCTTCCCCTAGCTAGCTGCCTTACTCACAAGCCAACTAAACTATTTTTGTTACTGTAGTACTATCTGAAAATTAAACATGAAAATGACTAACATAAATATGTTGAAATGTGGTTAGGACAAAGAAGTGACTCAAGATTTTATAGTTCTTACCATTTTTTTCTACATGTTATATTTGTATTCGAGAAAATTCATAGATCATTTTAGTTGAAAGTTAAAATTTGGTAATACACTAGACACAAAATGGCAAAGGCATTTTCTTCACTCCTATTTCCTTTCCTTTCTGAGAATGCCTCTCTTCCTACAAAGATTGGCATTAGGTTTTCCTTTCATATTGGAATGTATTCCTATTCAAATGTGTAGAATTATACCCTGCAGAACTCAGCATAGAAATCACAACCTCAACACAAGTAGTAAGCGTGACATATTCAATATTTATATAAGAGACACAGGCATTTTTTGGCAGGCCAACAGTCACAACCACCTCTCCCACATCACATCACATCATAAGTCACAGTTCCCTCTAACTCTGCATTTACCTAAGTCCCATTTTAATGAGCAAACCTCTTAGCCTTTAATACACCTCCTGCTGCTTTCGCTACTGCTCTAAAATTATATCTTTCTTCTGTCTCGGTGTCTGCTCTCTACACATTTGTGAATTTGCATATTACTGCTGAGTGGGAGATGCTTCTGTCTTGTTCCAATATTCCAGGGCTTTTATCTTTTAATCTTTACCTATAGTGATGTAGATTACAGTGACTGTGACCTGTTATTCTCATCTACACTGAAATACATTCATGTGAGTCAGCTGTGCCAGGTTAGGTTATGCTAAACTAAGAAAAGCCCAAAATATCACTTATAGTAAACAACAGATATCTATTTCTCACTTTTGCTATATGTTGCCTACATTTTGTTATATATTTGCTACACATTTTGCTATGTATCTTTGGCAAGGAGGCCATGCTTATGACTAAATTACCCAAGGTGATAGGTCAGTCATATTTTCAGACATGGTCAGTGGCTGTGACATAGGGAATATGACATACCTCTCTTTTCACACACCACTGGCCAAAAGTAGTCAAATAGCCCCACCAATCAAATGGAGCAGGACAATGCAATCCTGCATCGTCTTGGGAAACAAAAAGCAAGAAATAGTGGGCAAACAGCATTAATAACTGTTACACTAAGTATATGTAAAGGAAATAGTAACACATCTGAATTTTCCCTCACTGTCACACTTTTCATGAGAGTGTTTTATTTGGTCCTGATAAAGTAGGACTAATATGTACTGAGTAAGTACTAAGTACTATAATCTGTGCTTGGTTTACCTGATCAGATTTTATTGAATTAAAATCATCCAACAGAATCATTCCAAAATTGAGAAAGAAACAAATTCAATTTTATAGAAGTAGGAAAAAGTATATGCAGTACAATGCCTTCCGTTCTACAGATACAGTCCAATTTCACATCATCCCACCTGCCTTGTTTTGCCTGTTTTTCTCCATCACTATTATTTTAATCACCAGCATTAACTCCCTAAACTTCAGCAGCTGAGCCACCTACCTCTCTTGCTATTCTTATTTATAGAGGTACTAAGATGAGATTCAAGGAAACCTAGACTAGTCTTTAAATGGCCCAATACTAGATATCCCCCAATATTAACCTTATAGTATTTCCTTCTCTTTCAGAACTGATTACTTATCTTTATTGTCTTATATTTTATGCTTCCTGGCTGTTTTATGTATTCTTACTCTGGTGCCAAAACCCTGCTTTAATGCTTCTAATTATCTCAGTTCATCCTAAATAGAAGACATTTATTTCATAGTCTCAATCCTCAGGTCTTTGACTCCACCAATTTAGCTGCTGACTACTCAAATGCGCATGCTCTGTCCTATTACTTCCAGCCAACTAACATCCACATTCCTGGCTCTGTTCCTGTTTGTTTCATTGGTCTTAACTCCTCCAGATCTATCGATTTCTTGGTTCATTAATGACATCAGAAAAAGTTTGTAAAAACAAAGAAAACTATTGAGGATTATCAGTGAGTTCTATCACACCATTATATAATTAATTGTCCCACAAAATGACCTTTATCATGCAGGTCATTAAAATAACAGAGTATATCACATAATAATTCCTCATTGACCTTTTAAAGTGAATTAAATGTGTGCTTGTGGAACATCAAACCATCCTAACATTTCTGAATATATCTTTTTTGCCTTATGTTTTGATTATTTGATTCATTGTACTATTCAGTTTGCAAGCTTTTCCCTCTTTAAGGTTTCTCTACACAGATTGAAAATCAATTTGGCCTGTTTTTGTGACATTTGTGAAGTTTAGCAAGTTTTTCACTAGTGTCTAAATAGAGGAAAATTGGGCAGGTAGATGCCTTCCAATGTTATTTTATTTAGCTCACAAATAGATTATGGAATAGAATGAGCTTATAGAGTAGTTTCTGTTCTGATAGTTTTGGACCTATGAAACACAGAGACTGCAAGAGAGTAAATCCACCAGCATTGAGAACTTCTTCAAATCAGCCAGAAAGAACACTAAACACTAGCAGCGGTTTTCATACAGCATTAACCCTGACCCATGGTACATTTATTTTTAATGAATTAGGGGACGAGTTTAAAAAAAGGCAAAGGGAAAGCTGTAGATTTCCCATTTACTTTGTGCTATGTAAGTAGTTCAAAAGAGTTTAGTAGAATTTGGCAAAAATTTGTAAATAAAAAATGCAGTGGAGGACCGGGGATTTAACTTGTAAAACACAAGGACCTGAGTATGATCCACCGTACCAAAACAAACAAAAAAAAAAGAGCAGGTTAACTTATTGTTGTTTTTTTCCCCATTGAGTTTATTGGTACATTCTAGGTATACAGTACAGTTACATTCATTACTGGGATCTTGTACCTTTACATGACAGGTCTTGGTTCTCATTTCTTCTCGATACCCCTGTCCTCCCTTCACTCCCTCCTCCCAATTGTTGTCTTCATCAGTGACAGATTCTAATTTTGATCTCCACTGTGTTGATAACTTTCAGCATTCTAAACCAGAGAGATTGAACTTTTCTTTCCACAGGCTCCAAACCCCAATCCTACTATTTTTGGTATTGTGTAGAGAATGATAACATAGTCTTGTCATCAATGACATGGTACTTTGGAAAATATTGGTGGTTAGTAACAGTTTTAGAGGAGGAACTCTCAAACTGCCTTAGCACACAGGAATTTCTCAGGGTCTAACAACACTGAAACACAATGATCAGCATATAAAATATTATAAAATATATAATATCTATGTTATATATTTGTTGAAAGGTCAGAAGTTACTGACAAATGAGACAGAAATACTGTGTAGGAAAAATATGTTTGTCACCGGTTGCTGCTATATGTCAAATGGGGCATAAGGACTAGGTTATTTTCCATTTATTATTAGATTAGTGAGACTAAATAAGTTTTTAGACTCACTGCCACTTGAGAAATGCATGTTCATTCTACCTGATCTCTTCCTTCCCATAAATAAGAGCGATTCGATACCAAAATAACTGGAAAATGTACTGGCATGTTATTGTGCAGGCAATCTTATTGATGTAGGCTGATGTGAGGAGGAAAGAATAGCACAGAAGTGTGAAGGTGACTCATAATGCCATGTTCATATTATTTTCTATAAATAAGAAAGATAACATGCATCATCATCAGTATAGCTAAGGGAATCAGTTTTTGCCCTAGTGCCAAGTTATATTATTTCACATTCATACTATTGTTATGAATATGAACTTTGAAGGCTCCAGTAGGGAGTCAAAATGATTTTGAAGATATGCATCTTCTTCTATACAAGACATTCAATTTTTCTTCCTTTAATGGCTATTGATGCTAAAATACAAAATGCAGTCTGATAAATATCTAACCCACTACAATATGATTCCACTTTGCAGAATGATTTCCATGGTACTGCTTATTTCTAAAATATTTCCTTCAGGAAAG
>NW_022900951.1:29700206-29702239 GCF_012274545.1 Fukomys damarensis
TTGCCAAAAATATTAAATTTAAGCAACAGAGTAGGATGACTAGAGATCTTCTCATTTTTAAACTTTTCCCTAATTTTCTGAGGATGAGCTGGTATCACAACCTGACAACCTGCATTTAGAGCAAGACCTTTGTCAGCAAGAAACCTTGTTTAGGATCTTGTTGAAGAATGAACACACAGATTTTAGGTACTGAAGGAAAGGATAACATTTTCTGTGTATTTTTGTTCCTCTTTAACCTTTAAGAAATATTTTCTCTTCTTGCCATAGCTATTATCATTGCCTTTTGGAGTCCTTGCTCTCACTTAACCAAATTCTCTCTTCCAATTTTCACATAACTGGAGTAGTCGTAGCAAAGGAAAAATCACACAACAGCTGCTTAAAATGTTTAAATTGCTCTCCATTTCACTTGGGGAAAAATCCAGTGTTTTCACTATGACCTCTGATGAACTACTTATGTGCATGGCTACTCTCTTTTTTCAGAATCATTTTCCTTGTCTGCAGGGCCCTAATTTACAAAGTTATACCCAGTTTATTACCTATTTATATTTAATTTCCCTAGTAAGGTTTTGATGCTCCCATTGTCTCTGGTTTGCTCCTAGATGGCTTGCTTGTGTCCTTTTGAGAAGTTTGCAGCACTTTTTGAATATCTCATTATTAATTTTATAATAAATTGTGTTTACTAATAATTAAACAGAAATAGACCAACACGCTTGGTGAAACTTCCATTGTATTTTCGTCTTCTGCCATTGTCTTATCTAGCATTACAATATTATGTGATAAACACACATGCACTTAAAATAGCTCTTGCATCCACATGTGGTTAAATCTTAAAAAAAAAAACTAGCAAAAGCTCTTTCTTTGATTATCTGTGGTTTCAAAATAAATAATATTTTCCTTTTAAGGACAACATTAAGGACTCTCCCTAAAACATCACTGGAAAGCAGACTAAACTGAGGAATAACAGCGAACTGCTTCTCATGTGCAACTGTAGTAAGAGAACTATTTTACACTGAGAGTGCCCCTGAGGGTTCATTGTTCCATGCTGTGGCTTGAGCACCAAGAAGTTATTTCACAATTCATTAGGAGGCTAGGAAAATTATAGGTTAAGTATATGTGAATTAGTATAGAAACTACAGGCCGAGTAAACTTACCATAGAGTACAGAAGCGGTAGTCTAAATACGTTTCCTATAGTGCTTTGGTCATGCATTATTTGGAATTAATTCACACATATTAATTTATATATATTTGATAAATTTTTTCTTTAAATTTTTGCAGTAAACAATATAGAGAGCAATGTACAGAATAGGGAAAAGAAAAAATATTGAAAATGTTTCCAATAATATTCTATTTTTAAGAGTTGATTTTGTGCAGGTGTAATACAAAAGTGTTGACAAATGATATCCAAGTAGATGATATCAGTGAACATTATGAAAATAAATCAGAAATCTGCTGAAAAGGATGACCATCTACTTTAAATGTGAGAAATAATTGTGAAGACAGTGCTTAAAGATGAAAATTTAACGTGTGTTTGCAAAAACTGCAATAATCTTAAAAATGACTGCTGATCTAAATTAATTTCACTTGTTTTCAATTCAGACTTTTCTTGTATATATTCCAAAAAAATCACTGTTGATGTGTTGGCTCTGTTAGCAAAAGAAATTACATCCAGTTAAAAATGGCAAAATTATATGGGTATTTTCAGATGCTTTAAAAAGAAATGTTATTAAATTAAACCCAAAAATGATTCCATTTTGTCAACTAAATCAAAATATTAAAGTGAAACCTTTAAAAGTTCAGTCTTTCAAAGGTGAAACATCTCATAGTGCCATGAATAGTCTTTCAAAATCAACTTTAAAGTTTAATATTTAAGAGAATCATTTGGGGAACACAAACTTAATGGAGCATAGTGATATGGTAAAAATGCTATGTTTAAATTAAGGAATGTATGAATGCAAATAAATTGCAATTCACACATAATTCATGATTGATTTATCAAAATAAAGTAGTAGCTGTCAAAATTTATATATACATA
>NW_022900951.1:29704248-29738656 GCF_012274545.1 Fukomys damarensis
GAAGTTAGAAATGTTTGACCTTCTGAACAAATATTTTGTAAATTAGCCTGTGTAACTTCTCAAATAAACAACTTCTCTTATATTTTGGCTTCATTTTCTTCACATAAATAGTTGAAGATTATCAATTAAAACATTTTTGAAGTAGAGCTATAATGCATCATGTTTTCAAGATTTTTCTGAATATCAATCATAGAAAACAAGATTTATTTTTGTTTTTGTTTTTTGAGACAGGGTCTCACTATGTAGTTGAGACTGACCTGGAAGTCATTATATAACCCAGGCTGGCCCTGAACTCACAGCGATCCTCCTGCCTTAGCCTCCCAAGTGCTGGGATTACAGGTGCGTGCCACCACGCCTGGCCCAGAGAAAACAAGATTTAAAAAACAGAAAACTTTAATATTCGTACTTTGAAATATGAGTGAAGGACTGAAAAATAAGATTGAAGTTTTAATATTAAATTTTTATTTTATATTAATACTTTGGAATATCATGATTTATTAAAAAGATCTTTTGATGGGCAAATTTATATTTGGTATAGAATAGAAAGCATTTAATAAGACAGTTTGTAAGACAGGGTGGGTTTATGTCATCAAAACTTGATGAAACATTTAAGTATTGATAAGTAGCAAAATTAGTTTGCAAATATTTTCTAAATTCTGTAAAATAAGTAGGTTTATGTGTTTAAAATTTTAATTAAAATAGCATTGAAAATACGTTTATTTTTAGGCACTTCATGGTTTATATCTAGGATATGTCCCCAAAGTCTCATGTTTTCAGAGGTGGGTCTTCTAGAAAGTGACTGGACCAACAGGATGATACACTCATTGGTAGATCAGTTCAATGAATCGTTCATAAGTGAACGTGCTATTAGCAGGCAGGGCCTGGTCGGAAGGGGCGTGGCACTGAAGGTGTGCCTTTGGAGAGTCTATCTCCTCTTGGCCCCTCCTGTTCTCTATGATCCCTGGCTCCCGTGGAATGAGCAGTTTTCCTCCACTGTGCTCACCAAGATGTTTCTGCCTTGGAGTCAGCCAGCCATACACTGAATTCCCTGAACTCCTTTAACCTTAGGGACTTGATGGTAAATTTTTAGAAAAAGAGTGTTACGGGGGTGTGTCACACTCACATTTATTTTTTAGGAGTATTTCTATCGATGAATTATTGATTTTAATTTTATGAATTTTATTATATTAAACAATGTGTACTTAACAGGAAAATAAAATATCAATAAAATGAAAATTTTTAATATACAATGAGTGTGTAGAATAAATAACAACATTCGTGACATCAATGAGTAACTCATGACACAATTGCCGAATGTGACATCTGGGTTACTTTTTTAAATAAACAAGTCTGTTCACAACACCATGTGGTTTATTACTGAATAAAGAAAGACCTGATGGCTCAGTTCTGGAATAAATTTCTATATTCAAGGTGTAAAATGCCTTTGCATCTTCCAAGGCATATATTTTTATACCATATTTGGAAGGTTTATTTGGCAGATACTGCCAAATGCTTCAACCACCATGAAATGATGTAAGTTGTCAACTGTCACATATTCAGAGGGTATATAAATTACTTGACAGTTTGAAACCAACTTTCAAAGAAATGAACAAATAGCAGAAATATTGTTAGAGTGTTTTCACTTTCCTTTCTTGGTGGGTCTTTTTGTTGTCAAAACATAGGCAGTTTCTACTGTAAGAGAAACCACCAACAGAGCTAAGAGACAAACTACAATGTGGGAAAAAATTTTACCAGCTGTTCCTCAAAGTTCTACTATCTGGAATATATAAAGAACTCGACAAATCAGGCCCCTACAAATGTAAAGATCCAATTCAAAAATGTGCATCTGAAATGAACACACATTTCTCGGACAAAGAAGTAAAAACAGCAAATAAATGTATGACAAAATGTTCAACATCAGTGTTCCTTCAAGAAAGGAAGATGAAAACAACACTGACATTCCACCTCACCCCACAAATAATGGCTGCTATGAAGAAATCAACCAATAACAAATGCTGGCGGGGTTGTGGGGAGAAAGGAACCCTTCTCCATTGGTGGGAGTGCAGACTGGTGCAACCACTGTGGAAATCAATATGGAGATACCTTAAACAACTACGATTGGAAGTCCCATTTGACTCAGCTATTCCCCTGCTGGGTATCTTCCCAAAAGAATTAAAAGAATCATACCATAGTGATATATGCTCACCCATGTTTATAGCAGCACAGTTTGTAATAGCTAAAACTTGGAAACAGCCCAATTGCCCATTAACAGGAGACTGGATAAAGATGTGGTTTTTTAAACAAAATAGAGTACCACTCAGCCATAAAGAATGAAAAACTAGAGACATTTATAGCTAAGTAGATGCACGTTGAGGACATAACTCTTAATTGAAATTAATAGGACACAGGTGTGTAAATACTGAATAGTTTCTATGGTGAGATAAATTAAAAGTGCAAATAAGGGTCAACATGTATACTTGGTATTTTGTAGTAGGAAGAAAAGGTCTAAAGGTATTGGGCAAATGGGAGGGGTAGGGGAAAATTCAAAAGGGAAGAGGAAAAAAGAAAAAAGGAAAAAAATGGAAACGAAGTCTTTGTAAATAGGGAAAGGTGGAGGGGGGGAGGGGGGCTAGGGAAATGGGTTAAAAATAAGAACCAAGACCTGTCCTGTAAAGGTACAAGATCCCAATGATGAATGTAACTGTGTTGTATATCTAAAATGTACCAATAAAAATATTTAAAAAGAAACAAAAAATGTAGGCAGCCTTGAAAGAAATCAAATATCCTGTGTTATTATTCTAAAAATTGCAATGCCACATCTGTCACTTCTCCATAAAGCCTTTACATTCTCACCATTAGAAATATAAAGTCCTGCTCTGAAGGCTTTTAGTTCAGATAGTGAGATTCATGATAAATATATTTGTGGTATTATTGATGCATATAGAATGATTTACTTATATTTCCTTATTAGTGTATTTCAAAGCCTCTTGTACCATATCACCTGTTACAAACAATTTCCATCATTGAATTTCAGTGTTGGCATTTTGTCCCAATAAGTTTCACCCCTGGCAAGGACCTAATATTTTCTGACCTAACATTTTCTAATGTTAGAACTTCTAAGTATGTGTGATCATTCTGTAGCATTTTGACTAATCAAATATTTATTTACATTACTGTTTTCCTCATCTAAATCAGTCTTCATACTATATTTCTTAACCTCATATCTTGCTAACTTCTTTGAATTACATTATTCAAGTCATCGTTAGTAGCTGAATCACCTGATGACTCACTTTCAACCTCCCAAAGTTGTAAAAGCAGATTTTCATCTGAGTTGGGGTAATTCTAAAGGAAAAATCAAAATAAAATATGTAATAAAAATTATAAAGACACCAAAATATAACGGTGCATAGTGTGAGCAAAACTCACCCATTTACACTTTGACACACTGTCACGAACCGCGACGTCAGGATCCTGCCAGCAGGTCCTAAATCTGAAAGGACGAGGACAGAGAGACGGGAGGCACTTTTCTTCTCAAGTTACTTGCTTGCTTTATTACAGAACCTTTTCCTTTTATACTCTCCAGCTGCACGGGAGCGAAAGTACCGCCCACACATTCCAGAAGGATGTAATAACAATTATTATGAGTTACATCTGCTAGGCAATAGATCAGATCACCAGCTGAACTAGCCCGTTGCTATGGGTGACGGCACGTCCACACTGCTCGGGTAAATCACAGGTCAATATGGCTGTGCTCTCCATAACACACCACACAGGAACATACTTTGTCATTCATCGTACCAAGGGGATGACCGAGTATTCCCTCAGCACAGCTACTGAGACACACAGCTGGCTACTGTTGTGCTAAATAAATATTTTCAATAGAAAAATATGGTCGGGCTGTATTCTACCCACCATGATGCACCTTGGGTTGTGGATGTAGGGTAGCGTTACCAGTAATAGAAAAGACTTTGCTCTGAAGTTAACAAATATTTCAACTAACCATAAATAATTATTATATTTAGCAGAGAAGAATAGATGCAAGTTTCAAAAAATGAATTTTCTAACTGTGAAATATCTTGAACTCTGAAGACCAAAATCAAAATTATAAAGATTTTTAAAAACAAGAATATATTGAAAAATATCCTTCAGATAAAAATTGGCAAAGATTTAGAAATAAATATGGCAAATAATAAATATTCTATTTATCCTTTTAGTGTTCTTTTGTCAGTATATAATTTCAAATTTATCAGTATAACATTTTTCTTTTCCTACAGTGGTGCAGATCAAACCTAGGGACTTGACTCATGCTAGACAAGAGCTCCTTCATTAATATATACCCACAGCCCTAGACATTTTAGTGTATACTTTCATCTATGGATTAATAGGCTGATTTATTTTCATAGAAATGTTATTACTATCATTATGAACACATACTAATTGTATAAATTCATGAGATTCATGATGGCGTTTTCATATATACATACATCACGCATTGGTCATTTCTATTCATCCTTCTTCTATCCTCCACTTTTCCCCGCTGTCCTCTGACACACTTCCCAGTTCCTCGTCATTCTTCTCCAATTATCAGGTTATCTTCTTGTGTGTTTGTTTCAACATATGGGAGACAAAATGTGATACTCATGATGTCCTTCAGCCTCTCCATTTTGCTGTAAATAAGAGAATTCCATTTGGCTTTGTAGCTGAAATATACACCACATATCCATAATCCATTCATCTGTTTATGGACACCTAGGTTGATTCTATATATCTTAGCCATTGTGAGTAGTGCTTTAATAAACATGGCATTTAAGTAGGTATCTTTTTGGTAGGCTATTGTGTTTATTTTTGGCAGGGTATTATAGCATAAACTTCTTGCAGCTTCTTTGTCTATGATTAGTGATTTGGGGCACAGTACATTCCATTTTGGAGTTGGAAAGACCCACTGATTCTGGGTTACTCATGAGTGAGAACATTCCAGCAGTTCAAGCAGTTGTGATGTATATCACTGATTGGGTGACGTATACCCTGTGTGGTCACTCCTATAATAGGAGCAGTGCCCTCTATCAGGTGATGAAATTTCCTCAGGCACTGTTGATGTTGGCTGACTAGATACATGTGTAGGTCCAGGTGTTTCATGGATGGATACAGGGGCAGGAATTACTTGCAAGGTTCAAAAAACGAATTCCCTAACTGTGAAATTACAGTGACACTAACACTCAGTCTCGTCAATGGTGGTAATTACACCAAGGGTGGGGATAACCACATTCAGTGGACTTGTGTAGTTGGCAGTGCCATCAAAAGTTGTGTTATTTTTCTCTACTGGTACTATGGGCAGGCCCAACCAGAAGCAGGATCTCAGATCCCCCTTAATTGTGCATGTCTGGGGGTAGGAAGTTGGCCAAGGATTTTCTCCCTTTGATTCTTTTACATGTTTTATTTTTATTTTATTGTATTAATTCTTTATTTTCACTGCCCACCAGGGATAAAGCAAGAGTGGGTTGCAGTTGAAGCCAGGCAAAATCCCTTTCAAATGAGGTGCTCAAGGAGGAAAGGAGAGCAAGACTTGTCTGTCACCAAACAACATTCCTCTCTGAACCTTGTTAGGCTGTGCCCCTCAGAGGTGAGGCAGTGGCAAGAACTATGGAATGCTTGCTCAAAACTATCCCATCATGCCTCAGCACGCAGGTAGCTGTGGAATCTCAGATATCTTTTTCCCAGCTTGTTCACAAGTGCCTATGCATTGCACTGGTAGAGGTGTGATGGCAATTCCACTGAGGTTGATAAACGCTCAATCCTTACATCCTTATGAAACCACATGCAACTACACCCCTGGTTTCAGAGAGCAGGCTGCCTTATCTTGCAGTTAGCGAGGTGGGTATCTTCTATTCCTTTTCCTATTGCAACATCTATTCTCCAGCATGTGACGTTGTAAGCAGGGTTGCCTCAGAGTCACTGTACCTAGCTAAAAGTGATTCATGAGGCAGCCACCCGCTGAACCAGTTCAGTACAATGGCTAGGAAGTCCCAGAGATAAGAATATGCTGACATTTCTGATCCCATAGAACAGTTCAAATTCAGGCAATAAATCTCAAGATGCTTCTTAACTACACCTGGAGGTCTGCTCGGAGATAGAGTGAATCTCTTTTCCAAAGACAGACTACTATGTAACATTCAGTTCTCTTATCTGTTTAGGTTGTGAGGCCTGCAAGGATCATGAAAGATTCTGATAGCTAACATTGCCAAGTATCTTTGCCAAGAGTGTGCTAAAATTCTCTTTCACCTTAACCTTGGGAAAGGAGAGACTCCTCCACTATGAAGCTAGGAATACAGGAGAAAAGATAGTGTCTTTCTCTCAGTATGCTAATATCCAAGGTCTTCAGATCTTACAAGTTTTCTATTTTTCTATTGTTCAATTTTAGTGTTCTTTTTTAGTCACTTGCCTCAATAAACAGCTATACACCTGTGGTTTAGGTGCTTTGTGTAGGAGTAAATGCAGGATACCTCCATTCAGCTATCTTGTCCTCCTTTTATAATACAGATTTATATAGAATGTATACATTCATTAGTGTAATAAAATAAATTCCTCATGAATTATCAAAGGTGATCTAATCTGAATGATAATGAATCTCTTAGATTGTATCTGTGGCCTCATTATCTTTTCACTTATAAAACTTCATCATGTAGCAATTGGAACACCATATTGAGAATTCTACATCTTTTTACAGGGATTCTGATTCCAGCAGTTTGGAGATATCATTTCCAGTTGTGGTGGTGGGTGCCTGTCTCATGTTTTAGAGCCAAGCCCTCACTTTAACTCCGTTACAGTATGTAAGCCACTATTTTATTGCTTTGTTTCTAGATACTTGCCTGAATTCCCTTGTTTATTGCCCTGAAAACTCAAATATTCTCCTTTCACTATTGCATGTTCTCTCAAGGCCTCAATAACAATCACTGGAACTCTGCTACCTGCACTTGAGCCTCACTGATGATGTCATACCTATTTCAAAAAATTTCTTGCCGGGCGTAGTGGCGCACGCCTGTAATCCCAGCACTTGGGAGGCTGAGGCAGGAGGATCGCTGTGAGTTCGAGACCAGCCTGGGCTACATAGTGAGTTCCAGGTCAGTCTCAACTACATAGTGAGACCCTGTCTCAAAAAAATACAAAACAAAACAAACAAATTTTCTTGTCAGGCCAGGGATTCAGCTCAATAGTGCCACCATCTGCCTCACAACCACAAGGTCCCAAGTTCAACCCCTGGTTCCCCCCAAAAACAAAAACAAAACATTGTGTCATTAATATTACCCTGATGCTTCAACCCTCGCTTCAACCCTCACCTGCTTGCCTCCTTCGGCTTACTTTGCCTCCATATTAATCTGGTCTCCAGGTCTATGTTTTCCACCACTAGCCATAGCCTTGTTTTAACATAACCACAAAGTACTTAGGAAAACATTTTGAAGAAATGAACTTTATTTTGTATAGCTTCTTTATTCACAGATGTGGTCTCAGTCGATTCTCCCTAGTAAGAGTGGATTATGGCATGTGCTTTTATTAGAATTTATATCAATTAATTATCCCTCTAATAAAAAGCTTATTTTATTTTGTGAGAATTTTCCAATAGGCAGAAGGTTTTGTTTTTACTTTTTATAGTAGCACCTTACTGTCTATGTTATAATATGCAAACCACTCAAATCATTTCATATCTGCTATGTTTCACGGACATTTTTGTGAGCATTAGACAAGATTATATATATGAACATCCTTGAAAATTACAAAGTACAACGTTATATGTTATTGTACTAAAAATGGCATGTATTACTTCCATAGTTTTTGGTCTGACTTCCAAAAAAAAAAAAACAAAAACTCATTTTAGAACTTGGACCATTAAATAAATGTGTACACTTTGGATTCTGTCTTGCAATGCTCTTTATGCAAAAATAGCAAAGGGAAGTATGCTTTCACAGACTACTGATATTTGAAAGTGGAACACTGCAGTATTCTATTGTTTTAATAATGCTTATCTTGCCTGAAGCATTAAAAAACAAATTGAATCTCCTAGCTAACCAGTTTCAGTCTACCAATATGTAACTATCATGCCACCTAGTGTCCTAATACTACATAGCAGTTCCCTCGCAATTTAAATGTCTATTGCTACATTTGCTTTAATTTGGAGAATTCCCTCCATACTATCACAACTCTATCTTCCTGAGTGTTTTCTACATTGCTTTGATTACCTCTAACTTGAAGGGTGTTCAATATTCCATACAGAAATATTTGACCATGTGTTCCACGTGGTTCTAGAAGTATCATTTCTTTAGGATACTGATAGTGCAGAACAAATAATAAGGATGGGTTGAGGGTGTAGCTCAGTGGCAGAGTGGTTGTTGAGCACGCAAGAACACCTGGGTTCCATCCCCAGCATCACAAAAAAAAATAAGGATTTTTCTAAATTAGTACATACGAGACTAACAACAATATATTAAGATTCCAAAGGTGTTGGTGGCTATCCATTAAAGCTTCTAAAACTCATTCCCACATTTGTATTTTTACAATGTAAACACTTCGTACTGTTATTCTTTCAGAACCAGTTTAAAAGAGGAGAGGTTCAATTTGGTTCATGGCTTCGGGGGTTTCAGTCCATCATTAGCTGACTCTAAGACACAAATATCACGGCAGAGGAAATCTGCTCATCTCATAACAACCCTGAAACATACAGACAGGGTAAAAGCATCAGAGAGAAAGAGGCTCGAGGCCAGGTACAAGCCCCATTATCATGCTTCCATGACCACCCAAACACACCTTGGCTTTCGTAATCTCCTAGACATCTCTCAGGCCAATCAAGTCGACAATCAAGATTAACCATGCACCCACAAATCAGATGTGTGCGAGATACAGATATTTTACTTAAACACAAGGATTTCTTCTTAGGAAAATGTGAGGAAACCTTGCAAAAGAGCACAAGATAAAAACATGGTGACAGGGTAATGGGACTGTAAGGGTAATCAAAGTACCTAGTAAAAGGTCAGTGTCATGATCAAGAGAAATGAGACCTATGACAAGGACAAAAGCAGCTATATTCACAACTCCACGCATAAAGATGTGTTCTCCAGTAAGGACTTCCTTTATCAGAAACAAACATAACAGAGTATGCATCACGATGTCCAAAACAGAAAAGTCGGGGAACAGAATAACACCAAATCCTAACTGAAATACCATATATTATGCTGAAAACATGAGATACAACTTGGGAAGCCAAGAACTCAAACACAGCGATTTAAGCCTACAGGGATACACTCAACCAAGACAAGAAAGAGGTGAGGCAGCTCTTTATATAGATTTATTTTATTAATACTTAGTAACACCACGTTGGAATTTGTTTTTATCATCTCCATTTTATAGGTAACAGCCTTACTGGAGATTGCACTTGGATACTGCTTGGACCTACACTGACGCTAGACATTGTAACCCTAGGCTGCACTGAAATTGTCAGATCACTTGTGCAACACCACTACTTGTTTTGTTTGGAGAAGGTTTTTATTTTTATTCTTGACATTTATTTTCCTTGCTAGGAAGTATGTATGTTGAATTTGCCAATTTTCCATATATGTCTATGTCATTCATGTGTTGGCCTGTAGTAGACTTAAATGTTTTGAATTCATCTATCATGTAATAAATTTTGTAATTTCATAGCCAAATAATAGCCATATTATGAGTGTAACTGCTCAATAAATATTTATTGAGAGAGTGAATGAACTGGCAATGAAAGAAATACTATTTATTTTCAATATTAATTCCTAATCAAGGCCTTATCTTCTCCATACATGGAATCCAGTCTTGTCTACATAACATTCATAACAAACAAATATCACTTCATGTTATCAACAAACCACCTCAAAATATTCTGAAGCAAAAATCTTAAAAACAAATATACAGTAGTTCCTTTGTATGTATAGTCCCCCTTGTATATCCAAGATTCCCACTGGATGCCTGAAACTGCAGATAACACTAAGCCCTATATCTTATATACTGTTGTTTCTTATACATACATATCTATAATAAAGTTTAATTTGTAGATTAAACTCAGTAAGAAATACAAGATGACTAACAAAATAGAAAAATTATAACAATATGATATAAAAAGTATCAATCCAGTCTCTAAATATTTTATTGTATTACTGTATTGCATATTTTTAGATAGCTGTTGATTGGGAATAACAGAAATCACAAATAAAGAGGTTATTTTTCATCAAAGGCCTGTGAGATAATTTGGTAAAACTAGGTAGACTTCACTCAAGACCTCACATATCTTTGCTGAATAGATGCCAGGGCTAAAACAATATGAAGCCTTAAAGAAGGCTTCACGGCCAAATGTTTCACTCACCATGATTGGTGGTTATTGGCAACTGTCAGCTGAAAGTACACTGATATTGTTAATGATAGTATCATGTGGCCTCTCCATGAGGCTAAGGTCTTTCACACCATGATGAACGCGTTCTTAGAGTATACTAAGAAAAGCCTTCTAAGAGACAAGTCTGAGAAACCTAGGTCTGTAAGTAGACACAGTATAAAGTTTGTGATAGTCTATTACTCAAAGGAGTCCCAGAATCCACTCAGATTCGAATAGGGATAAAATGAGTTCCACTTCTTAAATGCAGAAGGTATAAAAACCACAGCCACCTGAATTGCCTAAACCAAAAATAATGATACAATAATAGAAACATTTTATGATGAGGCTGAGAAGGAAGAAAGAGGAGGTGCTAGTGTTGTATATTTTTCATTAATCCTCAATTCTTCAGGGAACCCTATTTCCTATTTGTACATGAGGAATGCAGATGAAAAGTTTAGCAGTCCTATGAAGGTCACACAGTAAGAGCCCAAACACCGATTGTTTCTGCAATTTTATGTCCTTATTGGAGGCCCTCATCCTATCATAAAATCTATGATTTTCTGTGCCCTCACAAGTCAAAGTTAAATTCCTGTGTGTAGTTTCTAACACATCTGTAATCTTTCTTATTCCTGCTATGCAATCCTACATCCCCTTGCCTCTCACTCTGTACCCTCCTTCCCCTGATGCCCAATTCTTTTTTATTCTCATTGAGTTTATTGGTACGTTTTAGGTATACAGTACAGTTACATTCATTACTGGGATTTGCACCTTTACATGACAGGTCTTGGTTCTCATTTTTTCCCCTTGTCCCTGCCCTCCCTTCACCCCCTCCTCCCCTCCCCATTTACTAACACTTCATTTCCACTTTTTTCATTTTCTCATATTTTTTTCTTTTCCCTTATTAGCTTTCCCCTACCCTTCCCACTTTCCCTACACCTTTAGCCCCTGTCTTCCAATTTCCCTTTTTCAATTATCTCATTAGGATCTTCTGTACTATTACAGTTTTTTCACACCAGAGAAACTATTTGGTATTTAAACATGTGTGACTTGTTTATTTCGCTTACAACTATATCCTCAATATGTATCCATTTTCCTATGAATGAATCTAATTTCTCATTATTTATGGCTGAGTAGTATTCCATTTTATAGAAAAATCACATTAATGCCCAACTCTTAATCCATACATTATTTCAATTTTTCCCTGCTCCTCTTACCTGGAACACCTCCATTCTAACTCCCCCATCCTAATCTTGCTAGCAATTCATTCCCACTTCTTAATCTTCTCCATCTTACTCTGAATATCTCTGAAATCCATAGTGACTTCTCCTATAAAATTAAGACATACTTTTTTATATATTGGTTTGTTGATTTATCATTGCTCATTTCATGGATGCCAGTTTTATCTTCCTAACTGTATTGTAAACTTTTTCTTTGTCTATGAACTATAACACCCAGTCTATTATTCTTTCTGAATTCCTTGAAACTCCACCTTCTAAAACTGGTTCACTATTTATTGGCAATACAGTAAATCCCTCCACAGTGCTTTAGTCATACTAAAGTTAATCGGAGCCCTCTGTACAAAAACATGACCATTGGAAATGTTAGTTGACGTTAACTAGCTTGACCATAGTGAAGTCCAGCGTAGTATTCATACCATACACTTATGCAAATTTGGTTCTGTTCACCCTTGAGCCTTCTTAGCAAATTGAAGGGAAAGCCCATAGAGCAAAATGTCCCACCAAAGCTGCACAGTTAGCGACTGCATGCTGTGATTTCTGAATTTCCATTCAAGACCATTTTCGTTTTTACTGGGTAAAGATTGAAATGCCTTTGACAGGATAATTTATTCCACAATTAATAATTACAAGGCACAAGTTCACTAAAATCATAAAATCTTCTCAATAGCTGGTTTTCCTTGGTTTTATGAAGAAGAGTTGATGGTTAAGAAGTGCCTGGGTATAGTGTACAGGAGCAGGATTTTTTAAGAAAGGAAAGAGATAAAATGAAGAGGCCAAGAAATGTGTTAATAGTTTGCCTCCAGTCGCATCTGCTAATGTTTTTAACTTCACAAAGGAGAAAAGAGGACAAACCTATGGCATAAATCCTCCAGGAGTGAAATATAGAAATTCACCTGATAACCTGTGAGGTCTTGACCATCAAACTCACCCCCCATAGCCTTTATACGTACATATAACTACTCTCTGCAGGCTGAACTCTTTTTAAAAAAATGCTGGCTTGAAGTGTGGGCAAGCTTGGGAGGAGAATAAAGCACAGTAATATTTTACAGCATCTTTCCCTATACCACCTTCCTTAACGCACACAGTTACTAAATGCTTTCCGGTGCCAAATTTTCAAATCAAAGTATAAATCAGCCAAGAGTTTTAAAAACATGAACTGATCAAGCTCCCCATGGAGTTAAATCCTCAGGTAGAGATTTTAGAGTGTAGCTTAGGAGGCAGGCTAAAGAATATACCCAGCTTGTCTTACCATTAACTTTATTTCCCTTCCAATCAAAGAAGGTAATCTTATTCAGCTGCCCATTTAGTCTTAATAAGCCAACCTGAAAGCTCTAATGGGAACGCTAAAAATCTCATTTTTGAAAGTCAGATAATTTCTGGTTACCAGAGGCATAATTTTCTCCCTCCAATAGGCCAGGAATTTGACATCTACTGGGGTGAGAAAAATGACTTTGTAATGGGGAATTGAACAAATGTTTGGGCTTTATTTTGTCTTGAGGGCAATCATTACCTGAATTTGCTTGCCCCTGTTTTGCCTGTCACTCTGAAAATTTTGTTTCAAAACTAAAGAATGTGTCATGGAGTAAGACATGTGGTTCTGTAAAGAAAATTACAGGCTTTTAAAATAATCTTTCTTGGCACCCCTGCCTATTCCAATTCTAAAATGCTTCTAGAATTAATTGAAGCATTTTGAATATTTATAAACTATTTAAGGAATCCACTCATATATCTAGATTTTCTGAGGAAAACCATGTCCCTGATCCGTGGGAATCCTTTATTTTCAGTCTTTTCCTGTAACATAGCAGTGAGTGGGATGCTCTGTGAGGCTGTTAAGCTTATAACATGTTGTTCCTTGGCTAAGTTAAAGCACAGAACAGAAGATAATAGCTTTTTCCTACTGCAGCCTCAGTGGTGGAAAATCAAACCTTGAAATTCATGCTCTATGTGCCCCTTCCCACTGTTCTAGCGACATCTTTTCCTCGTTCCTCTGAGTCTTTGCTTTGAACAGAACTGGAATGACTACACATTGTGCCTCTGCACTCTGCTCAAAGAAAAGGCAAAGACAGTGACTGCTCCTGCAGCATGTGCCGTGGATGTGTCTATAGTGGTCATAAGGAGAAGATCCTGTGGGCTTTTTCCTTAACAAATGAAGTTAAGAAACCTAACCGGACTCCCACTACACCCACAAATAGAGTGAAGAAAGCGCTGAAGTAATCATAGCCAGGGAAAGACTAAATTAACGATTTTCCTCCTTTATCTTTATCAGATGTTAAACCAGTTATTCTTATAAAGCAGCTTTTCTTGGCACCTGTGTCATACATTCCCACCCATTTTTCACCATTGTAGAGCATATGGGCTATAAAATTGGATGGCTCCCCCAATTTCTTTTCCATCTGTTCTCCAGAAAAGCTGAGTAAGCCTCCAATAAAGTAGTGAAGGAACTGACTGTCCAAAAGCCTCTTTTTCCAAGAAAACCAAACATGCTTACAATATAAGAGAGTTATATTAGTGAATTCTGCACATAATGATTTCACTATTACTTGAAAAGAAAAAGAAACCAAAAATACTTTGTTAGCAAGTGATAAAAAATAAGTATTATACTAATTTTAAGAGTTGCCTTAACTGCATCACAGATTCACACTTTAAATGTGTTTGTTTAGGTGCAGTTTTTCTATATGTTATAATCACATAAACAGAATTCTAAAACAAGTCCATTTCTATTGATTTGGATAGTTTTTTTTTTCTGAAAAATGACCCACAGACTTAAAACCAATGGATAAGATGTTGCTGTCATGAAGATTCTTACTTTCATCTCCTTCACAATTTGGTTTCATCTTTACACTGTTGATATCATGCACTCAGCATTTTTCAGCATCACATCCAAACAATGACAACCTCCAGAAGACAATCTCTGTCTTCCTACAAACATTTTAGAATGAAAAAGTTATCTTCACAAAGGTACTCAAATTTTTTCATGCTTTATTCACCAGAGTTGGATGTACACCTGTTACTACATTAAAAAATGAAGAACAAGCAAAATGTGTTCATCATAATCATTTTTCAACTATAGCATTCATTGAAACATCAGGCATCATGACCATTTACAGTTATCCAGTATATGCATCATAAAAACTTTTCCAATTATCTTTTTATATTTCTTCCATTTAATTGATTATGTTTGGTTGATACCAGGAAAGTACAGGAAATTCCAGATTTTTTAGCCATATTTCTATGGTGTACAGAAATGCTTATCCCTAACTCCTTTGAGTAGTCCAAAAAAATTAAAACTCAGTTTTCTTAGCATACCATCGCCAATTCTAGCACTTGTTTAAAATTTTCAAATGGAGATATGAAAGCAAAATGATGTAAGCAGTCTAAGTTAAAGAAGTATCACATCTGATATGTGTTCCTGAAATAATTGCACATATTGAGAGGTGTTATTTATTTGAGTTTGAAATCTCCTTATACTTATATTTTTCCTTTTCAAGTGAGATATTGAAAAAATAAAACAAAGAGGTTTGGAGCCTAATTTAGTGCCAATCAAAAATCCACATGCAAAACAAACAAAAAAGTTCCTTTTTCCACAGCAGAGTCCAGCAAGAAGAATGGATTAAATGCAATGCACCCAGAATAATTCTCAAAGATATTAAATATAAATGTGAACTCAGTTTCTGAAAAGGAAAAACTTACATATGATAGGGAAGCATTAATTTCTATGTCTGTGCACATCCACGAAATAGCAAAATTAACTTCCCAGTGACATTTTTTTTCTTTTCTAGGGTCCTTAATATATTTATCCAGTTTTACAGACTTAAATAATTTTTAAAAATCAAGAGTTGAAAAATGAAAATTAAGTAATAGAATTGTTATTTTGAAATGATGTCAAGCAACTCTGTGAATTAGTCTTTTACTGAAATTGTTAGATATGCTCATACTTTTTTGCATAATAATATAGACTTGAACATTCTCTAAGAGTCAGTTTTATACTTAGCTAGATAGAAATGCCTAGTTACTAAGCTTTGTTAAAATACTAGACTTCCCATTCTTCCAACTTAAACCTGTGTGTGTGTGTGTGTGTGTATGTGTGTATGTGTGAATAAGTCTATCATATCATCAGCTGTACCCTGTTTCTCTGACTTTTAAATTCCTTGGAATAGAGCCATTTTAAAGGTAAGTACACTGCAATAACAAAATGAGACACATATTTTGGAAAGTATGAGACTCAAGAAAGTTACTGCACTCAGCCACAAAGAAGTCCTAAATAAGCTTGGAGATTGTACAATGATGAAAGAACATGGAAAGTTTGTTAGAGTGATCAGAGAAAAGGAAAGGAGAAATACTTTCATAATAGGAATAGTAAAATCCTAAAAGTAGACAGCACCCAGATGCGTGGCTATTAAAATTTCACAATGATTTCCAATTTCAGTCCAATTACATCTCTGAGACCTTATTGTGATCTACTGGGCCCTAGATAATGTTGCTTATTTGTTTCCTCTCTGATATATATATATATAATTTTTTACCATGGAATGTGTCTAACTATATATAGTTACTTTGTTAGTAAGCAAAGAAGTAGAAAGTTAATAGGCTTTAGCCCATTATCAGAATATAAGCTACAGGATATAAAGGGAACATTTTCTTTTTTGTTTCATACTGTGCTTCACATGCTTAGAACATTATCTGCCTACTATATATAGTAGGGAATGAGTAAGTGCTTGGGAAATGACTCTATTAATCGGTGGTATGGATTCCACTGATCATTAGGATGCACATAAAATGGAATTATTAGGAACAATAGAGATAAATTAAGAATGTTTTAATAAGATGAAATCTTTGAAATTCATTAAAGATTTATTTCAATGGGAAGAAATTGACTTCATACATCAAGCAACAAATCTGTGGTAACTCTACTTGGCAAATCCAAGTTCAGCAGTCCTTTCAGAGATATGAGTTGTTTTAGTTACTTTTCTAGTTTGGTGGGACAAAATACACAAACCCATACGTAAAAGAAGGAAAGGTTTATTTCAATTCACAGTTTGTAGAGGTTTCAGTCCACAGTTGATTGGCTCTGAGGCAGGGCAGCATAGAAGAAGGACATTGTAGAGGAGAAATAGTCATTGCACGGCAGGTAGAAGGCAGCAATCATTAAAGCAACAGCAGCAAGCCTGCCTTCTTTCTGTCCCTTTGTATTCCATTCAAGCTAAAAAGGTATTGATTGGTACCACCCATACTCAGGGTAGGACTTCTATTTCCCACATCCTTAATCCACACTCACATATGTTAATCCAGACTCTTGAAATTCCCCACCGTTGAGCACATGAGGCTTTGGGGGAACAACTAGAAATAACAAAAAACATTCTGCCCTGGTCCCCAAAAGACTCATAAGCATTCCTTTATGTAAAAGATATTTAGTCCAATTCTCAATTGCGAAAGTCTTAACAGTTTCAACATTGATGAAAAGTCCAAGTGCAAAGGTCTCCTCTGAGATTTAAGGCAAATTCTTAGCTGCAAGACCCTGTACAAAAGAAAAGAAAGCTAAACACTTTCAGAATACAATAGTATAAGATAGACATTTACATTCCAAAAGGTACAAATGGGGGATTGAAATGAATGAGAAAAAAGCAACTCCCAAATCCAGCAGGACAGATATTAAATCCCATAGTTCCATGTCCAGCATCCTCAGCAATCTGTGGCAAGATGTGAACTCCAAAAAGCTTGGGTGGCTCCACCCTATGGCACTTCCACTGGTTGTAGCTCTCATGGCTTCTCTCTCATTCTGGATCTGCTCATTCCTTGCAATTTTTCTTACAAAACAGTCCATGTTTCTCTCAGAGGCACACTGCCTGGCCTCCCAGGATTTCTTCTGAAATCTGGATGGAAGCCTTCCTGATTCTACAACTCTTGCCTTCTTCATTTATCTAAAACCAGCACCATATGGTTGACACTAAGGTCCACCACAAGCTGAATAAGTGGGCAGACTTCCTTCTATCTTGGCTATAGCAGCCAAGGGTCTGGATTGCTGAGTACCATGAACCAAATCCAGAGGAACAAATTCTCTATAGTGCTGCCACTCTGGAACATGGTGCTCTAGGGCTCTCTTCTCAAAGCAAAGTCTTTCACCTTTGCAATTTTGAGGCTACAAAGGGTGGAATCCTGCTGGTTCTTATGATGTCCTCAGTGTGTCTTTTCTATTGGCCTGTTCCTCTTCAGCAACCAATTTCTCCTCTACTCTATCTTTGCAGGCTGAAACACAACTGAAGCTTCCTCTCTGGCCAAACTCAAAGCATTTTGCATCATTCTTCTGGGCTCTTGATTCTCAACACAGATCTGGCTAATAGCCCCCAGTAGTAATCATGCCACTGCCTCAACATTAGGCTGTCTTGAAATTTCTTCCACCAAATTAATTAGTTCAGTGCCCTTAATCTCGGTTGTAGGTAAAGTCTCTGGACATGAGCAAACTGCAGGCAAATTTTCTGCAATAGAATACACACATTGCTTGGAGTCCAACACCCTGTTCCTAACTGAAACCTCTTGAGCCTCATGTTTACCACATGCATTTCTATCATCATTCTGATCTTCTGAGCTCTGACCGGAACCATTCAAGTTCAACTCACAGCATTCAAGGGCTGCTTCTTCCACTAGCATCTCCAAACCTTTCCCAACTCTTCCCTCAAGCCAGATTTGAAGGCTCATGAACCACAAGCCATGTCATAGCAATGGACCCACTCCCAGTACCAAAATGTATCTTAGTACGTTTCATATTGTTGGTACAAAATACCTGACACCCACAAGTAAAAGGAAGAAAGGTTTACTTCAGCTCACAGTTTGTAGACATTGCAATCCATAGTTGGCTGGCCCCATAGCCCAGGGGCATCACAGAGGAGAACAGTTCATAGTATGACAGACAGAAGGCAGCAAGTAGCAGCAAGCAGCAGCAAGAGCTAGCCTGCCTTTCCCACTTATCAAAAACAGGTTTCAAACCTACAGATTGGTGCCACCCATACCCAGGGTGGGCTTCCATCATGCCACCCCCTAATCCTAGTATCACTCTCTTAACCCACATGCACACACCTAATACAGCTACCTTGACAATTCCCCAACAATGAGTGCATGAAGCTTTGTGGGGACATCTAGATGTCAAACCATACCATAAGAAAATGGAGTTTTAGGCTGTGATTATAAAGACCTGAGGTATAAAATTACTTTACTTGTATGAAAATGAGTCAAATTCAATTTGAAGAACATATTGAAGTATGCTAACCTCATGTAACAACATTTTTAAAATGTTGCAAGCTCTGAATCATTTATATCACACAGATCAATACCTTCATCTGGGATAGTAAAAGGAAGTTGAAATTTATGATCGTTTTAATTTATGATAATTATTTATACAATTAATTGAGACATTATGGAATTTCTTTACTTTTCTTTAGTATACTGCATAACTACTTTTGTTCTTATGCTAACATAACCCCAAAAGACCAGGGTAGGGCAGAGGTTAAGAGTTAAAGCACTTTGAAAATAATAGGCTTTAGAATTTATTCTTTCCTAGCTAAGTACCCAGGTTTGGGGAATCTTTAGAAGAGACAGAATAGAAGAGGTGATCAATATATACTTTAAGGGAAAAAAGTGGATATTGTGGTAGCAAAAAGAGGGAATTTGAGAAGAGTAATTTCTTGCTCTCAACTGTAAGGTAATTTCTATTTCATGCTACATTGCACACTCCATTGTCACTAAATCTTTTCCAAATAGTCTTGTGTTAATTCTACTTTGGAGAAAGGAGGCTGCTGAAGATGAAATGTGTACTAAAATGAGTGGAAAGAGGACCAACAGTGGCCAGAGAACAAGCAGGAATAAATACTTAGTCTGAGCAGAAAGGCAGGGTTGAGAATACGCAGACCATGAAGTATACACAAATCATGAAAAAACTTTGAACTTCCAAATATGGAGTAAAAATAGTAGGTAATGAGTTACTGTTTAAATGAAATCTTGAATAAGTAGAATTCATTTAGTCATCTATTATTTTTTTTGGTTTTGGGTTTTTTTTTTGTTTGTTTGTTTTTTTGTTTGTTTTTTTTTTTGGTACCGGGGATTGAACTCAGGTCCTTGCGCTTGCAAGGCAGGCCACCGAACCGCTGAGCTAAATCCCCAGCCCTAGTCATCTATTTTTAAAATGAGTAAAATATTAGCTGTGTGTGGTTGTGCACACCTATATTCCCAGCACTCCAGAGGCTGAGGCAGGAGGATCGCTGTGAATTCAAGACCAGCCTGGGCTACATAGTGAGTTCCAGGTCAGTGTCGACTACATAGTGAGAGCCTGTCTAAAAAAAAATGAGAAAAATGTTGATATCTAGATAAGGAGTATAATATATACCCACAGTGTGGAATACCTCTTATCAATAAATAAGATCCTATTTGGAAGAGAAAAACAATATAGGACTGGTCAGAGGAGAAAGGCAGACTTCAATGTAGTCACAGCCAAGTCTTCAATGGAGCTTATGAAGAAATACGGAGAGAATATTCAGAGTTTTCCTGCATTGCACTAAGGGGACTGGGCCTTTCTACCCTTGCCATGATTATTATTCAGGCCTTGTGATCTTGACAGAGTCAGCACTGTCTAAGCAATAGCAATTTTCAGAAAAGGCTGACAGCCAATCATCTATCATAGGTAATTACCCTAGAATTTGGAAATTGAAGGGAAATCCTTTAACTGATAAGAGAGCTAGGTAATACATAATGAATTCATTATGTTTCTACTCTAAACATCCATGCGTATGCATATCACATAACATACTGCCATATAATTAACCAAATATAAATTGAAAAAATCATGAATAGATTCATAATACAGTAAAACCTTGGTTTGGAAGCATAATTCATCGGAGAAACATACTTTTGATCCAAAGCACTTGCATATCATAGTGAACTTCCTCATAAGAAATAACAGAAACTCAGCACAATTCATAATATCCAAATTATGTAAGAAGTCTATGTGCCTATCGACAGGTGAATGGATAAAGAAAACTTTGTATACATACACAGTGGACTAATAGTCATTAGGAAGGTTAAATTTGAGTCATTCATAGGAAAATGGATGTCGCTTAAGAACATAATACTAAGGGAGACAACTCAAACACAGGTCAAACACTACATTGCTTCTTTTATATGAGAAACTCAAAATATAAATAAAGAGCAAAACAAAAGAGAGATAATAGCAAACAGAGAGACAGACTTTGTGGATAGAGGAAAATGGTACCTGGGGAAGGGGAGAGAAGAAAGATGAGGGAAGCGAAATTTAAGATATGACATGAATATGTACCAATTCTCCATGTTGAATGTAATTATTATATATTACAAACATACACCAATTAAAAATTGACATAATGACATAAATGATTCTAAATTCACCTTGCAAGATACTAAGCCAATTCACATGCCCTTAAAATAGTATATAAGAATGCACATTTCTCCATGCCTTTGCCAAGACTCAGTGTTGTTATTCTCTTTAATTTTTATCAAGGTGATAGAAAATAAAACAGAACGTTAATATCTTAATGTTTGTTACTCAGATTCATTGTGTAACTCAGCCCAGTTCCATAATATTGTACATTACTATTTGTCTTTCCTTTGAATCATCTCTCCATATTATTTACTAGCCTGTATTTTTTACTATTTTTTTTGTGTGTGTGTTTTTCAAAGATTAATTGTATTTCAAAAGTACCTATAAATGAGTGAGGCATGATGAAAGCATTTAGTGAATTTTTCAAATAAATTATTTTAATCATGACCTTTTTCTACAATAACAATAGCATTACTACAGTACTATTTGTTTTGTGTTTATTGAAGTTGGTTATTTTCAAGATTGATAAGTACTAAGAAATCCTGAGTTTTACTACAGGTAGAGTATTCTTTATTCAAAATACTAGGGCCCAGCCATGCATGCTGGTGCTCACCTTCTAATCCCAGTACTTGGCAGGCTGAGGCAGGAGGACTGCCTCGAGTTTGAGACCAAATCGTTCTACTACATAGTGAGTTCAATGCCATTCTGAACTACACAGCTGTCTCAAAAACAAAACAGCTGGGTGTGGTGGCACACGCCTGTAATCCCAGCACTCTAGAGGCTAAGGCAGGAGGATCGCTGTGAGTTTGAGCCCAGCCTGGGCTATATAGTGAGTTCCAGGTCAGTCTCATCTACATAGTTAGACCCTGTCTCAAAAAAACCAAAACCAAACAAACAACATTGGGACCAGAAGTATTTTGGAATATGCACATATACAGAATATGGTATTTTTTGGATGGAAACTCCCTGTAAGCATGAAATTCATTTATCTTTCGTAATTATCTTATGTATAGAACCTGCAGGCAAAAATACAGTATTTTTCATGATGTTGCACGTGAATCATAGTTTCATGGTATGCAATTTTCCACTTTAGTCATCATATTGGTGTTCAAAGTTTTGGATTTTAAAGCATTGTAGGTGCTTGAATTGAGATGTTAAAACCAGGTGTAGTGGCGCATGCCTGTAAGCCCATTACTCAGGAATCTGAGGTAGGAGGATTTCTATAAATTCCAGGCCAGCCTGAGCTATGAATTCAAGGCCAGCCTACAAAGCGAGACCCTATCTCCAAAAAAAAAAAAAAAGAATTAGAGATATAGAGATATGAATTCTGTACTGTGGCAAGGCAAGGTAGAGCTATGTTTTGTTTTGTTGCTTTGTTTTGTTATAGAGGAATTGAACCCAGGACTTTCACACTGAGCTACATCCTTGGTGTAACTTTTTAGTTTTTATTTTGAGACAGGGTCAAGCTAAATTGCTTATTTCTCCAGGGTGGGCCTGAACTTGCAGTCCCGGTGCCTCAGTCTCCCAGAAAACTGGGATTATAAAAGTATGTCACCACACCCAGCTCAAAACATTGTATATGCATATATATATATATTTTTTTTTTTTTAACCAGGGATCGAACACGGGACCTTGTGCTTGCGAAGCAGGTGATAGAACCAATGAGCTATATCCCTGGCCCAAAACATGAATTTTTAAATATTATTATTTAAATTCTCTATACACTATTTTATGGTAAAAAAAAATGACATTAAATGCTGCTATAAGCAAATAATTTGTAGTGCAGATGTTTTTATTTTCCTGACATCTACATTAGACAACTCTAATAACTAAATTCTTTCTCATCACTGAAGTACGTGCTCTATCCTCAGGCACCATGAATCCTGTGAGGTCGAGGGGGCCCCCTGCACTGGATTTCCATTTGTTCTGCTCTTCAATCTTGTCTTCCTGGGCCGTGGTGGCTTGGCTGAGACTGTGGAGAGAGGTCTTTCCCTTCCTCTTCACTTTCTGCTATGCCCCCTCCGCCTCCTGCTTCTTTCTTCTTTCCTCTTTTAGCCTCACATTCTCCGAGCATATTTTTTGGACAGATATAACTGAAATGTCCGCTTTCCCCACATTTGTAGCACTCAGATTTATCAAAATGCTTGCCTTTATCACTCCAGCAAACAACCGTTTATTGTTTATGGCTCTGGTGCAGTTTTGTGCAGTCTTTATCCAAAAATAATATAAATGCAACCCCTTTACTCTTCCTCATAACTTTGTCTTTCATTATGATAACCTTCACTACTTCGCCATACTTAGAAAATATTCGGTGTACGTCCTTGCTTGTCAGGGAGAAGGGCAAGTTCGATACATATCCTGTGCTCTTACTTGGAGTCAAGCCACCACTCCTTTCTTCAGGGAGGGCGGTCCTGGCGCAGTGGGGGCTCAAACCCGCAGCAACCTGGACATCCTGTGCCGGGCAGAGTCGGCGCAGAGCCCCGGCGTGGCTGCAGAGGAGAGGCCCTGCATGGCTCCCTTGGGTCAGGCCACACTGGAGGGCACTTTTTTGATCATTTCTTGACATTTCTTTACTAAAAACCCATTAAGTAAATATTTTTCTTCTCTTCAATAGGTTCTTTCAACTTTGGCTCACAAATCATAAACAATGAGAAATTTAGAACGAAGAATTAATAAATTAAATACATTAGTACAAAATAATAATAAATCAAATGATAATAATAGTAGATAACAACGAAAATATGTAGTTCTCTCTACCCAAGTGTGGAATGCATACCCATTTAGGATTGTCATATAGTACAAGGAGGAAAGAAAGATGTCTATCTAGGTATTTCAAGGAGAGGGGGATGTAATAGAGTAGTTATTTGCTTATAAATTAATTTGAATGGTGCATTTAAGGTATACAATACAGTGACATTCATTATTGGAAATTTGCACCTTTACATAAACCACCTTGGTTCCTATTTTTTCCCCATCCGCCTGCCCTCCCTTCAACCCCTCCATCCTTCCCTATCTACGAAGACTTTGTTTCCCTTTTTTCTTTTTTTCCTGTTAATTCCATTCCTGTCTTTTCCCCTACCCCTCTCACTTCCCCTTCCCCTTTGCACCTTTTCTTTCTATTTCACATCATCAATTATACCTTTTAGTCCTTATTTACACTTTCAGTTTCTCACACTAGAGAAACTATTCCGTATTTACAAGTTTGTGTCTTATCTACTTCCCTTGAGTATCACCTCAATGTGTATCCACTTAGCTATAAATGTCTCTAGTCTCTCATTCTTTATGGATGAGTAGCTCTCCATTTTATTAAAAATCACATTTTCTTTATCCAGTTTCCTGCTGATGGGCAGTTGGGCTGCTTCCAAGTTTTAGCTACCGTGAATTGTGCCGCTATGAACATGGGTGCACATGTATCACTGTGGTATGATTATTTTAATTCTTTGGGGAAGATACCCGAATAGCTTGGTCAAATGGGACCTCAAATCCTAGTTCTTTGAGTTATCTCCAAACTGATTTCCAGTCTATACTCCCAGGAGCAGTGGAGCAAGGTTCCTCTTTCCCCACAGCCCTGCCAGCAGTTGTTATTGGTGATTTATAAACATGTTGACTTAGGGTTTAACTTTCTATTTGATTGTAAAAAAAACAGAAAAAAAAACAATTAATGTGTGGCCCACATCCTTGACTCAATAGTATATTGTCAAGCCTATCTTCAAGGAAAATTTTCTAAAAGACTGTAGATCTTTAGTTTCCTCTCTGTCCCTCATTTGTATCTGACAGACATAGGATCTTTAGCATTTCTTTCTGTCCTGAAGGCTTCCAATCCCACAAAGAAACAATCAAAAACCCATTTATTTGTGAAACTATTGGAAAAACAATGAATCAGCTCTTTCCAACATTGCAGCCTTCTAAAGAAACACTGTTTATGATTTGGGGTTTTATTTTGTTTTGGTAACATGGATCAAACTCCCAACCTTGAGCTTTCGAGGCAGGCAACCCCTCACCACTGAGCTAAATCCCCTTCCCCTTAAATAAACATTGTTAAAGGAAAGTACTTAACCTTCAAATTAATTTCTGTTGGAGGAAACTGAGAAACTCTGGACATGCACAGGGTAGGGTGTGAGAGCAGGACAGAGAGCCACTATGCAGGTTTGGGAGAACAGTGCTTCTGATCATTGCAAGTATCTGTGTCATTTGCTCTTCCTACAAAGCTATAAAATCCAAGACATTAATACATAAACTGTAGTCAGCTTTCCTTTTTTCCCTGTGAAGTGCAATACTTTAAAGAAAACAGTGTATCTAGACATACAAGAAGTCATGTTTTCTAGGATAACAGTAGCTGTAGAAAACCACTGAGTGTGTTTAGTGTTAAAAATGTGCACTAACAGTTCAAATTAAAAGGCATAGCTTCAACTGCCAGTGCTTTGTGCCTTTGGTAACCTTAAGGCTGATTCATGGAACATTTAGACCATAGTTGCGATATTTGTCAAATGGGCAAATTCACTCTCCAAGAACCCTCTCATATTTTAACATTCTATGGCCCTGGTCTTTCTCATTTTTAAGTAGCACAGTCACTCTACTACCCCTTTCTCCCTGCATTAAAGAAATTAAAGAGATACCAGCATAACGAGAAACTTTCTGATCAATAAGTACAGAACACTGGAGTGTAGGAGGCACTTGCTGATCTTACCAAAGGTAAAAGAAGAGTTCAGCTCCATGCTAAAACGTTTTAAGTTAGTAAATTTTAGTGCTGTAACCAACACCTGCAATTTTAACAAGTTTGCAATGTAATTCTGAATCATACTAAAATTCGAGAGCCACTAGTTTATACTGTGGCATTTTTATACAATTTCTGTGCCATACAGTGGTGTGATTTCCACATCTAGAGGTTAGATAAACTTCAGTGTTTCTTCCTGCATAACTTGGTCCCACATACTCTTGACCAAATAGTAAAAAATTATTTGTTAGGTAAACTTTGCCCTACAGGCAAATTATTCTTTTCAAGGTTGTTAGCCACTACGGATATAATTTCACGGATTTTAAAATGCAGAGAGTAGAGAGTACACTTTGCAAATCTTTCTGTGGAAGCTTCTTTCCAAAGTTGAAACATGGGGTGTGGGAGGCTCTGATCAATGAGAAGGAAGGGTACACTGTCCACGGTATGCACTGTGCCAGAACAATGACTGCAATTAGCATTTATATGGTGGGCTTTAAAGTATTCTAGCTTAAGATCTTGCCTGAAAAAATGCAAGATATATTTTAATGCTAATGTTGAACACATTCCTGATTTTGCATCTCTGATTTTCCCTCAATTTTTAAAGAAAGCAGTGCCTCTCTGATGAAATAAACTTACATAATCTTTCTCTGAATTTAATGCCACCCAAGCCCAAATCCTTAGTACGTTGTTCCTCTCTCCATCCCAGGTATTCTATCACTTCCTTATCTATCCCTCCTTTTCAATAATTTTTTTGTGCTCATGTTCTGGAAGAAAAACATGAAAGGTATACCTACATCTGTTGCCTCCTCTAATGCACTCTTATGCGTCTTTGTATATATTAATGTTTTATATATGTATGTAAGTGGACAGGTATAAATACATCTCGAGTGCTAAATCTAATATTGTTTTCTCATTCTTGTGTTTTTGCTAAATATGTCACTATCTACCCACCCACTCTTACCAGTAAGAATAAATTAGGATATGCTACAACAGTAGATTGCCGCTAACTAAAGATCACCAGTGTCATATAATGAAGCATATTTCTTTCTCATGAGATAAAAATGCTACACATTAGTAAGGGGTTGGGAAAAGAGAACTCAGCTCATCAACACTCAAAATCAAATGACAAAGAAGCAGATTTTGAATATTACCACTTACCAAACCAGATAGAAACAAGGGAAGTCTGAAGTATCTCCTACCAGTTACTATTGTGCCTCATATAGAACTGGTACATGTCAAGACTATGCACATATTACTGGACAAAATTCCATGACCCACCCAACATTAAGTAACCTCAGAAATAAAATTTCCCATCTGCCGGGTAAAGACATGGAAATATCTGATGGTATAATTGGTATGGTATAATTAACCCCATAAAGTAAAAGCATATTTCCTCTCTTGGTTTTTTAAATAGTTCTTATTGTGGTCCAGTTTTGGTTTATTTCATTTTTATTCGTTCGAACACAGCCCAGACATACAGTAACAACACTATTATTTACCTTTCTGCACAACTTTTGATCCTCAACAACTTTCATGCATTTAGTTTCACTTTTGTGTCAATGATTCCTTAATCTATATTCTCAGACCTTCCTTCTACTACTTCTTAAAGCTCAATAGCCAGAAGGGACATATTAAGTAGGTGCTGAAAAATTCTTTCAATTTATAATGGAGTCATTTTATAAGAACTGCCCTATAAAGGGTCATAAGCTCAATAAGCAAAGGCTCGGAGAATATGAACACTTCTGTGGGAAGATAACACAAATATCTTGTCATACAAGACAGTGGGTGGCTATAATTTTCAACTTTTAAAGTAAGACATAGATCCAAATGCGGAAAATATATCTCAGAACAATTTTTTGGGCCAGTCTCTGTATTAGGAGTGTTTGTAAATTTTTCAAACTTTTATTGCAACAAAAGAATCACAGAATCAAAAGAATCTGAGACAGGATGATTACAAAATTGAGCCAAGCCTGGGAAATTCTACACTTTAGCAAAATTCTTGCCCCACAATTTAAAAGGGCTGGGGATGTAGTTTAGCACAGTGGCCCTTGAGTTCAGTCCCGGTGTCAAAAGAAATACAATGGTTTAGGGCCGGGGATTTAGCTCAGCAGTTCGGTAGCCTGCCTTGCAAGCACAAGGACCGGAGTTCAATCCCTGGTACCAAAAAAATAAAAAATTAAAAAAAAGAAATACAATGGTTTAATAAAGCAGTACCAAATAATATCTAGAGAAAATACACAAATACTTTATAATTCTCCATACAACCTCATTCACAACTAAGTGTGTGACCATTACTACAAAATCAGAATGTGCTAAATACCAAGATTTCTGATTGTAGACATTCTCAGTGCTGGCTAGTTTCTTTGGGATTACTCAATAGTTATCATGCTGTAGTAATTGCTACACAGAGCTGTAAACACAAACCCATACATATTTTACCTTATAGATTATTTAAGGAATGTTCAAAGTTTAATTTTGCAACACATAATTTTCTTCAACCTTCATTTCTACAAAGTAACATAGAAATCCATCACATATACATGTTATATGCCCTATAATTAGGACACTGAGGATCTCTCATTCATACAATGATATTGATTCATAAAGCTCTTCCATACCTCCATACAAAATTATTCCACTTGTAACATAATACCACTAGACAACATTAATTCAGAAACACCATTAATTCTCCAAATATTTTCTACTCCCACCATCAACTTCAGATAGGAATATTATAAAGCACAGAAGCATTTAAAAAGAGACAAAATGTCATGGATTAGTGTTCAGGTGCCTGCCTCACAAGTGCAAGGTTCTGAGTTCGATCTCCGATACCAAAAAATAAAAAATAAAATAACAAAAATTGAAAAATAAATAGATACAAAATGACAGCTAGTTGATCGCCAACAAGAAGAGCCCATCGGTACAGAGACTCAAATAGAACTTTCTTTCTGACACATTCCCACTGCTTAGCCTTCCTACAAATCTGGGGATAAGTTACTGGTTTCAGCCCAAGAAATGAGTGAAATGCACACAGACATTTTGCCCTTTCTTTTTCCACCAACCTACTTTTGGGGGGTTGTTGAGAGAGGGTCTCACTATGCAGTTGAGACTGACCTGGAACTCACCATGTACCCAGGCTGGTCTTGAACTCACAGTGCTCCTCCTGCCTCAGCCTCCTGAGTGGTGGGATTACAGGTGTGTGCCACCACGCCTGGCACCTTCAATCTGTTTTTACCACCATTTGCATAATTGGTCCATCTGAGGGCTACTTTTCTGTCTGGATCCCCAGATATTGTAACAGTTTGAGGAGGAGAACTAGACATTTTTCAAGGAATCATGGACTCTTATTTTAATGAAAAAAATCTCTAGGGTTTTTTTTTCTTTCTGTTTTTAAAGTTGATACTGCCTTCATTTTAAATCTTTTTTAAAATTTTATTTTGATTAACTTGCATTAATTGGTAACTGTGGCAGTTGCAAATGAGAGGACTAAATATAAATACGTATTTACATTTTAAATTCTCTTTTGACCATACAACTAGATTCCACTAAGACAACTCAACAAAATTATAACCTTTTTAGTTTCTGGTGTGTTTGGATAAAACTTTCAGTGCAATATATACAAGGAAAAAAAAGGCAGTCACCAAAGAATGTGTTCTTCACATGTGGAGGTCTTCAAAAAATGTATACCTTCAGATTGTACCGAAATTGCCAGACCATATCATGAATTCAGTCCTCCTTTCCTTTCCTGCTATACTGTGCTTACTACATCTTTCTTGCCTCACAAATTGTACTTTATCTCTTTCTTCTAAACTTCTATTCTATAGTTTCTTTTTATTCATTTTTAGTGTAATATAAGTAGATAATAAGAAAATGTAAAAAGCACTCTTTTTATTTCTATGAAAAGTTAAAAAATCAAAACAAAATAATTATACAGCAATAGTAGTTAATCCACTGCGTATTGTAATCTTAAAAGAATGGCCAAAATTATTCAGAGTACAAGTCATAAACAAAAAACACTCTCTTTTACAAAGAAACAAATACAAGCAGAAAGCTTTCTCTTCAATGAAATGAAATAAATTAACATATATATTAAAATATTTTTGAATCAACTGAATAGATGATTTCAAAAATTATTTTGACTTCTCCCTAGCTCCTCTTTTTCTGTCTTCTATTTTGCCCTCCATTTTGACAGTATTTTGACATGTCTTTGCTCCTAGCTTTTCAGTAGCCTTCTTAACTTCTGCTGTCTCTCTCATCTGGTGTAGCATTTGCCTGGTTGAGTTAATAATAGAGATAACCCTGGTTAAAAATTCTGAGATATTAGCCAGGTATGGTGGTGGCACAAAATTATAATTCCAGTACTCTGGGAAGCGGAGGCTAGAGGAGTATAATTGTAGCTCAGCCTGGGCTACTTAATGACTTAGTGAGATCCTGTCTCAAAATTTAAAAAACGCATAAAGGGCTGGGGATATAGCTCACTGCAATAGCCATGGGCTCAATCCCCACTATGAAATACATAAATAAAGTCTGAGACATAATGGTTTGCATGGTGCTCCAAAGGTGGGTACTCAGCACAATTCAGTCTTGTGGGTTTAAAATCGGGAAAATTATAGTCCACAGTAGCCTTCTTTCAATGTGCCTTCAACATCTTCGTTGTATTGTGCTCTTCAACATAACCAGCATTCTGTGATTTTGTATTAAGCTTACATTTTTAGTATCAGGGTACTATAAAGTACAAATCAGTAAAATTCTACCAGATTTAATATTGCAGTGAAAATTCTTTCCGTAGCCTTATAATATGGGAGAGGTGCAGTTAAAAAGTTTAAGAACATAAGAATCTTAGTTAAACAATAGTGAATGGGTTTAAGTTCCAGCTCTATCATTTACTCACTCTACATTTAATTTTCTCAACTGTAAAATGAGAATTCTAAAACATACTTAGTGTGATCTATTGTAAAGATAACGTTAAAATGCTCGAAAAGCCCTGAAAGCAATGCCAGAGAAAGTGTATAAAAGTTTGAAGGCAAATCACTCTAGTGAAGCTTGAAACTCAGCTAAAGAAATTGTTTTACTGTGTAGAATCAAGTGGCTTTCTCTGTAATCTAAACCTTTAAATCACTTACTATTACCGGATATAGCTGAAGATTGGTTCCTTTAATAGGCATGAAGCAGGAGAAATCCATCCGAGCAAAGGAGAGTTGTTAACTTGATCCTAGTCATCTGCTCAAATTGTATATAGTATAGTGAATTTTCTTAACAGAAGTCACTTTTGATCTCTTCTATGAAAGCGTGGTATGAACAGCAGGAAATAAATACTATTGAAGCCTGGTTCTCGTATACCCTGAAAAACCCGAGTTTGTTTTTTGTTTTTGTTTTTGTTTTTTGTCAAATGAGTTTTGCATGGGTTGAAGTGTAAGAAAATATATATTTTTTCAATTTACCTAGAGAATTGAGGACCAGGGTTTCGGTGAGAATAACAATTAAAGAACAGATTGAGCAACTAGGAAAGAGGCGTTGGTGGAGTTCAGATATGTTATATTCATTCTAAAACTCCAGAAAAGAACAAGGGCAGGGCAATACATTAAATTATAAAATTGAAGAGTGAAGATGAACCATGTACTATTTAATTTAACTGTTGCAAATCTATTATGCATTCATGGTTCCCAGTTGTTATTTTATGTTAAAGCAATCTTCGTGAGAACTTCAAGCAAACTAATAAAGTTATCAAGAAGTTTAGTGAAGCTATCTCAAACTTAGTTTCTCCAACCATTTATCTTTTTATAATGTTTTGTTGTCATATGGCTGGCACTCGGGTTTGTTGTACCAACAGGAATTCACCTGTTCTCCCTAGCACCTGGACTCTCTCCTTACTTTCTACTCCCACTGGGAACTTCCTCCTCAGGGTTAATGATCAGTTCCGTGACTGCTTTTGGTGCTGCCAATCCTGTTTGCAATTTTTTTTTTGTATGTTTGTTATTTCTTTTTGTTTTCTTCTGCTTTATTTTCTTTCACTTTTTTCTTTCTTTCTTTTTTTTATTGATGGGAGGAGGTATAGAGAGAGTAAAACTGTTGTAAACTAAGGATACAAGTGAATGCTAGTGGCTGGGCATGGTGCACATACTTATATCTCCAGCAATCTGGGAGGCTGAAGCAGAACAATTGCAAGTTTGAGGCCAGCCTGGGCAACTTACTGAGACCCTATCTTCGATAAACAACAAATTAGAAAAATGGTTGGGGATGTAGTTCATTGTGAAGGACCTGTGTTCAGTCCCCAGCATTGCAAATGCACAAAAAAAAATTAATAAATGAATGCTAGTACTTTTTTTTTTTTGGTACCAGGGATCAAACTTAGGCCCTTGCACTTTTGAGGCAGGCAGCAGAACCAGTGAGCCAAATCCCTACCCCTGAATGCTAGAACATCTGTGCTATCTTTGGAGCTACCCTTCTCCATTCCCACACTGAAGATCTCCACCCTAAGCACTTGTGGTTTAAAAGAAATCATGGGAGAAAGATACAAATGAAAAAAGTAGATGTCTGGAGGAAGGGGAAACACATTTTTATACCACTCTCACTCCAGGGCCCCTTTGCTAAAATGTGATTCTTTCTTCTCTATTCTACTTTTTCCTTCTCGTACCACCCTATTTTTGAATTGCTATCTCTTGACTTCTACAATTTACCTTCTTCATCTCTCCAATACTTGTCTGTCTGACTAGAAGCCGATCTCAGAGTCATGTCCTCACACAAATGTTCATAAATATACCTTGAAAAATAAGATTAGTAAAATTCAAAGTGATGAAAATACCCTTTGCAATCGCATATATAGTGTGTATTTCTTGCTACACTATAGGACTACATGAGGAATGATAAACTTGCTGAAATAATGCCGAGTACCATAAAATGCATAACATTGTTGTTACTGTAATTGTCCATTTGCTTTCAAGTATGAATAGGTACCAGAAATAACAAGTGTCTATATTCAGCTCACCAGCCTACTATTAGCTATACACACCAGGATGTTGAAAGTTTTAGAAGCACATTCTGAATACATATTAAACTGCAACACATGGCAGACCAATTATCAATCTCTCTAAGCTAAAATTTTCCCAGGTTTCTTTATAGACTTTTTATAAATAAGAGTCAATATGAAAATTCATAATTCTACAAAATGTAAGTCTCAGAATTTTACCACACATCCCAATCATAGTTATTAGTTATGAGCTTTGCCCATATATATAAGTATAGTTGCAGTGGATTTAGTGATTAATTAAATCATTCAACACATGTTCATGATGTGCCTATCAGGATAGTGTACTGCATTACTTCCTAGGAGGGATAGACAAACGTCTAAATAGCATTCCTTGTGTCTGTGGGACTGTATAGTGCAGTTAGAAGAGATACAATATAGTCAAATAATAAAGAAAGGATAAATGTCCAAAAAAATCAGGTAATGTATACTATAGGAATTTAGAGTAGACCAAATTACTTTTAGAGGCAATGACCATGGAAGTTTAAATCATGACATTTGAAGCAAATGTTGAAGTAATATTCTACTTGGAAGAAAGTTAAAGAGGTGATTATAACAATAACAATGATTTTAACAGTAATAACAACACAAAAACAATAGTGATGATAATATTCATGTTGGGGCCACCCTTGTATTAGCTACTTTCTTATCACTGGGACTAAATATCCAATACCTACAATGTAAAGGAGAAGCTTGTTTGGCTCACAATTTCCTGCGATTTCAGCCCATATGTGACTGACTCCAAGATAGAAATGGCAGGGTAGAAAGGCATGATAGAGGAAAGCTACTCAACCCAAGGCAGCCTGAAAGCAGAAAGAGAAAGGAGGAGCTGGGAACAAGAATATCACCTTTTAGTCTAGACCCCCAGTAACCCACTGCTCCAACCAGGCCTTGCTTCCTAATAGCACATAAAATACTAAATTCGGGCCACCCATTCCGGACCCTCCTGTCTGTCAGGAGCCATTCTTATTTCCCGATCTTATTCCCCATTTCTGTACCCCAATACATTTTGCTACTCTTAAAAAAAATAAGATAAAGTCATTGATGAGTGCAACTCCCCAGGATGCAATTACCTTTCAAACATATGAGAATTTTGGAGGACGTTTTAAATCTAAACCATAATAGAGCACGATTTAGAAGGTTTTTAAAAAAACATTTGAACTCTCTTCGTTTCATTTCACCTAAATTTAGGCATAGGAAATAAAGCAGTTGGTCAAAATCACAAAGAAAATAAATGAGGAAATTTATTTGGAAAATAGGCTATTGTACAACATTCAAGCAAATGGGACTGGATGAGACCTGCTTTTTTTTTTCTTGAATTCATTCATTGCTCTTTCCTTTCTGTTTTGTATCATATAGTAGCATTCTCATATAGCATAGTACATTTTTACCAGATTCAACCGATGCCAGTCACTGATGGAAAAATGACAGATTACAAAAAAGCTAAGAGGTTTCTTCCTTTCTGTCTCTAGTTTGGATAGAGCCTTCAGCAGCTACCGTGTAACCTTCATGGTTACTACCGCCACATCTGGGGGCGGGGTATATACCACGCCATGCCACACCATGGCTCTGCTGGAACACATAGCTATCAGCATCCTACCAGGATCACAGACTCTTAGCTTCAGTAATAAATTAAAGAGGCACAGTTTAAAATAAAAGAAGATGGTCTATTTTGAAAAGAGTAAAAAAAAAAAAAAAAAAGAGAGAG
>NW_022900951.1:29738763-29769517 GCF_012274545.1 Fukomys damarensis
TAGAGATTCTGGAAGAGTAGGGAGCATCAGAAGTGAATAACCGGATTTTGGTCCCCAGCTCCTTCTCATTACAGACTAGTGATTTGTCCTAGCCCCCAAGTGGGCATCTGGAAGTTGCTGCCATCTGACTGGCTCTCTGGGTGTCTTTGATCCTAACCTGGGTACCTCTACCTAGCTTCTTTCTGGCAGGTTTATGTTTTCCTGTCCCTTTGTACTGGATAATGGAGGGTACAGAAAAGTAACTTAGAGTAATGAAAAAGCAATGGGGACAAGTGTGTATCTGGTGCAGGTCTAGTGATGTTAAAATGAGAATATACATGCACGTATATATGTATAGGGGTGTGTGTGTGTCTTTTATCTATTAAATAAGAGTCCTTAGGTGGCTATCTCCTCATCTCTTTGGCATTTATCAGAGGTGGGTAAGGAGACTGGCTTCCCTGGTCTTCCATGACTGGCTTCTTCCTTCTTTGTTAACTCTTTCTGATAAATTCCCATAGGAACTATGCTATCAGGTGTCTCTCTGGGTGTAAACTTTCTCTCTCTTTTATCTTAATTGCTCTAACTGCAGAGTCCACTCACAGAAATAGAAGCTGTCCCCAGTGAGATTTTTCCATTAATTTTTCATAAAGCCTCTCTTTTCCCTGCCTAGAAGCCACCTTTCTCTACACTGTGAGACCAATTTGGGCATGCTCCACAATTGATTAGGTAACCTGATCTTAGGCTCCCGTGTAACTTTTCCTTCACTTTGTCTTTCCACTGGAGCAGTACAAGTAGATTGCTATTAGAGCTAATCATTTCATTAACTTTCTAAAGTAGTTCTTTATTTCTCAGCAATTATATCACTGATATTACTGTCATATCCGGGGGTGTACACCACGACTTGGCTGTCTAAACAGCTGACTGGGATCATAAACTCAGCACTAGTAAATAATTATAGGAACCAAGTTTAAAAGGGGAAACAAAAGCACTTTATGTGTAAGAAAGGCAGAATGTAGGGGTCCAAAAGCTACTCTGTGAGATATGCATAGGGGATTTTGAAAAGGCGAATACCTGTGTGCTTTGTCCTCAGCTTCCTTTTATTGTGTTTTGGGGGGCCTTCCCCCAGGTTGATACTTGGAAATTCTAACAACCTGACTGCTTCTTTGGACTGTCATAGATGAATCCCAGGCCCTAAGACCCTAACCAGTCACTTTTGCCTATGTGCTTCTTGCCTGCTTGTCCTTATCTGTGGAATTTATAGTTTGATTAGAAGGAGCTTTACAGATAAGGCAACTTAATGTTAGAGGTTAAAGGGATGCTTGTTTTCTATTGCAGCATATAGTGACCCTAGGAGGGAGGAGGGAGGGCGGGAGAGGGAGAGAGGGAGAGGGAGAGGGAGAGAGAGCATGAGCAAGTGCTTTCTAATAAGTGGCAGTCCTTTGTCTTTGTCTCCTTTTCATTTTACTGAAGATGGGGAGGAGTCAGTGGGCTAACTTGTTTAGGGTGCCAGCCTGTCTGGCTTCCTTGTGCTCTGCTTATTAGAGCTCTCCTGGTAAAGTTTCAACACTTTCTAGTCAGGATTTGCCAGAAAGCTTAATGAAGCTCTTATTTTATTTTTCCTGCCTACAGACCCCTTCTCCCTGCATTGCAAATTCCCTATGTTAAATTCTTTATCCATGAAGACTTGAAGTGATTTCTGTTTTCATATTTATACATAAAATTCCATGCAAGCCCATGCTTATTGTCTCATAAAGTAGAAGAATGACATCACAGACAAAAGGAGGAAGTCAGGAGAGTGTGTATTGCAAGTTAAAAAAAAAAAACAGCATCTGGTAGTATCCAACAGGAGGAGACTGAAAATGGAGTTTTCTGAGGTGCTTTCTTTGGTTTGGTCTTGTATAGATAAGCAGAGCACAGGACCTGGTTTTAAATGGGCGGGTCTGTGGATTTAGGGTCTATAAAGAAAATTAGTTAGCTGAGTAATTTCAAAGGAAACTAGTTACTCTGTATTTTAAATTTCTCCAATTCCAGCCTAGAAGTAAGGAGGAGCTGTCAACTAAGCATATTCTACCTATGTCTCTTTCTTGGGAGGAATGATACTTATCTGCCCATTCCGATCCTAACTTGCTACTCTTTTCCTGTGTTTATTTTTACATTTCAAAGCTTGACTAGCTGCATGGATTGAATTCACTCTTAAATTGATGTTTATGATATTTTATTTCTATACAGCCAAATTTATCGTAGGCCACAACTGTCTATCTACTTATAAGGTGACCAACATTATTGTCTATGTTAAATTCCTTCTTCATAAAGACATGAAGTGATTTTTTTTTAATTTTCATCCATAAATAGATACAATATTTAAAAAGTCAACATATTTCTAAAGGTTATAAAGGAAATGAACAAAAATCTCAAATTGAGGAGACGATAGCCAAATATAGAAACCTAATGAAGTAGTTTTATTTGAGGAGGGAATTTAGAAAGTGGAATTTTGAGAATATTGGATAGTGCAGGATTACATAGGATTTTGCACGGTGGGCTTATGCAACACCAATGAAACAGACTAATGTAAAGATTTTAAAAGATTAATATAAGAAGAGTAGGCAGTTTGTAGTTGATAAAATAGTGATATCAAAAAAATTGCATTAAATGGACATAAACAGGCAAAGAAGACTTTATTCCAGACTATCTCCATAAGAGTCAAGACAACTGGTAAATAAAGAGAGAATAAGCTCAACTCTGCTGAAATAAAATGTTGGGGAGTTTTTACATGAGCGGGAGGGGGTCAACGGAAAAGTATGGGAGGATATCGGGGGCAGGTTGGTCAGTGTTGCTAGCCCCTTTGTGTTTGCTAATAATCGCTCACCAAAGGTAGGCTCTTACACAGAGAATGGCTGATTACATTTCAGAGGTATAGTTTCCAGGTCATTGAGAATAACATCCTTGTGTTATAAACGTGATGAGAGGCTGAGAGGAGATTTACATCTCAAAGAGGCAGAAAAAGAATTTAGATTGAGGTGTTTTTCAAACTAAATGCTTTAAGTAAAGAAAAATGGGGGCTACAGTCAGAAAGGAATCTGTATAAAGTTTAGTAAGGCTGAGGGAAACAGAACCATTTTGATCAGTAAATAAAATTAAGGAAACCAGTAGGAACATTATTTTTATAAGCGAATAGTGCAAGGGAGTAACAGAAAAACAAGTGTTGAGAAAATACATTTAAAAAAAATTATGTGTTAAATATAGTTCAGGAAGAATGAAAAATGGTATTCTCAAATCTACCCAGGTAAATTTGAATACTGTTCTCATACAGATGTGGTTTTGTTTTAGGCAGCTAAGTGACATAGAAATTAATATACAGTCAGAGAGGGATTGGCCTCTCAAGGAAATCAACAGATGGAATAAAGACTGTACAACTGGGGCTGGAGGCGCATCTGTTAAAAACCAGGGCTCAGGATAAAGATGCAATGGCCAAGCCTAAATGCTTTCCAAAATGATAAGCAGCAACTTGGAATTATACTATAATTAACATCACTTGGTCTAGTAAAGTCCATCAGTCACCCAAGTGGGTGACAAGAACATCCTAACCCATCCTGGTTCGTTGCAGTTTGATCCATGTTCCCACCTCATGATTTTCTTCTATAAAACATTCTTAGAGAAGTGGCCTCATGGCAGCTTACTTTTGGGTTCCCTCCTGTCTCTCGGGAGCTATCCCTATTCCCCAATAAACCTTCCCTACTCTTAACCTACTTTTTGCTTTGGAATTCATTCTTCAATTTCAGGGACACCAACTCAGCACATTTGACATTTAGAAGGTTGGAGGTCATATTTTCTCCTATATTAGATTTAATAAAATGAATAAATAGAAAGAATACCCATTGCTACAAGATTAGTTCTAATTGGATGATTCTCCAATTAGAAATGTATTAATAATTCCAGCCATTAACCACTCAAAGACTAATAAACCTTCAACGATGTTTACCAGGTATATCTATGTCTAGGAGATTTAAAAAACATTAATTTAATCGCTACTTTATTTCTATGTAATTTTAAAAAATGTACTTTGGAAATATTTAAGTGACGCTGGTGTGGTGGGGCACGCCTATAATCGTAGCTCTTGGGAGACTGAGGCAGGAGGATTGCCACAAGTTAAAGGCCTGCCTCGATTACATAGAGAAAACCTGTTTCAAAAAACAAAACCAATAAACATTTAAGTAATTATTGAATCTTATTTTTCTCTTTCTAAAGATAAAGGAGAAAAAAACAGAGAGAGACTAAGCAAAGAGAGGATGACATTTACCCAAGTTACGGATAGTTGTTTTCATATATTTATATCATTAAATTCTCAAACAACTGTGAGATATGACAAAGACACTATTTTCTCCATTTCTTCAGATGAAACTTACGTTTACAATTTGCAGAGCTTCCTTGGAAGCTAACTCAGTAATCCAAACTGATTCCTTAAACTTGTGATAAGCAGGCTTCATTAAAAATGGAAATTGGACCTGCATGAAGTGATGACAAGTTTTGCTGACCTAGAATCTTTGATTAAAGTCTGCTTACAGAAGGGCTGGGGAATGTAGCTCAGTGGCACTGCGCATGCCTGGCAAGTGCAAGGTCCTGAGTTCAATCCCTCATAAGTCTGTTTAAAGGATCAGGTAAATCATCAGTTTACAGGTGGTCTCCTTGCAAGTACTTAATATTTATAAATCTATTCAAACTCAGAATGATGATTTTTTTTTTCTCGCAAAGAGTAATTGTTGCTATTTTTTCAAACTAATTTTAGTCCATGCTTTTAGTGGAGGCAATGTTAAAGTTTGACCTGATTAGTGACAGTGTAGCTTGGTCGCCCTCTGGAGGTTATTCTCAGATCTGACTAGAAAAAAAATAAATAAACTGAAAGCTGTAACATCATTTTTAATATATATAATTGTGCATATGTGCATAATGTATTTAAAGTTTCACACATTTTTGGCTTAAAAATATTCAAGATATTACAAATGCTTAATTTAACATTTCATGGTATATAATTTTAGTACCCTCCTCCTCTGAAATTGGAGACAGTAATTCCACTTTTATCATGGAAAAACTGTATCTACACTAGGCCTTTTTCCCATCCCCAACAAAGAACACCAGAAATTATTTCTAGATATTGAAAAAAGTATATGATATAATCGATTATATTATATGATTAATATATATTTAATCATATTATGTGATTATAATAAATCAGGATATGATATAATAAGTACCCAAATCTTTGTTTGTAAGAAACCCATTCCTATATTTCCATATTGTTTTTATTTATTTTATTTCCCAAAGGCTTATAAAGATCCTTATCAACATGATGATTCAAAGTATAAACATTCTTGTGCTTGTTTTTTTGTGTGTGTTTTCTCATGTAAAATGCATTTTCAAGTCAGAAAAAAATTAAACAAAAAATTCACCATATTTTTAACTGGTAAAAATCATACTTAATTAAATTTTAAAATTTTATATTTTAGTACGTGTTTGCCATACCTGAAGTTTACATTCATCTTAGCGTAGGGTGATGTAAATATATCTTGATTTTTTTATTCGCCTTCCCCTATCCACACACCTCCCTCCCTCCACCTCTACATTCTATTCCTCCTTTTTCTTTATTATCATTACTATTTTTTTAAGTTCATGTTTGGGATATATGTTGAGTCATTCTGGGTATTTGGTACATGCACATGACACACTTGAAATCTTTTTATATCCCCTACCTCTCCTCTCCTCCCCTCCCTCTCAGTCACTTGGACCCCTTCCATTTGCCAACGACCTACTTCCCAGATTGTTTCTAACAATCCTGCAATTTGCTCTTTATTTCTACTTTGCATTACTCAAATGAGAGAAACCATACAGTATGTAAGCTTCTGTGCCTCATTTTTTTTTTTTTACTTAACATCGTTTTCCAGGTATCTACTTTCCTACAAATGTCTCGAATGCATCCTTTTCTGTGACTGAGTAGTATTCTATTATGTGTAGATACCATATTTTCTTTATCCGTTCATGTGTTGATGGACAGATAGGCTTTTAGGATTCATCTATTATGAACTGTGTTGTTACAGACATTGGATTACATTTATTGCTGTAAAACGATGTCATTAGCTCTTTTGGGAAGATACCTGTAAAAGGAACACCTGGGTCAAATGAAATTCCTTTTTAGTATTTGAGAAACCTGCATACTAATTTCCATAATAATTATATTAGTTTACATTCTCACCAGCAAAGTAGAAGAGTTCCTTTTACATCACAGCCACCGCAGCATTTGTTATTTGATTTCTTGATGGCTGCAATTCTTTCTCATTTAAAATGAAATCTCAGTATTGTTATAATTTGCTTTTCGACAATGCCCAGCAATGTTGAGCATTTTGTCATATGTTTATTGCTCATTTGTACTTTTTCTGAAATGTGTCTGTTTCACTTGCCTGTTTTTATATCAGATCTTTAATTTGGGGCAGCGTAATTTCTTTAGTTATTTATATATTCTAGCTCTTGGTCCTCTGATGAGTAGCTGGCAATTTTTTTCCTACTTTGTAGTCTGTCTCTTCACTGTATTGATTCCTTCCTTTGCTGTGCATAAGCTTTTATTTTTGTACCAGGGATCGAACTTGGGACCTTATGCTTGAGAGGCAGGCGGCAGAACCACTGAGCTAAAATCCCCAGCCATATAAGCTTTTTTAAAAGCTTTTAAATTTGATATAATCTCATTTGTTGATTCTTGCTGTTATTTTCTGTCCCATTAGAATTCTGTTCAAAAAGTCCTCACCTATACCTCTGATTTCAAATCTATTACCTGTTTTTCTTCTAGTAGGTTCATGTTTTCTGTTTTAATATTTAGATCTTAGATCCAGTTTGACTTGACTTTAGTATATGGTGAGAGATATGGGACCAGCTTCAATCTTCTGCATGTGAATAGCCAGTATTCCCAGCACTGTCTGGAAAAGAGGCTATCTTTCCTCTAACACATTTTTTCCCTTTTATCAAAGAAAAAAATGCCTAGTGATGGGTTTTCATCCTCTATTCTGTTCCACTGATCCACATGTCTGTCTTTGTGCCAATATTACATCACATTTATCACTGTAGCTTTGCAGTATGACTTGAAATCTAGTATTGTGATGCCTGCTGTTTTGTTCTTGTTGCCCAGGATTGCTTTTGCTAGTCTGGGTATCTTCCAGTTCTGTGTAAACGTTAGGATTGTTTTCTCTATATCTGCGAAGAATGCTATAGGTATTTTGATTGCGATTCCATTAAATATAGATATCAATTTTTTGACAATTATTGGTTCTGCCTAACCAAGAATATGTGATATCTTTTCATTTTCTGATGTCCTTTTTTAGCTCCTTTTTCACAGTACTATAATTTTTATTGTAAAGGTTATTCACTTCCTTGATTAGGTTATCTCCTGGGTATTTAACTTCTTTTGATGATATTATAAATGGTATTGCTTTTCTAATTTATTTTTCATTGAGTTCATTATTTATGTATAAAAACATTAATGACTTTTGTTTGTGGATTTGTTTTTCATCTTGCCACATTACTGAGAGTATTTATTAATTCTAAGAATCTAGGTGGAATATTTTGGGTCTTCTATGTAGAGGATCATGTCATCTGCTAATAATGATTTGACTTCTTTTCTATTCTTATAACTTTTATTTCTTTCTCTTGCCTAATTGCTCTGTCTAATGTTTCAAGTACTAGGTTGAACAGAAGTGATATTAGTGGACATTTTTGTCTTGTTTCCACTTTTAGAAGAAAACCTTTCTATTTTCCCAATTTAATATTATGTGTGTCATAAATAGTTTTTATCAAATTCAAGTGAGGTTCTTTTATATCTATTTTTTTTTACGGTTTTTATCATGAATGATGTTGAAATTTCTCAAAACCATTTTCTGCATAGATGATCACATGGTTTTTGTCCTTGCTTCTGTTGAGGTAGTGCATTACATTTACAGAAATGCATAATTTGAACCATCCTTGAAACCTGGGGATGAAACATACTTGGTCATGATGTATGATCCTTTTGATGATACATCACATTCTAATTGTCAATATCTTACTAAAACATTTTTCATTTATGTTCATTAAGGAGATTCACCTATACTTTTCCTTTTCAGTTGGGTCTTTATCTGGTTTGGGGATCAGATTGATGCTGATTTCCAGAAAAGAGTTTCAAAGCACTGCTTTCCTTTTAAATTAACTGATAATTTTGAGAATATTAGTGCTACAACCTCCTAAAACATTTTGTAGAATTTAGCAGTGAGGTCATCATGTCCTGGGCTTTTTAGTTGGTAATTTTTTTTCCCTACTGCCACAATTTCATTGCTTGCTGTTGAATTGTTCAGAATTTCTATGCCTTCTTGTTTTAATTTTGGTAGTTCATATGAGTCCAGGAATCTGTCTATTTCTTCAAGAATATCCAATTTGTTGAATATAATTTTTCATGCTAGTAACTACCTTCTGGATTTCAACAATGTCTGTTGTGATTTCACCTCTTTCATTTCTAATTGTTTTGATATGAGTCTTTTCTCTTGGTAAAGTATATACAGAAATCAGACTAGAGGCCTCAGGTGCATTCATGTCCAGTCTTCATAGAAGTGGTGATTGAAGCTCTGGGTTCGTGTAAAATCATTTGTTGAGTTGTGAAATGAGAATACCTATTGCTTAGGATTGAATTTTTACTAATTTCAACATTTAATTTCTGGCGAGGATGCATACTTAGGAGACGAAGAATTAGCACACACAGAGATAATAGTAAAAGCAAGGGATCTTTGAGGCAAGGAAAATCAGGAATCAGAAAGAGAAGTAAATCCTCTAGGTCAAGCAACTAGAAGGTAAAATTTGCCATTGCACATATTGATTTCAACATTACTTTTTTTTCACTAGAGTAGTGCTGAATTCTATTGAGTGGGCTAAAGAATGAAGATGTAGTAAAGCAAAAATGCCCGATATAGAGAAATATTTTCAAGAATTATTTTTACAAACTAGCTTTAAAGAAGAAAAGCAAAAGGCTGATAATCACAGCAAGATCTGGGTAGAGAAATGGTTTTATTGTGCATTTCTATTTTTAATCTTCTCTTTTTGTCATTATTATTTGCCAAAAAAATGGAAGATATTGGAACATTTAAGTGATAATGAAAAGGTTCAGATGAAAGACTGTGAAGAATTTAAGGTTCCAGAGAGAGTAGGAGATATAATTCAAAACAAGAGGAAGGAGATTGTGTGCTTTTAAGTGACCAAAGGAGATAAAGATGGGATCAGATAGATGTATTATGTTCATTAACAGAAAAGTTCTTCTCTAATGTCTTTTCTTTCTGGGAGTTGCAAGAGATTATCTGTTACTAGTACAACAAATAGTGGGGATATGGTGAACAGAAGGATACTGAGAAGAATAGAAAAACACATTGCAAAATGTGGATGCAGGATAGATGTAGATTAACATATCATAATTCCAGGACAATACCGAAGGAGCCATGAAATCAGCAATTATGAATTTATATGAAACAATCTGAAATATTGTTTTGTGTTGCTTATCAATGAGTATAGGTTCTGAGAAATGTACCATTGGTTGTGTAGTCTTTCTGCGAACATAATGGAGTATATTTACACAAACCTAGATGGTGCAGGTCAATTACTCAACATGGTTTCTTGATGCAATCTGGAGATGTGGTAAACATAAGAAAAATCAAGGTGCTGCTGATATAACATGATGTCTTAGTTACTTTTCTCATTGCAGAGATAAAACACCTGACATGCAAAGTTCAAGGAGGAAAGGTTTATTTTGGATCTTAGTTTGTAGAGGTTTCAGTCCCTAATCGGCTGGCTCCATGGCAGGGGGGCATGGCAGAGGGGAAACACTTCATGGCAGACAGAAAGTAGAAAAACAGGCAAGGGGCCTTAGCAGATTGTTTCTTCCCCTTTTATATTCTATCTAGGCTACTGGGATTAGAGTGGTGCCAAACCAATCACTGGACTGATTTAGTAATCATCCACCCTGAAACTTAGCATTGCACTATGAATCAGTCACACACTCTAGATTCAGCCACCTCTGAAAAAGTTCAACCTTTGATGGCATGAGGCTTTGGGGGGACATCTAAAAACAAGTTATAATGTTCTGCTCCAATGCCCCCCCCAAGACTATCCCTTTATGCAAAAGGCATTTAGTCCATTTCCAAAAGTTGCCAAAGTCTTAACATGTAGCATTGCTGAAAAGTACAAGTCCAAAATCTCCCCTGAGATTTAAGGCAAACTCTTAGCTGTGAAGCCCTCCACGAATGAAAACAAAGTTAAACACTTCCAATATTCAATGGCAAAATAGATAGTTTCATTCTGAAAAGTACAAAGAGGGAAATAGAAAGGAATGGGAACAAAACAAGTTCAAAATCCAGCCAGGCAAATATTAAGTCCTGTGATAGTTCCATGTCCACCATCTCCAGCAATTTGTGGCAAGATGTGAACTCCAAAGGGCTTGGGTGGCTCCACCCTTACAACACTGCAAGTGATTGTAGCTTCCATGGTTTCTGGGCTTCTCCAAGCTTTTGGGGTCCCCAGTGCACTTTTGGCTTCACACTCAAAGATTCACACTCTGCCCTCTCAGAGGCACACTGCCAGGCCTCCCAGGTTTTCTTCTGAAATCTGAGTGGAAACCTTCCTCAGCCCACAACTCTTGTATTCTGCATGCACCTAAAACCAGCACCATGTAGATGATTGCAAAATCTGCTGCCAGCTGGAGCAGTGGGCAGGTTTCCAGGGTTCAGTGCCTATTAAAGAAATCCTAAGGAACAAGTTCCCTAGGCCACAGCCATTCTGGATCATGGCTCTCTGGGGCTCTCTTCTCAAAGCAGTCTTTCACTTTTGCAATTTCAAGGCTGCAAAGGGTGGAGTCATGCTGGATTTTATGATGTCCACAGGCTATTTGTCTATTTTCTTTTTCCGAAGTACTTATGTAATTTTTCTTGTTAGTCTTTTCAGTGACCAATTTCTCTTCTCTTCCATCTTTGCAGGCCACAACTTTACCTGGAGCTTCCTTTCTGGCCACACTCAAAATGTTTTAAGTCATTCTGCTAGGCTCTTTGCTCTTGATTTTCAACACAAATCTGGCTAAAGGCCCCCAAGAGTAGCCATTGCCACTGCTTCAATATTAAACTGCCTTGAAATTTCTTCTACAAGATCAATTAGTCTATTTCCCTTAATCTCAATCTCAGGCAAAATCTCTGGACATGAGCGAAATATGGACAAACTTTCTGCCAAGCCTTAACACATATTGTCTACAGTCCAACAGCCAATACAATCCTTCTTCCCATTGAAAACATCCTAAACCTGGTCTTTACTGGCAAAATTTCTTTCAGCCTCTGGTCTTCTAAACTCTGACCAGAATCTCCCATCAAGTACAGCCTAAGGCGTTCCAGGTCTACTTTTTTACCTGGCATCTCTGAACTTCTCCTAACTCTTCCCCTTCCCACAAACCAGTTCCAACTGCTTCTAAGCCACATGGTTAGATACAGTCACAGCAATAACCCAACTTCCCTGGTACCCGATTCTGTCTTATTTACTTTTCGTATTGTAAGACAAAATATCGACACTCGAAGCTACAGGAGGAAAGGTTTATTTTGGATCACAGCGTTTAGAGGTTTCAATCCATAACTGTCTGGCTCCAGGGCAGGGTGGCATGGCAGGCAGGTACTGCAGAGGAGAAACAGTTCATGGTAGAGAGAAGGTAGGAAAGCCAGCAATTGAGAGATCTTAGCAGATTTTTCTTTCTGCCCCTTATATATTCTATCTAGGCTACTGGGATTGGAGTGGTGCCAAACCAATCAGTGGACTCATTTAGTAATCATCCACCCTGAATCTTAGCATTGCACCATGAATCAGTCACACACTCTAGATTGAGCCACCTTTGAAAACCTATGACCACATGAGGCTTAGTGGGACATCTAAACACAAGCAGTAACACATGGCATGGTACTTTCCAGCACCACAGGGTTCACCTTCACCTTCTTCCACCGTCTGTATTTTGCACTATTATCTTTTCCTTTTAAAGCAAGGCCCTTGTTCCCAGCATTCCTGCTGTAGTTGTTCATTTGCTGTTCTCAACAATATACATGACATAATTTAGAATTCCTCTTTTATGGATAAAGTTGGTTTAATTGTTTCCATGTGCCACTGATTTTAGCATTTTAATTCCTTGTTGATTTTTATATACTTTGAATATTAAAACACATAATTCAATAGTAAAACACAAATAAGCATAATAAAATAATTATACAAAGTAGAGTAGATTCATAAACCAGCGAGATATTTGCCTATTATTATCATCGAGTACCATGTGTCATACAGGTGTATGTGCTATACTTCAATGCAACAGGCAGCACAATAGGTATCATCATAAATACTTGAGTGTTATGCTTTGATGTCATTATAACTGTTAGGTCATGATAGCTACCATGTCAGTAAGCAGTAGGAATTTTTTAGTTCCATCATAATTTTATGGGACCACCATCTTTTAGACAGTCTGTCATTGACTGAAACATCATTATATTGCATGTGACCAGAATTTTATCAGGTAGCCCTTGAATCTGAAAGTCAAGAAAATAGAAACCAGTGATTTCGGTCACCTAGCAGTGAGTATAAAGGAAAGCACTAGAGCAAGGGAGTTTGGGGTAAAAATATATTATTCGAATTTTAAAAAAATATATTATTCTAATTTAAAAGGAAGCGAAAACAACATCAGAAGAAAATATTTGTCTATTTTTTTCTTAATGTGATCTTTACTGTAAAAAACACACTCCTGGAAATTAAACTTTTCAGTACTTTTTTTAGACAACTAGCCTCTTATTAGGTTTGAGCAAAGGAACAACTGGTGAGAGACTGCACAGAGCGAATAACAAACAGAGAATGTCCACCTTTTTTGAATGACATCTACAGCTGAGGTCTTGTCTCCCTCATGGATCCAATTTCCACTAGAAATCTTCTGCTATGCTCCTAGCACCTACCAGCATCCTCTACTTCCACTGCAATCTGTTGGGGTGATTTCCACTTGTCAAATTCTGTTACCTCATATTCCAGTAGGATACTTCATCTTTGCCAACATTTGAAACAAGATTCTTTACTGTATTAAATTATATCATCTAAACTTCCAGAAGCAAAATGTTCTGACCTGTTTGAATTCTCACGGGGGATTTGAGGAAACAAACCCTGGAGATGAGACTCTGGAATGAAGTTGTTCATTTCTTTGCACTTGAATGTAGTAATGTCCTTATTGTCAATGTAAACATGACAAGAATTTCTTTCAAGCAGTGGCAATATGATTGCTTAAATTTCCACCAGTGTTTATTTAAAATAAATTAGAAGTTGAAGATACTACTTTTGAGGATCATGTGGCTGCTGCATTTTTTCATTATGATTACAAGCACTATGATATGCATTAGTTGCTTCTGATAACACTAGAGAGCTTACCAAATGACAAGAATGATGGGTCATATGTGTAAACACTCAGATCAGTACATGGGAAGAGAAAGAGCCTCTATGAGAGCCTTAAAAATTTCTCATGACTTATGTAACCATAGAGCACACAAGAATGAGGATCCAATTTAAAATGTAAATGTGTGGGTTGCAAAATTAAAATACAAGTTCAATGTACATCTGTGCTGAGCCTCACAAATCAACATCAGGGAATTGGATCAGGAAGAATTGGATATTAAGATTTTATTATATGAATAGGCAATCAAACTCATATTAATATAAAAACTTTAAATCCAAGTTTGTGTCTAGATAGCACCCCAAATCTTCACATGTTCAGAGGTAGGGCTTTGAGGAGGTGGCTGGACATGGATGTGTATTACTGGATTAGTCCACTGATTGGTTTATCATAGTTCTGGGTGTGGACAATGGTATTGAGGCGGGGAAGCCCCACCCTAATGTAGGTGGCTACCCCCCCCACCTCGCAATAGGCTTGTAGTCTGGCTTCCTGAATGCCATGCCATGGACTGTTTCTCCTCTTCGATGTCCCTTTGCCATGCCACCCTGCCTTGGAGCCAGCCGAATACAGATTAAAACTTTTACAGATTATGAGCTAAAATAAACCTTTCCTCCTTTAATCTATTTGTGTTGGGTATTTTGTCCTGGCAACAGAAAAGCAACTAAAGATAGGAATCATAACTCAATACATTACTCCTATGTTTGAGGTGATGTTACTGTAAACAGTCTTATTTCACTGCCAGTTGTATAAAAGTGTAGCACATATAATTATGCAATATACATAATACTTGACAATGATAATAAGTGACTATATTACTGGTTTGTGTCTTTGCTGTTCTATACATTTATTGTTATTTTGATATACTGGACACCAAACATTTTTTTAAAGTTTACTATTATCAAATTCAATGAAGGACAAATGCCATAATGTCTGACAGAATGCAAAGGAAGAAAGCAAGTAATTTAAGAAAATGAGAATGTTGGAGTAGACTCATTATACACAACTCATTCAAGTGTCCCATAATTATGTCCCTTGGTGACCTCAGATGTCATTTTTCTTTAAGATATTCTGTAGTAAGAGAACTACATCCTGAGAACCTCTGTTGCATCTGTCTTCTGGGCAGTTAAGAAGGTAATGAAGTGTGCCGCCATTGAAATGTCTGACCTACACTCAGTAGGAACGGTGGCACTGCAGAGAAGCAGGCCATAGGTGAGTGTAACTATAAAGTTCAACCAGGGAAAATGGCAGAGAATTTTGACCCAAAACAATGTCTACCAGTGGTTAATCGTATTTCCATTAGGAATTAAATTGGTGTGCATACCTGAATTAGATACATGAAAATAAATTCTAAGTGGCCTGGTGTGGTGGCTCACGCCTTTAATCCCAGCACTCGGGAGGCTGAGGCAGGAGGATCGTTGTGAGTTTGAGCCCAGCCTGGGCTACATAGTGAGTTTCAGGTCAATCTCAGCTACATAATCATGTAATAATGAAACCCTGTCACAAAAATAAATAAATAAATACATACATACATAAAATCTAAGTGCAAGGAGCAGAACCCTGCATCAGCAGTGTACCATGCTCTTCCCTTGACCTAAACCAAAGCTCGAGTGGCAAGAACACCTGCAGAAGCATTCCCGAAACACTGTCAAAATGATATTGCGTGAACCTTCCTGCAGGCATTCTCCAAAGTGGCTTCCAACATTTTCTGTGGAGAATGTTTATCAAGAAAAGGGGGGAAAACTCCAATGTTTCAGAGAATATTAAAATAAGTTTATATACCCAAGCATTGAAAATAATATTATGATTTTTCAAGACTTATTGGAGTTTGTGGAAGTCAGGTCACAAGTGAACCATCCTATCTACAGCCTCTGTGGTTTAGTTAGCTAGAGTATAGTTACTTCCCCATACCTAAATGTATTGTTGAAATGCACACATTATAAAATGACAGATTTCTCACTCATAGCAAGAGCTATTAAGGTAGAAATGGCCACCACATCCCAGACATTAGCATAGCTATTAAAAAATAATGAGTGTTGATGAGGATGTGGAAACATTGGAACTTCTAAACATTGCTCATAGGAATTTAAAATGGTACTACTACTATGGGAAACATTCTGAGAGTTCCTCACAAAAATGAAATGTGAGCCAGGCATGGTGGCTCATGCCTGTATTCCCAGCCTCAGAAGGCTGAGGCAGGAGGATTGCTGTGAGTTCGAGACCAGTCTAGGCTACACAGTGAGTTCCAGATCAGTCGCAACTACATAGTGAGACCCTGTCTCAAAAAACCAAAAAAAAAAAAAAAAAAATGTTATCATATGATCCACACATTTCCTGTAAGGGTATATATTCAAATAATTGAAATTAAATACTCAAAATGATATTTGTGGATCCATGTTTATTGCAATATTATTTCAATATCCAAAACGTAGAAATACTCCAAATTTCCATTAACAGATAAGCACTTACATTCAATGTATTATAGTCACACAATAGATTATTATTAAAACTTTGTAACAAAAGAAATGCTGTCGTATGCTATGATATGAATCAAACTTGAAGACATTATGGTAAGTGAAGTAAACTAGTCACAACAGGACTAATATGAAGTATGTTGAATTTTAATAGACAGAAAGTAGAATGGTGGTGGTCAGGGGTTAGGGAAGTGAAGATTAGAGTTATTGTTCATTGAACACAGAGTTTCAGTTTAAAAAGATGAAAAGATTCTGGAAATGGAATGTAGTGATAATTATACAACAGTGTCAATGTACTTAATACCACTGAATTCTGCATCTAAAAATAGTTACAGGGTACAATTTATGTAATGTATATTTTATCACATTAAAAGAATGTTAAGAGCCAAGTGGAAGCTGCTGTAACTGCTATTCAATTAAAATCTTATATATTTTATAGAAATATATATAGCAAAATTCAGAGTTCAAGTGTACTTCTAGCTCTCTCTTGCTCTTTCTACATATCTATGTCAATGCCATATATTATGCGGAGATGGAAGAGATTAAATTGAATGCAGATGGTAATCTCAGTCATTTGGCTTTTAAAAGTAAGGGCAGATGGGTCATAGAAAATGACTGTTAATTACAAAATAATGAGGTATTAATTATAATCAAAATTATCATTCAGTTTTATGGATTTTTTTTCGTGGAGTGAGCCAAGACATGGAGCAACTCTTGATTGCTATTGATGAGGAAAATTCTCTTTTGTATTCATGTCAATCGAAAGACAATGATGAAAGACAGTTCACATATACCTGACAGACTGTTCCCACTCTTGTCATCTCTATAACACACAGTTCATAGAAGAATGATCATCTATGTGTCCCTAAAACTGTATGGTACTACATCATATTGAGGAGATTATAGCGATTGGATGCTATGAAAAGCTAGTAGGAATGGCCCAGGTTGTGCAGATAGATAGATAGATAGATAGATAGATAGATAGACAGATATAGATGTAGACATAAAGATATAGATGATATAGGTTATACAGATTTATGACAAAGAGTGAGAAATAAAGCCCAAGAAAATTTAAGTTGTCAAACCTATCATAGCCTCAGTGTGATGATGGATGCAAAAGAAAAAAACAAATGATACTGAATAGTTTCTTTGGTATTAAAAGCTATAATAGTGCATAAGATCCGAATGGTATAATTGACAATGTGAAATAGGAAGAAACGGGCTAAAGTTGTAGGGACAGTGGAAAAGGTAGGGGAAAGGTAATAAGGGAAAAGAAAAAAAATAGGAGAAAATGAAAAAATGGAAATAAAGTGTTTGTAAATAGGGAGGGGAGGAGAGGGTGAAGGGAGGGCAGGGACAAGGGGAAAAAGTGAGAACCAAGACCTGCCATGTAAAGGTACAAGATCCCAACAATGAATGTAACTGTACTGTGTACCTAAAATGTACCAATAAACTCAATTTAAAAAAAGAAAAACAAATGCTATAAAACACTGAAAATCAATGTTGTTGTTGTTGCTGTTGTTGTTTGGTGGATACCTTACACAGCTTACAGCTTGGCTTCCAAAATAATATTTTTTTATATCTCTCTTTTTAAAGTCCCATTTCTGCTAATTGCTCTTCTTTGCTTGTAACTCTTTTTCCATGTCCTTGCCCTTTCTTTGTAGTTCTTCATCTGTCCTCTTTCATCTTGTTTCATAGATACTAGCATAGCTCATTGTTTGTATCAATCTCTGTCTCTCATATCCAAACCTCAGCCACAATAAAGACAGTGTGCCACTTAAGAAAGTAAATACCTACTTTCTTAAGAAAATTGAAAGGAGAAAGGGTATAAGTAAATAATGAATATGGACAATTAAATATTCTGTATGCAATTCAAGAGTATATTACATTTTCAGTAGATACATGCATGCATTAATAGCATAAATCAAAAAAGTTCAGAGCTATTCCTCTGCTGAGTATCTTCCCACAAGAATTAAAATATGATACCACAGTTACACATGAGCGGCATGTTCATAGCAGCACAGTCTGTAACAGTTAAAACTTAGAAATGGCCCAAGTACTCATCAACTGGAGACTGGATAAAGAAAATGTGTGTTTCTTTGTCTAAAATGGAGTCTCCTCAACCACAAAGAATGAGAAACTAGAGACATTTATAGCTAAATGGATGCACATTGAGGTGATAATCTTAAGTGAAATACACAGGACACCCTTATGTAAATACAGAATAGTTTCTCTGATGTGAGAAGCTGAAAGTGTAAATAAGGATAAAAATGTATAATAGATAATGTGAAATAGGAAGGTTCAAAGGGGAAGGGGAATGGCAGGAGGAAGGTAAAGGAATAAATATGAGAAAAGGAAAAAATGGACATAAAGACTTTGTAAATAGGGAGGGGTTGAAGGGAGGGCAGGAGAATGGGGAAATAAATAAGAGCCAAGATATATCATGTAAAGGTACAAATTCCCGATGACGAATGCCATCATATTGTAAACCTAAAACGTACCAATAAAATTAATGATTTTTTTAAAAAGTTCTCAAGCTAGCAGTGTCAAATTCTATATGGGTATAAAATCACACACCCATACAATCGAACAGCCACTCAATCGATTTGTCAATTTCTATCAAGAACCGTGTTTTATCTTGTCATAAGGTTTTCAAAGTAGCATTTGAGTATCTGTAAAAGAATAACTGATAAACTGCATCAAAATTTTCAACTTCTATTTTTTCAAAGATAAACTTTAAAAGGAAAATATGAGCAACAGACTGGAAAAATATTCACGAAGCAAAGCACTGGTATCCACAATATTCTTTAAAACTATTAGAACTCAATAATGCAGAGCCATTTGGGGGAAAGTGAATTAATACCTGAAATTTACTTTGAAATGTATCTAAAACATCAGAAGGATAGATGAAATGTAGAGAGATAGACAAATGTGTAAATATTAGTAAATATATAAAGATTTTAATAGTAGCATGTAAGTGATGGGTATATAAGTAATCACCATAAATTTCTTCAACTTTCGTATATACATGCCTGAAAACATTTGTACTAACTTGTATTTTCAAGTTCTATTTAATGCTTTAGTTCAGCCAAATTCTCATTAAAGAAAACAAGGAAAGACTAGAAGGATCCAAGCAGTGTAAAGTACCACCAGGGAAATATATGAACATAACAGATGGATTAAATGAATCACAAGAGGGGGAAAAGAATGGATTCCTAGAATAAGACTATATATGGCTACAGTCAGATCAGTGGCCTCTATACAAGAATAAAAGACAATTGTTCTGAGTCCTCATGTGTACTTGACGCTGTTTGACAGAACAGTAATCCACCATGGCCTTTGAAGCCTTTCTATTATATGTTAGCAATGTAGTTGTTAACCCATTGTGAGAAGAGTGATATTTCCAACAGAGCTGCAAATCACTGGTTTAGAAAGCACCATGGAAAAATAAATACATTTCCTGTTGTGAGATCATTGTGGTTATGTACAGCACTAGTGCCTGTTGCCTGTACCTACCTATTTGATGCTGAGAACGCTGACCTTCCTTGCTGTCGAGTCCACATTCATATAGGTGAAAGCTGGTTAAAATGAAACTCAGAGGAAGTTTTTCATGGAGAAAGGAATTCATAAAGGATTAGAATGTACTCTGAGACTTGTGAGTTCGATAAGAAAATAGAAATTTTTTCCTGTTATTTCTTGTGATAGGGATGAAGCATATCTTACCAATACAATTATGCAATTTCATATATTGCTTTAGGAAAAAATTACTGCCATGTAAATCCATTGTGAGGAGTATTTCTACTAAAGGAAAAAGAGTAGTTGGCAGAAATAGTTTCCCTTTACCTTGAATTTGCATGATCTGCTCTAGTGCAGACCACTGCAATAAATGAAAGCATTCAGAAATGTTTTTAGCTAATTATTATGTGTCAAGCAACGTTGTAAGCTTGCATTTGTAAGTGAGCATTTTTAAAGTCATAGCTAAGGTCACTCTTAAGGTTATCATCTATGTCATCGGTAACCTTTAATTTATTAAGTGCACAAAAAGTCATGCATGGTAGCTTTTTGATGCATTAAAATAGAAAAATTAACAATATAGCAATATCTCTATCCTTGTAAACTTTAATACGTACTGTCTAGTTCAGATTAAGGGCAAATGAATGAGTCAAACAAGTTACAAGTAGAGATATGATCCATAAATCTAACAAAACATTATGTGTTACAACTCTTACAACGTAGCACGAGTGAGGAAAAGAGAATAGCCATAGTGCAAAATATATAACCAAGGGAGTTCTCAGTATGGAATGTATCTTTGAGCTGAAACTCAGTAAATTGGAGTCAGTCATATGGAAATCTACATGAACAACAATCTAGGAAGGGGAAACAGTAACTACATAGGCCAGGAAATGGTAATGAGTTTGGAGTATCAAGGAGCTAACAGAAAATCAATATGACTAGAACGGAGTAAATAGGGTGACACAATGATCGGCTACTATTGAGAAGATGCGAGATCACATCGAACTTGTAAACCATAGTAAGAAATTTCAATTGTACCCAATATGACAGAATAATGGAGTTTGGGGCTGGAAGACTTAAGCACAGAAGGTATGTTATCTTATTTAAGTGTTATTTGTAAGATCACCTGTGGCAGCATTTACTAGAGACAAATAAGGACAATGGCAAAGATTTAAGGAAAATAGGGCTATTTTCACGGTCCAGGTAAATGATTGCAGTTGATTAGATTAGAGTGATACAAGTAGAAATGAAATAACCACAAACTGAGAAACTGATCTTCAGAAATAAAGCCCTAAATATTCAGGCAATCAATCTGAAATGATGCATATATGTGTATGTATAAAGTCTTAAGATGATTTAAGGAAATAGATTTAATATACGACACATAACTTACAAGATTATTTAATAATATACTCTCCAAAAGTCAAATACAGAAGAGCGCAAGAGATCTGTCCATGCACCAAAAACTCAAGAGAATCCAACCGAAGGTCTGGATCCCAAGGCAATGTTCTGCACAAGTCCAGCTAAAGGCCTAGAGCCCACTGCAAAGTCTCATGCAAGTTTGTATCAAGGATCTGCAGGGGAAGACCCAAAGGCCAAGGGTGAATGCTAAAAAGTCTGGGCAGGTGGGGTGAAGGATTTGTGCAGGAGGCTGAGGGATGGATCTGCACTGGAGCCAGGAAGCAAAGTTCAAGATAAAGCCAGCGCTCCCCCAAAAAGAACAGCAGCCATCCCTAGTGACATGGAGAACACAACTTCCTCTGGTGATGAGAACAGCCTTGTTCCGATCAGGAAAACCAGCCACAACAAAGCTTCTACCGGGAAATCAGCAGCATGCAATCTTCTTCCTCCCACCCTTCATTCTCCTTTTATGTCTTTTTGGCAAGTGAATCTTCCATGCCCAGAACCACACACTCAGTTCAACTGTCATTCAAAGCTGACCATTAGTTAATCCAACACAATGCATCGTATCAATGAAGCAATCACAAATATCAATGGATTAATAATCCAAACACAGAGACTTACTTTTTGTGCTTTTCATTGTTTAGTTAATAGGGATATATATGTTTGCCTCAATTGTTCATGCTTTGGGGAAAAAAGTAAACATGCTGAAATGCTGTCCCACAGAGAGAAAATATATATTTAAAAAATTATTTCTATTTAAAAATAATTAATGTAAGAAGATTATAGACTGGGCCAGAATCAAAAGATCAGAGTTTAGGGGCCAGGGATTTAGCTCAGTGGCACCGTGCCTGCCTCACAAACACAAGGTCCTGAGATTAATCCCTGGTAAATCCCCTGCAAAAAATCAATCGATCGATCGATCGATCAATCAGAGTTTGAATTTCACATCGTTTACTTAGTAGAATAATAATGATGTTGACCCATGTTTGACTAATTTCAGATTCTTTATTTGCAGAGACATAGAGTGGATTGAGTTATCCCTAAACCCCTCCCTGCATTAGATTTCTGTAATACAACATCATATAGACATTCTTAGTAAAATAAAATGAACTTTCAGTGTTTGGGTAAATAACATTTGAGCAAGAACTGGGTTGCTTATTTATTTAAGTCAAATTAAATAATACCCTAAATCCTCGTCTCATTATATTAAGAATAAATTTCAGATCTGTTTGTCATCATTTTGGAATTTCTCTCCCTTTTCAGATCCCATAAACGATTGTGGAATTTTTAAATAACCCTAAAATGCAGTAAAGGCTCTCCATTCAGTTGCTAATGACAGACACCTCTGCTGAACTGCTATGATCACTTTAAATCTGCTAATTACTGTTTCACTAATAAACTTGTACCACAGGAAAGTTGGTAAAACATCCATTTTTCCTTTACATCCTATATAGTCATTGTTTATTAAATCTTGTTATATGTCTGTAAATATGACATATTGTCAAATAATGGATTAGTTGTCTGCCATATGAAGCTAACTCACCACTTTCCAGACTCAAAGATGTCTGAATCCTTTATATTACATGGTCACAAAGTGTCTCTTCTCTTCTACCTTCTCTCAAGATAACCAACCAATTAAAAAAAAAAACAACCAGTACTCTTTAAAAGCATTTTTTTTCTTTCACACACACAGACACACACACACACACACAGACACACACACACACACACACGCACACACACACACACGCACCCCACTCACGTGCACACGCCCACTAAATGCACCTCACTCACACATGCATGCTTGCACTGAGGTTTGCAAATAAACGCAATTGTAGAAACCACTCTAATTCCTGGGCAGGATATTCTGTGGCTCCTTTGGGTCATGGATGTGTCTCTATCCCCATTTAAATCATATCACAAATTTCCCCTAAATTAATTACAAGCAAATACTGACCACCATACTGAAGTGGAAATAGTACAGTCACAGGGGAAAACAAGCACAAATTAACACTTCAGTAAATTATACTGTCACAACCACAAACAATTAGCACTTGAAGGAAATGCATTCATATGCCAACAAATCCCCTGTATAGGAGTTCCCTCAGTCAAAGAGTCCTTAGTGACTTTAGGGGGACAACTATTTGACATCTATCTTCATAAAGCACACACTGGAATACACATATCTACACTGTATCAGTTATTAGACCTCACTTGCGAAACTGTGTCAGAAAAGAAAGTATTTATTTGACATGGTAAAAAATTTTAAATTCACTTGAGGCCTGATTGTTGGTCCAAAGATCCAATTCTTGAATATCATTACAAAAAAAACACTAGCCTAAAATTATACGTATCTTCTATGTTTATATTATCATACTTAACCTATAGGTACTTTTCTGATGTTTTACTATTGGGTTTTCTTATGTGTTTTGTTTTGTTTCACTATATAGCTCAGACTGGACTTGAACTCATTAAGTTATGCCGGCAGACAGTGAACTAGCTATTATGTCTAGTATCTAGATGCCCCACCAAAGCCTCATGCATGCACAGGTGGGATTTTTCACAGGTGGCTGGTTCGAGGGTGTGTGATACTGGGATCTTGGAGATGCGGTACTTGATTAATCCCGTGATTGGGTGTAGCAAAGTTCTGAGTGTGGATAATGGGTAGGCTCATCCTGGCTGTGGGTAGAACTACTCAATGGGCTTGTACCCCGGAGAGAATAAACAAGAAAGAGAAGCTCAATGCTGTTGTTTTGCTGCCTCCTGTCCATCCTGTCAAGGACTTTTTCTCCTCTGTGAACACCTTCTGCCATGCCACCCTGTGTTGGAGCCAGCCAACTCTGAAATGAAACCTCTACAATCTGTGAACTAAATAAACCTTTCCTCCTGTACCTTTGCTCGTTGGGTATTTCATCTCAGCAATGAGATACAAAGAAAAATGAGGTATTAGCAATCCTCCTACTTCAGCATCCTGAGCCTTGAGATTGCAAGTGTGGAGCAACACATGTGTGTTCTTAAATAACACACAAACAAACTTTCAGTTCACATGTATTTGTAAGCCTATACATCTTTTTTTATAATTGACTTTGAAAAGTGATATTGTTATTCTCATCTAACCATGTTCCTAGACACAGAAATATTTAAAACTTAGCTACTATATAATCATGCCTGTTAATGTTGTTATGAACTTGACTGAATTAAGAGATCCCTAGAAAGGAAAACTGGATTCTGAGGGAACTAACCTAATTAACGACACTGTAATTAATTAACACTGTGAAGTTCATAATGTCAAGTCCGGTGGGTCTGGGTTGCTATCTCACTCTCAAACTCCCTCAGGCTTGTCTCTCTCTCTCTCTCTCTCTCTCTCTCTCTCTCTCTCTCTCTCTCTCTCTCTCTCTCTCTCTCTCACAGAGATCTCTCCCTCTCTGACAGAGAAAGGGAAAGAGGAGTCAGAAGACAGTACAAAACCAAAATAAGTTTACTCCACAAGGAAGCGGTGCAAAACTACTCTGAGGACTGGGGGTCCCCAGAGCTGGGTAAATGCCAAACATGAGTTTTCTTTCAGTGGGTAGGGACCTTGGGCCCTCTCCCTCTGTGGGCAGAGGCACTGGATTTGGGGGCAGGCTTGTTGTGAGGGGTTTGGGTTTTGTGGCCTAATAGGGAAATGGGTAAGAATGGCAACCTACACAAGGAGGAAGTAGAGCAGACAATGTTGCTTCCACAGAGACAGAAGCAAGGGCCGGGGATTTAGCTCAGCCATTCGGTGGCCTGCCTTGCAAGTGCAAGGAGCCGAGTTCAATCCCCGTACCAAAAAAAAAGAGAGAGAAGCAAAACCATAGACTGCGTGCTTTAAAGGTAAAACCACAAACTGCCTGCTGTTTACTGTCTCAGACTATTACAGATGTTGCTTTTCCTCTAATTTTTAAAAGGCCTGTGTCCCTATTCTGACCCTACCTGGGTGGTCCCATCTTTCCCTACAATACCTTAATGGTCTATTAAAACACAGAGCCCAGCGGGAGGAAGTGGGTAATGAGGGTATAAACTCTGAGACTATATTTGTTTGCTGGCCCCTTCTTCACAGGGTTTGTGTTGCTTTCTGCTTCTGGGATGCCATGAGGTGAATAACTTTCTTGCACAACACCTTCTACCATGATATTCATCATTGGGCCATGGACTGTAACCTCTAAGATTGTGAACCAAAGTAAGGCAATTTTTCCTTTAAGTCTACGTCCCAGGTATTTTCTCACAGCAAATGGAAAGGTGAACAATACAATAATATTATTTTAATTTATTTCTCATTTTCCTTTAAGGTAGATGCTAGATATTGTTTGCCTTCTACTAGAAATAGTGCTACACTATGTGCGCAATTAAAAAGTTTTAAGAAATGGAAGTGCTACCTTGATTTGATGACTATACCTTTGATGCATGTATCAACTTATCACATTATTCCCAACAAATATACACATTTCAAACCAAAAATTAACAAAATTATTATAATGTTCATAGCACAGGTGTAAAAATTTCTTTATAGAGAGAAAGGCTGAGCTTTTCTTATAAGATTTTTGGCCATATTTTTTTTTCCTTTTCCCTCTCCGTCTACTTCCTTACTAAAGCTTTTAAAATAACAATGTTCTCTTAACTTCTTACTTTCTCTTTTTATTGTAGTTTGGGGTTTCTAATTTTGTGTTTAGACAAACTGATGTTATAAAGCTGTTTTGATATACTTTTATAAAATGTATCATTTTGTCTTTCATTTTATGTTTTCCTTCAGTCTGGGATTTATTGTGTATTTGTTTTAAGATAGTGTTCTGACTACCTGTTATCCATCTGGATTTTTTTTTACTCTCAACACTATTTGTCAAGATTCTTTCTCTTCACATTTGTAGTTTCACAACAATACATTTTAATCTACCTATATTCTGTTTGTTTATCTACACCTTTGCATGGGCAAACACTCCTAATGGTTTATTTAATATGATCATTTTGTTGCTCATATTATGTGGTACAGTTTACCCTTCTGTCGCATTTCTTAAATTCTTCCTATCTTCTTCAGATTCCTTTTTGTCTAGGCCACAATGACAAAATATTTGCTCCAAAATGGTTCTAGGTGTTTCTATGAAGGTATTTTACAGGAGAGTAATAATGAAATTGATAGATTTTGATTAGATAGATTATTCTCTAAAATGTGGGTGGGCCTCATAGAGAATAATCACTCGAAGATCTTAAAATAAAATGTATTATCTCCCTTGTGCAAGAGGAAATTCTGCCAGCAGACTGCCTTTAGGTACAAACTGTAATGTTCATTCTTCCCTGGAAAATTTTACCAAAATAGAAACAGAAACTTTCCTAATACAAAAAAGACTATTTCCATGCTATAATATCGTCAATTTGAGATGATCAAAGGCTTCACTTTGAAATCAGTAATGTGACAGATTCCCTCTATGACAACTTCTATTCAATATTTATTAGAGATCCTACTCAGAACAGGAAGTCAAATAACTTAGCTAGAATGCCTATAGATGGAAGGGGGAAATATAGCCAATAAAAACAAATTGCAATTTCATATAGCAGCAACAATCAGAAAGTGAATTAAAAAAGAAAGAAATATTTTCAGATAGCACCAAGAAGTTGAAGTAGTAATAAATCTAACAAGATCATCAAAGTATCTACAAGAAATGTTATACTTTTTCAAAGATCTTAAAGAAATAAATATATATTCTACATTTATAAATTAAATGTATTCTATATTTATAGATTAGATGATAGTATTGAACAGATGTTATTCTCTACATAATGTATTGAGTAAACAAAATCTAAGTAAACATCCCAAAAATTTCGTTTTTGACTGAAAAGCTTCTTTTTATAGAATTGAAAAGGCATAGGAGGAACAAACACACTTAGAGAAATATAAATTTGAGACTAGTTTATGCAAGTACTTAAATTTCTTATAAAACTCTACTAGTAAAAATGGTGGGATATTGATTATAGCAATCAGTGAAACAAAATAATAGTACAGATTCACAATTTTGCATATAGCAAAATGTCATTTTGTACACTATAAACTTACATCTTCACTTATAAATTAAAAAGAAATTTGAAACAGAGAAGTAGATACTGAACAAATAGACCAAAACATATATAATCTCTTGTATAACAGAGATATCCCTGCAGTTGAACAATTAACAATTTTTAATTTAAAAAAATGCCTGGCAAAACAAGACATTACTCACCTGCAATCCCAGCACTCAGGAGGCTGATGTAGGAGGATCATAAGTACAGTGAAAACCTGTCCAAAAAAAAAAAACTCCATAAGAGAAAAAAATAATTGAAACTGACACCCATTCATAACATAAACAAAATTATTTCCAAATGGATTAATGATCTAAATGTGAAAGATTCACTAATATATTTTAAAAGACTACATAGGATGACATTTTTACGATGCACAGTAGAAAGATATTTTAAGATAGGAAAAAATGCAGTTTTTTGTTTTTGGGGTTTTCTGTTTTGTTTTGTTTTGTTTTGGTACTGGGGATCATACGTGGTTCCTTGTGCTTACAAGGCCAGCAGCAGCACCACTGAGCTAAATCCCCGATACAAAAAAATGCAGATTTTAAAGGAAATGATTGATGTATTTGACTATATCAAATTAGTAATTATTTTCCATCAAAAGAAAACAACAGTTTCAAAAATGACTATAATATATAAAGTTAATAAAAGGTTATTATTTACAATATGAAAATAACTCCTATAAGGTATGAAGAAAATGACTGTGGAACGGAAAAACAGGAAAAAACTTGAACATATTCTTTGAAAAATAGCAAGTCACAAAAGTCAGTACAGTAGCTATATTTAAAGACCATAGTTTATTTAATAATCACAAAGACTAAAGTTTAAGCCAGAAGTAGGTGCTACTATGCTCCCATTAGACTGGAAATATTAAAAGAAATTATTTTAGCTGAAGTCAAATCACATCTGTCAACGGAAACTATAAGCACTCCCCTTCCTCAGTATCAATCTGGCAATAGGTTAGATGAATGGTGGAGTGTTTCTTGGCTGATTCCCGTGTTATTTTTGATGAAAGCTCAGGCATAAGTTTTGTCACAGTAGAATAATCTCAGAAGAGCCATAGAGTTCAATGTCTGGAAGAGCACGGATGTGTGTCTGTTACTAGAAGAAAATTGTAAGTACAAAACCATGGCGAGTAATGGAGGGCACAGATGATTTTTCCTTTTTTCCATTTAAATTCCATACAGATCCCATCCTTAATGTGCAGTTCTGTGGGTTCTTCCAACATTCCTCACTTTGCAAAGTGACCGTGGTTTCTGTAGACCTGTACCCTGTGTTTAAATTGTTAATTTTCAGTCAATCAGATTTATTCATCTTGCTTTTTAGCCAGCTAGGTATGTTGGTGGGCATGTTGTAGGGAAAGATTAGGTTCCCTGGACAGCCTAATAAAATCAATCTTTACCTTGTATTTGTTTAAATCTCTATAACCAAAATTTGTATTGCAAATATCAATGGCTTTACTTGAGGATGTGATAATCTCTCTCTCTCTCTCTGTCTCTCTCTCTCTCTCTCTCTCTCTCTCTCTCATCTCTTCTCATTTTAACTAAAATTTTCTTCTAGGAAGGTAGGAAGGGGAATGATCTGAGGACAGAAATAAGTTGAAGGATGAAGTAATTCTTAGCACATAAAATTCCAGAGATATAATGGTCCCATGTGGCACTTTTCTTTAGGACATGATGCCCTAACATTGTAGCATTCTAATGACAAAGGTGGAACTTTCAAATTATATATTTCTAGGATAGAGGCAATATGTCTTCATAGTAACAATATCTAATTTCTTCTGTGTTTTAAATTCTGAAACCTAAAGCCATGGTAGTTCCGGAATTACCAGATATAAAAGAAATTGTAGAACTTTTCCTGAAGTTTAAAGCCAGTTTATTAACCAGAAGTACAATTTAAAGACTTTTCAAATAAATCAAGTCCCCAAGTCTCTAATATTTAACCCTTCATCCCATTACTATTAATTTGCAAAGATGAACCTTTAAAGGTCCATGATGCTATATTTTCTACCCAAATTACATATTCCATTAAAATAAAAGGAGGGGTCAAGATCCTCTCAGGTTCTATCATATCTTTCAATAAAAATAATTGACATAGCCACAATACCATTTTATTATCATATATATGTCTGTTATTAAATAACTACTACTGGACCAGATTAGGCCTATATGTTTTTATTAGTAGTACATGTTCGCAGTACACAGTGTTTACCCTTCTTGTGTAGAGTTGGTACATGTACATAACCCATCTTCCTTCCTTCTTACATCCCTTTTCACCTCTCCCCTTCCCCTCCTTTCATCCTTGATTCCTCTCTCATTTGAGAGAGCTATATCTCTCTACTTCTCATCTGTCTTTTATTTCTCTTTATCCGTAATTTGGGTCCCTCATATAAGAGAAACCATGTGATAATTTAGCTTCTGTGTCTGATTTATTTTACCCAATATTATGGCCCCAAAATGTATCCATCCATTATTCTATGTTTTTTGATTAATGAATTCTAATTTAAACAATTAATTCAAGTAAACATAAAATATTTCTTGAACTATTATTATAACGTTTTAAATCTATTCCAGCCAACACATCCCTGACACTTAAAGCTTCACAGTGCTTTGTCATAAGCACCTGCTTGGTTTCATGTTGAAACTGAGTGCTGAGGAAAAAAAAGGAAAAATTCCACTTCTATGAGTATAGTCTTCTCATTGATGATGAGGATGAAACCCTGGTCTTGTCCCTCTAATGCCTCTGTGAACATGAGGTAAATTCCCTCCATGAGTTCAGCATTGCAAGGATTCCTAATTCATCCTCATCTTTGCCCCCCTCTACACACAAACACACACACACACACACACAAACACAAACACACACACACACCTCAAAATAAAGGCCATGTATGGTTTCATCCACTGCCAGCAGTGATACTTTCTCTGGGCTACTGTTGCATCACACTGAGTCCACTTGTAAGGTCACTGAAAGTGACAGTGAACTGAATAGTTGGTATTTCTAACATATCTTAGCCAGAAACATTAAGTTTTTTTTCTCCTCTATCTAGTTTGCTGTTAATCTTGTTTGGTGATTTTATTGTAGTTTTCAACAGTGTAATTTTCACCATTAGAAGTTTGCTCCTTTTACATATGTTACATATTTGTATTTAATTTTTTGAACATATGGGGTACAATTATATTTTAATTTCCCAGTCTTCTAACATCTGTGCCAGTTCTGAGTCTATTTTGAGTAAGTGATTGTCTCATTCTAGCTCATATTTTTATGTCTCTTCCTATACCTGAAATCTTTCATACATAATTAATTTTACCTTGTGGTGATGCTGACTTTCTTTCTGTTTTTTGCACCAGGGATGGAACTCAGGACCTTGTTCTTACAAGGCAGGTGGTGGAACCACTGAGCTAAATCCCTGGCCAATATTTTTAAATTCAGGAATTGTGGTTGGGACATATCTAACTTCCTTTTAATCATAGGAATTTTGCCTTTAGGATTTTATTTGTTCCCAAAAAAGACCATCAATTATGTGTTTTAATATGTAACTTATAGATGATGAAAATACAATTTTGATAGACTATGTAAAGGTCAAATACCTGGATTTAGTAAGATTCAAATATTATTACTTAAGAATTTGATTTCACATTCCTCTGATTCTAAAGAAAACATGATGCCACTTTTCATATTTCCTTCTTTTTAAAATGATGTTCCTTACAAGATAAAATTCTTCAGTATCATTTTTTTTGAGAGAGTATTTTTCTGTAGTTCAGGATATTCTTTTGTTTGTTTGTTTGTTTGGTCTTTTTTTTTTTTTTTTGTACTGGGG
>NW_022900951.1:29769767-29780012 GCF_012274545.1 Fukomys damarensis
TTTTTTTTTTTTTTTTGGTACTGGGGATTGAACTCCGGTGCTTGCGCTTGCAAGGCAGGCCACCGAACCACTGAGCTAAATCCCCGGCCCTAGGCTATTCTTGAACTCACTATGTAGCTCAGGCTAACCTTGAACTCCTTCATTTTTGCTACCAGGAATCAAACTCAGGACCTTGTGCTTGTGAGGCAGGCAGTGGTACCACTGAGCTAAATCCCCGGTCCTGACCTCGAACTCTTGATAATCCTCTTGTCTGAGCCTCCCAAATGCTGGCAGTACAGGCACACGCCATCATACCCGGCTTCAATATTTTAAATATAAATTTGATTATGTACTAAACAACAGCTTAATAGTTTTGTAATTGGTGACTTGGTAACAATTTACTGTGCCAATCCAGTCTTTCCACTTAAGAATAGCTGTGCATTACTATAATGTGTGAAGAATACACAGCTCTAAGTTACATTAGGAAGAAAAATATCCATCCCCGCATATTACATCATAAAATACTTTTACTCTGCCAGGAATAGTTGGAAACATTCTGAAATATTTATTTGCAATAATGTCTTAAATAAATATTTCCATTAATAATAAATAAAGCCAACTATTGACTATATCATTCATCTAAAAGAAGTACAGTTTTGAGGTTTCAGCTTCAGAGATGATGTTAATTATTATATTTATGTTTCATTTAATTTTCCTTCAAATAAATGCCTTTATGTTCTTTTTTGTAACTAGAAGTATCCCCATCCTGAATTCAAACTTTAATAATAAAAAACTAATGCTTACATTCTTAAAATCAGAAAATATAAAATAATAATGACCCATTCACCTGTACTACACATTTACATAGATTTGCACATATATATGCATATCATTTTTATTTACATTGCATTTATTCTTTTGTTTGTTTGTTTATTTTGAGACAGGGTCTCACTATGTAGTTGAGACTAACGTGGAACTCACTATGTAGCCCAGGCTGGTCTCAAATTCACAGCGATCCTTCTGCATCAGCCTCCCTAGTGCTGGGATTACAGGCGTGTGGCACCACACCCGGCTCTGTGTTTATTCTTAAATAAATTATATTGGGTAGTTCTTAGTCCTTGTTTTGGCCACATGGTATATGAATCCATACAGAGGTTATGAAAAATCCTTATTTTTTTGAAGCAGAAACTGTCTCGTTATAGACACTGAAATACGAACCACTTGGCTTATGACCATCCCTTAAAGCTATGGGTTAACATATGACCTCAGCTCCATACATCAGTTGTATCCACTCGAGAATATACTGGCTGCTATTAATATTAAAAGGCTGTTCAGAATGTATTCTGGCAATAAGAAATAGAATTTCCTCTATGTATGCAGAAGCATAGCTGTGATTCAAGTGGTAGGGCCTGGTGTCTCACGTATTTGGTATTTGTAGTTCTAATTGCTGTGACTCTGCTTCGTGACTCTCACAGTAGGTTGTTTCCTGAACCAGTTCTACAGTGTGGTTCCTAGGCATACTTTTATGCTATTAATCTCTAATTCTGGTTGTTGAACCTTTCAAAGATTCTACTAGCTGCCCGATATCATTTTAGTAAGCTTATTTTCTATTTTAGGCCAAAGTAAGACATGGTTACTTTGACTGAAAAAAATGATACCAGAGAGATTAGAGAAAACAGGTCATGAAAAATATAGGAGAAATGACCATTACAGTGGACACTTGATTTATGAACTCAATTTGTTTGCCGTGGCTGGTTGTAACTCAAGTTGGTCAGTCCCCTCCACACAGCCTTCAGAGTCTCTCTCCTGTACACAGGAAGATCTCAGTGTCCTTAGGGAGACACTGGCCCAGGATTTGTCAATGTACCCTACCCAGGAAAGGATGTTGTAATGTTCCTTTCAGAACTCCTTCAGGGTTAAATCTGTATCTGAGACTATTGGGAGAGGCACAAGCAGCCACCATGCGGATTATAACTCAAAACTTTGTAAGTTAAAACTAAAATTCTGGTCATCAGCCAAGTTGTTTATATGTCAGACTGGTCATAACTCAAGGATCCACTGTAGTTACCTAGCGTGTTGGCACTAGAGGCAGTAAATCACCAGTTAGCAGTAATGAACAATAGTCTGGCATCATATACCACAGAATGAGGAAGTAATTATTTAAATTATCCATACAATCCCCTCCTACTGAGTATCCATTAATGACCTGACTAGGTAAAATCAGGTAGTAGCTGATGTAATGAACTATGAAGGTCATAAGTATTCCACATCTGTAGGGTAGAATAATTTCTTCTAAAACACTGGGATAAGGAAATATGAGAATGTTATGCTTGTTTTAAATTCTCACTTCAAGCTAGTGTTGAAATACCCTTCACTTTCTATTGGTGTGGCAAATGTTTTAATTTTTGCATCCATAAGATTGAGATAAAACAATTATTCAAAATGTATTTCGAAGGTTGCTATATAAAAGATTAATTAAAAATTGAAATAAAGCACTGATTGAAAATGAACTGAGCCTCTATGCAGTGGGATGAGGTTTTAATGGTGGATTCTAATAAGGAATAGCTGAAAAACCTCAGCTCTCTTAGCTATATTTTACAGAAAATCAGTCCATTTTCCAATGTGTACTGAGACATGTTTCCACCACAGTTGGAGAAAACCTTTACAAGAAGAGTAACCTAGAGGGTAAGAGCCAACTCTTCTTAATCTCTCCAGCCTTCATACCTCGAATGCCACAAGTCTGCTGGGTGGAGCGAGAGCTTGTGAAAATGGGATGATGAATGAAGTCTGGCTCACTATGATAGTTACTTTCCCATTGCTGAGACAAAAAAACATCCACAGTTAGAAGGGGAAGGGGTTTATTTGGCTTTCAGTTTGTAGAGTTTTCAGTCCATAATCATCTGGCTTTAAGGCAGGGATGGCAAACAGGCATCACAGAAGAGAAACAACATGGCGTGCACGAGGCAACAAAGGTAACAAGAGACCTTCACCGGGTCTTTCTGCTTCTTTTATCCCATCCAGACTACTTGGATTAAGGTGGTGCTAAACCTATCACTCACACGTAGTGATTTAGTAATCACACACCCTTAGTACCAGCATCACACATTCCAGATTCAGCTACCTCTGACCCAGAGACATTTTGGGAGACATTCAGACCCAAACCATAAGAGTCACTGTCTCATATTAGAATGAAGAAAATTCCAAAAGTAGTTTATTAGTTTGTGAGTATGCCACTAAGGAGGTACACTTGGTCACAAGCAAAACATCTTATCTTGGCTGTATGTCCCAGGGAATAACAGCTGTTGTTTTGAAGTTCCTGGAGCTTCCTCTATCTACTGAAATATGTCAGCAAGCTTTCATATATCCCTCAGAGAAGCACAGTGATCAGTTTCACCATTACAGATTTGGCAGCTTCAGGTTGGGAGACTCAAATTTTATTTTGTTTTTTTTTTAACTTTTCAACCTGTCTGATGAGAAGTCAGATTATTGAGAAGTATGACAGGTTTATTATAAATTTGATCAGATAGCAAATCGAGGTTGCTGTTCTATATGTTGTGTCTTCAAAAGAACAAATCAATAAAGTTCTGAGGCACTTGCTTTTTAGCTATTGATTAGATAGATGCTTTTATCCCAATATCCTAAAAAAACCGAGAATATAAAAAATATGCCAAAAGGTAACAGTATTACAGCATTTCTCATATCAACTTTCTCACTCTATATTATGGCTTAGCTTAAGGGGTCCTTGACCTTCTGTCATTACATTTATCTTCTACTTTTATGGCATTGTGTTCAGAGAGCCTAGAGATCTCTAAGTACACTAAGAGTCTGGATGAGACCTCTGTGTATCAATAGGTCAGAGATAAATAGTATAAATTTACAGAAACTGTAGCAAAGTGGATTGGGAATTTCAGAATGATGGATCTTAAATCTCTCACAAAGGCTCATATACTAAAGGCTTAATCGCCAACCTTTGTCATTATTGAAAGGGGCCTTGAGGAAATGGGACCTAGTGGGAGGAAGTTAGATCATTGGCATGTGCCCCTAAATGGGATCCTGGACTCTGGACCCTTTATTTCTTTCACTCTTATCCCTCTTTTTTTAAATCTATATATGAAAGAAACAATGTATTTGACAAACAATGAGTCCATACTATGGATAGATGGAACTTACACTCTATACGTCTATCTGTTTGCATCCCTCTGTGACTCTGTGTCTCCCTGTCTCTAATTCTCTCTTCCTCTCTTTCTTTCTCTCCTGGATACCATGAGTTGAACAGCTTTGCCCCACCACACGCTCCCTGCCATGATGTTCAGTCTCACCACAGAAACAGTGTGAAGATGGTTGAAAAGCCCTGATAGGAGAATTGAGGTGAAACACTTCGAATTTTAGAGCATAGCCCTAGATTTTAAAAACCCACACACAATTCATGACTTGTTATCTGGCCCTGAAAGACACAAAAGTGTGATTCGGACAAATGATTTGTCCAGTTTATTTGAACTGCCAAGCATAGTATGAATGTTTAGTGATACATGTAGTGATATTTCGCTATACTCCATAAAAGAGTCTGTTCTTGACAGAGTCCACGGCATACTACAGTATAAGTTCTTAAGCTTGACGTGTCTAATGACAAATAAAAGGGAATCTGCAAGTTGTGCACTTTTTGCACTCAGCTCATCAAGAACTTCAATCCCTTTGGGACAAAGTTTTGGATCAGATACCTAGGTGAAAAGCCCTTAACCAGCTGAGGAACTACTAAAGAAGAAAAAACTACAGCCAGATGGAAAGTTACAGAAACATAGAATGCAGCACCTGCTTGTACTTATGTTGTGCTAGCATTTTTATGCTGGCATTGTCTATGAAACATTTCCCTGGTTAACTCTCAGAAGAATGTCTCTTGGGTTTTAATGCCCAAATTTCAAAGATTGTACAATCTCCATACAATTTTAAGTTGGTAATGTGTTGATAATAGTATATGTATTGCACCGGGGATTTAGCTCAGTGATGCCACACTTGCCAGGTAACCCCAAAGTCCTGAGTTTGATTTCTGGTACAGACAAAAAAACAGTATATTTATGCCCTCAATATATAATACATTATCATAATACATGAGAAAAACCTAAGATAGATTCCTAATAAAATTGGTAGAAAGCCACAATCACACATACACATTGCAAAAAAGTGTTCTAATATTAATCAAGGGTATGTGTATCTAGGTATTTCTAGCACTAAGAGGTTCTATTTTACTGCATGTATAGAAATGCCACAAGAATTTACTGTTTATCAGAATAAAGTTTCTTGTTAAAATATATTTGTTTTATTGCACTTTCATAATAAATTATTTGGGAGTTTGAGTTAACATGGAACACAAAATACTTCCTATATAAGAGAAAATATCCTCCTGATTATTATTTTCTTCCCAAATGTTTGATTATAAGGAATAGTTTGCACATGATAAAGCAGAAGTAACTGTACTTTAATCAATTTTCCTCCTTTATCCCTCTCTATCCCCCCTTTATTTTTCAGTGCTAACATTAAAACCAAGTCCTCATATGTGCTTGCTATTTTTATTTTTATAGTAAGGCTTAATTATGATGCCTGTTTTACATGTAGTGCAATCTGAGGCAATTTTGATCCCCAGGGATATTTGGAAACCTTTGGAAATGTTTTTGTCACAACTGAATGAGACATGTTACTGATGTTTAGTGGGTAGATGACAGAGATACTGTTAAATATCCTACCATGCACAATACAGGCTCTTATTTTGAAGAAATATCAGGGCCTAATTGTTTTGTTTTTGGTACTGGGGATTGAACTCGGGACGTTGCACTTGTGAAGCAGGCGGTGGCAGAACCACTGAGCTTAAATCCCCGGCCCTCACATTGTTTTAACTGAAGTGGAGACACAGAAAAAATCTGAACATCAATGTGCTAATGTATAAGAAAAACTCTAAAGACTGTTTTATTATTCTTTGGGGTGTAACAGTGTATTAAACCACTCCCTATGTTTCAATAATCTCCCAATTTAGTGCACAAATCATGCTTCCATTCTAGAAGCTAAACATCTCCTTTTTTTGTTTGTTTGTTTTTGTTTTTTTTTCTTTCTTGGCTTCTTTGGATAACAGGGCGGTAGCACAAGCATTGAGTTCTGTCAAATGTGCTATAGATTTAGAATTAGAAGCTGCAAGTATGTTGGAAAGAATGGCAGTTAAAGAATATATTCTGCTCACAACAAAAGACCACTTGAGTCGGGCATGGTGGCACATGCCTGCAATCCCAGCACTTGGAAGGCTGAGGCAGGAGGATCGCCGTGAATTCGAGACCAGCCTGGGATACATAGTGAGGTCCAGGTCAGTCTCAACTACATAGTGAGACCCTGTCTCAAAAAAACAAAACAAAACAAAGCAAACAAAAAAAAAACAAGAAAAAGACCACTACTGGAGGTAATATTCAATTTCCAGAAGGACAGCACCTAATGTCCTGTGTTTTTGAGCTCAGCATTACAATCTATAAATCAAGTAATCCAGCAGTAGTGGTAGTTATATCTTCACTAGATTAATACACAAAATAAGCTTAGGCATTTCTCCTGGCTGTTAATGTAGGCTCATGCTTTTATGACCCTTTCAGTAATTCTCCGTGATAAACTGTATCATAATAATATTATGTATTTTCTTCTTCTAGTTGACTAAATTAGATCATGTTTTTAAAACTAAAAATTCTATCTGGAACACTCAAATATTACTTACTAATATCCCCCATTTGCCTTTTCAACATCTGGGGAAAACCATAAAAATAGGAAACAGATAGTGCTCTTGCTTATGAAAAAATTGTGATTTAACGGGTATGCGTTTGTGCAAAAAAAAATTATTAAGGCACAGCTAAAAAGATGTTTCTTATAGTATCTTCTTTAATTAGTGGATTATTTAAGAAAGATGTTTAATTCCTGAACATTTGGATAAATTGTTAGATGTTTTTGTTATTGATTTCTAACTCAACATCTGAAACTGTCAAAACATATTTGTTATTTTGATATCTGAAATACACTGAGGCTTGCTTTCAGTACAATTTTATAATGAATTTTGAATATGGTCTTGATACACTTGAAAAAGTGTTATCTTTCACATTTGGATAGAGTGTTTGCACATTTGAATTTAATTAGTTTTGATATTTATGTTAAAAATCTTCTATGGATACTTGACTTTCTTGTACCACTGACGAAATTGGGTCTCACACTCCCCTCATCATCATTGTGGATTTACAAATTTACTCCTTTTTCTGTAAATTTTTAGGAAACATTCTTATTTGTATGGAATTTGAGAATGATCACATTATTTTAGATAATTAATCCTTTAATCATTAAGAAATGTGAAATTACACAAATATGCTATACAAATTAATACGATTATTTAACAAGGGTGTTGAATATAAATTCGATAAGAAAAAAATCAATTGTGTTTATGCAGACCAGTAGCAAATGGGAAATAAAATTCAAGAAAAATGTTTCTTTCACTCAGCATTATTTTTGAAAATCAGAACAGGGGAATTGGAGGAAGAGGGAGGTAGAGGAGAGTGAAGAGGAAAGAGATTTTTTAAAAGCTGTAGTATGTACCTGTACCCACTTCCTAAGATAATTGTAAAATTGCATATATTCCAAACACGTACTAATAAAATAAAACAACTTAAAAATTTTCCTCTTGACAATAGCACCTAGAAATTGAAGTACATCAGAGAAAAAATCTAATGAGGACCTCTATGCATAGTACTGGGAAACCCTACTGGGAAAAATAAAGAATAACCAAGTAAACAAGGGATACACTATGTTCATGGACTAAGAGTTCAATTCATTGAAGTCAGTAACCTACAAGATAATCTAGGCTGTAATGTAATCAAATTTCATTATTTTTTATTTGTTTCCTTTTGTGTTTTGCTATTGTATTTTTTAACCTGTTTAGTTTTCTTTTGTTCCTTTGTGGACAGTGGTTTATAAATACAGGAAATGTTTCCCTCATTGATGGTGAGATCCCAAATTTAAATATTTGTTATGTAGTTTGATTTTTCTCTGCTTTTCTTAAATTGCACTCAAGCTTGAGGCTTGTAAATCATTTATGTTTCAATACAGACTTGATTTAGTAGTTAAATATGTATGAAGAATAACAAGGTAGTGTGAAACTAAATAAAAAAGATATGTTCACCAAAGTTTAATTAAATTTATTCAGGAGTAATATTGCAATGAAAGCGTGTAAAAATAGTGGGATAAGAAGAAGAAAATAAGAAGCATGTAAGGTAGCAATTTAATTTTTTGAATATATACAAAGAATAACAAGGTAGTATGCAGTGGATTCAAGGAAAAAGAAATAGTCTGTTGTGGTCAGTAAAACATCAAGAGCAATTGATACTTGAAAGTAAATGAAACAAGAAAAATATTTGCATTTAGGAATTATAACGCTATAATGTTCAAACTAAAGTCTTGGAATACTGAATGAAATCAAGATACAGGGCGAATGCGAAGGATGTAGTATGCCACGTGTTTTATGCATTTTTTAAGCATATGTAAAGGATGATGTTAGTTGGTCTTGATTGTCAACCGGACTGGATTAAGAGACTCCTGGACAGGTGACTCTGAGAGCGCTAACCTGGTAGCTGACTGAGCTATTAGGTGAAGCCTAGTGGAGGAACTGGGTCACGGGGGCATGACCTTGTTATCTGGTCTCCACCCCCTTCTTCTCTGACCATTTTCCATCACCCTGGCTTCTCTGCCACCAGTAGTTGAGCAGCATTCCTCCACCATGCCCTAGTCCTCCATAACTGCTTTGGAGCCACCACACCATAGACCAAAACTGTGAGCCAAAACACAACTCTCCTCCCTTATGATGTGGGTGTCAGATATTAGTTACTTTATTCCAGCAAAGTAAACTGACTAATACAGACATGGACTATTAGGAAAAAGGGCTTCCTTCATTTTGGAAGTTAAGAATACCAAAGAACTGTGAAGCTTCAAATGAGATGATGATTAGAGAAAACTTCACTTAGCTGTTACAATGCTAAGATTCGAATAGCTTACTGGCATCTGAATTAATTCCTTCCATTTTCCACTACTATCAGTATATGCGACTAAGAAAATCGTATACCCTGTCACTTGGTTGTAATGACTGTTTCTCATTTCCTAGGAGTTTTTACTTAATCTATTATCTTAGTGCAGAGGGAATAGAACAATAATGCTGGACTCATTTATAATTCCATCTCTTCAAACATTCTCCCACATGAAATGCAGCTAGGATTAATTAAAACTAAAGCAAAGTGCCAAATAAGAAAATTCTCTTTTAGCTCAGCAGTTCAGTGGCCTGCCTTGCAAGCTCAAGGACCTGAGTTCAATCCTTGGTACCAAAAAAACAAATAAGAAAATTCTCTTTTAAAACGATTTTTTTAAAAACATCATTTTTTCTAAAAGGCAGATATGAATCACTAACAGCACACTTTCAGGTACTGTATTAGTTAGGTGTAGTATTTTTTAAATGAAAGTTTGCCTTTCATTGAACTTTTGTCCCAGTGTAATTTTGCCCTCTACAGTTTTATCAAGAGAATGAAGGTGACTTTATCTTGAAAGAAATCTGAAAAATGTCTGATATTCAATCAACACTCTAATTTTGGCAGATGAGCAATATCTAGTTCTCTGTGAAAAGGGCCCTAACCTATTTAATTTGGAGAATTCTCTAATATAAAGAATAACTGCTAAACTTAACAGGTGGACTCATTACTAGCTGTGTGCTAATCACTGGAAAAGAAAATCAAGTTTTATGCAAATTGAATTTTCTCCTCCATTGCTGAAAACATTATTAGTAACAACATTGAATTTTGCCTGAGTCCTATGTTTCTGTAAAACAGCAAAGGTTAAGAAAACCCCCTACTCGTTATGTTCCCAAGACTGGCTTATTACACAGAAGCACTCCTCTCTACGTGTGACTTAGATAAGATTGCCACTCTTGCACTCTCCCCATGTGATGCCGCCTCCCATTTTCTGATGCAGAAAGAGGCCCTCCAGATGCTGGCTCCTGATCTTGAACTTCCATGACTCCAGCACTGTGAGGTAAATAAACTTATTTTCTTTAAAAATCACCCCATTTCAGCTGGGCATGGTAGCGCACGCCTGTAATCCCAGCACTTGGGAGGCTGAGGCAGAAGAATCGCTGTGAGTTTGAGACCAGCCTGGGCTACATAGTGAGTTCCAGGTCAGTCTCAACTACATAGTGAGACCCTGTCTCAAAAAAAAAAA
>NW_022900951.1:29780072-29792604 GCF_012274545.1 Fukomys damarensis
TAGAGAGCCCGTCTCAAAAAAAAAAAGCCAAAAAATCACCCCGTTTCATTCATTATTATGCAACAGAAACTGGCAAATGACACTTCATAAGTTTCTAGCTAGGCTGCTTATCCCTCCTAACCAACTGGAATGAAATGCTTTTTAAAAGTTTTTCTTCCCTTCAGGGCCCTGAACCCTAAACCACTCTCAGCTTGTGCTAATATACACTCCCTCCTGAGAATAATGTGGCTCATGGTAAAATATTATCTGTTCTGCAACCTTCAAATACAATTTCCCTGTTATTCATAGACTTTCTCCAAAAGATAAACCATTTTTGCCTGTTTTTAAGGTGTTTGCAAGTAAAGCTTTTTTTACCTGCTGTAATAGCTCTTCTCCCCCTGTAGCAGTACACTTTCCTTTTAAATAATAACTTCAAATGAATTTTCTCCTTACAATGTTGAGATTTTTTTCATATTTGACATTCACAAATGTTAGAATTAAATAGTGTTTCATTTGTACATATGTGATAATGGGAATTGAAAACTCCAAGCACTACACAATTTGATTTATTCAGTGGATTATGAGGGCTAAAGGAATATATAAAAGAATCCACGTGAGAGTTAATTAAGCTTCTGCTGTGTAATGTACTAGGATCTCCTCTATCAGGTCACAATTAGATAAATTCATTTGTTCAAAAAACAAGTCAGTTAGAGCAGATGACCAACATAAAACTATTATGACATGAGTTGATAGAAACATAGAATGTTATGCAAACATTTTACAAAGTCATTTTCTGTGAATGTCTACAGTAGGTGACCAAGAAAATGATGTGGCAGGAAAAGTATTACAGTGGACGTGATATCTGAGAAGAGCATTAAATGCTAGGTAATAGGAATTCCTCTGATGAGCAAGCTACAAAGAGGCATTGAATGCAAAGTGATAACACAAAACAAGATATAATATGGCTTGTCTGAACAGTAAAGGTAATCTGAATTGACTCAATTATTGAGCATTGATATAAAATAATCGCTGGGTAGCTGAAGAGGTGAACAGATACAAGGTACCCTTTTAAAGGTATGCAGATTGTACAATGAATGAGTCTAAATGGTGCCATTCATATTAATGTCCAAGTGAGTGGTAATAACCTGAATTGTGCCCAATCATATCCAATACACAAGTTTTCATGTCTAAGTAGCTACCAAACCAGTTGAGTGTTTTTATGGTAAGCTGTTTCCCATTTTTTGGAGCATTTTGCTCCATATTCAGTCCTCTGAGGAGAGGACTCTGACTAAGTTAAAACTTGATTTTTTCTTTTTAAAATTTTTATTAGTACATGTTTGCACACATAATATTTACATACATTGTGTGGAGTGGGTACATGTACATAGTACACTTTAATTCCCTTTTTCATGCCTTTTCTTAGATTTTTCTCATTGGGAAGACCACGCAGGGTAGAAATTATCTTCAAAATTTTAAGAAGGAATTAGATACTGGAAAACCAAATATGACAAATATTTTGGAGACAAGTGGGGGAATTTTATTTTTTTTCTAAGACAGCAGTTGAACAATTTTATTCTGAAAGAAACAGAAAGTAAATCCAAGAGACTAGCCAGCGATAAGGTCTCTGCATCAACTCATCAACTCTGCCTTTCAAAATAGCCAGGAATAATACGAAATCGTTACCCTCAATTGTTTTCCCAAAACATTTTGTTTACCTGACTATTGGCTTTAGCTTGCCAAAAACTCGCATTCTCGGGAATGTGAAGCCTTTCCAGGATTCCAAGACCTTTTGACTAATGAATTGCCACTTCCTCTCTGAAGTGAAGTGGTAGTTACAAAAGTCTCACAAAAGACATACTCTATGGGCTAGTGGTGTAGCTCAGTCGTAGGGCACTTGCGTTGTAACGGTGTGTGACAAAAGTCTGTCCAGTGTGTGCTGGCTGACTTCATTTGTTTTTCTTGCTATTGATGTTTATTTATGCGAGCTCAGGGAAGGTACCCAGAGGTATCTGCTTCTTTTCTGACAGGTTTAAACACAGCAATGATTTATGTAGACAAAAATGGAACTTTGCAGAAAGCTTCTCCTTGTGTTCAGCAAAGAAAAAGCAAGACAAAATTGGGAGCATGATTCTGAGCCTATATTTAAGATTTTTTTTTTACTTTTCTTAGCTCAAATTACTCAGCATTACAAAAACTGCTATATTTTGCAGTTACATTTCTCTGAATCTCAACAATATCCTAACTTATTTCATGAATTTATGCACACATGTATTGAATTCCTACAGTATATTCAAGGTGTTTTTTTTTAAAAGCTGTCAGTTGGTTCTTTCCAAGATGCTGTGTTGAAAGACTCAGCCCATATATTTAATTTTCGCACAGACCAAAGAGGATTCGGAAAAGTAGATCCACAGCTCAATATCCTAGTACAAGAAATATGAGAAAGGACTGTGCGGAAGCTTTGATTATAAAGAACAGAACTTATCTTTTCCTGAGAAGGAACAATAAAGAGAGTTCCTGGAGGAGGTGTTACTTGAGAAAAAGAAGATGAAGACTCAAAGTGAATAAAATAAATTATCCTATTTTCATTTTTACTTAGTTCTCAGAAAATAAAGGGGAAAATCCTTATTCCAGAAAACATGGAGATATATGGCTAACGGTGGCTTAGACTCTTTCGTATCAGAATTTGTGCTTGGAGTCATGTTTATGATAATTATGTTTTAATTTAAAGAAGTCCACATTTCTCCTACATGAAGCACATAATGCAAACTCATGTTAATAAAAGTAGTTATTCCGATATAATCATAGGGTAGTGCAACAACTCACCATACCTTCTTCAGTACATTCTATCCAGGATCCACTTCCTCTATTTCTTTCACCCACTCAAGTGCTTTACCAGGTCTCGCCTTCTCTGAGAACACGGCCTATACCCAGTAGTGGCGAAACTACGGTAAGTGTGCATCAGTGGGCATGCAGATCCCTCTCTGTTGCCATGAGATCGAAGATGCCCTAACAGCCATGCATCAGATAACATTTGCACTTTTTAAAACTAAGACCTCAGTATTCAATCGAATTGCAGTGCTGCCACTTTGTGGTAAACAAGTGGGTTTTGGGTTGCAATTTGGGCACTCAGTCCCTAAAAGCTTCACCATCACTGGTCTACAGCATAGCTCTCACAAAACTCACTGTGAACAGTAGGTGACATCTCCAAGGAGGAGTTATAGCCCTTTGGAAGCGTGAACAATGACTGAAAGCAAGAGGGAAAAAAAGATTTTGCTTACCTCCTCTGAAAAATGTCTAAAAGGTTCAACCACGCTGATTCCATATGGTTGAAAGCAAATTGATTTGAAAATTGAACCATAGATCTTTCTGCTGCATGTGGGTGTGTGCATGCACATGCCAAGTGTTTGTATGCTTAATTTTATCAAATGCTGGGGAGAAAAATCACAGAAAGAGCACCAATGTCAGACTCATGAATTTAAAATCTTCACTTTCTCTATATAATTTGTTTTTAACTCATCAAACTACTCAGTTATACTTTTTTTGTTTTCTATTACGATTTTATTTTTATTAATACAGGTTTATAGTATGTAATGATTACATATATCATCGGAAGTTGGTACAAGTAATAACAAACTAATTCCTTTTATATCCCATCACTCTTCCTTCCTTGCTCCTTCTATTGCTCGGTCCCCTTTTCATTTGCAAAAGATCCATCTCTTTTTTTCTTTTTCAATTATTTTTTTCATCCTCTTTCTCTCCCCCTCCCTCCATCTCTTGGTCCACTTCCCTTTTGCAAGAGATCTATCTCCCTATTTCCTAGTATCTTTTGTTTTGTTTTTTGTTTATAGTTTGGGTTTCTCATATAAGGAGAAATTGCTATATTTAAGCTTCTGTGGCTATTTAACTTAGCATTACAGTCTCAAGGTACATTTATTTTCCTACAAATGACTCAAGTTAATCCTTGTTTATGACACAATACTACACCCTTGTGTATAAATGACACATTTTCTTTATTCACTCATCTATTGATGAATTTATAGGCCACTTTAAAGATTTAATTATTACGAATTGTGCTGCTATAAACATAGGTAGGCATACACCTTTGCAATATGACGTGTTCAACTCTTTGGGGAAGATAACTAAGAGGGAAATTGCTGAGTCCAATAGAATTTCTATTTTTAGTTTTTTGAAAAATCTTCATACTGATTTCAGTAGTGCTCATAGTAGTTTACATTTCCACCAACAATGTAGAAGGGTTTCTTTTTCACACAGCTTTTCTGGCATTTGTTTAGTTGGTTTTTTAATATAGTTACTTTCTGAAATAAGGTGGGATCTCAGTGTTGTTTTAACTTGCATTTCTTTAATGGCCAAAGATGTCAAAAATTTTTTATGTATTCATTGACCATTTGTACTTCTGAGAAGTGTCTGTTCATTTCACTTGCCCATTTTTTGATTGGGTCTATGAGAGGGTATCTAATTATTTTGAGTTCTTTATATATCCTAGATATTAGTTCTTTGTCTAAGGAATAGCTAGCAATTTATTTTCTATTCTATAGATTGTCCCTTCATTCTGTTGGTTGTTTACTTTGATGTATAGAAGCTTTTTTAATTTGATGTGATTCCCAATTGTTGATTCCTGGTGCTATTTCTTATGCAATTGGGATTCGATTTAGAAATTCCTTATTTATGTTTGCATGAAGAGCTTTACCTAGTTTATCTTCCAGTGGGTGGTATTTCATTTTCTTTTCTTTTTGATACTGGGGATGGAACTCATGACCTTGTGCTTGTCAGGCAGGCAGCAGAACCACTGAGCTAAATCCCCAGCAGCTTGAAGGTAATTCAATCTTTGATCCATTTTTATTATACAAGAGATATGGGTCCTTACTCAATCTTCTACATGTGTATAGCTAGTTTCCTCAGCACCATTTGTTAGAGTCTTTCATCCAGTATATGTTTTTGGCTCTTTTTTCAAGATCAAATAGCTGAATATGCCTGGGATTACTTCTGTCTCCTCTATTCTGTTCCATTGATCCACATATCTTTTTTGTATCAATACCATGCTCTTTTTAGCATTGTAGCTTTGTAATATAACTTGGAGTCCAGGATTGTGATGCCTCTGCTTTGCTCTTTTTGCCCAGGATTGCTTGTGCTAATCTAGGTCTCTTCTGGTTCAATATGAATTTTATGATTGTTTTCTCTAGTTTTATGAAAAATGTTGATGACATTTTTATTGGAACTGTTTTAAATCTGCACATCACTTTTAGAAATGTGGCCATGTTGACAGTATTTATTCTACCTGTCCAGGAACGGGATATGGGAATATCTTTCCATTTTCTGATATTTCCTCAGTTATGTTTTTTAATTTGAAAAGAGAGGCTTCTTCCAACTTTACAATATTATGATTATATGGCTCATTTTCACTTTTAGCACTTTGAGACAGTCCATTTCAATAGTTATTTATTTGTAAACTCTTAAAATATATATAAAACTGATTACCTGCATCTTCTCACTGATGGGTCTGATTTCACTCAAATCAGGTTAATTGTTCCGTATAAATGGAAGCAATCTGTCTAGATGTCAACATTTAAAAGTTTTTCTACTCACTGTATGATAATATATATTTAATAAAATCCTCCTTAAAATTAAATTGACTTCTATGAGGACTTAATGTCTCATAAACTAGAATATATTGAGTAAAGGTGTAAAATGTGAATTTCACTATTTGTCTGTTTTTTATATGAACTTTATTCTTACTATGGACATTGTTGTTGAAAGGTATGTTTTTACAAATAAAAAGCAAACTACACACCAAAAATCAAAGTTATTTATTGCAAGAGGAACATCTTCCTAATTAACACTCCTTGGTACATCTTCAAAAGTATTAGATATCTCTGTATATAAATAAATGATACTTTACTCATTTGTTATATTTTTAAGCCACTGAGAATATTTTTGGATTATTTTAATAGAATCTTTCACAATATAAAGGTCCGTTTCAAGTCCTGTGTGCTGTTGAAAAACCTTACTTCTTCAATAACAAGTTATAGGTTATTTAAAGTCATTTTGAGAGCAAAATATTTCAGATAGTGAAAGGAAAGCTGAAACCAGAAAAATGTGTGATGGCACTGTATACTCATACATATGTGTGCAAATAACTTTGTATGCATTGATATACACATATATTCACATATAAAAAAGACAAAAGTGCCTCCATATTGACCTGAGACTGAACTTTAGCTGAATACACATCTGCTGAGCCACCCCAGGCTCTTATTCTGCTTCTGTAACCTCACTTGCTCACAGCCTGTAGATTAGGTCAAACAGCTTCAAGGTTAAGCGTAGAGCCTTATCCGAAATAGAAAGACCTGGAAAAAAGCCCCTACCTCGTCTGGCCAAATGTACAAACACCATCTACAGACTAGAGGAGAAAAAAAAAAGCCCAAGGTTACATGCTTGTTCAGCCCTATAAAAACCCTGCTCTTTCGTGATTCGGGGCTCCATGCCCCTTGAGAGAGGGGTCCACGCGTGTGAATAAACGTCTCCTAGTTTTCTGGATGTTCTATCTCCGTGCCGGTTTTTCTCTTTTTGGTCTAACAATATACACACATATTTGCCTGTATTTTATATGTGTTTGTATCTAGTTATCTTTCTTTTTTTGTTGTTTTCTTTTGATTTTTTGAGACAGGGTCTCACTGTGTAGTTGAGATTGCCCTGGAACTCACTATGTAGCCCAGGCTGGTCCCGAACTCACAGCGATCCTCCTGCCTCAGCCTCCCGAGGGCTGGGATTACAGGCATGCGCCACCGCACCCGGCTTGTATCTAGTATCTTTCTAACCACAATACATACATAACCTAGCTAGCTCTATTCCTACATATGAAATCACTACAATGAGAAGAAAAGGACCAGAGTTTTAAAGAAATTTAGAACCCAAAAGATCCTTAGAGGTAGTTTAAGCACAAATAATTTTATTTCTAAAACTATTCTCTTCCACTCCACACTACTAGTAAGAACCCAGCCGGAAGTTAATCTATATGTCTTGATATCAAGGTCAGTTTTATTCTGTCATACTACACTGGCATTGCACGGATATCTGGCATATAAATAGACAGGCACTGAAATTTAGCAGATCGTGTTAGAGCTGAAATTATTTTCTGCAGACTCCCTGCTATCAACAAGATTCTCGTTTGAGTTTTGAAATTTATGGATGTTCCTTGTCAGTTCCATGTTCACATATATTTCTCTTCCTAGGCAGTTTTCCATGCAATCAATATTACAAGAACCTCCAGTCAGGTACCAATTAATTCTTTCAACCACAATTATCTATCGAAGTATTGTCTTTGAAGCAGAGAAAATGGGTGTTTGTGTCAAAGACATCTTTGCTGACTCAGACAAAAATTACAAGTAGTGCTTGACTGCTCTATCTTCAGGCCATAAGGTAACTCCATAAATACTTACAGAATATTTTTCTGTCTACCATGACTTTTTACTATAACACAACATATAATAGTTGTTTCATGTAGTACATGACAAAGGGAACTCAATTTGTAATAGAGGGCTCAATACTAGCACAGCTCAGCAATTCAGAGATTTCTCTCTCAAGGATATTCATTTTTTCCAAGCCAAGGGTAGGGTATTAACCCACTCCTCTCACCCTCCACTGAATTAGTTTCATGATTTGCTTTCTTATTACTTTTCCTCTCATCTTCAGCCCCAAAACAAGGCAATCTCTGGTGATTTTTTTAGTCCATGAGTATTTTGGGATTCTACTTTAGGGATAAAGTTTGCCTACAATCATTTTTATGTTCTGAAATTATTCCAAACTTTTCTAATAATAAGCTTACAAAGAAGCCGCACAAATGATTGGGATGATGGAGATGAATATTAATGAGGAAACCTCCAGATTTCTCAGAAAATCCTTAAAGGAGCCTGAATTACTTAGGATATATGGAAATGTGAACGAGGTAGGTGGGCTAGAGCCTGTCATTCTTATTATAAACCTTAGAAATATTTTACACGATTGAATTAAATTTTTAAATAAGTAACAACACTTTAACTGAATTTGAGAAGCTAAATTTAACTTTATTATTTTGATTGAACACAGAAGGAAACTAGACAATAACAGTTATTAAACCCTTTACTGTATTTAGTTATATCTATATAAAAGTGCACTCCACAAATGTCTCCTGTCAATTTTTTCTTGTTAAGAGATCTCTCAGTGCCAGGAATTTGGGTCAGTGGTGCCGCCACCTGCCTCACAAGCACAAGGTCTTGAGTTTGAGTCCCGGTACCAAAACAAACAAAGAGATCCCTTGTTTTTTATATTAATATTAATTATTAATCTAATAATTTCCAGCCAATAATTTTACAAAAATAAGACATAAATCTAAAGTCAAGAAAAATTTATAATACAATGATTTTAGAAAATCAAAAACATGTAGTAAAACTCAAAGAATTTTTTATGAGTGATGCTAGGAATTGAACACAAGATCCCACACGTGCAAGGCGATGTAATATACCACGGAGCTAAACCCCTAGTCCAAAACTTCAGAATTTTTTGTAGACATTTTTAAAAGCCTATAAAATATTGCACATAGGAATGTGCACTTCTGAGCTGATCAGGGTTAAGAGAGATATCACTGCTGTAAACCAAATAATGTTCATTAATACTGTATTAATTACTAGATAATCAATCAGTAAGGAATTTTTAAAAATATATAAACTATAATAAGTCTTTTTGTTTTAATTTCATTTCAGGAAATTTGCTGAGGTCTTTGGGTTTGCATATGAAACATCGATCGTTTGCTTTTAAAAGAGTGGGAAATCATTTCTTGGTTCATATTTTCATAGATTATATTTTAGAGTTGTTTTAGATTCCCAGAAAAGTTGATTAGATGGTGCTATGATCTAGAATAAACATGATCCTCCACATTTTTATGTGTTTGGGAAGTGAATGGATCCTGAGGGTGCTGTACTCATTAGTGGACTGTTCAATTGACGAGTTCATAGCTGATTGCGCTGCTGTGTGGTGAGGCTAGGTTGGAAGAATCAGGTCACGGAAGGTGGGCCTTAGAAGAATGTTTACTATCTCTGCCTCCTCCTCTCTCTCCGCTTCCTGGCCACCACGACAGGTCCAGCCATTCTCCATTAGTCCCTATTTACAGCTATTTCAGCTGTAAAGCCAGCTGCCCAGAGATTGAATCCAATAAAACCATGTGCCAAAATATATCTCTCCCCCTTTAAGTTGCAAGTGTCTAGTATTTTATCCCAGCAACGGGAAAGTGACTAATACACACGGTACACAGAATTCCCACTTATTCCCACTCCCACACATACGTAGCCTCCCTCACTTGGTAAAATCACTGCAAATGAGCCTACATTAACCATTCACTTAAGAGTCCATAACTTACACTAGGGCTGAAAGTAAATCATGCTGTTGCACACAATATGGGGCTAGACAAATTTATAATGCAAGTTTTCCACTGTCAATAGAAAACTTGTAGGGACTGTGGGTACAGCTCAGGGGTAAAGTGCCTGGTTAGTATGTATAAAGCTCTGAGTTCAATTCCCAGTACCACTGCAAATTAATTTTGCAGAGTTTGAGCAAAGAATGATTCATGAATCAGTCAGCCTTCAGAACAAGAAAAAAGAGTCTCAGAGATCCACACACAAGGTGGGCATACAGTATTCATAACGGAAAATGGAAGTACCCCACAGAAATAGCTTCACATGTTACAGTAGGCCTTTGCTTTGTATGGGTATAATCTGATCAGCTGGCAGCCTGTGACTGGATGAACCTTAGCTGCCGCAATTGGCTGGGACTCTGCTGTTTGATAAAAGAATATACTCTTAGTTTGCAGTTTGTTTATATACTAAGTTACACTGCACTTAATTACGTATGGATTCAGTGAACAGAGGAAATTTAATTTACCATGGCTATTAGAGTATTACACAGAATAGTTTCATTACAAACCCCAAACCACCTGTGTTCCTCCATTTCCCAGTTAATATTTTGATACAAATGTTCTGATTTTCACAAATTGATAATACTTCATTTTAAGCAAGACACTTCTTTACATATAGTATCTTGTTTATTTGGTTTACAAAGATATCATCTAATATTTTTCACAATCTATTGATTTAAATATTATTACCATTTTACAAATAAGGAAAAGTGGGTTACGAGATGTTAAATAACTTGCCCCTAGTCACGTAGGTTATGAGTGGGGGAGCCCAGAGTCCAACTGAGTAATCCATAAAATTTTCAATATATAGTTTTAGCATAGTTCAATTAAGTATGCATGCAGTTTCTATTGTGTGTAACTTAGTGATAGGCATTTTGGGGGCTCAGATAATGATGCCTGATTTTTGCATTATTAAAGTGTATAATCTAATAGAAGGCAAGCATATGCATTTCTCTATTATAATGGTCTAAAAGGAGAAAAACAGCTTAGGAAGATGAAGAATGTCAAGTATTTATGCAAATGGAGATTCACAGGCTATCATGAAGGGCACTATAGTTAATACAGGACTTAAAGGATACAGATATTGCACAGGAGCATGACATAAACTAGGGCATAAGGGGTAGGGCATAGCACGTATATCCTACAACCTGAAAAAAATACACAGAAGTCATGATGGCACATCAGGAAGATGTAAGTAGAGAAAGCCTTGGAAAGAAATTTGCTTCCTTTTTTCCTTCCTTCCTTCCTTGCTTTTTTCCTCTCTTCTTTCCCTTCCTGCCCTTCCTCCCTTCCCTCTACTCTTTATTTTCTTCCTTCTTCCTTTTCTTCATTTATTTATCTATCTAATATATGTCAATTTACTATCTACTGCATTTTAGAAGCTGAATAATCAGCAAAACATACTGGGTCAGTTTGGTGTATATATTTTATTAGAGAAGAAAGTAAAGGTCTCTGGTGGCACGAAAGAAATTTTACTTTACCTAAGGTGGTCAGGAGGGCCTCTATGGAGAGCATTTAAACTGAGAGGTAACAGATGAAAATCTAGTAATCCTGAGAAAGTTAGAGGTATATTGGGTAGGATTTAAACATTCTATATTACTCTATATAAAATAAACTGTCAAAGGTATTTGATAGCAAGCTGTATTCTAATGGAAGGGAGGGATCTTGTATTTATTATGAATATTAAGTAAGCCCCAGGAAATTGCATCATAATGGATTCCAACTTTCTCCCAATGCACTTGCCAATTTTCAATCAAAAGACTGTATCACTTTGGTCAACCTGCAGTCCACTAAATCTTTTCAGGGGTCTGGGTACTAAGATGTCATCAGGAGAAGCAACCTGATTATAGTATAATACTTTGAATTAGGTTAAATGGTATGCTTAAAATTTAACAATATTTTTGTAATATAATTTTAAAATTTGATGGTTTTCTTTGGATAGACACCCTGGCTTGAGAACCTTCATGGAAAATCCGTAAAGTCCTATTATAATACCTAATTAGCACCATTAAAAGGAGAGCCCACAGGAAAGAGATGTGAGGCAAATGATTACCCATACTACACATGTCACTGAAATATTGTTCTTCTCTTAGCTAAAAGTAGCCCTGCTGCTCCCTCTAACTTAAGGTCTCTTAACAAAATGTGAATGTGAAAAGTCCTAGGTCTTGACATGAGCAAACAATAAATAGACATTTACTAGTGGTGGTAGAACCTATGGCACGTACTTTTTTTAAGACAAAAGATGTTAATGTATGAGTTGTTTCCTTCTGAACTAAAACCTCAGTATTCACGTCTAATAGCAGTGTTGGCATTTTGCAATAAATGAATGCGTTTGAGGTTGCAGTCTGGTACTCTGTCTCTAAAAAGTTCACCATCACTGCTACTATCCCTTCAGCTCAGTGTCCCCCCCCATCCTCTTCTTTCTATTTGGTTTAACGAAGACAACGGAGAGCATTAAGGTATGTTTTAGGGCCACTTTTTTTTTCTTTTACAGGCTATAAACTGAATATGTCTATAAGTCTCATTCTGTTATTGTTTACACAAATGGCACCTCCTGAGGTTTATAGTATACAACCTGTGAATGAGTATGTGAAGCCCACTTTGATTAGGTTTTATTGATACTTTATAAGTGTTTGCATTGCTCGTTTGTTTTTCTATTCTTTGTGTTAACTTATTTTGAGAAATAAAAAAAACTAGCATCATTAGAGTCACAAAATTAGGTCTTAAATCTACATATGTATATTTATATATAGGTGGCTGACAAGCAAATATAACTTTAATATCTACTTTTACTTATTTCACTTAAATACTAAAAAAATGAGATCTTTATAAATAACAAGATAATTTTCAGATATTGAAGAAGGTGCATGTGAACAACACAGCAGGACTATGTATGGCTCATAGAACAGTGTAAAGTGGCTCAAAATTGGAGAAAGCATAGAAACCAAGCAACCACTGCTAGCAGTAGAAGCAAAGCTATAGAGGGGCCAGGGATTTAGCTCAGTGGTTCCGCCACCTGCCTCACAAGCACAAGGTCTCAAGTTCGATCCCTAGTACCAAAAAAAAAAAAAAAAAAAAAAAAAAAAAAAA
>NW_022900951.1:29792934-29803041 GCF_012274545.1 Fukomys damarensis
AAAAAAAAAAAAAAAAAAAAAAAGCCATAGAGCATCTAAAGTATAGTGGATACTGGTAGATAGGAAATCAGAAGAGTGAAGCCTTTCAAAATAAACACATTTTTATTTCCATATATAAATGTAAGCATAAGGAGGCCAAAATATTTCCCAGATTTTTAGCCCACGTAAATGAAAAGATTAGAATGACAACTAACCTGAGTGTTGTGAAAGCAAACAGCTGTATCTATCCCATGACCTCATTTGAATTGAAACATACAATCTATCACCAAAGCCCTGAGAGAAGGATGTACTTTGCCTTGACCTCGATATCTTCATTTGTAAAGCGTTATGACTTGTATCTTAATGTTCTCCCACAGCCTCATGAGCTCATAGGTGAGGATTTTCAGTGGTAGCTGGATCTAGGGTGTATGAATATGAATTAAGGGTGTGTTCTTCTCATTAAAAGGTATAGTCTGATCCCTCCTTCTCTACATCTCAGCCAACCTAGTTACTTCAATCGAGAGATTGAGATAGAAAAAGTGTTCTTCAAATTCTGAGGCTAAGCCAAAGGAAAGTTTATAGATATCACTCCTACGTCATGAAATGCTCTCTCGGGCTGAAGTCAGTCATAATGGAATAATTCTAACTATAACTTTCCAAAATTATGTGGAAATCCAAACTACAGGGAAAAGTTACAGAGAAAGAGAGAGGTGAGGAAAACAGAGAAAGAGTATCAATAACAGCTTTTCCAATTATCCAGTCCAGGGAGCAAATATGTCAGTGAAAATACCATTTTTTTGTATTTTGGACTCAATAAATATAATATAAAGAAAAACTTAAAAACAAATCCTCAAATATGTACTCAAGCCAGGTCATCTATTCTGTCTCTAGACATTGAAACTTACAAATGGAGGCCCAGTCATTTTGGAAAAAAGACAAGCATTGCCTCATATGTTTAGCTTAACTATTGACCCTAAAGTTCCTCCTTATAAAAATATACTATTTGTTGTATATACTAGTGAGTTTTGGAGTAGTTGATTACAATGCAGTAGATAACTCGAGCGTATGCCTTAGAAATTTTATATAGTTCTAAATCGATAGAACTCCTTCGACCCATATGCAGGGGGAATGAAGTATCTTACTTGTTTTCATTTGTCTTTTGAGAGATATTCTGTTCAGGAGATTGATCAGACTGAGTCAGTAAAAAAAGAACTCTTGATTCCAAAACTCAATCATTACAATCAGTTGTAATGGAAAGTCCAAATTCTGCTTACACATGCCACATTATTTGACCAAAGCCTAAACAAAGGCTGGACCAAAATTTTTATGTGCTTAATTATAATTAAAAGTGAACAACCTCTCATCTTCAACTCCACTCCCTTCCACTCAACTTTTAGCGATGTTTTAGTCTGTCTCCTGACTTCTTTTACTGTTTGTTTCTTCCACCTTTTATTAGTATATGTTTGCATTTTCAAATGGGAAGCGGAACAAGGGAGGACGGAGGGAGAAAGGAAGGAAGGGACAAGAAAAAAAAGTGAAACTAGAAGGAAAAGATTGAACAAAGCTTTTGTACATAGGGAGGGCGGGGGAAGGGCATAAAATAAAATTTTTAAAAATAAAAACTAGCCTACATTTGCAATACATAATAAACACATTCATTGTGGGAAATGGATGCATATACATATATTCCATCGTGATCCTTTTTTTACTCCTTTCCCCTCATGCCCTCTCTTCTGCCCCCATCTACAGATCCTCTTCCTATCTCCTAAAAGTATATCTCTCGGCTTCCTATCATTTGTCTTTTATTTTGCTCCTAAATTAAACTATTTATTCTTTGCGGTTCTCATATAAGAGAAATCAGACGATATTTAACCCCTTGTGTCTGATTCATTTCACTCATCATTATGATGTCAAGGTGCATCTATTTCGTTAGGAATGTCTCAAAATTATCCTTCTGTATGGCTGAGAAGTACTCCTTTGTGTATCGATACCACATTTTCTTTATCTACTCATCTATGGATGATCATATAGGCTGCTTCCAAGTTTTAGCGAGTGTGAGTTGTGGTGCTATAAACATGAATATGCATCTCTATGATGTTTTTAACTCTTTCAGGAAGCTACTCAGAAGAGGTATGGTTGGATAAAATGGCATCTCTATTTTTAATTTTCAGAGGAATCTTCAAACCAATTTTGATAGTGGTTGCATTAGTTTACTTTCCCACCAACAATGTAGAAGGATGCTTTTTCTCCACAACCTCACTAGTCTTTGTTGATTTTTGTTGCTGCTGGGTTTTTTTTGTTTTGTTTGTTTGTTTGAGTTCACGATGATTGTCAAAATTCGTGATACACCTTCCACCTCTAAAATGAGGGGAAATTTCTTCAGAAACCCAGATATCAACCAGACAAGGAATCAAAGAAAGAACAACACAAGAGCACTGGCCAGAGGATCCACCGGATCTACACTGATGTCTTCACTTACAAATCCAAGAGGTGAGATAAATAAATGTGCAGCATAGCTACAATGGTGACTTCTATTCGAGCAATTAAAGTTGATAAATAGGTTTCCGGGACGATGAACCCTCTATCATGTTACTTGCTCTTAAAAGTTAGAACTTAACCAGGGACGAAACAGTCAAGGAAGTTAGAGTCATTGATACTCTGAGCCCACGTAATGGAACACAGATTTTGTAAGAATAATTGCGTTTCTCAGGTAACTTTTCCATTCCTTTAATTATGAGCTCTCTGGTCTCCCTTTAACCTAAAGCATATAACTTCAGAATTACCTTTTGTCAGTGCCTCCATTCTATGAGAAAAATATACACGTAATCGTGACCCCCTGCCTTTTCTTCATATCCCTCCTGGTCCCACTTCTTCCTCTACACAATAAATTAGACACTGCTCCCTCCAATATATCACCAAGGATAGGCAATTCTGCTTCCTAGGAATCTCTTAAATTATTTAATTTTGGTCAGATTCCATTACCCTAACTCAAATCCTTCTAATAATTACCAAGGCTTTTTGTACCTACCTTTCATCTACTTCTATCCACTACACCTCAAGCTTTACCCTCATGTTCATTCACATTACACCTGCCAATGTTATCACTCCTGATTTGTCAGTTGGGTCATCTATGCCCTGCCAATACATTACTGACTTTGAATTGTCCTGGATACAAAACATGACTATTGAATATATCATAAAAGTTCTATAATGTCTGGCTTGGTTGCCAATTTAGCTAATTTCTTTGTATTTTATATAAGGACAATTAAAATCTATTATTCTTGTCTTACAACTGTTAGCAGTTGCTTTTCTCACTATTGAGAATTTGTGTTCCCTTGTCACTCATTTATGAAAACTCCTATTCATCCTTTAAAACCCAAACATTTTAATGACCTTCTCAATGAGAACTATTTTCTTTTTTGGTACCGGGGATCAACTCAGGTCCTTGTGCTTGAGAGGCAAGCGGCAAATGAGAACTATTTTGTATTTTCTCTAAAATTAAGTTATCCTCTTTAAAATTCATTAACTGTGCATATATCCTAACTCTGTGTAACTCGATTGCATTTTTTAGATTGTAATGACAGTCAATTCTTTAAAATGTTCCCATCTTTATATTTGTAACATCTAGTACCATACCTAATGTTTAGTAAATACTACGTAGTTGAGCTGAAAAGGTTGCTTTCAAGAACACTAATGATTGTTACGCGTTCCTGAATCAGAAGCAAAAATTCACGTTGAATTTTCATAGTCCTGCTAGTTTTGACTGAGGGAAGATACTCATCAAGTTTAAAACAGACTTCTCTCTGTGAAGAAAATATCTGTAGTCAGAGATTACAAATATACTCAAAAGTCTATAAAGAATACTGTGTGGTCTAGTGATTTCATTCTCAACCAAAGGCCTGCTGAGATTTGATTTGGTGGAGAAGGTTACATTTTGTAGTTTAAGTTAAACTAGGCATTGAACAAATGTCAAAGGCATGATATAGACAGATTTTTCTTTGTCACACCCATAAAGTAACCATCCTTCTATCTCCTTTAGAACAAATGCAGGAAATCCTGCTGTGGTCCCTGAACCAAACAGTGACTGTAAATTTACACGACTCCTTAAACTTCCAGACTGTATACTGAGAGTGAATACACGTGCCATGCTTAAATAGACATATTGAGACAGATTTTTTTCAATACACTGTGGTTTTAGTTTTTAAAAGAAATACTGTTTTTCAGTTCAGAATATAGGTACAGTGCCCTGTATTTGAAAGATATTTAAATATGAACATTTCATCATTAATATTAATGAAGCTTAAGATTACAGTATTAGCTAAACACTTTTTGAAAAGTCAACAGAATAAAATTAATGTCACCCCATACTGAACTTTTATAAATTCATAAGAAAAATTACAAAAATGACAAAAATGCAAAAGACACAAGAAATATTTATTCTAGCTCTCTGTGAAGGTATCAGTCCATCATACATAATTTAAGACTGAAATAAGTAATGAAAGGAGAAAATATTTCAACTAATACAAAGAGCTATTTTACTGGATGAAACTCATTTGCAAATGTTACTGCCTTTTAACAAAATGAGACAGACTTATTTTAGCAGTGTTTCTCTCAGTTTTGTTCTGTACAACAGGGAAAATTATATAGAAATATAGAAATATGTGGGTTGATAGTTGGAAAGCTTCTTAAAATACCTATTTGTGGTCTGGAGGTTCTAAAGTAATTAGTATAGGTCAGCAACCAAGAATCTGAATTGCCTTGACTCTGTTGGAGATTACAACGCAATAATTCCCCACAACACTGAGGAACTCCACCTCAAGGAAGAAGGTTTTTAGAGAATGGTTTGCCCAGAATATACTTGGATTAATATTTTTCTGTACTATGTAATAACATCTTTCTTTCTCAAAATTTCCTCACAGATAATCCATACAACATATATGCTGTATATTATCATTATTTCACCAGAGAATTTTTGTATTATCCTTAAGTCTAAAGTATAAAGATTGTGTTGAGTTTAGGCCAGCTTACAAGCCAGAAAAGTAGTCAACTTTGAAAGGATAAGGGTAAATAACCCAGTTATGGAGGTATCTAATCTTTAGGAAAGATCCAAAGAATTGCTACTTTTTTCTGGAATTTGCCATGCCTGTAATCTATTTAAAATTGTTTAAATTGGTCTCATTAGAGTCAACCTAGACTCCTGGAATTTGATATGAATTACGTATGTGAGTTGAGTTGTACTTCCATATATGAATATAAGAAGACTTATTTCAATCACTACTTTCTTTCTTTTTTCTCAATAGTTTTCAGAACAGTACATCTCTATCCTTTTCTGCCTTGAGAGAAATTCATTTTTTTTTCTCATTGACTTTATTAGTACATTTAGGTATACAGTACAGTTACATTCATCAGTGAGATCTTGTACCTTCACATGACAGGTCTTGGTTCTCATTTTTACCCCTTGTCCCTGCCCTCCCTTCATCCCCTCCTCCCCTCTCCATTTACAAATATTTTATTTCCATTTTTTCATTTTCTCATACTTTTTCCTTTCCCTTATTGCCTTTCCCCTACCCTTTCCATTTTCCCTATGCCTTTAGTCCTTTTCTTCCTATACCACATTGTGAGAAATTCTTATATATAGGACAAAATTTGATTCCAGCATACCAACAGTCTTCATTCTGATTCTAAGTTATTCATGAATGCTTTGGAATTAGTTCAATGATTATAGAATATTATATTTGTATTTACTGTTGTCATCATACTGACAAATTCTGCCTACACAGATAAATAAAATAACAGTGTTTAAGTGTTGGCTATTTTTCTGTGATTAATAAAACAATTATATTGATGTGTTTCACTTCCCTTCTAGCAGGGAAAAAAAAGCACATGATAATTTAAATTTCCATTTATCACAATATCCAGCTCATTAATGCATATCTTCCTCTTCCCTCAAAGCACCATAATAAAGCCAGAGTGTCCAGAGAGTTTGCTTTCTATCAAGGGGTTAATATTGCTGACTCTCACCCATTACTGGAGTAGAAACTCAGTTGGCCATTAACTCTGAGGTGACCACCGGCAGTTGGTGGTCCACAGTGAGAACTGGTATTTCAGAGAGCACAACACCTGGGAGATCCAAAGAGGCTCACTGCCTTAAAGCTGTTTTCCCTGTAATCACTGACAGGGCAGTAATCTGTCAAGGCCTGCCAGGTTTTTTCAAGTCCAGCCTTGTTGAATTGTGCACAATTATGGGATGTTCCACACCAAAATTAAAGCAGAAAGCCAAAGTTATAGGTCCTTAAATGAATCCACACAATTCTTGCACCAGAGTGAAATCCTTTCCCTCAGGTGAACTAGGAGGGAACAATTTCTATTACTTAACTAACAGCATATTTCCCAGTTCCCTTGCACTACCACCAAAATCTGTGAGTATAATACCAAATAAATCCTGTAACCCCTTACACACAAAGTTGACTGCTTATAAAGCCCAATTCCCTTCTTCTAGAGTGCATAACATGATTTCCTATTTTCCCATGAATATAGCTTTGGCCATATGACTGGTTGATGGCCAGTGTAGAATCAGAAGCGGTGGGTGCCACTTGTTCTATTTTCTATTACACCTTTTCACTTTCCAGTTCTGTTACCTGGATGTTGACATTTAAAGTGAATTTAAAATCAACATTTTAAAAACATGAAATCTATACAATTTGAAAGAGCTCGAATTCTGCATCATTAGGTATAGGAGAACATGTGATCAGATATGCATCTCATATATGTGAATAAGGAATAAATTTTATTGTTTGAAAACGATGAGATTTTAGTTCTTTTCTTTTGTACATCTGTTGTTAATAAACAGACGTGAATACTTTACTTTGAGGAGGTTTTGCTTGGAATGGGGGGAACTATGCTCACTAAAACTCATTTTATTATCTTTGAATTCTGTGGAAAAGGAGGATTTAGTGTAGGACTGTAACTAAAAGTGTCAATAAGATCCACATTGACTTGGAGGAACTCAGTTCTTTCCCTTCCTTGCTTACAGTTCTTGAAAGTAACTGTATATTACATTGGAAGTACAATATCCTGAGGTCAGAAAGCATTCCCTGAAACAGCCCAGGACTAATATCTATGCCAGGTAGGGGATACATCATCTTGTGCTAGAGAGTTACTAACTGTGACAGCCATGATTGTATTCCTCCCTCTCTTCTAGAAGCAGAATGTCCTTCAGTCCTCTGCCCAGGGAGTTATGTGCTCGCTGAAGGGTCTCTTAGCCATGGTACAAAGTGGGGCAAAAATAGGGAGGCCTGCAGTAAGCCTGGGAAGCTTCTTCAGCCTTGGGAAAGCAGCTCAAAGGGGACGCAAGCCTTCATCTATGTATTGCTGCCCACCTATAAGTAATAAACTCTCTGTTCCCATCTTGTGTATATTGTCTGACTAGAGTCAAACAAATAGATAGCCAGTACATGGTAGATCTAAACGGTAGCTGGGCACAAATATATGGACCCCTATTTTCAGTAGCTGGCGAAATAATGGTATTTTCTATCTTCTTTGCAGTAGAGACTGGGATTGGTACTTATAGAAACTGCCTTGCATTTGGGATTTAAGATCTTTCCCTCCAATTCTATTAATATTCCAATTAATATATCCATCACCTCATTAGTCTTACAATTTTTTGTGCAATCTCAAAAACATATTCCTTCTCTCAAACTGAAACTTTGGGCCCTCTAACCAGCTACTCTCTATTCTGCCCTCCAATTCTCATCCTAAGAGAATTGGCCATAACATCTCCAGGATCTTTCTAGGTTTTCCAATCTATACTTTGTCTGAGAAAATAGATAATAAATTACTGCCCATTGCCCTAATACGTGCAAATCTGTAAAGAGTATTTACAAAAATCATTGCATTGTTTCAGCAAACGTATGGTAAAATTCAGATAGTCTCACCAAAAAGATATCTTTTAAAATTTAGGACATTTACCAAGGCCTTTGTGTTCAAAATTAAGAACGACTAAAACCCACTGAATTTTAGATTATACTTTATGCTTATATGATGATAAGATTTTATTTGAAAACTGTAATTTTGTAGTCATATTCATTTCTTATTTTTTGTAAATTTTTAAATTGAAAAATAATACCTGTATATATTTAGAGTACAATATAATGCTTTGATACATGTATTCATTGTGACATTTTTTAATATAACTAGTTCATATACCCATCACCTCATATTCTTACAATTTTTTGTGCCATCTCAAAAACGTATTCCCTATCTCATACTGAAAGTGTGGACCCTTTAACCAGCTACTCTCTATTCTGTCCAGTGCTTCCACATCTCCAGGTAGCTACCACTCTAATATATGACTATATATTAGAATGACTCTAATGTTTTAAATATATGACTCTACTGTTTTAAATATTCCATATAAAAGTGAATATTTGTCTTTCTGTGCCTGGCATGTTTCACTTAGCATAATGCCCTCTGTGTTCACCCACAAATGATGGAAATGTCACAAATGATAGAATTCCCTTCCTTTTAAAGGCTGAAGCATATTCCATTGTGTATATATGCTACATTTGTTTTGTTTGTTCATATGTTGATGCATACTCAGGTTGATTCATAGCTTGTCTTTTGTGAATATTGTTGCCATGAATACATGAGTATAAATATCCAAGAAAAGGCATTGGACATAATAATAGAAGCCCTGTCCACAGCAACTAAGCTAGTAAAGAAAGAAAAAGAATCAAATCGGAGAGGGAGAAGTGAAACAGTATCTCTTTCTAATTTCATAATTTTATATATAGAAAACCCCAAAAAGACTCCACCAAAAACTGTCAGAATTAACTAAGTCAGTATAGTTGCAAGAAACAAAATAAACAGAGAAGCCAGTAGAATTTGCATACACTAATATGAAACTGTCTAAAATAGAAGTGAAGAAAACAAGCCCATTCATAATAACATCATAACAAAGTACAAAATAAAAAAACAGTTAAAAAGAAGTAGGGGGATTATTTTCAAATGGAAAGGGGAACAAGTGGGAGAGGGAGGGGGATGAAAGGAAGAGAAATGGAATTTTCAAAAGAGAGAAATGAAGAAAGTTGAAATAAAGCTTTTGCAAATGGAAAGGGGAATGAATTGGGTAAAACAGGGAATAATTAGAGAGGAAGGCGACAAAAAAATTAAGACGTGTTACATACATGTACAAACTCCCCACAATAAATGTAATCACTATAATCTCCAAAGATGCACTAATCAAAAATAAAAAGAAAGAAAATAAAAATATAGGGATAAAATTAACCAAGAAGGGGAAAGATGTACACGGTGTGTAGAAAACTATGAAACATTGATAAAAGAAATTGAGGACAGTAAATGTGGGAAAGATATGCAATGTTTATGTATTGGAAGAAATAATATAGTTAAAACATTTCTACAACCCAAAATAAAAGTCAGATTCAATGAAGTCTGTCCAAATTTCAATTACATTTTTCATAGAAATAGAATAGTTGTAAAATTCATATGGAACTGCAAAGACTCCAAATAGTCAAAGCAATCTTGAGCAAAAAGAATGATGATGTCATTCTTTGATTTCAAAGTGTACACACACACACACACACATGCACACACACACACGCATGCATGCACAGGCGGGGATTTAGCTTAGTGGATCCCCTACCTACCTCACAAGTGCAAGGACCTGAGTTCGATCCCCAGTACCAACAAAAAAAAAGTACAAAGCTATAGTAATCAGCATGGTTCTGGCATAAAAACCAACCAATTTAATAAGAGCACAGGCACAGAAATAAACACACACACACACACACACACACACACACACACACACACTCTTACTCAACTGATATTTTACAAAGCTACCAAGAATACTTGTGGGGGAAAGAAAAGTCTCTTCAATAATTGATGCTGTGAAAATTGTATATCCACATTCAGAAGAATGATTTTAGAACGTTAATTCATACCGTATACAAAAGTCAACTCAAGCTGGGCGTGGTGGCGCAGCCTATAATCCCAACACCAGGGAGGCTGAGGCAGGAGGATCGCTGTGAGTTCGAGACCAGCCTGGGCTACATAGTGAGTTCCAGGTCAGTCTCAACTACATAGTGAGACCGTGTCTCAAAAAACCAA
>NW_022900951.1:29803089-29804605 GCF_012274545.1 Fukomys damarensis
CAACAACAAAAAAAAACTTCTATGCAGGGAAAAGTGGCACACACTGGGAGGCTGAGACAGGAAGATTGTAAGGAAGATTGTAAGTTTGGGCTCAGTCTGGGAAACTTAATATGAACGTGCTTCAAAATAAAAATAATGGGTATGGACATACATCAGTGCAAAGACCCTGGGGTTGATCCCCACTACTTCAAAACAAGTAAAATGTTTCTGCAGAGAAGAGCAAACAATCAAGAAAATGAACATAAAACCTACATACTACGAGTAAAGATTTGCAAGCCATACATTTTCTAGGTGGTTAATATCCAAAAGACATGAGGAACTCAAGCAACTAAATAGCACATAGAGAACCTGATATGAAAATGGTCAAACGAACCTTGTAGACATTTTTCAAACAATTGAAAATCTATGGTAAATGTTTCAGTTAGAAAAACATCACAATAGGACGTATTGGCATTAATGCCCCTCAATTTATTCACCCTTACTGTAAACCCACTTTCTCATCATCTTTGCCTCTTTCTGAAGCAGTTCTGGAAGGTTTTGAGGGTGGTGTGTGTGTGTGTGTGTGTGTGTGTGTGTGTGTGTGTGTGTGTGTGTGTGTGTGTATCTATCTTTAGTTGTCCTGTCATGGCTGCCTCAATGTCCTGAATCAATTTGAAACATCTACTTTTCATGGTCATTTTGACTTTGTCGAAACACCAGAAGTTGTATGATGGTGCCAGATCCAGGGAATAAGGTGAATGTGGACAGACCACAATGGTTTTATCAGCCTGTCGTTTTACTGTTTGGCGCTCAGCATCATCCTATTTTTTATCACACCTAATAAAAACATGAAAGAGGACTTCCAGAACCGCTTCAGAAAGTGGCAAGAGCAATGGGATAAGGGTGTTGATGGTGAAGTGGAGTGTTTTGAGGGGGGTTAATGGCAATGTGTCTTTTGCTGTAAACTCTTTTTAATATAATCATTCACCATAGAAAATTTAGATCATACCTCCTATATGAAAAAAGTGCTCAACACCAGGAAAGTGCAAATTGAAACGACAATGAGGTATCATTTGATTACTATTAGAATAGCTGCAATCCAAAAGGCAGAAAAGTGAAGTTTTAGTAAAGATGTGGAGAAAAAATGAATTATTGCAGTGTTTGACAGCATGCAAATTAGTCCAGTAATTTTAGAAAATAAGAAGTTCTCTCAAAAAATTAAAAATAAGACTTATCTATAAACCCAAAATTCTACTTTTGAGTATAGAGCCAAAAGAAATGAAATTAGTATAGTGAAAAAATATCCTCATCCCCATGTTCACTGAAGCACTATTCTTAAGACAGACTCGTATTTTTTTAAAGCATTCCTTTTTGGTACATGTTTATAGTTCATAAGGATTATATTCTTTGTGAGGAGTTGGAACATATACACAACATATCTCAATTTGCTTTATATCCCTTATCCCCCCTCCATTCCCTTCCCCTCGTGCTTTGGACCCCTTTGGAGCCTCTCTCTCTCTCTCTCTCTCTCTCTTTT
>NW_022900951.1:29804902-29805620 GCF_012274545.1 Fukomys damarensis
ATATATACATATATATAGTCTCTATATCTCTCTCATATATATATATACATATAGTCTCTCTCTATATATACACACACACACATATATATACATATATATAGTCTATCTCTCTCTCTCATATATATATATACATATAGTCTCTCTCTATATATATACACACATATATAAACATATATATAGTTTCTCTGTATCTCTATCTCTCTCACATATACATATACATATAGTCTCTCTCTATATATATACACACACACACATATATATATATAGTCTCTCTATCTCTCTCTCTCATATATACATATAGTCTCTCTCTATATATATACACACACATATATAAACATATATATAGTCTCTCTGTATCTCTATCTCTCTCACATATACATATACATATAGTCTCTCTATATATATACACACACACATATATATACATATATGTAGTCTCTATATCTCTCTCCCATATATATATATACATATAGTCTCTCTCTATATATACACAAACATATATATACATATATATAGTCTCTATTTCTATCTCTCTCTCATATATATATATACATATAGTCTCTCTCTATATATATACAAACATATATATACATATATATAGTCTCTCTATCTCTATCTCTCTCATATATATGTATACATATAGTCTCTCTATATATATACACACACACACATATATATACATATATAGTCTTTCTCTCATATATATATATATACACAC
>NW_022900951.1:29805657-29829841 GCF_012274545.1 Fukomys damarensis
ATAGTCTCTCTATATATACACACACATATATATACATATATATAGTCTATATATATATATATATATATACACATATATACAATGTTTGTGGTACAAAATGATCACGTTCTTCAAAGGGACTTGGCATATATACACAACATGTGGTAATTTCCTCTCTTTTTTGTCACTTCCCTCTCCTCCCTCCCCCCTGCATCTGTCTCTCAGTTCCCTTCTCATATGCTAAATGTCTATCATGCTGTTTCCTATGGTGTATCTTTTATTTTGCTCTTTATTTATATTTTGGGATTCTCATATAAAGAAATCACACAATACTTAAGCGTGTGTGCCCGACTTATTTCGTTTAGAATGATGCTATCAAAATGAATCCATTTTCCTACAAATGATTCAGCTTTATCCTTCTTTATGGAAGATTAGTACTCCATTGTGTATAAATACCAGATTTTCTTCATCCATTCATTTGGTGATGGACATACAGGCTACTTCCAAGATTTAGCTATTATGAATTATGTTGCTATGAACATGAGTATGAATGTATCACTGTAGTATTATGTCTTTAACTATCTCAGGAAGATACCTAGGAGAAGAATAGCTGGGTTGAAAGGAATCTCTAGTTTTAGGTTTTTGAGAAATCTCCATATTGATTCACATAGTGACTATAGCAGTTTATGCTCCTACCAGCAGTGGAGAAAGGCTCCTTTTTCTCCACAGTTTTGCCAGTAATTATTACTATTTTATTTTTTTTAAGATAGCCATTCTTCATGGAGTGACATATGAGCTCAGTGTTCTAATTTGCATTTCTCTAATGGTAGGCAATGTTGAATTTTTTCCATGTATTTATTCACCATTTAAATTTCGTGTGTATGTTTTGTTTTTGTTTTCTTCTGACAAGGTCTCCCCTTGCAGTTCAGGCTGGCTCTGAACTCACTGTGTATGCCAGGCTAGCCTCAAACTCATAGTGATTCTCGTGACTTAGCCTCCCGAGTGCTTGGATTGCAGGTGTGCATCACCATACCTGGCTTTGAGTTCTTCATATATTCTAGATATTAAGCCTTTGTCTAAAGAAGAGCTAGCAAATTATTTTGTCATTCTGTAGGTTGTCTCTTCACTTTTTTGGTTGCTTCCTTTTCTGTGCAGAAGATTTTTAACTTAATATAATTTCATCTGTTGATTCTTCATATTTTTTTTCCAGTATCCGGAATTGAAGTGAGAGCCTTGTACCTGCCAGGCAGGTGCAGGACCACTAAGCTATATCCTGGCCCAATTCTTGGTATTTTTTCTTGTACAAGTGGGTTTCTGTTCAGAACGTCCCTAAGTCTATGTCTTCAAGAATTTTACCTATTTTGCCTTCCATCAGATCATTTCTATCTTAATATTGGGTTTTAATCCATTTTGAATTTAATTTAGTAAATAAAGAGATACGGGTTTAGGTTCAATGAGATAGTTGGTTTCCCCAGCACTATTTCTTAGAGGCGATCTTTCCTCCAGTGAAACATTTTGACCACCTTGTCAAAGATCAGGTAGCTGAGTGTACCTGGTGTTGCTATTTCTGCATCTTCTATTCTATTCCATTTGGCTACAAATCTGTTTCTTGCCAATACCATGCCATTTTTATCACTGGAGCTTTGTAGTATAGCTTTAAATTCAGGACTGTGATGCCTCTGGCCTTGATATTATTGCCCAAGACTATTATTTTTTTGTATTCTACTTCCCTTCTGGTTCCTTAAGAATTTTAAGACTGTGTTTTTCTCATTTTATGAGGAACACCACTAGTCTTTTGATTGGGATTTCATTCAAATTATGTATCAGCTTTGGAAGCATGGTCATTTTCACTATTGTTTTTGCTCATTCAGGAATAAAGAATATCTTTTCATCTTTTATGTCCCCTCCAATCTCTTTTTTCAGGGCACTGTATTTTTCATGGCAGAGGTCTTTCATTTCTTATTTAATTGCTAAGTATTTGATTTTTCTGTATGCTATTGTGAAAGGTATTGTTTCCCTAAATTCTTTATTGGTGAGTTTATTATTGGTGTATAGGGATGCTACTGATTTTTGTGTTTTGACTTTATGTTCTGCTATGCTACAATATTTGATTATTAATTCAGGGAGTCTTTTAGTGTAATTTTTTGGGTCTTCTCTGTAGAGAATCTTGTCATCTGCAAATAATACAATTTACCTTCTTCCTTTCCTACACATATCCCTTTTATTTCTTTCACTTGCCTGATTACTCTGGCAAATATTTTGAAAACTGTCTTGAACAGGAGGGGTGATAGCAGACATCCAGGTCTTGTTCCTGATTTTCGAGGGAAAGCTTTCAGTTTCTCCCCATTTAACATCACGTTGGCCATTAGTTTGTCATAAATGGCTTTTGTCGCATTAAATTAAGGTCCTTCTATACCTATTTTCTTCTGGATGTTTATCATGAATGGATTTGCACATGTTGAACAATCCCCGTATCCCCGGAATTAAACCTAGCCGCTCAGTGATGTATCTTTTTGATGATTTGTTGCTTTCTTTTTTACCAGTATCTTATTGAGGGTTTCTGGGTCTATGTTCATTAAAAAGGATGGCCTGTAGTTCTCTTTATTGCTTGGGTTCTTTTCTAGTTTTAGAATCAGGGAAATGTTAGATTTCAGGAACCCCACTGGGAATACGCCTTTCAATTTTATTAAAGGGTTTGAGGAGTACTGGTGTAAGATCATCTATAAAGGTCTATAGACTTTGGCAGTGAATTCATGAGGACCAGGATTTTACTTAGTTGGTAGTCTATTTTATTATTTCTGAAATTTCATTGAGTGATATTCAAATTTTTATAACTTCTTAGTTCATCGCTGGTTATTCATGTATGTCTAGGAATCTATTTCTTCAGGATTTTCCGTTCCATTTCCATTCCTCCCCGCCTCCAAGTTGTTAGTGTTTTTCAGTGGATTCTGAATCTGGATTTTGAATCTTGGAATGGCTGATTCACTGCCACTCACCACTCTGCCATTTTTGCCAATTTCATAGTCACATTCTTAAAAGCACTCAATTTTGTCTCAATTTCTCACCCAGTGAAGACCTGAGGGAGCGCTAAGCAGAAATTTGGCCCAGATGAGTACAGTTTGAAATGTTAACCTACTCATAAGTAATACTACCATTACCAAATATTAGACGTTACCCCAAAGACCTAACACATCTTAGCAAATCGAATCTTTTCAAGAACTGCCCGAGGAAAGTAGTAATACAATCTTCATTTTAAAGATGAGAAAATTTATACAACTAACAAATGTCCGACATGAAATTAAAATATAAGTCCTCCGTCTTTAATGCACGTGTTCTTAGCCATTACAAGATATACAGAAACTTGAGAGAAGATAGTCTGAATATCACTTATCTAGTGGGAACACAATATACCAAATGGGGGAAGAAGGTTCACAGAGGTTTAATGACTTTGCCAATGTCACAGTGATTTACAATATAAGATTTAGACCTAATCCCCAAACTGGAAACTCGTAACGTAGTATTATATAATGTGAACAAGCACACAACTGAAATGTAGGCAGTCTTTATTCCTTTGGTCTTACAGATGTTTTATTTTATTAAATAGAAAGTATTTATTTTCTCATCTTCAGTTTGAGATTTCCTTTTAAGTACACAGTTATCTTCCTATCCTCCCCATGTTCCCTTTAAAAATAATGTTGTTTCGTATGTGTCTCTATTTATTTAATTAAGTACATTTATGTCTAATCTCTTAAGAAAGAATGCCTAAATAATAGTTTTGAAAGTGAACAATAAATATGTAATGGATGAAGAAATACAGTAGCTGCTTAACATGTTGCCATTGATAAATGCCCCAAAATGATTCCAAGTCTAAAGAAAAGATTACTCTTCTTCTACTTAAGGAAATTAAATTTATTTTGTTTCTTGGCTGGGGATTTACCTCAGTGGTTCTGCCACCTGCCTCGCAAGCTCAAGTTCCTGAGTTTGATCCCCAGTACCAAAAAAAAAAAAATTTAATTTTGTTCCCTGTGCTCATGTCCTATAGCCCTTTACTTGTACACATATGAAGCTGTCCCTCGGTATGGGTGTGAGACTAGTTCTAGAGCTTTTCATGAATACCAAATTCTAGACATGCTTAAGTCCCTTACAAAACCTGTGTAGTATTTGAAGACAGCCTATGGAAATTCTCCATCCATACACTTAAAAATCATCTCTGGATTAGGTATAGCTCCTAATACAGTGTAAACGCTATACAAACAGTTCTTGTACTGTACTGTTTAGGGAATAATGACAAGGAAAACTCAGTATATGTTTGGTGGAGGTACAATTTTTTACTAACATTCAATCTGAGGAGCGCAACCTGTGGATGCCCAGTTCTATGATAATTAATGGTTTTTCACTGGCGTTAACATATGTGCATGCAGGTATATGTATTTTTAACAATAGTTATGAAATTACCAAGACAGACATACATACACATAACTTCATGTGGTATGCAATTTTTATCTAATAAAAGAGATATATTTTCAATAACATATATTTTAATGTTTAAATATAAAATTGAAAGTGTTTTGAAAAAGTGATTATTAAAATGGGCTCTTAAAGGTTTCAGTTTCGATTATATAAAGGGATTTGTTTCTATTTCTAGCATTATTAAAATTATTGATCATAGCATTATTAAAACTCTTTAGAAGATACTATGAAAAGTGTAGTACATACTAAATATAAGTTCCTAATCTTTTATTATTACTTTTTTTCATTACTGGAGATTGAACACAAGGTCTTCACACTGAGCAACATCATCACTACTCTTTTTTTCAGACAGAGTCTCATTTAATTTTCTCAAGACACACTTGAACTTACCCTGCCTCAGCCTCCCAAAATGCTAGGAGTACAGATGTGCACCACCTTGCTTGGGTTACTATTGCTCTTAATAAGATAAGCTGCCAGATATATGTGTATATAGAATACTACATATGTATATATGGCTTGTACATGATCTCCTGTATTTTACAAATGTACAGAAAATCTTTACACTCTGATGGTGAAACTTTTAAATATATTTTTCTTTTGTTTTCTGGATGCAATACTCTATACATTTTAACAACATAGAGCAGAGCACAAGTGGAAAACTTAACAGGAAGTTCAGCATTTTAAATCTCACATAAATGCAAAATAATCTGCTGAAGGCAGGGAGATGAATAAGCTCATTCAGGAGATTGGAAAATCAAATAGAAGTAGATACAGATGTGCATTCTGCAAACGGCTTGACCAAATTTTGGCCTAGAAAAAACACATGTGTTGGATATTAAATAGCTAATCAATGGATTGACACTCTAAAAGTAGGTCATGATTTTTAAATAATTCCACTTTATTTTTTATATTGCCATTGAAAGATCCTCTGAGGACAAAATACACATCAAGTTGTATACTATAAATATATACAATTATTCTTTGTAAATTAAAAGGAAAATCTAAAACAAAAGAAAATGCATCGTAATCAAGTCTGAGTCAGATGTCTTTTGCATTTTCCTTAATGCTTACATGCTGCCTTCTTTGTTTTTTAAATAAGGATGATAACAGATACCCCTTTAGGTATCTGTGAGGCTTAAATTAAGATTACAGTATATGAAACATAAGAGGTATTAGGAAGTTTAATTATTTCACCTTTCCACAATTTATTGTGACACTCATGACACTAGATTATAAATTCATCCATTATTTGTTTTGTTTACTTTTTTTCTCTTGTCCCTCCTTTGCCTCATTTAGGCTCCACACGCATGTATTTTACAGTATTTTAGCCCCAGTGTAATACTGGATTGCAGCAGATCAGTTTTCTTGTAGCCTTCAGTATACCCAATTCCAAAAGCATTCAAACATCGTTTCCAGTCTGTACTTTGGCCACTGGATGGTGCTAAGAGTACACATTACATGTGCTGTATTTCAGTGACTACATCCTACTCACAGCCAAAGTTTACCTGGAAACCATAAGGCATTTAACAATTTTTCCAATGAGGCAGATGAAGTTGGGGGACTTTTAACTTAAGTGCAATGTTAGGTGTGAGGCTTTAGGTTCAGTACAAATCAGCATAATGAAGAGAACGGTTCTACTATCCACAAAAACAAATACAACTGGCTTAATGATAACATTTGATAATAAAAGCAAGGAACTGAGCTGAAGGCTGTCCATCACAACAGCCCTAGAAAGGAGAAGTGAGTAGAGAGCTCACTAGCAAAATACAGGTGGACAGCATTTCTGAGTTTAGTGCCTGAATTTTAAGTAATTTAAAAAGCAACAAAATGAGGATTCTTTGTTAACTTTCTTAAAGAAGCTACAATCCCTGTGTAGATGATGATGAAGCAAGATCAGAATAATAGAAGATGAAAATCAGAAGCCGGAAGGCATATACTGAACTATAAAAGAAATACCATAATTATATCTGGACAAATTTGACTAAGATACCTACTAAATTCTAGCATGAGACCATATAATTTACTGTCCAAAACTCATTTTAAATTCTCTCCTTTCCTTAAGTATTTTTTAGTAATTTTTTATCAATATCTTAAGATAAATCAAGCGCTACGTGTGCTATTGGAGGCATGGAATCAAGAGAGTTACAAAAGTATTACCCTCCTTACCCTCAATATGTTTGTAGTAGCTGTAAACATACAGAGCGCCTCCAATAAATTGAATCAAAGATGTCCCACTGTATTTGTAAAGATTCTGAATTCATATTCTCTCACTCAGATATGAAATATCTAGTAGTAGATATTTATAATTTACTAATATTTCATCTGCATTAGACCTCTAGATAGTTCTTCTTTGCAAAGTTAATTTCTAAATAGGTATGCTAATTTGTGAGATAAATTATAACTCTAGGTATTATTATATTTCACTGATTTCCAAATTTTCCTCTATGTGTTCTTAATTCCATATTCATATCTCAGAAGAAAATAAAACCCAACATTCTGGGTTTCCAGAACTAATTTTAACCCTCTATTTGCAAAATCTCTATCTTGGAGTTCTGTGTACATTTTCATTTTAATTTTTTTAAAAAAACAATAAAAAATGCATGTCTAACCAGAGAACTTATTTAGAAATAAGCCATTTGTAGATATAACTAGTTAAAAATCCAAAAGTAAAATCCTGGATTTAAGACGGGCACTAAATCCAATACCTGGTGTCATAATAGAAAAGACACAGAAAAACACAAAGACGCAGGCAAGAGAGACATAAGATTAAGACCATGTGAAGACAGAAGCAGAGATTCAAGTTACACTGCCACAAATGTACCAAAAAAAAAAAAAAAAAAAAAAAAATGCAAGGATTTCTGACAATCACCAGAAGCTAAGAGAGTGGTACAGAATAGCTTCTTAGACATCCCAGAAGTAACCAAAATTGATAACACCTAGTATCTTGATCCATGGAAATAAATTGCTGACATTTAAATCCACCAAGTTTGTGGCGATATCTTATGGCAGCCCTGGGAAATTAAGACAGATATTAAGGACAATTTAACCTCAAATCCACCTTATAAATTTAGTAGTAAAATTAGTGAGTGATTCCCACATATTTTACAGTCCTAAAACTTGCAATATGCAAAACAAATACGTATCACCCTGAAGAAAGAATAGTTCAGGTTATGACACACATTCTTTTCACCTTTCAGCCTATATTTACCCTTCGGTTGTGTCAGTGCTTTGGGTTTATGAAACTCAAAGTAAACCATGATTTGTGCTGTTTAATGACATCATGAATGGCCTTATTCATGCCCACAAGAGACCTTTCTGGACAGAAGCAAGAACCAAGACTTATGAGAAAGGCTAGAAGTAATTGCTACTATCACAGCCAAACACTTCCTAAAAGTTGTCATAGTCCAAGCTATGTGGCAAGCAAACAAAGAAGGGAGAATTCCTAGTCAGTGCTAGGTTGAGAGCGGGAATTAAAACTACCTGAGACCTTGGTTCTTATTTTTTCCCTATTCCCCTGCCCCCTCAACCCCTTCCACCCTTCCCTATTTACAAAGACTTTGCTTTCATTTTTTCCTTGCCTTACATTTTTTCTTTTCCCTTCTTTCCCATCCCCTACCCCTCCCACTTCCCCTACATACATCATGTAAAGGTACAAGATCTCAGTGATGAATGTAATTGTATTGTATAACTAAAATGTATCAAAAAATTTAATGGGAAAAAAAGAAGAATTGGAGGGATCAGGAAGGGATGAGAGGGGAAAGGGACAAAAAAATAAGAACTCCCCATGATAAATGTAGTGATAATAATAATAATAATATTATTATTATTATTATTATTATGTACTGCAATCATGTCTTAATAAAAAATAAAAATGAAATAAACTTCAAAAATTGTTTCATAATATGTTCATTTTACCTTCTAGGCAGTGTATTCTATGCATAATAATGGCTATATTCAAATATATAAAAAGATGTTAGGCTTATTGTTAGTACTGTATTTCAAGGCTGTATATATCCTGTATTATATATATGTATTGTATCATATTTTACAGATTGCTTATATCATTTGTAGGAGTAAATTCACTCCAAAGTCAAACTGTATAAGAACTTTATGGATACCTTCATATGTAATAAAATTTATGTATATTAAAAGAAACTACCTGTGAAAGAGTTTTTACTTTTTAGTCAGAGGTATTGACTACACCAGGTAGTGGTATGTTTTAGTAAGTACTCTTCAAAGAAAGATTCATGTGTCAAAAGCTTGGTTCCCAGCGCATGATACTACTATAAGGTAGTGGAACCTTCAAGAAGTGGGATCTAATAAAAGAAAGTTAGATCACTGGAGGTTTGTCTTTGAAGGAGACATTAGGATCTTGTTCTCTTCCTGTCTCTTTGCCTCCTAGCTGCCATAAAATAAGTACTTTTCTCTGTCATGTGCTCCCACCCTGAATGACATACTGCCTTGCCAGAGGCTCAAAGAGAGCCAACTGACCATGGACTGGAACTCTGAAACTGTGAATTAAAATAAATCTCCCTTCCTTATAAGTTGTTTACATTAAGTATTTTGTCACAGTAATGCAAAGCTGATTAACAAGGGAAAGAAGAAAACAGCAAATCATGTGTATATCAACCAGGCTTTTTTCCTAAACAAGCAGTCCATACAAAACTCGGTAAAAATATGCTGATATGGTTGTAAAAAGTTAACAAAACTACGATATAAACAAGAGGCATTTAAAAATATGATTCTATTGTTCCTGCAAATGTATTTTAATATTGGAAAGAATTATATAACTCGAATTGTATAAAATATAATCTGCTACCTCATTACATTGGAAACAGGAATGCAAAGAGGATCTCAGGGATCAGGGCAAGGTTTTATAACAACTCATTTTCACAAGAACTCAGGGATACCACAAGAACTATCTGAATTGTTTCTGAGGACAACATGCTCAACTAACCTAAGGACCTCTCATTAGGCCCCTCCTCTTAAAGGTTCCACATATTGCAACCATGTTAACAGGCCTCCAAAACATCAAACTTTGGCGAACAAACCACATCCTAATCATTGTAAGTAGTATCCCTATTCTATCTTTATTTCTTCTCCTTCTACTATGTTCCTTATCAAATATAAATATCTTAAATATTTGCTAGTCAAAAATATTAAATGTAAGTCCAAACTTCTTAGCTACAATTAAAAATTCTTCATGATACTAATGTACATTTTCAGCTTTACTTTGCTGTAGTCTATTAAACAATCCATATACTCTTAAGAAATAAAAGGTATATGAGTAAATTTATGTTACATTTATTACTCTATATTTTACTACTCTGTATCCATCTACTATATCATCACCTTCTTCTAGAGATTCATAGCATATCTATGTTTTAAAAGGCACATGTTTATGTTTCCCTAATTATCTAAGATAGAATTAGTCTCTTAGTTAATAAACTCTAATACCATTTGCATATCATTCATGGCATTACACATTTGATTGAATTATAGTTAGTTTTTAATTAATAAAATTCATATTACATTCCACAAAGAACAAACTTAGAAGGTTTATGTCTGCATATATCCCTAACTTGCTTGATGAAAATAAAGGTACAAGAATCCAATGATGAATGTAACTATACTGTATACCTAAAATGTACTAATAAACTCAATGAAAGAAAATAATAATAATAATAATTACTTGGCAAGAGTATTCACTTTCTGACGCTCCATACTCTTCCAGAGTAGCTGTTTATCTTCTCCTTTTTCTCCTAATTTCCAAATAAGTCATCTTATTTTATTTAAAAAGAAAAAACAAATGAATCACCTGAGACTATACATAAAGATTTCTGGATGTTGCCTGGAGTCTACTTCAACAGAAGAGTAGCTTTAAGAGCAATATCTGTAACAAAGTCCCAGGTGACTTCCAGGCCACACAGATTAGCCCAGTCTAGTCTCTTGTATTACATAGGTGAGGTCACTGTACTCTCTCACCTGAAGATAACCACCATCCCCAAAGATCATACGGATAATTAAAGACACGGTCAAAATAATATGTTCTTGATATGGCATAACTTCCCCATTTTGGAAGGCCTGTGATTATTAGCCTTACAGAGAAAACTGGGTTTCCTTTCTTTCTTCTGGTATTTTGCACAATAAATTGCATATAATTACTTGATCATTTTTATGTCAAATTAATTTTAGAAATGTGGACTGTAATAGATTCAAGTAGTTTCTATGACTGAAAGCAGCATATTTTAAGAGACAAAAGAAAATTAACAAGTACACATTTTAACCTAAATAAATATTGCAACCTTTTAGAAGAAAATCCCTTCTTATCACCTCCTGAATCAAGAACCATAATATATTTTAATTTCACCTTGACTAAACAAATAAAGAAAGTGAAGTTCTCTCAGTTGCAGAGACTGTGTAGCTCATATGGAGATATAGCACAGGCAGATTGGGGAAAATCTACATCCACTATGAACACAGGAGGGAGCTATGAGGTTTGAAAAGATTTTTTAAAATTATGTTTTAAAAGCACTATGAATGTCCGACCATATTGTTTTAAAAAATAATGAACACTCTCCCAATTTTCCATCCTGTGATATAGGATTATTTTATTCATAATTAAACGTCTAGGTTTTTGTAATATTGTTTTTTTTGAAATCCCAATTATACCTTCTTGACATTAGAATTTATTTCTTCCTGTGCTGTGTCCCTGCATTTGTTTTGATCTGACAAGCTTAATGTCATTCGCTAAGATGAAAGCAAACCACTTTCTGTGACTTAAGTGCATCAAGAGCATGCATTCGCTTTGTGAAGAACTTCTATCCCTTTCTAGTGCTTCTATCATCTTTTTTCAGATAAGAGAATAAAAATGAATGTATTAGAAAGTCTGAAATCCTAACAGAAATAAAGATTAACTGTTCATATTATCTAACATCCTAAAATATAAACAGAAAGCTATGTTAAATGTAAGACATTCTGCCTAAAAACATTAATTACATTTTTAAAAGAATTTACTGTATACCAGACACTTTAATGAGATTAACACATATTCTAAGCATTTCACTTAGTATACATAATGTGTTTTACTTAATGGCAACAAAAATGTTATCAGAGAGGTACTTTTGCTTCAATTTTACAGAACAGGAAAGTCCAACTCAAAAAATTTAAATTCAACAAAATATAAAAAATAAGAATCAAGATAGATTACATAAAGGTGCAAATTCCCAATAATGAATGTCATTATTTTATATACCTAAAACGTACCGATAAAATTAATAATTAAAAAAATTATATAATGGCAAAGCCAGACATGGCAGTGCACCCATGTAATCCCAGCACTTTAGGAGGCTGAGGCACGAAGACTGCAAGTTCAAGCCCAGCCTGAACAATTTGGTGACTTAGCAAGACACTGTCTCAAAATGAAAAATAAAAAGGGCTGTTTTATAGCTCAGTGAAAAGGCTGTGATTTCAACCCCTAATACCACAATATTTATATAAAATGGAAATATGTAAAGGAATAAGCCTTAATTCCAGTTCTGGCCTGTCTAAATGTTAAGCAATAAACTGTTGCTATTCAAAGTGTGTGTCTACATGCAGCCTTATCAACATCTTATCTGGGTGCATGGGAGAAATACAAGCTATCAGGTCCCATCCAAAACCTACTGAATTGGAATCTGAATGGTAACAAGTCCTCAGAATGATTTTTAATGCAATAAATTTTGAAAAACACTGTTTTAAAGGTCTAGAGTGTGTGTCCTCTAGTAGAGCTCAGAGATATATAGCTGTCCCTGCTTATCCACAGGGTATGTGTTCCAAGGCTCGCAGTGGACACTTGAAACTTCATATAATACTGAATCCCATATGTATGTACAGTTGTCCCTCAATATCTATTAGCAATTTGTTCCAGCATCTCTGAAGGTACCAGAATCCATGACTACTTGTCTCATACAAATTGGTGTGGTATCTTCAAATAACCCACTGATATCCTCCCATATGCATACAGGCATCTCCAGGTTTCTTATAATACTTAATATAATGCCAGGGATTTAGCTCAATGGCACTGGTGCCTGCCTTGCAAGCACAAGGTTCTGAGTTCAATCCCCATTAAAAAAAAAAGAAGAGAAATGAGTTGCTATCCTGTATTGTATAATAGGTAATAATGTCAAGATCAGTCTGTATATGTTCAGCACAGACATATTTTTTTCTGAATATTTTCAACCCTGAGTTGGTTGAATGCACAGACATGGAACTCACAAATATATGGAAGGCTAACTGCATCATGCTTCTTTCTTATACATACATACCTATAAAGTTCAGTTTATAAAATAGACATAGTGAGAGGCTAAAAGTAACATCATAAAACATTATGATCATGTGCGTAATAAAAGGTATATAGATGTGGTTTCTCTCAAAATTTCATGTAGTACTATACTTATACTTCTTGTAACTATGAGAGATGACACAATGCCTATATAATGAGATGATGTGACATTTTGATATTGTGATGCAGCATTAGAATGACACATAAAGTTTCCTTTGACACAATCACAGTGATCCTACAAACAACCAAAACAGCTAATAAGTGACTAACAGGAGATAGTGAATTTACCGGACAGATGGATGATTCATGTCCTGAACAGCATAGAGCAGCCTGAGAATGCACCACACTATTCAAAGCAGCCTGTAATTTAAAATGCATGATCGTTTATGGCTAGAGCTTTGTATGTAATATTTACAGGCTATAGTTGACTATGAATAACTGAAACCATGGAAAGCAAAACCATGCATAAAAGGTGAGGAACCACTGCACGTTATTAAGTTTAGCAACTAACAAAGATTGTCCTTGGCCAAACTGGAGCAGGTCTACTCTGAGTCCTTGTCCTTGGGTTCTATCTTTGACTCATTTACTGAAATTTTAGCAATAAGCTTGCTTAATCAATTTAGCAAAAAGCCCCTACCTTTAATATCAGATCAAATATTTTATCTTCCCACCTCGCTTACCTTATCACCTGCAATATTTTATCAAGTCCCTTATTTCTGTATCTTAGTACCCTGTCCTGCTGTGGACATTATTGTCAGTATGGTTTCCCAGGGAGCCAAAAGACCCCTTATCACAGAACTGTTAGTCATTTTCCATTCTTTGACATCAATTATGCTCCTTGGCTATAAATTTCCACTTTTGGTTGTATTATGAGTTGAGCTCAATCTCTTTGTCCTCTGAATAAAAGCTATTTTAATATCTATTTTAATAAATTCAACAATTATCATGAATAAATTTTTCTTTAACAAGTTCGAAAAGATATAAACCTATACCTCAAAAATAATACTGGGCCTAAGATATGATTTCTCAAACCAGAGCAAAACCTTTATATCACTCCTATTTGTTTTAAAATGTAGTTTGAATAGTAACTTCTAGGGAGATGTGACTAGCATGCTTCTCTTATTTATCATGATAAAATATTCAGGACATTCTGCTTTCTTACATAACACCCAAAGTTACTACGTACAGAAAAAGTGGTAAAGATGAGCTCTTGAATTCCAAAAGACTCATGATAAACTCTTCAGTAAAAGAAATAACAATGTGGGTTAGGAATTCAGACCAGTAGCAGAGCAATTGCTTACTGTACACTAGGCCCTGGGTTTCAAGCCCAGCATCACACAAAATGAAAAAAAAAAAAGAAAGAAAATAAATAATGTCTTGGTGACTTCCCCATGACTGAAACACAACATCCAACACCCACAATTTAAAGGAGCAGTTTATTTTAGCTCTTGGCTACAAGGTCAGAAGAGAATGGTAGAATACTCTGGCAGAGGAAAGCTATTCATAGCGTAATGGCCAGGACGCAGAGAGAAATGGGAGGAAGTGAGGAGATGGACCCTACTTAGTCATACTAGCAGTGACCTAACTGGACCACATCTTCCAACAGCAAATCGGGTATGAAACTGTCAGTGAACTAATCTGATCTAGTACAGTGCCTCCACGACTCAGTCACCTTCCAAATATATAAGGCTATGGGGGAATATCCCAGATCTGCATTATAACCAATAATAATGGACGAATTACATGGTCTCATTCTTCTTTTCTCTCCCTCTACATTCTTCACAAAACTATTTCTCTTCTATATCTTTCTGTCATTTCCTTAAATAGACCTGGAAGTTCTCCATTGTTGCTGGAATGTCTTATCCATTGCTCAGGGAGATGATTGAGAACAGGAAAGTCCATGGAGTTTGAGAATTATCAAACTCATAAAATAAGAAAAGGCTGTCTTAGTATGCTTATTATTACTAATGTCCTATTTCCCATGCCCAGAGGAGAAGTTGATTCTAGTAGAAAGCCCCCTAAGACTAAAGAAAAAATGAAATTTTGGCAATAATGAATAGATTCTGGGGAGACATGCCCCATAGACCTTATACAGATTCTTAATGGAAGTGAGTAGCTGAAGAAAACAATTGAGCTTAAAATCAGCTTTTATACTAAAGTCTCTTTTGGTTTGTTGTGCTCAGTTTCAAATATCTGTGTCCGGCTATGATTTCTGGTTGGTTTTGGAATGCATGAAACAATTACCAACAAAGATCTTTTAAGTGAAAGATATTTACTGAAAAGAATAGTGTTTTAAATCTTTTAACTTGTGCCACGGATTTAGCTCAATGGTGCCATGCCTCCCTGGCAAGTGCAAGGTCCTGAGTTCAATCCCCATTACCAAGAAAAATAAAATAAATGAATCTTTTAACACAGCGTTCTTTAATAATTCCAGGTAATCAGGAACATGGGGGGGGAGTTTGAATGTAATACACTAGAATTTTTTCTTTCACTATGAAGTCATTTTAAAAAAACAGAATCATCTGGAAAACAACTCAATTTGCTTTCTTTAGAATCTCTCATCACTCACCTCTCTCCATTCTCTCCCCTTTCTTGTTGACCATTTTTTCTGAGAGCACCACTTTCCTCTTTTAAAGATCTTTTGATGCCAAGTAGCACAAACAGGCTATCAGTTCCACCTTCTAGTTTCCTTTCATCATTTTTGAACTTTCAGTGGATATTTACACCATCATTTGTAATAAGATAATTTAAGTAACTTAAGATATTGTAAATATCACAGTTACCGCAACAAAATGGTGGTGTTGAACTCAAAGAGGCAACTCATCGAAGTGGCTCTGTTGCCATGGGATAATGTACTATATTTTAAAAATCACTTTTGAAGCCAATTACTTTCTTGTGGTGCACACCTGCAATCCCAGCACCCTGGAAGGCTGAAGCAGGAGAATCACAAGTTCAAGACCAGCCCGGGAAATTCGGTGACTTACCAAATCCTTGTCCGCAAAATAAATTAAAAAGGGCTGGGATATAGGTCAGTGTTAAAGTGCAAGGTTCAGTTCTTGCGGGGCGGGGGAGAGTGAGAGAGAGAGAGGGAGATAAAAGGAGAAGGAGGAGGAAGAGGATAGAAGGAGGAGGAGGAAGACAGAAGGGAAGGGGGCAGGGCAGAGCAAGGGTAGGTGAGGTGAGATTATTTTTGAGTCCAGGGAACACATCAAGTTCTGTGACCTCTATTTCTCTGCTTTTATTTATTTATTTAAAAATCTGATCTGAAAAAGAATAGTGCTTGAATAGAGTAAATCAATAACTTTTTCTAGGAAAATAAAAATCATTTTACAATGCCCAGTTACCTCTTCTGATTTCATATTGTTAACATTATAGGAGACTGGCTGGAAGAAAAAACTTTAGCACCTTCAATTACTTCCTAATTAAGAATAATAGAAGCAAATGTAATATTAAATATAAAGCATTTTAATTCTAATATTTGACTGATCTGTAAAGGAGAATATTATTTTTCTCATAATCACATCATTGATTGTTGAATAAGGCCTAAAAATGCCCATATTAGCTGTGTGGTATTCAGATCACACTATAAATTAAATCATGACTCAGAGTATTGCTTTAAACTCATTTCTCGTGAGAATTAGGGCAACAAAAAGAATATAAAATCCAACCCATATTTCTGCTGGAGGAGATGAGATTTGTATTTCTTTCCAGGAAATTTTGTGAGAGAGGATAACAGACAGAAAACATCATAATTGTCAGCCAAAATTAAGACAAGACCAAAATCAACTCTGTCCACAACGCAAACCCTGATAATCAAAGTCATCCAATTGACCAGTACAAGTTCTTGAGGCAAGACTCAAGTCTTCATTGCAGTTTAAGATTAATTTGGAGACTTCAAACCTGAATAGAATCAGGAGGATCCTGAGAAGGACCCTCAGGATGATCTTATCATAATACCACTCATCACATTTGATCTAAATATTTTCTCCACTCAACAACTCCTCAAAATAGAACTATAAGCACAGTTGACTTAGGAGATAAACAGTTAATTTAATAAGAACATGGGACTTGAAGGGCAGCGCAAGCAAACCAAAGCCAAACAACAAAATGTGGGAAACATTCCGAAAGATCCCTCTTGCAATGTGTAACCCTTATTTTACATTATCAAGCAAGGAAAGACAAAGGGGTTTCTTGTGGCCTCTTATTGTGAATATGTTGGTATAAGATATTATGCCTAACCAATGGTTGTCATAACCATAGGGAGGTAGGACTAACAGAAAAGATGTGCTAGTAATTCTCTGTTTGCTCACACTTTCTCCTTCATTTTCGGTTCATCTCTACACTATTTCATTGGAAGTTTTTCCTATTCAAATTGCATCTCTCATCCTTCCTTGTTGGTTTCTATTTAAGTTCAGCCAAAAAGGAACATTAAATGGATATAATTGAGGAGAATGCAATTTGCCATATCTTAGGCAATTACTGAAACCTTTCACAATTAGCTCTCCCATTGGGCAGGCCCATTTCCAAGGCATGTGCCCTTCGGCTGTTGAATGCTAAAATCTTCATGTTGCTGCTCTTCTCTGATTATATCTCGGTTCCTTTTTTCCTTAACTTGTATTATCTTTAATATCTTTCATTAAAATTTGTTTGATGGAAATATTTTGAGTTATTCCCATTTCCTATACCTGACTGACAAACAAGGAACAGATATAGAACAAAACACAAAAACAACAAAAAAGATTTTATTATGGGACTGAACAAAAAAGAAGACTGTAGCTAAACTATTCTCCAAGTACATTCAGAGGAAAGCAAATTTCTATACATCAGTAAATGATTGTGTGTGTGTGTGTGTTGTGGTACAAGGGGAAATGTATTCTTTGTATAACAAATATTAGACATTTTTGGTTTCTATAACTGAGTTTTTATGATGTCAATATTCTCTGTCAGTTATTAGGAAATATTTGTATATTGAGCACTTACAAGCATATTTTAACACAGATCCTAATATTTCCAGAGGTTATTCTGAGACCAGTGATTTTCCAACAGTATTATGCAAAGCTCTAGGTGGGTTTCCTGGGGATAGTTTCCAACTATCATGTATTCAATGCTTGACTAGTTTTGAACATTTCCAAGAGTGCTCTCTTAGATATTTTCCTTCAAGAATTCACTGCGAGCTTACTCAGGTGAAGGTTTAAAAAATTTTTGTTTGTTTCTAGGACTAAAGATCCTGCTTTCAAATAAATGACAAGATATACCCCAAAATTATTAATATATGCTTAGTGTTGCTGTTTGAGAATGTCAACAAAACAGTGAGATGGATAGGGAAAGGGGAACAAGGGAAAAGGAAAAAAATATGAGAAAATGTAAACATGTAATTAAAGTGTTTGAAGGTGGGGAGGGAAGGAAGGGGTGAAGGGAGGGCGGAGACAAGGGGAAAAAATGAGAACCAAGACCTGGCATGTAAAGGTACAAGATCCCAATAATGAATGTAACTGTACTGTACCCCTAAAATGTACCAATAAACTCAATTTAAAAGAAAAAAAAAACAATGAGATCAGGCCAGGGATTTAGCTCAGTGGTTCTGACAACCGCCTCGCAAGTGCAAGGAACTGACTTCGATCCCTGCTACCAAAAAAAAAAAAAAAAAAAAAAAACGCAACAAAAAAAAAAAAAAAAAAAATCAATTAGCCTCTGGAAAAAAGTACTAAGATCTGGCAGAAATAACTACACTCTAGGATTATACAGTAATGTGGGTTTCTAGCAAATATTAGTTACTAGTTTCTAAACTCAAAGGTTATTGGAAGTTCTGGCTCACAACCTTAAAGTCACAAGAAATCTGGGACTGAAACAAAAATAAATTTATTGAATTTTATTTATAAATATTATTTTCAAATGGACTTCAATTACCTGTATATATTGACCTGCTTAATTTATGCCAGGAGAAATGTTTACTTTGGCAGCCAAAGCACAATTGTAAGTTACTTCATGGTATGAAATTGGAACAAGTAGACTTACATGAAACAGCAGAGTTAGCGAAAATATCCATCTCTAAAACACAGACACACAACCCCTACAGTCATTTTTCTTGTTCACAGACAGGAATAAAGGCATTCTCCAATATGTGTCTATAACTTCTTTTTGTACCTCTGTGATAAATAATTCTAGTTTGTATTGAAATACTTTTGGGAGATAAATATCCTTAATTTTTTTCTCCTGTCATATAATTGTTGTAGTTACTGTCCAAAGAGGGAAAATGTCTGCTATTTATTTTGTTTTATTTTGTTTTTTGAGAAAGGGTCTCACTATGTAGTTGAGACTGACCTGGAACTCACAATGTAGCCCAGGCTGGTTTCAAACTCATAGCAATCCTCCTGCCTCAGCCTTCCAAGTGCTGGGATTATAGGCGTGCACCACCATGCCTGGCTTAAAATGTCTGCTATTTATAATTAATTTATAATTGGGTTCAATTGTTTGACAGAGTGTGTAGTTTGTAGTAGATGCTAATGACTGGTAAGCACTAGCTTTTTCACATAATAATTCAAATAATCAGTTAATGAACAAGATTTTGAGATCATATCTATATCCTAAATATGAAAAATCATATACTTTTTCTCTAACCCAATATACCAATTCTGTAACTTAAATTTTGTAATATTATTTCCCCATCTTCACATTATTGATCTCTAATTTCCCTAACAACAATATGCAGTAAATATTCTTTAGGAGACTCAGATATCCAGTGCTTTATACTAAAGAAAGAGGTTCTAAAGCAGTCACAGAGAATATCTAACCAATTCATTGAATTCTTTCATATACTGAACAGAGAAATAAGTGGTTTTTAACATATCCCTGTACACATAGTATTAAGTATACAGATATATCTTGAGGATAAAGTAACAGAAACATTGAGCAAACAGGATAAAATCCTTAGGGAGAATTTTATAACATGCAGAAGAGTTTATCACTCACTTGAAGAGTACTTCATGTTCACTGAGGGAGAAATCTATTTAATGAGATATAATCTTGTACTTCTCCCAAATATTGTCAAACTCATATGCAGTGCAGTGAACATATTAAACATAATCATAAAAAGATATCAACAATTTGATGAAATATAATTAACTCTAATATTGTCGCAGTTTTTTTTGGTATAATCGACAAATAAAAATCACACATTTAAAATGTACACCTTGATGTTGTGATACATGTGTACATTGTGAAATACTCACCAAACTTAATCAAATTAACATATCCATCACCTCGCATAGTTGGTTTTTTTTTTTTGTAGTAGAAAAATCATTTAGAAATGCAAATCACATCAAATGGACTTACTCCATCAAACCATATATTGGATAAACTAATGAGGAAACTGCAATTTCTAATAGTCTGTTACATTCAAGTATATAATGTGGAATTGTGGATCATAACTCCTTTCACACATTTTTTTTTCTAGCAGCCTACAGAAAAGAAGGGGATCCATATTGCATTTAGAATTACATTTCACACCACCACACCAGGAAAACGTTCATTGTTTTTAGAGCAGTATTTAATTCTTTCTCTGTTTTCAAGTGGTCTCATCTCTGGAGATGATCAGGACTGCATGGAAGAACCTGCTTTGTCTCTAAGCCTGCACAAGCAGAAGACAACTGACAAAGAAGCAGAACCAAGAAACTCAAGCCGCCTACACTCTTGCAGATACTTATGATACAAACTCTTTCAAGTCTGAGGACCTTAGTCCAAGATCTCAAAGGCCCTGAGTTACTGTTGCCCTTCTCTCACTGTGGAAGGCATGATGGCCCTCAAAATAGACAACCTAACCTAGCATAACTCTTCCAACATCCTGCAGTGTATTTTCAAGAAGTGTGGGCACAGTGGCACTGTGCACAGCCCACAAGATCGCTTCACTAAAGAGTACCACAGTGCCAGGGATTTGGCTCAGTGGATTTAGCTTGCTTCACAAGAGCAAAGTCCTGAGTTTGATTCCTGGTACTAAAAAAAAAAAGAAAAAAAAAAAAAGAACCATGGATGTAAATGTAGACGGCACTCTAAGACTGTCCCTCACGTTCCCACTATCGCCGCCAGCGGAGAACACCAGCTGCAGGCATGAGAGAGACAACCACATATGGAGGCCAGAGCCAACATCCAAGGCAAAGGCAAAGCCATTATTCCAGCAGGAGATTGCAATCTCGATTTCAGAGCAGACCTGGAAGTCTAGTGTTAACTATTTTGTGAAATGTTTTCTCACATTTTAGCACTTGTTCTACACTTTGCCTCTGGTAGTAAATTTTATTTTACAAAGCATCTGTTGCTTTGATTTGAATAAGAATACCTTAGACATTATTGCAGATAAAGACTTCAATTTTCATTATTGGTTTAAATATTTGAAGTAAAACTCCATCTTCAGAGTGCTCAGCATTTTGGTTTACATGTAAGCAGATTATAAGTTTTTGGTCTCTTAATGTATGCAGCCATCACCAAAACTATCTAGTGACTACTGATTCTTTACTGCCTTCATTATTTAAAATTGAAAGACTACGAAAATTAGTGCAAGCTCCCAAGTTCAATCCCCAGTATGAAAGACAGACAGACAGACAGACAGACAGAAACACAGAAGGCAGACAGAAAGACAGACAGACAGACAGAAAGACAGACAGACAGATAGACAGACAGAAAGACAGACAGACAGACAGAAAGACAGGCAGACAGGTAGACAGGCAGACAGATAGACAGAAAGACAGACAGAGAGACAGACAGAAAGACAGACAGATAAAAAGACAGACAGAGAGACAGACAGACAGAAAGACAGACAGACAGACAGATAGACAGCCAGCCAGACAGAAAGACAGCCAGCCAGAAAGACAGAAAGACAGAAAGACAGGCAGACAGGTAGACAGACAGACAGACAGACAGGTAGACAGACAGAAAGACAGACAGAAAGAAAGACAGAAGGCAGACAGACAGACATACAAAAAGACAGAGAGACAGACAGACAGACAGAAAGACAGATAGACAGAAAGACGTACAGACAGATGGACAGAAGGCAGACAGAAAGACAGACAGACAAAGACAGACGGACAGACAGATGGACAGACGGAGAGACAGAAAGACGGACAGACAGACAGAAAGACAGACAGCCAGATAGAAAGACAGACAGACGGACAAATAGACAGACGGACAGATAGAAAGACAGACAGAAAGACACACAGACAGACAGAAAGACAGACAGAAAGACAGAAGGCAGACAGAAAGACAGACAGACAGACAAAAAGACAGACGGACCGAAACATGGACAGACACATAGACAGATGGACAGACAGAAAGACGGACAGACAGGCAGAAAGACAGACAGATAGACACACAGAGAGAAAGAAAGATAGTGTAAACTTGTTTATAAGTGCTATTTATCTTTTGATCTAAATGGTAATGCAAACCTGCATTTATATGAAGATACGTCAGGTAATAAGAAATGATTTTTAAAGGATTATTTTTGAAACACATTTTTAATCTCATGCATTTCTCTGTACTAGGCACAGTTGTGTAGCAGTTGAACAATCTTAGCCCCCTGTTAGGATGGTATTCCACAGTGTAGAATGTGTCGCTCTCTCGTATTTTCTCCTGTTTATTCCTATGTAAAGATGACACGTTATACAGAAATAAGTGACTGCCCAGTTAATTAAAAACTTTGAAAACTGGACTTCTAGTCACCCAACCTTACATAAATAAAAACAGTGCATATAGTGCACACATCTATTGGATGATAAATGCACCTTTAGTTTTCTCTGTGACTTCTAAAGTGCTAAATCTGTTTGCTGTCATTTATGAACTTAAATATGAAAAATGCTGGGAAATCAAATGTTTTATACTTTTGTACATACTGGCAACACACTAGTTTTGTTACTTATGGACACTCTATACCGTAACAACTTTCTGAGGTTTCATTAGAACATTCTCTTGCTTCTTTTTACCTAGCAATAACTCTAGCTGGACTCAGCATTTCCTCTTTACTTCATGGTTGCCGATTCGGCATTGTTTTCAATTCCCACTGCCCAATTCACTTTGAGCAACTGACTAAATTAGACTTTGACAAATATATTCTACCCTCTCCTATTGTGGACTTGAAGTCTAGAGGGATTAATTGATTGGATAGTTACTGGTAGACTTCATCTTGAGTCTCTTAATTCTCCACCCAATTATTTTTCCTATATACCAAATTACCTCAGTCTGATGCCTTTCAATACATTGAATTATAATGATGTTTGAGAACAAATATTGAAAACAAGACTTGTAAATAGATATATGTAGTCGTGTAGGGCCTCAAGATTTGAAAGTTCAAAACTTCAGTGAAAATAAATCTAGTATTATTAGTAGCCACAAACTACACGAAGTCGATGGTTATTAACCTAGGCGGGCATCTGTTCAAACTTTTTGAAACACACACACCACACTAATATGTACACACACATGCACAAACTCCTCCCACTAATTAAGACTTTGCTAAACTTAGGCATCTTAAAAGTCTCACCAGGGAGCTAATTGGTCATATAACATTATCTCACTTTTTATTAAGGCATCCGTGAAAGACACCTGAGTTTCCACCGAGGGCCATTTTCGTTCTTAATATAAACCAAATGTTCTATGGTACTTTACTTTAGGATATTTTCCCTTCATTTAGAATGAAATGAATATTATTGGGTTAAAGTATCAAAATTCACTGCATAATATATGAAAAAATACAAAAATAGCGACAACATGAAAGTACCTCGTGGTATACAGAAGCAGGACATTGAACAAAATTAAAATTATATGCCATGGTCATGTTTAATTGATAATCAATTAAAAATGTTCATTTCTTTCAACCTAATCATACTGAATTTGAGTGACTAATAGTTTAAACAAATCATTGATAGAAAAAAATTGTTGCTTTCTTATTTTCATAAAAACGAAACCCAACTAAATCTAAATTTTATTTTATTATTATTATTTTTTATTTTTGGTAAGGGGATTGAATTTGGGCCCTTGCGCTTGCAAGGCAGGCCACCGAACCGTTGAGTTAAATCCTTGGGAGACCAAGGCAGGAGGATCACTGTGAGTTTGAGGGCAGCCTGGGCCACTGAGCCAAACCCCCGACCGTTAATTTTTTTTTTTTTAATAGTGAGACAAGTTCTCTCTAAATTGCCCAAATTGGGCCAGGCATTTAGCTCAGTGGTCCCGCTACGTGCCTTGCAAGCTCAAGATCCTCAGTTCGATCCCAGTACCAATAAAATAAAATAAAATAAACTGCCCAAATTGACCTTGAATTTGTGATACTTCTGTCTCCTGGGTTTACAGGCGTTCACCACCACACAGGGCTTATCTCTTGGTTTTGAGTGCAAGGTCATTTTAAAATGCCTTCTGCTTGGTAAAAATGCAAGA
>NW_022900951.1:29830341-29836956 GCF_012274545.1 Fukomys damarensis
GGATAAACAATAACTTAAAATTATGCTGTAATTAGCACCACCTGGAAAAGTAAGTCCAGGTAGGGATCAGTCACATCCAGACCCATCCCTTCACCAAAATGCTTTTGTTCTCACCATGTACCCTTGCTACACGACTCATTTCTCTTTTGTATCAATATTAGCTAAGTGGCTATACTTGTAATCCTACAGGTTGATTGTAGTTTGACCCATGTTGTACCTACATTGTGACTCTGCTATATAAATTACTCCCTACAAAGGCCTCAGTGGCCACCTACTCAGAACCGCTCCTAGATATCCAGGAGCTAGTCTTCTCCCTTTTACTTCCGATAAAACTCTCCGATCTTCTTCCTTTGGTTTGCAACTTCATTTCTTGATATTGTGAGGGCAACTAACTCAGCACATTTAATATCTAACAAACAGGTCAGGAGTTATATTTTTTCCTATATCATTAAGACTTTGAAACAACACATTTGATTATAATGAACAAAGATTTAAGATTCTCTAAGGGTGGATCTGTGCTAGATGTTACAATTATGTACTTAAAAAAGTAAGAAATCTTGCCTAAGGAAAGCTTCTGGAGTAGTATGCTAGAAGCCTATTTATAAAATAAATCGTACAAACTTTAAAGGAACAGAAGCTATGGAAGATATTTCAACCTATGATGGAGAAGCAGATGACTGAAATACTTCTTTTGCTTCCTGAGGCTGCAAAGGGATTCATCCAGGAGAAACTGTCACTGGAAAGGTACTTTAATGACTCACAGATATCACAGATAGAGATGGAGGAAAGAATAATATAGAAAGATTCATATGACAGAAATACTTTTAAGATAGTAAAAAACAAACAAAAAACTCTATGCAAATATAAAGGTGTTTTGAGTCAAGTTATTCTTAGTACAAATAATGTACCATGTCAATCAATTTCTCAAATTCACAAAAGCATTAAAATTTGCACTTTACTATTGTTATAAATGGTAGATGAAAATACAAGAAAACTTATAGAAACAAAACCTGAAACTATTCCAACTCCTAAAATAAGAGATTTGCAAATTAAGAAATTACCAATGTTGCTTTGAAAGTATGCTTTATACCCTCAAATTCACTTTAATTGCTTGACAAATAGTTTAGTACTTTAAAAGATTATGGCTAAATTATTTAACAATGTTTTTAGAATGTTACCTCTCTGGAGAAGCATGTTTCCTACAATGGTTTTCCATTAAGAAAAAAACCACTGGGTAGTTTTAATCACAATTTATGTTCAACTGATTAATGGATTAACAATTTATTCAGCAAGTCAGATGGCATAAAACCAACAAAAGAAATAACATGGTAATTCTTCATTGTGAATTTCCATCAGTAGTAATACCGAGCCAAGAACCTGACCACTTGGTAGGATTATGTTTCCATGTGTGCTACTGAGAAACAAAAAATAGGTATGCTATGTCAAGCTTTAATTTTGAAGAGCAGCTCAATGATTTGGGGGGTTGGTTAGCACAATAAAGATAAAATAAGGGAAAAGTACAAAACAGCACTTTAACACCAGTGCCAGTACTCATCTCATTATGGTAATAACAGGCATATTATTAATCTGTGTTATTTGCGTTTCTTAGAACATAAATCAAAGCCATTAACTTGAACTTGAGGTATACATATATGACACGTACACAGCAGCCTCAAGCAAAATGCTTTTTGTAATTAACATATTTCAAACTATTGGAAAGAGTATGTGCTGATTTTGACTAAATGAAACAAGAGAACAACATTCAACTAGGGAGGGTTAGACTGATAATCAAGCTCTTTGTAAATTTCAAAATGTGTTCCTCTCCCTTTCTACTTACAACCCGTTATTCAATGACCTGAGAGGTTTATTACGAGAAAAAAATATCAATCACAGCTTCAGTAATGCACTTTGGAAGGAACTAATGAGAGAGCAAATTTGGAAGGTGAAACTTTGTTGTCAAATAAATGGTCTCCATTTTTCCTCAGAAAAAATTTTAATCGGTTTATTATATATATAGCTAAACCATACATTTTTGTAGCTTTCAGGCAAAGTTCAGCACTTTGTTTCTGAAAAGTCTGAGGTCAGTAGAGATCATCCAATCTTAAATAGTGACATCATTCATTCAAGTCCTTGGCATAACCCCCTGCCAGTGAGAGTGCAGCATGCCGCGATATGCCACTGGTGATCTTTTTTGGTTTGTTTATTGAGACAGGGTCTCACTATGTAGTTGAGACTGACCTGGAATTCACTAGGTAGCCCTGGCTGGTCTTGAACTCACAGCGATCCTCCTGCCTCAGCCTCCCCGAGTGCTGGGATGACAGGCGTGTGCCACCACGCCCAGCTTGCCACTGGTGATCTTTAATAGATGTGAGCTCTAAAAACTGGGAGATTTCTGCTACAGTCATGCATCCTTTAACATCTTTTTTATTAGCAAAAATAAGGAGTCCAGCTTTCCTTAGGTCCTCATGAGCTGACATTTTGTAGAATTCTTCTCTAGTTACCGAAATCCTCTCTCTGTACTGTCCACAATTACAAACGCTGTACTAGTATAGTAAGTGTTCCAGGAAGAGCAAAGAGCGTCTTGGCCACCAATATCCCACATCAGGAAACAGGTATTGTTAATCACTCTCTCTTCTACATTACTAGCTATTATAGGGGATGTACATACAACTTCACTCTTAGAAAAGAATGGCACTTTTCCCTGCATTATACAAGCCAACAACGATAATTTCGTGTTTCTGGTGATTGAACAGCGTCCTTCTAGTGGTAAAGAGAATTTCCATTCTCCGGCAGGGAAGCCCTTCCCGTCCCCAGGCCCCGCCCCTCGGCGCCACAGCCTCCGCTGCGGGGCCTCCCCTGACTCAGGCTGAAGGAGCCATGGGGGGGGCTAGGCCTCTAATGCGCCTGCGCAGGTGATGGCAGTTTCCAGGGAGGCGGAGGGGAGGCCAAAGTCCAGGCCGCCCTACAGTCGCCATTGCCCTTGCCCGGCTTTCGGACTTCGAAGCCACACTGTTGTTTGCAATGAGTCCCCCGGGCCACTGTCCTCCCTAACTGCAGTGGCGGTGATGGCGACGGCACAGGCTGTTCAGGCTAGGGTTATTGTGGTTAAAAAAAATAGAAAAAAAAGTTTGAAAGGCATTATGGCATATTAACATCCTCAGGACACGTCAATTAATAGTAGAGTAAAAAGAAACAATTTTCTTCAAAAAGCGAGTGACATATTCAGACTGTAAAGATTTTCACACTTCACTTGTGAAATGTTGATGTCAGAAACCCATTCCCCATGAAAACAGTTATAACTGGTATAAACTATTTTAAAACGTTTAAAACCCTGTCAAGGAAAAGGGCTCTACCCAAGCCATACAGACTAAGAATTCTGGGGTACCAGTCACTCTACCTCACCACACTTATTAGGTGGAAGCTCCACACCAGAAGTTTCACAAAGATTAGCAACTATGAATTATACAGCTGATAAGGGGTTTACATAAATAATGCAAGAACTCTTGTGGGGCATGGTAGTGCACTCCTGTTACCCCAGCACTTAGGAGGCCGAGGCAGGAGGATCGCTGTGAGTTCAGGGCCAGCCTGGGCTACAAAGCGAGACTTTTTCCTCAAAAAACAAAAAAACACCTCTTACACATGAATAGCAAATACACAACACAATTGATAATGGGCAAAATATTTGAAGAAATATTTCTTTAAAGAAGACAGACATATGGTCAATAAGCATGTAAGAACTGTTTGACCTTCAGGGAATTATAAATTGAAACAGTGAGCTACTATTTCACATACTAGTAGTGCCTTATAAAAGAGACATAACAAATGTTGTTGAAGCTGTGGAGAAATCAGAACCTCCATGTACTGCTGCAGGGAATGTAAAATGGTGCAATTGTTTTGTAAAACAACCTCACAATGCCTTGAAAGATTAACTATGGAATGGCTACATAATAACAAAAATTCCACTTCTAGGTATATACCCAAGAAAAATGAAAATGCATGTAACACAAAAAAATTACACAAATCCTTGTAGCAGTAAGTCACAAAAAATGGAAACAACTCAAATGTTCAAGTGATAAGTGAATAAATATAATGTAATATATCTGTACAATAAAATATGATTTGGCAATAAAAAATAATCCTTGATACAACACAGATAGACTTTAAAACCATTATGCTTAGTGAAATAAATCGATCACAAAAGATCACAGTCTATCATTCCATTTACATGAAATGTTCAGAATGCACAAATCTACAGACATAAGCAGATTTGTGTTTGTCAACAGTTGAAGACGTTATGGGAGGTGAAAAATAGGAAGAGACTAATAGATGCAATTTTCTTTTTAGGATGATGACAATGTTCTAAAATTGATTGTGGTGATGGCTGCAAAATATATGAATATATCCATTGAATTATTCACTTTAAAACGGTTAATAGTATGGTATGTAATATCATATAGCTGTAATGAATAGTAAGAACATCACACATCAATGCATTAATATAGAGTATGAAGTGGACAAGACCGCAGGAAAAGAAGCCATGAAAAGTGTTTTTTCTGAAGAAACACATTGAAAATACAATCTAGGCAAATATAAGCAGACACATGTACCAGATTTGTGAATAGACAAAAGATGTTTCTCCTTTGAGAAATCAAAAATGGTCTTGTACTTTGCTGTTTTTCCCTATACAAAATGTGCATTATTGTAGGGGATAACTTGCACCTCTTGTGAGTTCAAAACCAAGCTACAGCCTTTCTTTTTGATTTCTAAAACTCAACAGTTTTGACCTCTGATTTTACATTATATTTGCAACATTATAGTGGTTATTATTTTCTCTGATAGTTTCTTTTTACAAAATATAGGATCTTAGTTTCCTTTCACAAACCCAGAAATTTAAATTTTCACAGTCATGTTCACTGAATTTGATTATTCAAGTAACAAAATAAGAGCTTTCTTGATATTTCAGCAAGAAACTTTGCATGTTTCTAAAACGAATATTAAGGACAAAATTAGATGAAATTAAAGTTCAGAGATGAACAAAAACAATGAATGCTTGAAACAATTTACAAAGAATTATTAAACAAGACTAAATTTGGAAAGCCTAGAAAAGCAGATTACTAAGCAAAACATAATTATATAGAAATATCTGATAGATGCCAAAACAAGGTAAGGTAGCACACAGAAGCCAAGGATATGGAGAAATAATTAACAATGCCATGTTAGTAAGAACAAAATCAAAATTAAAACTAAAAGCTAATTGACAGTATAAAGTGTAGAATATAATCTGATATGGAAAATTACTGCTAGATTACAAGTCATCAAAAATATGTTTACTGAAAGTATGGAGGAGCAAAGTTATGGTAACAATGTTCCTTAAGACACAATATTAGCATGCTCCCTTATTTAATAAGTAATGAATGGGCAATTAAACAAAGGGACAGGAACTGTACAATGATAACCACTTTTTAAAGACATAGCTTTTGGAGATATTACACATCTTAAGCATGTATTTTTGTTTGTTAGTTTGTTTTTGGTACCAGGGATCGAACTCGGGACCTTGTGCTTGCAAGGCAGGCGGTGGAACCACTGAGCCAAATCCCTGGTCCTAAGCATATATTTTCTTTTGCAATATTCACATCTCCTAATATTGATTTCTGTGTCCAGCATAGAAAGGATAATTAGAAGATGTTGATTCTCAAACATTAATATTATTATGCATTTTATTAAAAAGTAAGAGGAGCTTTAGAAGCATAACTTGGAATGCATGATGCGTATTTATTACCTTTCACTTGATAATTTCAATAATGGATATATACAATTTCTGTTGCAAATATATCTTTCCCCACATAGAAAAAATATGATATATGATGAAGCAGAATCATGGTGAAATTTCAAATGCCTATAAATGTCCACTATCTTCTAACAACTTCCATTAACTTTAGGCAAGTTATTAGTTATTTCGTTCAGGTGAAAAATGTTTTTCTCTTTGAACTTAGGAGGGCATGATCTATCTGTGCTTCATATTGAAGGGAATAATAATAATAATTTTTAAAAAATACTTAGAAGAAATGATCTTTGAACTTAGATGAAGTTACTATTTTCACAGTAATCACCCAGGTTTTTGTTCCTCTGCTTCTCTGCCCTAATCATACTCATACATTTAATTCTGTTTCACTGACTTGCAATTTTAACCTACCTCAATCAACACTCAGAAAATGTATACTTAAAAAATGAACTTTGATCAAAATCTTGGAAATAATTCAAGTCCCTCACAAATCTAGTGCACGAAACAAGAATAAGCAAAGCTACACAGCCATACCAACTATCTACACATACATATTTATGCACAGTTAATATTTGTATTCCATGAGTAGCAATTTAAAATTCACTTTTTAATGTAAAATAGTAAACTGTAAACAATTGTAACTATTGCTTATAATAGACATCAACATTTTCATATCAGCTGTTTACTTGCTTTTAAAACGTGTAAGATAACATCAGAAATAAATATTTATGGGGACCGGGGATTTAGCTCAGTGGCACAGCGCCTGCCTTGCAAGTGCAAGGTCCTAAGTTCAATTCCTGGTATGGAAAGAAGGAAAGAACAGAAGGGAGGGG
>NW_022900951.1:29836984-29875082 GCF_012274545.1 Fukomys damarensis
AAGAGAGGGGAGGGGAGGGAAGGGAGGCAGGGAGGAAGGGAGGAAAGAGGGAGAGAGGGAAATAAACACCTATGTGAACTACAATGTAATTACAAATGAAAGACCACAGAAATATTTGCTTTAATTGTTACACCCAAGGCAGTCTTCATACATGAAAACTGCCTGTTTCGTGCACAAGTATCATTTATACTGATAGAACAGATGTTTTGTTTTCATGTTCTTTTTTGTAGGGCACAGCTGACATGTTTTTGGTTTTCCTGTTGTCATAATAGGTCATTGTGATGCTCCATCTGCCTGTTTACATTTGAGATCACCAGTGTGCTCCAGAATTTTTTTCCTGGGCAGAAACATTTTATTTTTTCTGTTTGGCAAATGATCTCTTATAAGTTCCAGTCCCAATCCTCTAAGAAAATTTCTCCATGATATTTTGCACTTGTTATTTTCTTTGTAACCTATCAAATCATTCATACCAAACATGTTCAGGATCAAATAAAACACAACCATTGGCCAACAATTTGTGATTCCAGTGACATCATAATTGCTGTACAACTCATCAACAACATCTACTCCACCTTTGGTTTTGCTGTAAAGAGTTACCATCTCAGGCTTCAGTTTTGTCAATGTTTGTCAATTTTTCCATCATGGTATATTGTTTGCTTTTCCTTTGACATATACAAGGCCAATGTTATATCTTTCTGAGATCCTAAGATTGTACTATAGAATTCCCTGTTTTGAAATTGCAACATTTCATTGGGAATGCTTTCCTCTTGCACAGAGTTCCTGCACTGGCCCATTTGTGCTGTTACCAATGTGACACCAACTGGAAACTGAATTGTCCAAAGTCACATTCCGGTTAGCTTGGGAGATGGACGCAACAAGTTTGCTCACAATGTCATTTGCTCTACTACTCTATGAGTAAAGAGTCTGGTGGCTGAGTTCCAGGATAAATTTCTAAATTGAAGGTATACATCTTCACATCTAGCAAGGCATATATATTTACATCGTATTTTGAAGACTTTTGGGGGAGCATATGTTGCCTGAATCTATAGCAACCAGGTTTTTCATGTGCCACTGTACTGAATTGGGCTACTTCTACAAGAAAAATCAAGAGAAAAACCTTTTTAAAAATCCTAAAGGCAAGAAATTCAACAATGAGCATCTCATGGTTAACACACCCGCTGCCGCTTTGGAGCTCCTATATTCACTCTGCCATTCATCTGCCACATGGCTGAATGTACTGCGGGGATCCTGTGCATTCTTTCTTTATCTCTTGGTCCCAGGCACAGCTACTGTAAGCTGCACCCAGATTCCATTATGGCATATCAAATGCTTGCAGAGCAGAAGAATGGTATGGGTGTACTTTACCCCTGTGATGCCCACGAATACATAGGCAAAAATGTTACACAAAGCATCACGTGGGTAAAAAAAAAATTCTCAATTTGACACATTTGCACAAATGTGTCATTTGTCACACCTTGCCATTTGTCATACCAAGTGGGTGATTGCAAAGATTGCTTCCTATATCCCTCAGACATAGCTACGGAGACACACAGCCAGCTACCAATACGCTAAAGTACATAACTTCCTTAGAAAAGTATGGAACAGGCTATGGTAACCCACAATAATGTTCCAAGTTAAATTAACACCTTCTGGGCAGGGGATGTTACTCAGCGGTGCCATGACTACCTGACAAGCACAAGGTCCTGAGTTCAATCCCTGGTATCATTAAAAAACATTAATCAATACCTTTACAAATTCTCTGGACTTGGCTGAACTTACCAACATATAAACAGAGACACACAGGGGCACACAGATGTACACCCACACACAGAGAGAGACAGAGCGAGAAAATGCTCCTGCATTCCAGACTCCAGCCAATGTGTCTTTCTTTATCTCCGTGTCCTTTTACAAAATATTTCTCATGCTACAATCAAATTCTGCCCATGTAATCCTATTTCAATATTCTCTCCCATCCAGGCCAATTTTATGATTCATTTTATTACGATCTCATTTTTAAGACAAGGACACTCATCTTCCACTTGCCTCCTGATAAACAAATTACATGAATAGTAGCGAAATCAACTACTAACGCTTTCAAAATCTGTGGAAGGTCCATACCTGTTTATTCAGATCTCAAAAAGGTCAGCATCATGTGGTCTGGGCTCAGTGTTAGTTGCTTTCTGTGGTTCTCCACTGAACCTCTATGCTCAGTGCTGTAGCACTCACTCACATTGACATGTTACGTTCAGTTCTTTGTAGCAGGAGACAGATCTGTCTTTTCACATTTTGGTTATATTACTTCGTCCTTCACAGAGAGTGTATCTTAGATGAAGTGGAAAGCATATTATCAAATTCCCATTTTGTTGAGAATTAAAGGGTTCCTTTACACAAGTGCTTTAGGCCACAGCATCACAGAAGTAGTACTCAACATATGCTTGTTGGAAGGGAAGAGGGAGTACGAAGGCGTTAAAAAAGCACAACAGGAAGAAAATATGAAAAAATATAACTTTCTGATGGTGTTTCTTCTGTGATAGCCTTACACTAAATCTCAGACTTAGCTGTTGGGTAAAATGCACATGTTATTTACAGAAGAATCTCAAATCCCATTATTTGCAGCAACATGAATAGAATTGGAGAAACTTCTGTTACTGGAAATACGTCAAGCACAGAATGTTTCCATTCATATGTACAAGCTAAGAAGTCTGTTCCATAGATGTAGAGGAATAAAATAAAATAGTGGTCATTAGAAGATATAAAGATTTAGGACAGGAAGGACAGAAATGGGGAAGACCATGGAAGTCTTATATACTGTTGCTGGGAATATAAATTAGTAAAACCATTATACAGAACAATTTTGAAGCTCCTCACAGAGAAAGAGAGATCGACTATATGAGCAGCTATTCTACTCCTCAATATATATCCGAAGGAAATTATCATACCAGAGATACCTCCATGCACAGGTTCACTATGGCACTATTCACAATAGCTAAGATACGGAACCACACTTGATGTACATCAAGCAACAAATGGATAATGAATGTATGATGAATGTTTAAATTTCTTTAAAATTAGAATAAAAGACACACTGTGAAGAAAAATGGGATAAGTGTGTTTGCAGGAAGGAGAGGATTTTGAGAGAGATTAATAGCAGTGTCTTTTATCATAATATAGTTTTTGAATTAAAAATCCATTGTCTATTTTGATCATACCTCATTAATCAAACATTTCCACCAATTTCTTTCATATAAAAACATGTCTTTATCCACTTTACAAAGAGGATCTGGCAATGTGGAAATTCTGGCTCTTCCCCAAAGTCAAAATGACCATAGAAAGGTAATCCTTTTGATTTGATTCAAGTCATCAAAGCAGCCACAATAAGGCAACTAAAGACCCTCACAAAAGAGGACTTCCAGAACTGTTGCAGAAAGTGGCAATAATCATGAGCTAAGTGTTTTAAGTGAGGGGGATTATTCAGGGGGTATAACATCTTTTTATTGGAATTTTAAAATTTTAAACATTAAACATATTTTTGTTAAAATTTATATTCAAATATTTTCCCTACTTTAAAATCAAGGTTCTTTGATGTTTTTATTATGGGGTTGTAGACATTCCTTGTATGTTTTGGATATTAAGCCCTTATCATTTATGTGATTTGCAAATGTTTTCTCCCACTCTTCAAGATGATTTTTTCACGTGTTTTGTTCATTTATTTTGCTGTGCAGAAGTGTTTTAGTATGATACAGTTGCATATGTATATTTTTGGTTTCGTTTCTTGTGCTTTTAAGGTCATAACCAAGAAGTAATTCACTGCCAAGGCCAAAATCATGAAGCTCTTTTCACCTACATCTTCCTTCTAGAAGTCCCATAGTTTCAAGTCTTACATTTAAAACTTTAATCAATTTTGAGTTGATTTTGTGTGTGTTGTAAGAGCCCAATTTCTTTCTTTTGCATGTGGATATACAGTTTTTCCAAAGCCATTTGTTGAAAAGATGTCTACTGTTTATTCCTGGCACCCTTTTCAAGGATCGCTAATACCTTATCTACAGATTTTCCTTCTGGAATTGGAGTGGGGGTGGTTACGCAAATCAACTACATATTGTATGTTTGCATTTCCCCTTTAAAAGAAAGAAAATTTATCATTATAAATTGTCATATTTTCCACAATGCAATATGGATTACCAGTACTGGAATTCAGTGGATCTGCATTTAGCGATTTGAAGTAGCTCTATAAAATCTACTAGTCATTAAATCATTACTGTTGGGCCTCCAACAGGAAAATGTAATGAAAACACAGACAAAATCTAGGATTTTGTTCATTTTGTTAGAGAGACAAGAGCTACTCTGTAAATTACAATTCAGAAAATAACAGAAGAAAAATTTAAAGGATATACCGAAAGTTTCCACTATTTTAATAAGCTTTTATAAACCACACTTTGAATTTTAGTCCCATTTTCAGAGTAATCTTCAGAATTTATTAATTCCAAAAGGTAGTCATATTTTGTACCACCTAGTAATGCTTTTCAACATAAATAATGTGATATTTCAGATTTCAGTGGCTATGTGGAAAAGAAAAAATTGATAGAATAAAAAGGAGGAACAAATATATTCGTCTTGTACACTTACAACAGAAGAAAGTTAAAAATAAGGTCAATTTCTAACATAATGAATTGACTACTTTCTCAAGGGAAGTCTACTTTTTATAATAATTGCTAGCACATGTTGATCGCAATGAACTAAGTGCAATGGTAGCAACCTCCTAAATGCATCACATAATCTAATACTTATAGCAACTTGTATTATTAATATCATTTTCTGGTGTGTAAATCCCTCAGTATATGCCATTTCACACATTTTAGAAGAGATGGAGTCAAGCTTTAAGTTGAATAATATTTGATACAGACTCCCATATTTTTCACTACCTCCTAGGTAGGGAATAACAAATGTTTATTGTTTACAAAATGTATTTATGTACCTTAAATGAGAAATCGATATACAATATCTGTATATCTTATATGCAAATGTGTAAATTCATATGTTCAAATGTATACATATATAAATATATGTACAACATATACCTTCTTGTCAACTGCTATGCTACTGCAAAATCTACTACTATAACTTAAAGTAAAAGGAACAACTAAATTTATAAATATATGTACTTACAGAATGTTAATGAGTGGTTGTTTCTCAAGTATAGGAATTGACTTTAACCTTTTTAGAATAAAGGTTTACAAAATGACAACATGCTGTTTAAAATATTTTAGCTATGGGTTGTTTTCACCTTGTTAATCTGTCTTATTTAACTGTTCTTAGCACAAACCCCTTGTGTTATGAACAACATCAGCAATATGTGTTTCTAATGTGAATATGAAATCTGTTCTGAGAGATGATGGCATAAAACAGCAAGTTTCAATTTATTTTTGCTTACCTTTTTTAAAACTAAAGCCATCTTACCAACAATTTAAAATATCAGTGCCAGGCGTGGTGGCACACACCTGTAATCCCAGCACTCGGAAGGCTGAGACAGGAGGATCCCTGTGAGTTCGAGACCAGCCTGGGCTACATAGTGAGTTCCAGGTTGGTCTCAACTACATCCTGTTTTAAAAAAAATGTATCAGTCACAGTAAGAATCTTATTTACTCCTAGGTAGAGAGAGGAAAACTTAATACTTATAAAATTGTATGTTAATGAAGTATAGCTCAATAATGCACAATAATATGCAAAAGATTTACAAATTGATTAAAATAAGTACAACTGCAACCAAAATATCCCTACACTGAAAATATTTCAAGTATTTCTGAAAATGCTTTGCTGATCTTGGAGGAAAAGTTAACTGACATACAAAAATTCTTTTCCACACTATGACCACAAATCCAGCAGTATCCAAAACACTTTACTATGAAGATCCATACAGTTCATAAGTATGTTGGCTGATAGGCTTTTTTTTTTTAACAAAGCTGTCACTATGGTTTACTATTAATCTGATCATAATACATTTTATGCAATAAATAATCTCAGACAGAGCTAATTTTAGACCTTGCCAACAGTTCCTCTAAATACAGACAGATCTTGATTGAGAATAGGAATAGATATAATCCCAGTCTTTTCAAGAAATGTAAAATACTAAGATGTCAACAGAAAAATGCCTAATCAAACCTGATTTTTATCAAAACTCTATTCCAGTTCACAATATCAATTCTGTCAAGTAAAACAAATATGCAAAGGGAACAATATTTTTTAATTCTGTGAAAAGTTCTTAAACTAAATGATTTTTAAGAGATGAAGAAATGACAAGAGATCTATTAAACTGCGATGGCAAAACATGACACTGCAAATAATATTCCCAAAATAAAAATAAATACATTGAACTTTGAAAATTAAAGTATTTTGTTTTAACATAAAGGCAATAGTGTTACAGTGTTATTCAAATGATAGGAAAAATTGCTTTAGTATTCAGAAATTAATAGTGAATACTACTGACAAGGAAAACCAACATCATCAACCTATTAAATAAATCTTCAAGCAAGGGGAAAAGCTATGACCAGAGCAACACATAATAAACAAATTAACAAACAAATGAAAATACTGAAAGTTAATGGAACAAAGCTCCAAGTCTAACATGTCTGTATGCCTGTTCCAGCCCTCAGTTACCTACTACTCTAACTGCAGATTTAACATGATTTTTGTACCTTAGACCTAGAACCCAAGGCCAGAAGTGTGCTAAACCAATCCCCTGTGGGGATCCCAAAGCCAATCAGTTTGACCTTCTACCCTAACCTCCATATCCATGCTAGAGTAAGTGGGTCCACCAATTATTTGAAGGTCTTAAAAGCAAAAGACCAAAGTTCTTGCAAGGAGTTCTGTCTCTAGACATAGACATTCTATTGACTTTTGCCTGAATTCCTAGCACACTGACCAATTTTTCAGATTTCAGATTTGTCGACCCCAGTTCCTTGAATTCAGTCTGTCTCTTCTTTCTTCTCTCTCTCAATCTCTCTCTCTCTCTCTCTCTATATATATATAGATAGATATAGATATACATGTATCGTATTGCATGCATTACTGTATATATTATATTTATTCATATATATTTTATCATATGTATTTTCATATATATCTTCATATATAATCTTTGGAAGCTGCTGACTCAGTCTCCATTCTGAACACTTTTGTACTAGCAATACTGTACGCATCTCTTCTTCTAATGAGATCATGGCTATTTTACCACTGTTCCACCCACTGGCATTTTTACTTAGCAAGGTGTAAAATTTAAGCAAATTATGAACAACATAGAGACCTAAAGATTCTCATTTTGTTATTTGTACAAAATAACACAGAATGGCTAGTCTATATCTTGGGTGAATGTAAGAATCGCTTGGTGCATGTCTTAAAATTATATATGCCAGGTTTTACTGAAAATGTACTAAATCAGAATTCTCTCAATTGATTTTAATTCACAGCTGAGTTGCAATCCCTGGATAGAAAAGAATTGGAACACAGGATATAGTCCAAGACAACTACTCTTTTATTTTCCTAGTTCTAAGGATCTAATCCAGGGCCTCAAGTATATCAGACAAGTACTCTGTCACTGGGCCATACTCCCTACCCCAAGACTACTACTCTTAATAAAAATTTAGGACCTGAGTTCGATACTCTGTAAAAAAAATTTTTTTAGCTTATTTCCTAGTGAATAGCAAAAAAATTTCCACAGTCATTTCATTTTAAGAAATGAGACTACTCTATAATTTCGGTTATCCACTGGTGATAACTTAATCTTATTCCTCAGTTTTTACTGCAATGTTTGAATTTTTAATACAATTAATTTTTAATATAGTTAGAATTTCACATATATATTCCAGTAAAGTCTACTTTATCTGGCAAATGTTCAATAAAAAATCTGAATATTTTTATTAATGCGAAAAGGTGGTGGACTCATCATTATTTCATTAAAACTTGTGATTCCTACCTTCCACTGCACCCTTCTACGTTTGTGCCAAATGAATAATCAGAAGTTTTTCACAGATGGGTTGTAGCTCAGTGATGCTGCGCCTGCCTGGCAAGCACAAAGTCTTGAGTTTGACGCCCAGTATTAATATAATAATATTATTATTATTATTATAAAGAAATAACCTAAGCCGAACGTGGTGGCGCACACCTGCAATCCCAGCAATCGGGAGGCTGAGGTAGGAGGATCGCTGTGAGTTCAAGACCAGCCTGGGCTACATAGTGGGTTCCAGGTCAGTCTCAACTACATAGTGAGACCCTGTCTCAAAAAACCAAAAAAACAAACGAAAAGAAAACAAAAGAAAAAGAAAGAAAGAAAGAAACCTAAGCTGAGGATTCAGCTCAGTGGTGTGCACTTAGGTCCACAGTTTCTGGCAGAAGAAAATCAAGAAATGACATTATTAATTGAGAATCGAGTCATACTGCCTACTGCATTTGATAGATTATTAATGAGCCTTTCCTCACAGACATTGTAATTTAAGAAACTGTAACTCAAAAGCACCATATACATAAGCAAAAGTGAAATATTAATAATCTTTTTCAAGGTGAGCGTGGTAGCACAGGCCTGTAATCCCAGCACTCGGGAGGCTGAGGCATGAGGATCGCTGTGAGCTCAAGACCAGCCTGGGCTACATAGTGAGTTCCAGATCAGTCTCAACTACATAGTGAGACCCTGTCTCAAAAAAACATAAATAAATAAATAAATAAATAAATAAATAATCTTTTTCTACCTAAAGAGTATATCCTAACCCATTAATTCACATTACAATAAATGAGGTTTAAAGTCACTTTGGAATAAAGCTCCTAAAACTAAGTCATGTCCTAGAAAATCGAAGCTCTCTAAATAAGTTTCATTGACCTTAAATATTCGGAGGTATATTTGAAAAATAACAAAAAGCCTTCAATAAAATAACTCAGAAGAGTATTATTCATGGCTGAGTAAGAACTGAAGAATGAAAAGCTCTGAGGAAAGTTAACAAATGAGAATAATACACAGGAATTACCTGACAAAACTTTTACTTTCGTAAGTTGTGTTTTCCAATAACTTTACTATTGGCTGTTTGAGATCATTATAATATTTTTATGAAAGAAGAAATCAGCAAATAGACCATGGATATTGTGGGAGAAAAGTCTAGAAATTTTTTAAATGTGAAAAATTACTCATCAAATTATGCAGAGTAATAATCATAGTACTGTAAATGTAAGCATTCCCTAATAACATAATGTCTTCATATTATACTGCAGTATGGAATCCTAAGGAATATTTCATAAGTATTATTTTTCTCAATATATTTCAAATCACACTTGATTTTAGTGAAATACAATATATACAGCTTCAACAAAGATATTCTGGGTCTTTAGGTTAACTAACAATTCCATCAAATTTATTTTCCATAAACTTTGTTGCTGCGCAGGAAATGTAAAAACTTCGATAGCAATGTCTGTATCTTTAACAATAGAAGTAATTATATCAAATTTAATATTGAATACATGTGTATATTTCAAATTAAATACATTATGTCTCATATCAATCATCAACTTATTAATAACTGATTTCATAGTGGTTATATATTTTCTTTTGACAAAATAAACTGAAACAGATTCTCAGGCCTATGAGACTAAAGCCAATATTTATTGCAATCGTACAGCATTTAGCACAAAGCTTGATATATGCTAGGTCCTTCAGAAACAGTTATTAGAGGTTTGGTGGTAGAACTCAGTGATAAAGCATCTCCCTAGCATGTAGGAGGCCTTGTATTGATTCCCAGCACCAATAAGGAGGGATGGGAGGGTGGGATGGTGTGTTGATGCGATTCCAATTCAGTGTGCTCATAAGTACTTGAGAATCCCACAGATCTGCTCTTATCTTTATATATAAATGAAAAATTTCTATGAGCATTTTCACAATTATCTTGATTTCTTTATAACTCAGTATAGCCACCCAGATTCATTTTCCACATTTGCACATCTTTTGAATTGTGCTAGGTATAACTGCTGCATGTCCTAATGTAAAAATAACAAAGTCATGTGTTCACACGTATAATCGTGTTAACTTATTTAACCAGATGCAAAGACTACAATTTCCTTGTAAAGGGCTGACTAGGAAATGAAAAGTGAGTTAATAGAAGAAAATTTCAGCATCTTAAATTCCTGAAATTGAGATTATGGTAATTCATGAAAACAAACTGCATGAGAATGAAGTAATCACTTTACTTTTTGCAAATTCACAAATAAGAATTTGAAGGGTAGCCTACACTATCTGAAAAAAAGATACACTATAAGTTATCATAAACTAAAGCTGTCAATCATTTTAGCAAAAAAAAGAATGGTCAAGAATTGAGATGCTGCATTTACATCAGGTAAGCCTAAGGAACTAAAAAAAACCTTGCACCATAGCAATCAGATCTGTTTTCAGTAAAACATTAAGCAGAAGCATGAATGTGAATTTTAATTTGAATTTAACTAGTTAAACAGTTTCATTTGTAGTATTTATAAATTATTAGTTATACAGACATAAAACACACCTTTAAGTATAGAGATTTTTATATATGCATATTTAAGCAGACATAATAATAAGTCCTATCCAAAAATACAATTTAAATACATATTCAACATCCACTGCTACCCACAGTTTTAACTGGCAGTAGCAATAACAGCAATTTTTCGATAACCATTTAATCCATTAATTCATATTTAACTCTTATTATGAAGAATTTATCATCAACCAAATTAAATAATATTTGTGCTAAAGAATCTCATCATCCTGCCCATCTTCCAAACTACCTAAGGAATAATCTGCTGAAGAGTGTCATTCTCTTCTATTTACAAGTTGTGAGCTTGAAAGATACGGAAGTGATCTAAATGCTCGTGAAGAGATGAATAGAAAAAGCAATTGTGGTATAAACGTAACAAAATACTACCCAGCCTTTAAAATTAAGAAAATTCTGCAATACATAACAACATAGATGAACCTTGGAAAGATCATGCTAAGTGAAACAAATCAACCACAGAAAGACAAATACTTCATGATCCCACTTGTATGGTATATTTAAAATTGCCAAAATCAAAGAATGAGATTTGGAATGACAAGGCCTTGGAAAAGAGGCAGGGAGAAGTTACTTATCCAGAAATACAAAGTTTCAATAAAACAAGATGAAAACCGTCTAGAGACCCGTTGTGTAACATGGTCCATGTAGTCCACATGTAGTATTACAGACTTAAAATGTTGAGCAGGTAGATCTCTTGTTAGGTATTCTTACCATAATTATAATTTTTAAAAGACATATTACATTCTGTCTAATTCACAATTTATTTATAAAAGATGAGCGATGATAATAAAAATTAACTCAGCTTCTCTGGCAAGAAAGGAGGATACAATTACTAGCTTAACTTATTCTATTTTGTCTCCCTCTGGCCACTCTTTTCCTGAGTTGCTCCTTCCCACGGTTTTTCTCAATTTCAGGATCACAAATCTGATAGATAAACATCAAAATAAGCAAAGGGAGATGATCCTTTCGGCAGAAGCAATTTTCAGTGCACCAAATGGAAGCATTTCCCCAGGCACCAAATAGAGACCACCACCCTCATCAGACTCTGTGTGCTATGCACCCCCCCTGACTTTTGCCTTTGCTCTTTCCACCTTGCAATTAGAAAGTTGCTACTGGCAGCCCTTGTGCTGCCACATTAAAAGTAAAATTCCTACTTCAATCTCACCAACTCCTTCTCTACCTGGTTTTCTTTTAGGGTAAGTAACCAAGTCTAGTCAGTGCTGTTTCCCAGAGTCAGGCTTCTGTCCAGGGACTCACCAAACAACCGTGATTCAAAGTAGAATGAATAGTCCAGAGACCAGTAATACTGACTTTGCACTGATATTTCACTTTTCAATACTCTCGTAATGGTTTTCTTTATTCTTACACATACAAACACATGCACATATATACAAATTTACACACAAACACACACATGGAAAAAGAGACAATCTAACAACTGCCACAACTTATGGTCCACATTTTCATGAATACAACATTGAGACTCTTGTATATACAACATTTTAAAAGAACTATATGTAACCCAGAAGAGCATTTAACTATAAAAATGGATAGATGAGGATTATAGAAAAAGTTTTCATTGTGCAATGACAGGCCTGAAAGCACTACAATTGAGAATGTGAGTGTTACACACCCTAAGTAGTCTACATAAGATAAAGAGGCAAGAAGACACTGCTTATGCTCCTTGCTACTTTTGCTACCATGTGGGTGCCATGAACTGTTTGTCTTCTGCAACACCCCTCTGCCATGTTCCACTCTGCCTTGGAGTCAGCTGATTATGGAATGAAGCCTCCACGAACTGTGAGCTAAATCAACCCTCTCCCCTCTAACTTTGGGTGTCGGGTTTTTCGTCTCAGCAATGAAAGCAAAGTAATTAACACACTCTGTAACATGTTTTTATATGATGAAATAAATGAAAGGTAAAAAGTTTTCATCCGTTATAGCATTAAAATTCTTTCTGTTCACTTCAAAACTTCTTACAAATAATACTGTGATGGTTAATTGTGTCAACTTGACTGGGCCACAGAGCACCCAGATGTTTAGTGAAACATTATTCTGGGTGCATCTATGAGAATAATTGTAGGTGAAATTTGAATTCGAATCAGTAGATGGAGTACAGAAGAGTGACCTCCTTAACCTACATGAGCTTTATCTAATGAGATGACGTCTCAATTAAAAAACAAAAGCTGATGCTCTCTCAAATAATATAGAACACTTATATGACTGCCTTCAGTCTAGGGCATTGCATTTTTTCTGTCTTCAGATTCAAAATAAAATATCAGTTCATGCTGGATTTCCAGCCTGCTAACCTTTGGACTAGAACTACATCATTGATCTTCCCATGTCCCCAGCTGCAGATGTTGGGACTTGTTGTCCACCATAATTGTGTGAGCAAATTACTTATAAAAATCAGTCTCTGATTCTTTCCCTCTTTCCCTCTCCTCCCCTCTCCTTTTCTTCCTTTCCGGCCTTCCCCTCCCTCCCCACTCCTTCCTTCCCTCTCCCTCTCTCTTTTTCCTTCCCTCATTCCTTCTCTTCCTATCACCTTCCCTCCCTTCCTCTCTGTACACACACACACACACACACACACAATTGTTTGTTTCTTTGGTCAATAGTGAGTAGTAGAAATGTTGACCATGACCATTTCAAAGAAGCTATTATCATACAGTACTATATTCACATTTTTAAAAATTAAGATTTGCTCTGAAGTTTTTTCCTATCTGTATTTAGTTTCATTCTTGTTCATTAAAGTAAAACAGGATGAGATTCTTTTATGTGTAGATATGTATACATCCTTCATGAGAAATGGGACTTACAGGTCATACTTGTTTACTAATTTCCCTTAGAAAAGCAGATTTTAAGTGTTAGGTTTCTTTTAGTAATATATATATCCATATTATTTCCTTAGAAGTTAATGATAAGGGGTGAAATATCTATTACATTTTTCTATACATATAACCATATACTAGTATTATTTTTTAAAATATCTGAAGAGTAAGATTATGGAGACCAATTAACCTTTGATAAAGTTCAATGTCCCTTCATAAAAATACTAAACATATTAAGTATAAACATAGGAACATAATAAAAGTCATATATATAACAAGCAAACAGAGAACATCATACGGAATGGGCAAAGCTTCAAGTGTTTTCTCTAAGATCTGACACAAGACAAAGATGCCCAACACATTTACCACTTTTGCGGGGGTACTGGGGATCGAACTTTCATGACAGGCACTTTCATGGCAGGCAGCAGAACCACTGCACTAAATCTCAAGCCCTTACATTTACCACTTTTACTCAGCATAGTGCTGAAAGTCATAGCCAGAGAATTCAGATAAGAGAGAGAAGAGGAATTTAAATTTTACAAGAATTCAAATTTTCAGGCTTTGCAGAAGACACGAAAGTCTAAATCGCCATCAAAAACCCCTATTAGAACTAATAAATAAATTCTGCATAGTTGCAGGATATGAAATCAATATACAAAAATCAGTAGTGTTCCTGCATTCTAATAGTGAATTATTTGAAAAAAAAAATCAAGGAAACAATATAATTTACTAAAGCTGAAAATAAAATACCCACAAATAAAGATAATCAAAGTAAAGAAAGATCTCTAGAGTCAAAATTATAAAACATTGATGAAATAGGCTGTACAATTCCCCCCCCAAATCTGGAAGAATATCTAATGTCCATGAATTGGAAGAGTCAACGAAATTAAAATGTCCATGCTACTCAAAGTTTTCTATAGATTTAATGCGATCTCTGTCAAAACATCAAACGACAGTCTTAAAAGTAGAAAGAAAACCCCAAAATTTATGTTACCACAAAAATCTCTGACTAGCCAAAGCTATCTTCAGGGTGCAAAAAGATGGAAGCATTACACTACTTGATTATATGACATACTACCAGGCTGTAAGAACCAAAACATGATATTGACATAAAAGCAGACATATAGACCAATGAAACTGAAATATAGAGTCTAAAACTAAACCCATACATATACAGTCAACTGATTTTCAAAAAAGTTGCTAAGAACATTCATTGGAGGAAGAATATTCTATTCAGCAAATGTCTCTGGAAAAACTAGATATCTATATCCAGAATACAGTACTACACCATGTTTACAAAAGTCAACTCAAAAACATTATTATAAAAGTTAACTTAAAACTGATTAAAGGCTTACATGTAAAAGTAAACATTTAAACTACTAGAAGTAAACATAGGGCAAATATTTCAGGATATTGGAGTGGAAATGAATTATTACTTCAACAAAATCTCAGAAACACAGAAAACAAAAGTTTAAATAGACAAATGGGACTGCATCATCCTAAACATCATCTGCGTAGAAATAAAAACATTCAACGGAGGTCAATGCACAGAATTGGAGAAACATATGCAAACTATCCTCCTGACAAAGGGTTAAAATCCAGAACATACAAGAAACTGAGAAGCAAAAAATCAAATCACCCTGTTTTTAAAATGAGCAATGGATTTAAAAAGACCCTTATTTTGAAAAGACATATAAATGCCCAACAGATACATAAAAAGCTCTAATCATGAGGGGAATGCATACCAAAACCACAATGAAATATAACCTTACGCTCATTGAAATAGATGTTATCCAAAAGTCTAAGGATAACAAGTGCTGGAGAGGATGTAGAGAAAAAGAAACCCTTGTATGCTGTTGATGTAAATATAAATTAGTAGAGTCAATGTGGAAAACAGTATAGAGATCCCTCAAAAAATTAAAAGGGGTATCATATTACATACGAATCCTAATACTAGGTACATATCCAAAGGAAATTAAATCAGTAGGTTGAAGAGACATATGCATGCCCGTGTTCATTCTGTAATGATATTCAGAAAAGTCAAAAAATGGAAACAATGTAAGTGCCCATCAACTGCTGAATGACGAAACTGTGCCATATACACAATGGTCCATAAACACAATTCAGCTCACCAAAAAGGAAATGTCTTTCATAACAACATGCATGGAACTAGGGATCATATCGCTAAGTGAAATTAGCAAGGCACAGAAAAACAAGTAACCACATGATCTCACTTTTACATAGAATCCAAAAAGTTGATCTCATAGAAATTGAGAGTAGAATGGTAGTTACCAGAGGTTTGCAAGAGTCGGCTGGAGAGAATGATGGGTAAAGATTGAGCAGTGGGTACTAAGAACAAGAAGTTATAGCATGTCATTTCACAGAAAAGTGACTATAGACATATCTCAAAAAGCTATAAGAAAGTATCTTGATTGTGTTTGCTAGAAACAAGTGATGTTTTGTGGTTTTTTTTTTTTTTTGGTACAGGGGATTTCAGGTCCTTGTACTTACAAGGCAGGAAGTGGAGCCACTAATCTAAATCCTCAGTTTGAGGAGATAGATATGTATTCAATCTGACTGAACAATATGCGTTTGTATCAATACAATATATAGTACCCCATTAACATGTACAAGTTTAATGTGTTTCTGTGTCACTTAACATAAATTTCAAAAATAAAGGTTGGAAACATCTTTAAAATTACCTAAGACAATAGAATATTATGAAGCCATAAAGAATAGTGAAATTACCTCATTTTCAAGAAAATAAATGGAACTTGAGACTATACCACTAAGCAAAATAAGCAGTAAGTCAGACACAGAACATTAAATATTGCATGATTTCTCCTATATGAGAAACCCAAAATATAAAAGAATAAAGGACAGATTGTAGAAAACAAGAAGACAGATACTTGGAGACAGGGAAGGGGGTTATGGTGAGTGGTAAGAGAGAAGAGTAAAGGAATTTAAAATGACCCAGACAAGTTATATGCATACACCAAATCCCCAAAACAAGTACCACTTTCCTGTATTGCAAAAATACACGAATAAAAATACAATTAAAATAAAATAAATACTGTGAGGATATAATGAAAAATGTTCTATAAAAACAAAGTTTTTGAATTTAATACAGTGACAATTTTTGTTTGTTTTTGTTTTGGTCTGCTTCTCTACTACAGCATACACTAAAAGGGAACAGTTACTTCTTTATTATTAATATGCCCCAAATTATATATCTAAACCTGAACCATATTAGGTAATAAATATTTCTTGAATTAATGAATTAACTAATGAAGTATTTGAAAACAGTTGTAGGAAAACTGAGTGAGTTCAACACTGATGGTGAAAGAATGATTTGCTGAGAATTGGAGAAAATTTAAAATTTTATGCAGCTTACTTAATTCATGCCACAGAACATAACTGAGGATTTTTTAATAAGTGCTTTTTAAGTGGCAGTGAAAGTACAAATGATGTTGGAGGGGAAGAAGATATCCATATGGTTAACAATGCTTTCTCTAAGAAGGCACCTAAAACTTTTGAGAAAACAAAAGGTTGTATTTACATAACAAGAGGGAATCACAATCTGCATAAAGACCAGTGAGAAAATCCAGGATATTACAAGGACATCTTTGAGATTTTCCACTTTGAGAAGCAGACAACACAACAAGCAAGAACTCCTAGGATTGCGCTTTCAGGTTCAGAGACTTGAGAGAATAAAGAGTGAATGGGAGAGAAATATGGAAAGATGAGAAGAGTCCCTAAGATTTTTGAGGTAGTTTTGGCTCTCAGACAAGGGTGAACTACATCACGAATGGACGGAGTAAAGTAAAGGTCACTGAAGTTCACAAGGTCTATGAACTAAGGAAATCATGGGAAGCATCATTAGTGTAGAACTTGATGTTAATGAGGGCAGCTTCCATTCAAATAAAGCTTTATAATATTAAATATAAACAAATCACAAAAAGCAATACATTCAATAAAACAATCACACAGGAGCAGCTTCAAATAAGTTGCTTACGGAAAAATCTAGGTTGGCACATGCCTGAAATCCCAGAAAAGTCAGCACTCGGGAGGCTGAGGCAAGAGGATTGCCCTGAGTTCGAGGCCAGCCTGAACTACATAATGAGACCGGGTCTCAAAATACCAAAAAAAAAAAAAAAAAAAAAGAAAGAAAGAAAGAAAAAAGAAACATCTAGGTGATTAACTAAAAAGTTTGCATTTTAAGCAACTTTTTAAAAATATTATACAGATCAGACAGTGCAATCATAATAGTAATCGATAGAAATTACTGGTTGCTCCTAATTTCTGATGCCTAGCCCCTCCCCAAGAAGGTCATATAAATATTAGTCACTGAGGAGAGCTGCCGTTCAAATAAAGCTTTATATTAAATGTAACTAAACCCATCATAAAAGGTACTACATGTGATGAAACGATCACATTTGGACAATTTTCAAATAAGTTAATAAAGAAACAATCCATATGACTAATTCAAAGGTTTGCATTAATATTAATGAACAACTTTACAAAACACCGTATAAGGAAGAAGGTCAGGGAAGAGTCGGCCAGGTGGTTCTAAGTACGCTGTGCTCACGGGCTCACGCGCCTGGCCATTGACCTCTGACCCTCCCCGCAGGGATCCAGTCAACTATCAGCACTAATCACTTCCTGCCCGCCCACTTCCTGCGCCACCTCAAATCAACCTCAGGCCTACCTCAGAGCTGGGAGTGAGCTTGTCTTCGGTTTAGAGCTGCCTCCGCCACCCGTGGAGCACCTAGAGCTTGTGCTGTGTACGCAGCCTCTGCCCGCACTGCCCTTGGGCCATCTTCACTGCCTCCGCGCTAGGCTCCCAGCTTCCCGCCGCCACCGCCGCCGCCGCCCCTGCCATGGCTGCCGCAGCCCCGGAACCACTGGTGCTTCGCCAGAACTACAGCTCTGACACTGACGAGGCCGTCAGTGTCCGCATCCGCCTGCAGCTCTACGCCTACTACGTCTATCTCTCATTGGCCGCCTACTTCGACCGCCCTGAAGTGGGCCTGAAGCACTTCACGAGCTTCTTCCTGCGCCGGTCTCACCATTGGATGAAGTGCGCTAAAAAGCTCATGTGGATGCTGAACAAGCGAGGTGGGTGCACCATCTTTGACACCATCTTGAAGCCTCACAGGGACGACTGGAGCGATGGCGCCCAGGCCATGGAGCACGCCTTCCGTGTGGAGAGGACTGTAACCAAGAGTCTCCTGGACCTTTATGAGTTTGCGACTAAGAAGAAAGATTCCAATCTATGCGACTTCCTGCAATGCTACTATCTGCGCTCCCAGGTCCGGGTCCTCAGGGAGATCGCCGGGTATTTGACCAACCTGCGCAAGATAGGGACCCTGGGGGAAGACCAGGCCCAGGCCCTCTTTGACAAGCTCACTCTGGAGAGAGGTGACGATAAAGACTGGGTATAGACTGTCCTCAGAGCTGTGAGGTCCTTTCTGGGTCACCAGGCAAGGGCTGCACACTCCACTCTCACCACGTTCTTTTCAGCTCTTTCATATCTGTTGGTTTATTGTTTCCAATAAAGTTACTTGGTTCTTAGCGCAATTAAGATGTCTAGTCAATTCCTGTGTTCAGAACCCTCACATTTGAGGATGAGGGCGGATCCCTACAATGGGTATAAAACGTATTCAGGGAGTCTTCCCACCCAACAGTGTCTCATCCACAATTAGCTTAGGTCTTCGCAGTGGAGGGTAAAGGTATTTTAGGGTCCTCTGGAAAACAAAATTATAGTCTTCCCTCATAAACTGCGGCAATTGGGGTGGGATGGATGAATGGGTGTTGTGGGCCTGAAAATCTGTTCATGGTAAAAGTATGAAAACACTGCCTCTGAGGTCAAGTGGAGGAAATGCCCATTGGGTAGGAATTAAAGGGATCTTACTTAGGCTGCCGTGTAGCTCAGTGCTAGAGTGCTTGCCTAGCATGTGAGATCCTAGGATGGAAGCTCAACACTGCAAAAATAAGTGAATAAACAAAAACAAAGGGATCTTCAACTTTAATTTACTAAGAAATGTAAATGATCACCCTTGTTGATTCTTAGTAGCAAGGGAGCCCTGGAAGGCGTCGTGGCAGAAGATGTCTTCAACAATCTAAACCTAAGCCACAGTGAGTACAGGAAATGAGCCTTAGGCCAGTTACACCATAGTCACCAGAGAGAATTGCTGTGGTCAGCAGTCCTGGGTGTACATGCTACAATTACCAAACATTCACATACGGATTTCTTTTTTCTTTACGGGTGATGTAACTCAGAACCTGCTCTTCCGAGGCTCAAAGAAGAGGGAAGCATCCCATAGTATTGTTTTTTGGTACCAGGGATAGAACTCAGGACCTTGTGCTTGCAAGGCAGTGGCAGAACCACTGAGCTAAATCCTGGGTCCTTATTTTTTATGTTTTATTTCATTAGTATTGTTTTGCCAAAAAGCAGTTATATGTAAATATACATATAATATTTAAGTATTATTTATTTCATATTTATTTAAATAAATGTCCATTCCACTAGGAACAGAGTTAATTTTGAGTCTAGCTAGAGTTGGATTTTGGGAGCATGATACCTTTTGTTTACACTAGTTCAGCAATCGTGTTACTAGAATTAATATAGTCACTTTCCCGGTCATTTTAAACCTGGTTGCATTTTTCCCTTGGATTTCATGTTTCAAACCTTGATTTGTTTCTTGTTATTTGTTATTAAGAGAATGTAAGCTAATATGCCTTGTCAATGAATCTTTATCAGGTTCAACTGGAATTATTTACAATGGAGTAAATAGCTTCTTGGGGGCATTTTTCTCATTATCCCCAATAGAAAGTTAAAAAAAAGTAAATAAAGTAAGATATAGCTTCCATGAAAATATAGACATGTGAATGCTGCTACCACAACCATGCCTTCTCCTCTGAAAATATGTTTCCTATGTAATGTGCAGGTCCTGAATTCCTTACGTCAGGGTTTCTAGATCAGATTCAGTATCAGCTAATCCTACAAAATAGCAGTGAAAAAAATGGATTCATGCCAATGATACACAAATACATAAATACAATATATATTTATATAGAGAGCATATGTATTAACAGCATTTTTTTTACCCTAAGGATTTTCAGGATTTAATATAAAAATGATACATTATGAATTACAAAAGGGATAAAATAGTCTGCATTTTCCAGAGTTTCTAATTATAAAATCCTTTTCCTACGGAATCTCACAGAATAGTACTCCAATAAATGTAGCTCAATAAATAATGTCAAAGGTTCTCATAATGTGTTGTTCTAGAAGCACATAGCTGTCAGCTAAACATCTTTCACTAAGAAATTTACCTTTGCTATATTTCAGCACAGTAAGTTTCAGAGCTATAAGTGTAATAGGGGACCCTTACCATAAGAGTGAAAGAGGGATACCACACAGAGATATTTTATTTCTTAATGGATACCTCCTAACACTATCTTTATCTGTTATTCTAATTTTTGTTTCTAAATGCATATTTCTCTAATACTTAATTGAAGTTAAGAAAGCTTTCAGGGCTGCTGCTAAGTAGCTTGTATTCTTCTCTCTTTCTACCTATATAATCATCTCATTAGCAACAGAATTCTTCCTTTATGTTTTTCAAACTAGATTGTTAAATTTTAGATAATATGTATCCTTTGGTCAAAAACCATCAGTGTCTGATTTTTTTGAAATGGGATGATTTCTCTCTCTCACCAAAGCAAGCTAAAATTCCTCAGAATGCAGGCATTTGATCATGAGGAAAAAATAAGGCATATATACTACACAGAATTTTGTTAATAAAGCCAAGGATAGTTAAACAAATGTATAATAACTAATATGCTTAATGTGAAACATCTCATATTTCCATCTCTTTCCTCCAACAGAGACCATCAGCATTTTCTATATCATTATTCAATTTTGGATGCACATCCTATTGTAGTGCATTCCTGTTTATGATGAATAGAGGTCCTGTCAAACTTTTTTCCAGCCTTAAAATACATGATATAATTCTATAAAATGAAACTGCATTATCCCCAAACAATAGCAGTATGCTGTGATATCTAACTGCAAACTCCTGCATGTTTTTTTGAATTGAAATGTGTTCCCATGGCAACCCAGGTATCAATTCTTAGGACACTTTTAATGAATTTGATAAGATACTATATTTGAAGGCCAAAATTAACATAATACAAAACTATTATTTGCTTAATGTGGAAATATTTAACTGTTTTAATAAATGACAATATTATACTAGGATAAAACAAGGCAATTAAAGCTTCTCAATAAGAAAGTGTTTCAGGTTGGCCCATCTCATTCACCACAACTGTCTTTGCTGCTTGGCTGCTTAGTTTGATTCAACAAGTATTTGCATTTAATAAATGAGTTGTTGCTGGGGAGTAAAACAAATAAAACATGCACTTGATCCAGGAATACTAATGTATTACTAGTATTTTTTCAATTTTATAAGAGTAAAGTACAAGTTGGATATAAGATTTTTCTAAAAGCCAATTAGATCAAGAGCATAACTAGGGATGTTAATTTATCATTCTGCATTCTATCTTTATCAAAGAGGTATTGTTACTAAGTTATTCAACCAAACTTTTATAATACAAAATGCAATAATATTTATAAAGCATGAGAAAGACTCTGCCAGAACAAAGGCCTCTAAATAAATCTAAAGTGTCATTTATGACCATCCTTATAGTAAATTATGCTACAGGAAAAATGTAAGGAACTTCCTGTTCTTGATAATGAGGGATGTTACCTGAGGGAGAGCTTGCCATGTATCATGTGTCAGGTTAAAACATGTATGTAGCCGGGCGTGGTGGCGCATGCCTGTAATCCCAGCTCTCGGGAGGCTGAGGCAGGAGGATCACTGTGAGTTCAAGACCAGCCTGGGCTATATAGTGAGTTCCAGGTCAGTCTCAACTACATAGTGAGACCCTGTCTCAAAAAAAAAAAAAAAGTTAAAACATGTGCATAAATTCATTGCTGCCTCAAAGCAACACAGAGATGGTGCTGGTATTATGCTAACTTGACAGAAGATGACAGTGAACTCAAAAAGATTACATCAATTTGCTAATTTCACAGCTAGTAACCGGCTGAATTTGAACTTACCTCAAGATATTTGTTAGCCTCCCTCTTCACTTCTTCACTGACTTACTGTTCAGTAGCATGTTGTTCAATTTCTGTGTTTTCTAATTTTTTAAAAATTCCTCCTGTTATGGATTTCTAGTTTCATAAATTGTGGTGAATGTATTTGGCCTTTTTGTCAAAGATAAAGTGGCTAAGTATATTAGGGGTTGTTTCTGCATTTTCTAATCTATTCCACTGATCCACAGGGTTTTGTTTCCAATAACATGCTGTTTTTATCACAGTAGCTTTGTAGCATAAACTCCAGAATTATGATGCTCCCTGCTTTGCCTTGTAACCTAGAATTGCTTTTGATATTCTAGGTCTCTTCTGGTTTCAGATGAATTTTAGGAATATTTTCTCTAATTCCATGAGGTATGCTCTTGGTATTTTGATCAGGATTGCATTAAATCTTTGGGAGTATGGTCACTTTTACTGTTGGTTATTCCTAGCCTAAAAGTAAGGGACATAGTTCCCTTTTCTCATATCTTCTTTTTAAAAGTAGTGTAGTTCTCAATGTAGAGGCCTTTCATCTCCATTAGATTGATTCTTAATATTTCTCATTTCTTATGGTACTTGAAAGGTGTGGTATCCCTAATTTCTCTCTGTGAGTTTATTATTGTGTACAAGAGTGCTATTGATTTTTTTAGTGTTGACTTTGTATCCACTCTTAGTATATGTGCTGCCAAGAAAGCACTTGGCTTTGTATCCAGCTATGCAACTGAATTAGTTTATTAAATCTTGAAGTCTTTTGGTGGAGCTTTTGGAGTCTTTTATGTAGAGTATCCTGTCATCCGCAAATAATGATAATTTAAATTCTTCCTTACTATCTTTATTCTTTTTATTTCTTTCTCTTCTCTAATTGCTCTGGTTAATGTTTCCAGAAGTATGTGGAATAAGAGTGATGATAGTAGGCTGCGTTGCCTTGTTCCTGTTTTTAGAGTGAAAGCTGTCAGGTTTTGGTCATTTAGTATGATGTTGGCTGTTTGTCATAAATGGCTTTTATTAGTTTGAGGTAAAGAGAATCTATTCCAATTTATTTTCTGTAGAGTTTTTATCATGCATGGGTGTTGGATTTTGTCAAATACTTTTTCTTCATTGATTGAGATGATTGTGTGAATTTTGTCCTGGCTTTTTTGATTTGGTGTATTGCATTTATTGATTTGTGTATGTTGAACCATCCCTGCATCTCTGGAATAAATCCTACATGGTCATGGTGCATAATCTTCCTGATGATTTACTGCATTCTGTTTGCCAGTATCTTACTGAGGATTTTTGCAGCTATGCTTATTAGGGAGATTGGTCTTTATTTCTGTTTTGGGGTTGGGTCCTTCTCTGGTTTTTGTATCAAGGTAATACATGCTTCCAGGAATGACTTTGGGGGTATTGCTTCCCTTTCAATTTCATTGAAGTATTTGGTGAGTAGCGGCATTAGATCTTCTCTAAATTTCTTGTAGAATTCAGCAAAGAATCCATCAGGACCTGGGATTTTCTTTGTTGGTAGCTGTTGAATTATGTCTTCAATTTCATTGACTGACATTACGTTATTTAGAATTGTTGTATCTTCTTGACTCAGCTTTGGTAATTCATATGTGTGTAAGAATCAGCCTATGCTTTCTGTGTTTTCCATCTTATTTGAGTACAAGTTCCCAAATTTGGTAGTGATGATCTGGATTTCTTCAGGATCTGTTGTGGTTTCACCCTTTTCATTCTTAATTGCATGGATTTGAGTTATTTCCTTTTTTATATAAGATTGACTAGAGATTTATAAATTTTATTTACTCTTTCAAAGAAATACTCTGGCTCATTGATTCTTTGAATTATTTTCTTAATTTCATTAACTTCTGTTCTCATCCTTGTAATTTCCTCCCTTGTATGAGCTTTGCACTTGACTTTTCTTTTTCTAGAAATCTGAGGTTCAATATTAGATTGTTTATTTGAGTTTGCACTGTTTTCATGGTGTGAGAATTCACCACTATAAACTTTCTTCACAGGACTGCTTTCATTGTGTCTCCTAAATTTTGATATGTTGTATTGGCATTATCATGTTTTTTGTAGAAACTGTCTAATTTCTTCTTTTATTTCATTTGTGTTCCATTGTTTGCTTAGGATAGTGATAGTTAATTTTCAAGTGTTTATAGAATTTTTGTCTTTTCTTTTTCCATTGATTTCCAGTTTCATTACACTATGATAATATGCATGGGATAATTTTAATTCCTTTGCATTTGCTTAAGCATGATCTATGAGCTCATATTTGGTCTATTTTGGAGAACATCCCACGTGCAGCTGAGAAGAATGTGTATTCCGATGTTGTGGGGTGGAACACTCTGTAGACAAGTCTATTTGTTCACAGGTTTGGTTCACTTCTGATATTTCTTTGTTTTTTGTCTAGTTTTTCTGTCTATCTGTGACAGTGGGGCATGGAGGTTCCCCTACAATTGTGTGAGTGCTTATTTGATTTTTCTTATTTGTTAACATTTGTTTTATATACTTGGATGAGTTAGTATTTGGTGCATATATATTTCTCATTATTATCTCTTCTTGGAGTTTTTCCTTAAGTATGTATCTGCCTTCTTTGTCTTTCTTGATCAGTCTTGGCTTGAAGCTTACTTTGTCTTTAATAGAATAGTTACTCCTGCTTTTTTCCCATTTCCTATTGCATGAAGTATTGATTTTCATCCTTTGACTTTTAATCTATGAATTTCTTTTTGAGTTAAATATGTTTCTTGTATGCAGCATATTATTGGATCTTCTTTCTTGATCTGTTCTGCCAGTATATTTCTTTTGATTGGTGATTATATACACACACACACATATTGGCTTATCCTTGTCATATTATCTTCCTGATGTTGGTTCCCTATTTTTCCCCTCTGTTTACTTGCTTACCTTGCCTGGTGAAGTTTTTCTATTAGTGTTCTTGGAATTGTAATCTTTGATATCTCTTTATAAAATATCCTTCAAAATATTTCGGAGAGCTGATTTTCTATCAGGACTTGAAATACTTCACACCAAGCACTCCTTGATTTAAGGGTTTGTGTTGAAAAATCTACTATGATTCTGACAGGCTTTTCTTTATAAATGATTTGTCTCTTTTCTTTAGCAATTGTTAATTCTTGTTTTGTTTGTTTGTTGTTGTTGTTGTTGTTGTTTTTGGTACAGGGGATTGAACTCGGGTCCTTGCGCTTGCAAGGCAGGCCACCAAACCACTGAGCTAAATCCCCAGCAGCTTAGTTTATTTTGATTTGTTTTGTTTTGTTTTGTTTTACAACTGTTAATTCTTGTGGTGAATTTATTGAATCTTTAGTATAGGTCTTCGTTTAGATTTATTTTGGTCATGGCTAATTGGAATCCAATATGCCTCACTTATTTATATGTCAAATTCTTTTTCTATGCATGGGAAGTTTTCTGTTACTCCTTCTGTGACAGATTTTTATGTCATTTGCACTGCCTCCTGCTTTTTCACTGATACCAATCAATTTTATGTTGTTCTTTGCATTATATTTCAGCCATTGGATTGATTTTTCATGGTCCCTTACTATTTTTATGAGATCTTTCTTTTTGTGATCACTAACCAGAGTTCTGTATTCTAGATATGACATTTTGCCCTCACCTTGGCTCATTCGGCTTTGGAAATTTTCAGTGGAATTTTTGATCTCCTGAATATCTGTTTGAATCTTTTTCATGGATTCCATTTCTTTCCTATGTTGGACAGTTATGGTTTCCATCATTTTCTTAAGCTTTTATATTTTTTATCTATGTCTAGATTCACTGAGCAAGTCTTTCATTATCATTGTCATCTCTCTTTTTAACTGAAAGATTATTTTTAATCTGATTTTCTCTATATCCTTACTTATCTTTTTTTTATTCAGTTGCTACCATTTCAGAAAATTCAAGTGAATGGCTTGTGATTTTCTCTGTCTTATTGTCACTGGACTTGTTCTGGGTGGGCTGGAAGTCTGGGGTTGCATTTTGCTTCTGCATCTTGTCATTTTTTATTTTTGAAAAAAGATTTCATTTGTTTTCTGTCCTGACTCTTATAAATTGCTTGTGGTAATAAATAGTTTCATCACTAGTATTGAGGCTTCTCTAGGAAATGTCTATTCCTCAGAGATCTCTTGTAGTTGTAGCTGGCTCTTGATCTTTATGTCTGTCCCAAGATCCTACCTTCCCATTTTACTAGGGATGAGAAGTTGCTATGTATTTGGCTTAGCACCCAGTCCTTTGGCACTGTACTATGGTGCTGATTATGAACCCAGACAATAACAGTGTTGTCATACAAGGGAGAACAACTGATTGCAGCAGGCATGGTATTCTGGCGAAGGAGTAGCATGTGTGGCATCTCAGCTAAAGTAGTACAGTTAGCAATAACAATATTACCAAGCATAACCTAGAAATTGACATACTATGGGAAGTGCTAGTTTGGTACCTTTAATCATAGGAGCAAGATCTATATTTATATAATAACACCCAACACAAATCCATGGTGCGGATTTTAGAGGGATAGGGGATAAAACACAGAGATAAATGAAGAGAAATACAGTAGAATCAAGGTTGAAGGACAAAGGATTATCACCCAAACTTGGGAAACTGGAAAAGATGACAGGAGAAAAAGAATGAAAGAGAAAGCAAAAGAATATTGAAGTGAACCAGAAAGACTAGAGACAATGCTCACTCACATGAAAATATCAAAAAATCCAAAAAGACAGTTGAGGAAAGAGAGAAACAAAGATGAATAAAACAACACAAACAATACACATGAAAACCTAAACAACTAAAAAAATAAACCAGAAAGCAGCAAAGAAAAATAAACAAACAAATTTCTCTGGTGTTCCCAGTTCTGTGCTGGGTAACCCTGCCAAGTCTGCAGTAGGCCTATTGCTGGTTGTGGGACCGATCTTCGCCTCCAGATGTGAGGTTTGGAGGTCAGGGGGGTCAGTGTCTTTAGTCAGAATCTTTCTGGATGTCGCTTGGTGGCCCAGCTAAGTTTCCTTACCCTGTTTGTCTCTGCATTGCTTTCTCACACTGTGGTGTCCTCAAATAGTGACAGACTGAGGCTGCTCCAGTCCCATGTACAGTTGGCTCCTCCTAGCCCTTGTTCAGCTTCCTCTCTTTCACTCCTGTTGGCACATCTCTCCTTCTCTCATACTGCTGGGGCGGGACGGGAGATGCTGTCAGCCAACCCACTGCTTTTACCACCACTACAGAGACAGCCCAAAGCTGCTCCATCCGACTTCTCTCTCTTCTCCGGTGGGGGGGGTAGCTGACTTCCCACTCTCTGACCTACAGTGGCCTCAGGCTGCTTAAGTCCTGCATCCCTGTCCCTCATGATGCTGGGAGCAGGTCAGTAGGGGTCATGGACCTTCACTGCCACCACTGAAGTCCTTAACCTTGCTGTTGTTAGCGGTTCCAGTTAGGCACTGTGGTGCACAGAAAATTAAAAAAAACAAAAAACAAAAAACAAAAAACAAAAAAAAAACCTCCAACCCAATGGTGAGGGAGAAGCTTCCTGGTCACTCATTTTTATCTGGGCCCGGTAAAATGTGCTGCCTGGCTGCAGCCTCCTGTTTGTAGGAAGGCAAAAGAGGCAAGTGGCCTTATATCTCAGATCTATCCTGTATGACTTGAATTTGCCATGCTATTTGCAGTCCGTAAGTTTATTGGGAACTTCATAGAATGGCAGTTCCTGCTCTGTGTGCAGGTGGCAGCCCCACAGGCAGCTCTGAGGGCCGCTTCACTGTTTTATAAATTTCTATACCTATGTTTTGTTTAATTTACAAGTCTCTTATTTTACACTGATTTTGGCACCAAAATGTGTGTCTCTCCCTTTCTTCCAACTACTTGTGTTTTTTGGTTGATTTCCTCTGAATAGCTCCAACATGACTCCTCTGCTCAGCCATCTTACCTAAAGCTTGAAAACACTTTCGCTAGAGTAGCGGTGGTGAACCGATGGCCCTTTGTGCCATAGCAAGCTGTTGGAATCATTGAAATCTCTAAAGTGTTCACTCTCACTTCTCTAGAGTATAGTTTAAATACAGTATTTCCTTACTGATTTTCTATCCATATTCTATCCATATTTTCTATCCAATTCTGAAATTGCTATAGTAAAGTCTACTATTATTGTAATACAGTCTATAGTACCTTTAAAACTGTTAATATATAGTTTATATAATTAGGTGCTCCAATGCTGGGGGCATGTGCACCTACAATTGTTATAATTTCTTGATGAATTCACTCATTAACATTATATAATGACCTTCTTTGTCACTTTTTATAGTTTTTGCTCCAGTTCTCTTTGCTTCTTTTGCATGGAATAATTTTTGCACCCTTTTATTTTTAGTTTATGTGTGTCCATGCAGGTGACATTAATCTCTTTTGGTTATAATACATTTGAATCTTGTTTATTTACTCTTTCAGCCTTTGAATTAAGATTTTAATTTATTTACATACATACAAGGTAATTATTGATATGTATGGAGTTTTGTAACTTTGCTCTTTTGTTATTTGTTTTCTGGATGTTTTGCTCATTATTTCTTTATTGCTACCTTCATTTATGATTTATTTTTCCTTAGTAGTACACTTTGATACCTTATGATTTTATCTTTTTTTATTTATATTTATTTACTATAGTTTTTTCCTTTGTTGTTACTATAAGACTTGCCAAAATTCTTAAAATGGACCAGTTTAAGCTAATAATATCTTAAATTTGATCTCATAACAAAGCTATACATTTTTACTCTACCACATTGTGTTTTAATATTTTGATCTTCTGGGTACACAGGGCTGAGCCTGATGCCTGGATCCCCTGGGTGTTAGGGTTGCTAGAGCTGCTGTGGTCAATCTGATGCTGAGACAAGTCTAGTTATTGAGACTACTGAGCTGGCTTGGATGCTGGGACTGTGGTATCTTGCCTAGCATTGCTGTGGGTTGGAAGCTCGGTCCTCTGGTATAGGTCTAGAACCTATATCTGCAGGAAATATGGATCTACAGATGCTAGTTTGATGCCTAACCCTGCAGAGATCAGCCTGATATAGGAGTAGGCCTTATTCCTGGGGCTGTAGGGGCAGACTGGCTGCCAAGTTTAGTCTAGATCCTCGGACCACTCAGGTTGGCCTTGCATTGGTGTAGACCTGAGACCAAGTCCATTGAAGACGACCTAATGGATTGGGCTTGGCACTAGGCTGAACCTGGAGGTCCAGTCAGCTGGTAACAGCCTAGAGTCTACAGTCCTGGAGGTTTCACTAGGGCAGATCCAGTGTTAGGTTCTGAATCAGGCCCACTATGCATTTTCCTGTCCACACATTATTTACCTCTGCACAATGTCCTATCTGGGGTTGGAGAATGGAAAACATAAATTTGACCTTCCTACATTCTTTAATGTGTCCTTTTTCATTTTTGTGCTACACCCAATTGCTATACTCTTTCATCTGTTTTTCTTAGCAATTGTGAAGAAAATTTTAAGTCTGGACAATTGTTCAAATTGAAGTTTCTGCAGGGAGGCAAACTGTAAGGAGTCCTACTCCACCATCTTCCTAACCTCCATCTCCTTGAGGTTGAATTTTAACTATATCTGCAAGAGAGATGCTACAAGCTTGGTTTAATAGAAATATTAATCTAATGTAACACATCTATAACACATCCATTTCTTTAAGTACTAGGCCACAGTGATGGCCCTTGGTCTGAGAAGTCAAAGAATTTTGAAATTGTTCTAATGACGAAAGTAAATTTCAACATAATCCAAGGACACAGGTTTGTTTCCTTTTTATTAAACTATTTGCAGAGGTCCAAAATGGAGCATCATATCTCTGACTGGGGAAGAGTTACTTGCTAGGATTCTTTGAAAAAGATCATATGAGGTACTCAATAAACATAGAAAAATAGAATGTGAACAGAAATACAATATTTTAAATGGCTATTAGTACAAGAATATTTTAAACAATCAATATAATACTTGGTAAGAAATAAAAATGACATGAGTAAGTATTGATTTTTCCAATCCAACAATCTATGACCCCTAACAGGATGATTATTTTATGGCTACCAGTATGGAAGCTTACATTTTAAATTAACTTTACTGTTCCTTTTGCTCCTCTAGGAGCTAGCAAATTGCAAGGAAATGACATCTCTTTGTTATATTCTACCACAAATTTTTTTCTGGTTGTCAATACAACAAAGTGAGAATATCAAGTCCCAGGAGTCATTGTTAAATGACAAAGCTGGAATGGATCAACATAAGTTAGAATATGTTCACCTGGTTAACACTTTTTGTCTTTAAGAATATATCTAAAGCCAGCATGTGGGGAGCTCCCTCCTCCTCCAACTCTTCCAACTCCTCCACCCCCAGCACTCCAGGCCTTTATCCAAGAAGTCCAGTGAGAACCTCCCAGCCATGTGGGCACCTCTGCAGCACCCCTGCCCTGCACTCAGGCCTCTTGGTTATGCCAGTACCTTGATCCACACTTCAGAGACCCAGGTGGTCTTAAAAGCCATCTTACTGAGCACACAAAGATAGAATGGATGTGAACAACAACAATAAAAGCACATCAGATCTCTGTAGTTGGTAAGTTGAAGGGATCTTCACCTTCCATCAGAACTTGGACTTTCTTCAGGGGAAGGGCAGCTGGAACCTACAGTAGAACCATGCAGAGTTCAACCCTGCAAGGAGGTCAGGGAGCTCAGTTTGGGCCTTGCAGCCAGAAATCAGCCTGAATCTCAGGGGTCTGCCATTAGCTAGCTGAGACTAATTGACTTAGTCATGCCCATTGCTGCCCACATTGTCTATTGTGTCAGAAGAGATATACCCTGAAAAAGGCTCAATTTTTTTCCTTTCTTTTCCTCTTATGTTTAATTTTTATTAATAAAATTTCATTTCTCCACATGCTGAAAATTCATCCTTTTTTCTTTCTTGTTTTTCCCACTCAGTCTCTTGCTCCAGAACATTATTCTTCATCTCTCTTTTTGTTCCTATTCCTGCCCTAATTTGGATTTCTTCTTTCTTTTTCTTTTCTTCTCTTTTTTCCTTTGCTTGATAGTCATTAGTTTCAAAGGAAAATAAGCACAAATTATAGTTTCCCTATTACTGTTAAATTGCTCTATTCTTGTTTTTGTTCTTATACTCTGTCTTTCCTTCTTGTCTTCAACAGTTTCCTAGAGTTTGCATGATCATCCTATGTCTGGCTTCACTTGAAACCTTCTCCTATTCTTTTACCTATCTATTCCTCTCCTTCCAACTCCTTCTAAGTCCCCATCCTGAAGGGTAAAGTTGCTATTTTGAACAGTTTATTCACTGTAAACATATTTTGGGCTGGTCCTCAATTTTGATTTAATTCACATGGTTAAAGGTGATAGATTAATAACTACCACAAATGGTCAATTTCTAAGATGTGCTTGATGATATTGTGTTGCTGATTGTATCAATTAGGTGAAAGGGTTGTGATTGATTTAATGAGGTGACCATTCTGATATTATAAAAATGAGAGTGTCTCTGAGTCATTAGAGACTCAAAACCTAAAGAGCAGCTATATCAGGAAGATCAAAGTACTAAGCCAGGAATTAAACCAAGAAAAATGGCCCAACAACAAAAATAGAAATAAAAAACATTTAAGCAATGCATAAATACACACTTCCAGTTCACCAACAGCAAATCCTAGGGGAAACGAGGTTGGAAAATCTGACAATCAAGCACCAGGACACCCTGAACTCATAGCACAGAAAGTACCAAAACAGATCATTCAGGCTCTAGAAAAATTCAAAACAGAAATAATTTCCCAGATAACTACAGAGATGGTGAGCACAATGAAAGACATGACTAGAGACTCTAGAACAGAAACTGACAAAAACAAAACAAAAAAATCAAAAAACAGATGAGCTCAGGACCATGATAGAAGCCACGAATGCTCAGCATAGGCAAGAAACGGAATCCATGAAACAGATTCAAACAGATACCCAGGAGATTAAAAACTATATTGAAAGCATTTTCAGGAGAATCAATGAATGTGACGGTAGAATTTCAGATATAGAAGATAGCATTGCAGTCAGTAACCATGAAAACAGAGATCTCTTATAAACAGTAAGGGATCATGAGAAACTGATCCAACAACTCCTAGATGAGGCAAAAAACAAATAACATTAGACTGATAGGAATCCATGAAGTAGCAGGAGTAAGTACAAATAACTTAAAAAACTGTTTGCAGAATTAATGACAGAAAACTTCCCAAATAGAGCAAAAGAATTTGACATACAGATGAATGAGGCATACAGGGCTCAATTAGCCATGATAAAAAAAAAAATCTACACCTAGATATATAATAGTCAAGATCCTAGAAACACAACAGAACAAAATACTACAAGCAGATAGAGAAAAGAAACAAACCACATGCAAAGAAAGCCCATCAGAATCACAGCAAACTTTTCAACACAAACCCTGAGGTCAAGGAGAGCCTGGAGTGAGGTATTTCAAATCTTAAAAGAAAACCACCTCCAACCTAGACTGATGTATCTTGCAAAACTCTCTTTCAAAATGGATGGGGAAATAAGATACTTCCATGACAAAGAACACCTGAGAAACTTTATGAATACCAAACCAGCACTACAAAACATTCTAAACAATATCCTAAGAAAAGACAATGAAGGTCACAACACCATGAGGCCCAACAGAGCAAATCAATTAGGCAAGGCAAGAAACTAAAGGGAGAAGGGGAAAATTAAAAAAAGCCAACAGGCCAATAACAAGACAATGATAAGTCAATACATATAACTTATAACCATCAATGTCAATGGCCTCAATTCACCAATCAAAAGAAATAGGCAGAATGGATTTAGCAAAATCCAACACTATGTTGTATATAAGAAACACACTTAGTTCATAAAGAAACTCATAGGCTGAAAGTGAAAGGATGGAAAACAGTTCTCCATGTGACAGGAGCCCAGAAAAAAGCAGATGTAGCTATCTTATTCACAGACAAAGTAAATTTCAAACCAAAACTGATTAAGAGATACAGAGAAGGCCGCTATAGCCCTGTAAGGAAACAATCCAGGAGGAAAAGATGACAATAATAAATATATGTGCACTGAATATTAATGCCCCCAACTATATAAAACAAATATTAAGGGGTATGAAAAATCAAGTAAGCACTCATACAACTGTAGTGGGGGAACTCAATATCAAACTGTTACAAAGAGACTGATCATCTAGACAAAAAACAACAACAAAATAGTAGAACTGAACCAAAATTTTGAACAAATGGGCTTAATAGATGTCTACAGAGTGATCCACTCCATAAAATCAGAATGTACATTCTTTTCAGCTGCACATAGGTCATTCTCCAAAAGAGACCACATACTAGTTCATAGAACAGGTTTAAATAAATGCAAAGGAATCGAAGTTATCCCATGTACATTATCAGGCCACAGTGCAACTAAGCTGGGGTTAAATAGCATAAGAAACCAAAAGAACTTCACAAACACATGGAAATTGAACAACAGTCTCCTGAACAATCAATGGGTCACAGAGGAAATTAAATAAGGAATTAGTCAGTTTTTAGAAATAAATGAAAATGCCAGTACAACATATATGAATCTATGGGACACAATGAAAGCAGTTCTATGTGGAAAATTCATAGCAGTGATTGCCCACCTTAAGAAAATAGAGTAAACTCAAATAAACAACCTAATGAGGTATCTTAGGCTCCTAGAAAAATAAGAGAAAGAAAAACCCCAAAACTCATACAAAAGAGTTAAATTATAAAGATCAGAGCAGAAATCAATGCAAGCGAAACTAAGAGAATGATACAAAACATCAATGAATCAAAGAGTTTGTTTTTTGAAAGAATAAATAAAATCGATAAACCCTTAGCCAACCTTGTCAAATAAAGGAAAGAAAAGGCTCAGATCCATGCAATTATGAATGAAAAAGGTGAAGTCACACGGATTCAGCAGAATTCCAGAGAATCATTAGTACCTCCTCCGAGAACCTGTGTTATTTTCTCTCTCTCTCTCTCTTTCTCTCTCTCTCTCTCTCTCTCTCTCTCTCTCCTTGAGTTTGTTGGTACATTTTAGGTATACAGTACAGTTACATTCATCATTGAGATCTTGTAGCTTTACGTGACAGGTCTTGGTTCTCATTTTTCCCCCTTGTCCATGCCCTCCCTACACCCCCTCCTCCCTTTATTCTAATAAAATGGAAATCACAGAAGAAATGCACAGATTTTTTGATACTTATGAATTACCAAAGTTGAACAAAGAAGATAAGAAATGTCTAAATACCCCAATTACAATCAGTGAAATTGAAAACAATATTAAAAGTTTACCAACAAAGAAAGCCCAGGTCTTGATGGCTTCACTGCTGAATTCTACAAGACTTTTAGAGAAGAACTACTGCCCCTACTCTTTAAACTTTTCAATGAAATTGAAAGGGATGCAATACTTCCAAATTCATTCCTGGAAGCAAGTGTTACTTTGATTCCAAAAGTGGGGAAAGACTCAACCAAAGCAGAACTACAGGCCAATCTCCTTAATGAACATAGAAGCAAAAATCCTCAGTAAGATACTGGCAAACAGAACACAGAGGGTTATCAAGAAGATCACACACCCTGACCAAGTCATATTTATCCCAGGGATACAAGGATGGCTCAACATATATAAATCAATAAATGTAATACACTATATTAACAGAGTCAAGGACAAAAACCACGTGATCATCTCAATAGATGCAGTAAAAGCATTTGACAAAATTCAAAACTCATTCATGATAAAAACCCTGCAGAAAATTGGAATAGATGGTCTTTACCTCAACTTGATAAAGGTTACCTATAAAAAACCAACAGCCAGCATCATACTAAATGGCCAAAATCCATAAACCTTCACACTAAAATCAGGAACAAGACAAGGATGTCCACTATCACCACTCCTGTTCAATATAGTTCTGGAAACATTAGCCACATAATTTGACATTAGAAATAAATAAAAGTAATAAAGATAGGAAAAAAGAAGTTAAACTGTCATTATTTGCTGATATGATACTCTACATTGAAGACCCAAAAAACTCATCTGAAAGACTTCTAGAGATAATTGACACTTTCAGCAGAGTAGCTGGATACAAAGTCAACACTCAAAAATCATTAGCCTTCATCTACACAAATAACAGTCTCACTGAGAGAGAAATTAGGGAAACAATTCCTTTCACAATAGCATCCAAAAAAAAAAGAAATATCTAGGAATCAGTCTAATGAAGGAAGCAAAAGACCTCTACACTGAAAACTACAGCACTCTGAAAAAAGAAATCGAAGAGGATATATGAAAATGGAAAGATATCCCCTACTCCTGGGTAGGAAGAATCAACATAGCGAAAATGGCCATACTACCAAAATTGCTATACAGATTCAATGCAATGCCAATTGAAATTCCAATAGTATATTTCATAGAACTAGAGAAAATAATCCAAAAATTCATTTGGAACCAGAAGAGACCTAGAATAGCAAAGGCATCCTAGGAAACAGAGACATGACAGGGGGTATCACAATTTCCAAGTTGAAACTGCACTACAAAGCCACTGTGATAAAAACAGCATGGTACTGGCAAAGAAACAGACCTGAGGATCAGTGGAATAGATTGGAAGATACAAAAACAACTCCAGATGTACTCAGCTACCTCATCTTTGACAAAGGAGCCAACCATCAGTGAAGGAAAGATAGTCTCTTTGATAAATGGGGTTCGAAAAGCTGGATTTCACCCTGCCAAAGATTAAAACTAGACCCTTATCTTTCACCATTCACTAAACTAAAATTCAAGTGGTTTAAAGATATAAATATTAAAACAGAAACTCTAAACTTGCTGGAAGATAAGTTAGGCACAACTCTCAAACACATTGGCATAGGAAAAGACTATGGACAAATCCTCAGTAGCACAGGAATAGCATGAAGAATCAACAACTGGGATCTCATTTTTATTAAAAAGCTTCTGCACTAGAAAAGAAACCACGAACAGAGCTGAGACAACCTACAATGGGGGAAAAATGTTTACCAGCTGTTCCTCAGACAAAGGACTATTATCTAGAATATAGACAAGACTCAAAAAAATCAGGTACAGCAATTAGACAAGAGAAAGAAATAAAAGCAATAAAGATAGGAAAGGAAGAAGTGAAACTGTCATTATTTGCTGATGACATGATACACTATATAGGAGACCCAAAAAACTCTGTCAAAAGACCTCTAGACTTGATTGACAGATTCAGTAGAATAATTGGATACAAGGTCAACACTAAAAAATCAATAGCCTTCATGTACACAAATCAAAGACTCACTGAGAGAGAAATTAGGGAAACAATTCCTTTCACAATAGCATCCAAAAAAAAAAGAAATATCTAGGAATCAGTCTAATGAAGGAAGCAAAAGACCTCTACACTGAAAACTACAGCACTCTGAAAAAAGAAATCGAAGAGGATATATGAAAATGGAAAGATATCCCCTACTCCTGGGTAGGAAGAATCAACATAGCGAAAATGGCCATACTACCAAAATTGCTATACAGATTCAATGCAATGCCAATTGAAATTCCAATAGTATATTTCATAGAACTAGAGAAAATAATCCAAAAATTCATTTGGAACCAGAAGAGACCTAGAATAGCAAAGGCATCCTAGGAAACAGAGACATGACAGGGGGTATCACAATTTCCAAGTTGAAACTGCACTACAAAGCCACTGTGATAAAAACAGCATGGTACTGGCAAAGAAACAGACCTGAGGATCAGTGGAATAGATTGGAAGATACAAAAACAACTCCAGATGTACTCAGCTACCTCATCTTTGACAAAGGAGCCAACCATCAGTGAAGGAAAGATAGTCTCTTTGATAAATGGGGTTCGAAAAGCTGGATTTCACCCTGCCAAAGATTAAAACTAGACCCTTATCTTTCACCATTCACTAAACTAAAATTCAAGTGGTTTAAAGATATAAATATTAAAACAGAAACTCTAAACTTGCTGGAAGATAAGTTAGGCACAACTCTCAAACACATTGGCATAGGAAAAGACTATGGACAAATCCTCAGTAGCACAGGAATAGCATGAAGAATCAACAACTGGGATCTCATTTTTATTAAAAAGCTTCTGCACTAGAAAAGAAACCACGAACAGAGCTGAGACAACCTACAATGGGGGAAAAATGTTTACCAGCTGTTCCTCAGACAAAGGACTATTATCTAGAATATAGACAAGACTCAAAAAAATCAGGCCCCCCAAATATAATGACCCGATTCAAAAATGGGCATCTGAAATGAACAGACATTTCTCAGGCAAAGAAGTGAAAGCAAAAAATAAATATATGAAAAAAAAATGTTCAGCATCACTGGTCATTCAAAAGATGCAAATGAAAACAACACTGAGATTCCACCTCACCCCACAAAGAATGGCTGCTATCAAGAAATCAACCAATAAAAAATGTTGGTGGGGTTGTGGGGAGAAAGGAATCCTTCTCTATTGTTAACAGGAGTGCAGACTGTGAAACCACTGTGGAAATCAATGTGGAGGTAACTCAAAAACTAGGATTAAAGGAGCCATTTGACCCAGCTATGCCTCTGCTGGGT
>NW_022900951.1:29877330-29892505 GCF_012274545.1 Fukomys damarensis
CAGTTTGTAATAGCTAAAACTTGGAAGCAGTCCAATTGCCCATCAACGGGAGACTGGAAAAACAAAATGCGTTTTTAAAAATAACACAGAGTACTATTCGGTCATAAAGAATGAGAAACTAAAGTCATTCATAGGGAAATGAATGCATATTGAGGCCATACTCCTTAGTGAAATAAGACATACATGTGTAAATATCAAATAGCTTCTCTGGTGTGATAATAAAAGTGTATTAGCTAAAACTTGGAAGCAGTCCAATTGCCCATCAACGGGAGACTGGAAAAACAAAATGCGTTTTTAAAAATAAAACGGAGTACTATTCGGTCATAAAGAATGAGAAACTAAAGTCATTCATAGGGAAATGAATGCATATTGAGGCCATACTCCTTAGTGAAATAAGACATACATGTGTAAATATCAAATAGCTTCTCTGGTGTGAAAAACTAAAAGTGTAAATAAGATCCATATGGTATAATTGACAATGTGTAACAGGAAGAAAAGGGCTAAAGGTGTAGGGGAATTGGGAAGAGTAGGGGAAAGCAAATAAGGGAGAAGAAAAAATATGAGAAAATGGAAGCAAAGTTTTTGTAAATAGGGAAGGGTTGAGGTTGTTAAGGGAGGGCATGGGTATGGGGGGAAAATGAGAACCAAGATCTGTCACGTAAAGGTACAAGATCCGAGTGATAAATGTACCTGTACTGTATACTTAAAAAGTACCAATAAACTCAATGAGAAAAAAGGTGAATTATATTTTTTCATTAAATGCAATTCCTAATGTAAAATTTTATAATCTCTCAGGTTTATTATACCCAGTAAACTCCTTAAAAATATCTAGTGTAATTATCTGCCTATAGACATTGATGTCAACATGTACACCTTATATTAGTTTTAGAAATAAACCAAGCATTACAGAAAAGTTATAATCAAGATCAGTACTCAAGCTGAGCTGACTGTCCCTGTATTTCCAAGTTTTCATGGTTCTAGGAATATATTTTCATCTTGCTATCATTTCCTCACCTTTGACTCAATTTTCTATCTAGACTTTAACATTAGTCCCAATTTTGGTAAGCAGTCTGTACTTCAGTGACTTCAAGGGGATCTGATTTTCTCATCGGTCAGTTGAGACTTGAGTATAGACTGAACCTCACACCTTTGAGCTGACTTCATGTTTCCTCAAGTGTCTTGACAAGTAATGCCAGCCATCTTAAACATATCAACATTTTTCCTTTCTGCATTTTATGTACTATAGGTCAGCTATGTTACTTTCACCGTAGTTACTAAAGATGGCCAGTTGTCTGTCATTTTTCCCAGGAGAATTGACCTTTCCTTTCTGGAAAAGTTTTCTCATCCAGGCAGCAACTTTTCCTCTAGGAATTATCTCTAGTTATAGATCGAAACTCTCTAGGGATTTTCCTTGTGGAGAAAGCTGAAGTCATCTATGTTGGTGAACATTGTCCCTTCCAAGGTCTCCTTGTAGATGCTTATCACAACATTTAATAGTACATACTATGTATTTTGTTCAAAACTTTCCTCAAATGTCTTAATCTGAACTATGAAAATCACACATTAATATCTCTGAAATTTATTATATATGCAAACTATAAAAATGTACATAAAACATGCAGGTATTTTAAAAATTAATTTACCTCATATAAAATATGTTTATTATAAAAAGCATAGTGGGCCAGGGATTTAGCTCAGTGGTTCCAGTACCTGCCTTGCAAGCTCAAGGACCCGAGTTCAATACCCAGTGTATAAAAAAATAGCATAGTAACATTTTGTTTCATTGATTAAAACATATTACCTATTTAAATGAGTCATTATAAGCTTCCTATGTAGAAGATATTAGTTTAAACACTACAAAGAAAACCATTGCTTTCACTAAGATGCCTTTCAAATTTCTAGGTGTTCTTTAGAGTTAAAGAAAAGCCAGAATTGTAAAGAAGAAAAAATTCCAAACCTGTACTTCTTTTTTTTTTCTTCTTTCAACATCAATGGATTTTAAAAACTAGAGTTAAGCTGAATTTTATACATGTATTTAATTTGTGCTAGAAATTATTTTTATCAAGAAAAATGTGACTTTTTTGAATCCTATGTCCTGCAAGTTTTGTGAGCTTCACTTACAACCATAAGATATATCACTTTTTAAAGTATATTTCACTATCTCCTCAAAATTTAACCATTAACATCATTTGACATAAAACAGGAAGTGAATGCATAATAATATGGTTCATAGGATCATCTCTAGTTTGGGAATAGCAATTTTTTTGAGACAGGGCCTCACTATGTAGTTGAGACTGACGTGGAACTCACTATGCAGCCCAGGCTGGTCTCTAAATCACATAGATCCTCCTGCCTCAGACTCCCGAGTGCTGGGATTACAGGCATGAGCCATGCCTGGCTTGGAATAGCAATTGTTAAGCTGCCGCTAGGATAATTGTATCAAACAAAATATAAAAAATTAACACTATCTCTCTGATTTATAATACTTTCAAAGTCAGTATACTAAGGATAACAAAAATATTTGAGTTAACTAGAACTGAATAAAAATCTCGTGTTTCCACCATGCATCTGCTAAACGGCTTTTCACAAATCTATCCTCTATTTCATTATTTGCCTGCACACACTGCTTTGAAATGTTGAATGAACTTAGCACTCCGCCTACCATATGAAAAATACTAAACAGAAGTTAATATTACTTTTAGCATTTTACTTTTCAATAATATTTATATAGTTCTTAGCATTTAGTTTTATCTAGCTTGTGTTAAAACATTCTGAAATGCCTTTAAAGATACGTTTTATTAATTTTGTTTGTAGGGCTTTTTAATATTTAATTTGGTCATAGCTTTTAGCTTGTGTGAAAGGATGTATTGAAGTATGTAGAAAAGACAAGTGAGAATATTAAAAAAGTGCATTTTAAGTAGCTTATTCTTTAACAATACATTTAGAACATAGGAAAGTCTATTCTTTCATGTGCACTCTTTTGAAATCTCCTGCCTAGTGAGCCTGCAGCATCGTTCATCATTCCCCACCGTTTGTACATCCATCACATCTCTTTCTTCTGCTTTCCATATGATCTCCTTAGCTCTTTTGATTGTTCTAGCAAGCAGAACTAATCATGAATAAATTCAGATTTAGGACAAAGAAAAAACACAATGGCTAGACATAAGCTCAAATCCTTGCAGCCCATGACCCTAATGGAATTCTATCTATCAGGAGAAAGAGTCTATTATGTAGACTCTGTGCACAAGGCTAAGGTAGACATTAGAGAAAGTTAAATGGGAATGATTTGTCAGTCCTGGCAGGGATCTTTAAGTGTTAATGATTTAGCATTTTTCAAATGTCTGCCTCGCTGTCTTTGTCAAAACATATCAAGGGCTCTGCTATATTGATAGGTGCAATAGATACACATGAAAGATGTTGGATTAAGATTTGTGTATTTTGTATTAAAAAGATAAAAATTAGAATGTGACCATGGTATTGGTTGTTCCTGATGTAAAATATTGGTGATGGAGAGATATTCAAGAAATTATTTTAAGTACACTCCTGTCACTCCTGTTATTCAAAAAGTTCCCTTTCCTAGTTTTATGGGAAACTTCCACACTGATTTCTCTGAGATACGCTGTTGGAATTTTGATTGGGTTAGCATTACTCTGTATAATAATTTTCTAAATATGGCCATTTTCACTATATTGGTGCTTCCTTCCCAAGAACAAGGGATATCTTTGCATTTTATGATATCCCTTTTGATCTCCTTTTTCAGAGTACTGCAGTTTTCAATGTAAAGTTTTTTAATTCCTCTTCTGGTTATCTTCCCAAAAGAATTAAAAGCATCACAAGACAGTGATATATGGGCACCCATATTTATAGCAATACAGTTTGTAATAGCTAAATCGTGGGAGCAATCCAAATGCCCATCAACCAATGAGTGGATTAAAAAGATTTTTTTTATACACTAGAGATTTACTCAGCCACAAAGAAGGATAAACTTGATACATTTATAACTAAATGGATGCACCTTGAAGCTATACCCTTAAGTGAAATAAATCAGACACAAATATGTAAATATCATATTGTCTCCCTGGGTGAGAAACTGAGGGTGTAAGTAAGGACAAAAATGTATAATAGACAATGTGAAATAGGAAAAAAGTGTTCAAAAGGAAGGGGAAACTGGGGGAGGGAGAAAGTAATGAAAAAGAAAAAACTGAGAAAGGAAGGAAAAAATGGAAATGGGATTTTGTAAATAAGGAGAAGAGGGGTTGAAGGAAGGGGAGGGGAATGGGGGGAAAAGAGGAATCAAGATACATTATATACAGAGATAAATTCCCTATGATGAATGTGATCATTATGTATATCTAAATTATATCAGTAAAATTAAAACAAATTTTAAAGGAAGCTCCCTTTCTAGTTCTTATTTTCTCACATTCAGCAAGAGAGAATTTGGATAAATTGCCAAAAAGTCCAAATTAAAATATTACTAAATTATACATGTTATCAGTTAGATAATAGAGTCAGAATGGGATTAGAGCCAGGCATGTTGGCACATGCCTGTAATCCCAGTACTCCAGGCTGAGGAAGGAGGATCTCCGTGCGTTCAAGGGTAGTCTGGACTACACAGTGGGACTCTGCCTCAAAAAACAAACAAAACAAACAAACAGACCAAAGACAATGGACTAGAAAAGTGTTAAATCAAGGTAGACCAGAATAGATCTGAAAACTTCACAGACTCATTCAAATTGTAAGTGAAGTTTTAGTATTAAGTTGAAAATACTGTTTTTAAAGGTTTTAAATTATTTATTCTTTCTCCTTAAACTAAATAATTTTAAGATGATTCTCAAAAATTTCAAGTATTATTTAAACACACAAAAATGAGATCGATACCCTTATAAGTCTTATAGAAGGAAAAGAGAAAGATAACTTTTGCATAGATTGATGCACTGATTTATGGACAAGAAAATTATAAAGGTAGTGACCTATTGAAGATCTATAGAAAGTCCCAGGATTTAAACTTTAGACGGAGTAAGAGAATCCAAAATGTAACCCAGAGGTGGAGTGATCATAATGGTTATAGGAGAGTCAGGAGTGTGGAGAGCCCAGGGTTAGGCTTTTGTATTGCTGGGTAACAAACCACCACAAACTTAATAGCTTAAAATAAGACCCATTTATTAGACTGTGATAGCCAGCCTGACTTCATCTTGTGCCTCAATGCTATTTTGCACCTGTGCTTGAACTAAGTGCTTGTACTTCAACAAAGCACCCAAAATCTCCACATCCTGCTTGGCAGTATACTCGCTGTAGTTGCAGGATGTTTTACAGCTCACCTAGTGTGTGAAACTTCCTTGTGCCCCACCCCCACAACCTGGCAAGGTTCTGTTTCTGTAAGATCCCCTTTGCTGCCCTCTGAGTCCTCCCCAACTGATAGCATGCTTTAAAAGGGGAAATCAGACAGCTTCCCACTGTCGAGGAAACTTCTGCGTGCTAGCCCTCCTCAGCCGCCGCTAATAATAAAGGGCTAGAATCTGGCACAGAGTGAGGTGCATTTCTATGGTTCAAACTCGCTCATTCAAAACAAGACTATAGTTCTGAATGTGAGAAATATAGATATGGTATAAGGTTTCACAAGGATGAAACCGAGGTACCATGCTGGCTGATTTCTTCTCTGGAGACCAGGCAAGAATCCATGTCCAAGTTTATTCCAGTGGTTAGCAGAATTCAGCTCACAGTAGCTGTAGGACTAAAGCCCACATTTACATTCAGGTTGTTAGCTAGGGCCCTCTTTCAGCAATTTAAGGCTGCCCACCTTTCTGAATACTATATGTGCCTCTCTACTCCCACCTTAAATCAGGATTGATGATACCAGAAGCATGTGGGAACTTCATTCGGTGATAACAAAGTAAAACTGAGGCAACAGCACAAATTTATAGACAATAGCTTTAATTGAAAAGGATGAGAGAAAGAAGACTTCTTGAGAAGAAAACCTGAAGGAGGAACAATGTTTGAGAGAGGAAAATAAGACTTGCCATTACTAAAAGGAAGATACAAGCTTTTATGGGGTTGTTGGAAGTTAGGGTCTAGTAATTTTCCATTTTGTCATGAGTAAGGATTTTTTTTTTTGAAACTTCTTCCTGTTTGAAGGGATTTCTTCCTTGTGTGGGATATGGATCAGTGGGTATTTTCAAACTTTAAGATATTCTGGCATCAGCTTTGCTGTTACAATGCACTGGCCCTTGCAATGGAGTAGTAGGAAGATGCATTCCATTCATTGGTGGCAAGAAATGATAGGAAAAGACATCATTTCCCCTTTAAGGGTAAAACAGATCATGTGGGACCGTAACCGCTATGTAGCCCCTAGTTCGTCAGTATATAGCAGCACACATTTCTTTCTACCCAGCTCCAAGATAAGATGAAAGCAGAGTGTATGGAAGCCTGGTACGGGTAAATAAGATAGCGACTCAAGGCCTCGTTAGAACAGAACAGCCTGAGGTCTGGAGATGAAAGCCCAGATGCGCCATATAGCTGACTCCTTTAGATAGATGGCAGAAAACTGACCCCCTGATCCCTGGCACACTTGCTGTGCTTGCAGTCCTCTTCCCTTGGGTAGGGGAAGAGTAAAAAGGGAAAAGAAAAAAATGTGAGAGAATGAAAAGATGAAAATAAAGTGTTTGTAGATGGGGAGGGGAGGGGGGGTGAACGGAGGGCAGAGGTAAGGGGAAAAATGAGAATCAAGACCTGTCGTGTAGAGGTACAAGATCCCAACAATGAATGTAACTGTAATGTATCCCTAGAATGTACCAATAAACTCAATTAAAGCTGAAAAAAAACCAAAAACTGTGCTAACCCCTGAGCTGTGCCTCTCTGAGCTGCTCAGTTCTGAGAGCGCCGTCTGGCCAGACTAATAAAGGTCTATTTACCAACAAGCCTGGTGTGTTCCCTCCTGGGTTGCTCTCACTGCTTGGTGAGCTCTCGGAGCCTCACTGAGCTATAGGTCCGAGCATCTTGGAGGCCTTTGGGCTGTTCAAGGCTCCTGGAAGTAAGGCCCTGGGTCTTGCATCCAGAGCCATTGTTGGGGTATAGGACTCAGCATCGTGAAGGCCTTTTCGGCTGTTCATGCTTCTCTGAGTGGAAGTGAGACTTTAGGTCTTATAATCATAGACTATGAATGAAGGATCTTTCCATCTTTGTCCTCATGTCCCTGTTGTATTTCATTAAGACATCAATTTCTTCCCTTTACTAAACTAGCTGAAGACAACTCTGCTTTTAAAGGGCTCACCTACTCAGTTTAAACTTAGTTGGATAATGTCCTCATTTTCAAAGTCAACTAAACCTGAGGTTTTTAAAAATTTTAATTTATTTATTACATTTTAGGTATACAATATAATGACATTCATCATTGGAAATTTGTACCTTTAAATAATATATATTGGTTCTTATTTTTTCCCCATTTCCCTGTCCACTCTTCAACCCCTCCACCCTCCCTATTTACAAAAACTTTGTTTCCACTTTTTCCTTTTCTCATATTAATTCCATTCCCTTCTTTCCTTTCTCGAATCCCTCCCAATTCCCCTTCCCCTTTGGACCTTTTCTTCTTATTTCACATTATCTATTATGTCTTTTGATCCTTATTTACACTTTTAGTTTTACACACCAGAGAAACTATTTGGTATTTCCACATGGGTGTCCTTTTTTTTTTCTTTTTCAGGTTTATTCATCTGCTAACATTCATTCTCAACCTAGACAGAAACAATTAGGTGATTATGACTTGCTTCTCCATTGTCAACTCTTTTTTGCATGAATAACCAAAAGATTTCTTCTCAACATTTGTTTTTAATAAGATGCTTTAAATAAATAAAGCTTTAAATGCTCCTGGGTTCAAGTGAAACAGTTCCAGTTCCCAAAAAGTTCACAGACTTATTGCTCAGACAGTTCTGCTGTTCCTGGCTCCCCTCCAGGAGGGCGCATCTGCAGGTCCACAGGGTGCCCGCTGACCGCCATGTCCACTCACCCAGGGGTGGGGCCACCCTGTCCTGTGAACTCCTGGGAGACACTGTGGGCACAAGCAGCTTTGCCCCAGAGCAGGCGGCCAGGGATGGGACTGTTTTCCAAATACTGCAGACCAAGAGGAAACCCGTGCTTCCATGTGAGTGGGGACAACAGGGTACTTAACGCATACTCAATATATACAAGAAAGATGGGTATCCTATTTATTTCACTTAAGAGTATCACCTCAACTGCAGCACTCGGGAGGCTGAGGCAGGAGGATCACTGTGATTTCGAGACCAGACGGGGCTAAGAGTTTCACCTCGATGTGCATTCATTTAACTTTAAATGTGTCTAATTTCTCATTCTTTAAGGCTGAGTAGTACTCCATTAAAAAAAAAACAAATCACACATTCTTTATCTAGTTTCCAAGTGGTGGGCACTTGGGCTGTTTCCAAGCTTTAGCTGTTACAAACTGTGCCACTATGAACATGGGTGCACATATATCACTGTAGTATGATACTTTTAATTCTTTTGGGCAGATTCCAGAAGGGGCAGAGCCAGGTCAAAGGGGACCTCTAGTCCTACTTCTCTGAGGTATCTCTATACTGATTTCCACAGTGGTTGCCCCAGTCTGCACTCCCACCAACAGGAAACAGGGTTCCTCTTTCCCCATAGCCCTGCCAGAATTTGTTATTGGTAGATTTCTTGATAGCAGCCATTCTTTCTGGGGTGAGGTGAAATCTTAAAATTGTTTTCATTTGCATCTCTCAAATGACCAGTGATGTTGAACATTTTTTAGTGTGATTATTTGGTATTTAGATCTGTATGATCCTTGTACAATAGTACATGCATTTGTTTGCATTAGGTGACAGAGGGACAGGAATCTTGGGATGGAAGCCATGTTGAGAATTTTGCCTGCCACATCTACTTACTAAAGAAAATGGGTTTATAGAACAAACAGATGAAAAACAGATGGCTAGAAAAGGTCACATATTAAATAGAAGCTAGTCTATTGTTAATCTGGAGGAGCACGGTGACCTTTGAGCAAGCTAATTTGGATAGTGATGGAGTTGGACAAAGTATTGGAAGCTTTATGAGCTAACAATGAAATTAAAATTGAAAATAGCAGAAATGTATTGTAAATTGAAATGTAAAATTGAAAATGTAGCAGAAATACTACATATGGCATAGTCGAGAGGAAACAAATCAATTCCTAGATACATTTCAAATTAAGTTAAAGCAACCTAAAAAGAAAAAGAAAAACTTTAAAGCACCTAGAAAATGTAGATTACTGCAGACAAATTAGAAGTGTAGAAGCGCACGTGCGCGCGCGCACACACACACACACACACACACACACACACACTCACCTCAAATGAAAACCCAACAAATAAAGAAGCAACAGGAATAATAAATTTTTACCATAAAAAGCATAAATGGCTAAGCAAATAAATGCTTAACCTGATTACACAATGTATACATGTTTTGAAAATTACATGGCGCACATTTTTCCATTTATGTATTTTTATGTATCAGTTAAAAAGAAAAATTTCAAGAGGCCAGGGGATGTAGCTCAGTGGTGCCATTCCTGTCTGGCAAGTGCAAGGTCCTAAATTTGATCCCTGGAAATGAAAAAGAAAGAAAGAAAGAAAGACTGATTTTAGAAAAAAGGTCAACTTAAATGTAGAACAGTAATTAGATTATTATAAAAGGTTGGGAAGGTGGAAAGAGTGGACAAACAGGCGAGATTTGATTAGTTCATGTTTTATGAGCATTTTGAATAATACATTGAATCCTATTTATATGTATAATTCATACATGCTAATCAAAACATAAAATTTAAACCAGTGGTCTTGGTGTACTCTATAATCTCAATACTCTGGTAAGATGAAGGAAGAGGATCACAAGTTCAAGATCAGCCAGTGCGACATAGGTACTTAGTGAGACCATGTCTTAAAGTAAAAAAAACCAGACTGTCTAGGAGTGTGTATTAGTGCCAAGCCTCTGAGATCAGCCCCTGGTACCACAAATAAAAATAAAATAAAATAAATGAATAAATAATTACCACTAAGCTCTAAGTTGTAACTGGTGGTCTCATTATTAAGTTTAATGTTAATGTAATTTTGAAACTATTATAAACATACAAATACACTACCTAAACAAATAGATTGGAGAGTGTACATAATCATAGTAAGGTCATTAGGAACCAAGATTTTCACACTGATCTTAGCGAAAAGGTGAAGAAGCAATGGGAACCAAGATTTTCAGTATAAAAGCATAAATCAGGGTCGGGGATTAAGCTCAGTGGAGCCGCTGCCTGCCTCGCAAATGCAAGGTCCTGAGTTCTATATCCAATACCAAAAAAAGTAAATCAAAATTTCAATTCTATAATCATCAATTAAATTTCAAAAGTAAGAATTGAGAATTTAGAACTTATTTTCCTACTACTAAAATTAATATAATATATATCTCTTAGTTTTACCTTATTATGTCCTAGAGACTCTAGAAATCCACCTGAAAAAGCAAACCCAATACCCAAATATAGTTTCCAAATATCCTTTTGCATTGTAAGGAGCTACTAGGACTCTTTGGTGATGCATCTGATTCCAAGCTGTGACTATAAATTCCAAAATGATCCTCATCATTTAAAAAATATTGGATCTAGATTCTACCAGATATTGCTAAAGGACACAAGAGAAAACTTGAAGGAATTCTCATAAACCAAGGAAGGCAAATATTGAGCTTCAAAATAAATAATTACTGTAATATATCAAATGTATTAAAATTGATAAATTCATAATTATACTAAATTCCTCATTATTTATATTTTGAGCTGTTAATTAGATATCAACTTAATATGCAGAAAATCCATGATAAGGTAACCTAGTCAATATAAATTGCATAGCACTACTTATAGAATATTCTTGCAAAATAAAATAAGACAAATAAAATAAATCAACTGGTTACTTAGATCAATAGTTACAATAAAATTTGACAAATGGGGAAAATGATTATGAAAGTATCAGATATACAAAATACATAGGACAATGCATGAAAAAGGGAATAAATCAAAGAATTATAGAAGCTAGAGTATAATAAAGATAAGATCAAAATTTGTGAGAATCAAAATAAATAAATAAATAAAATGTATAAAATAAATAAATTCTTGCCAAAGGTGGAAAGAATAAAGAAAACAAGGGTTGATTATTTTATAAAAGATGAGTAGAAATGTACAGGTGCTGGCAAAATTAAGAATAGCATTATATAAAAACAATCTGAAGGGAGAAAGTGGATAAAGGACATAAATAGAGACAAGCTTTCATTTACAGAGAGAAAACTACAAAGAATTTTTTAACAATAAACCTGAAAATACTTGATTTCATAGAAAATAGCAAAAACTACCTCAAAAATAGATAACAAATTGAATCAGCATTTAAAAAATGAAAAATAACAACAAACATAAGGCCTAATTGATTTTTCAGACAAATACTACAAAACTGCAAGGAAATGAAAAATCTAATCTATAAACACATTTCTAGCAAAGAACAAAAAGGAGATTACTCTGTATCTCATTTAGTGATGGCAATATAGTCTTAATAGCTAAAGCTGATCATGACAGACAGCAAAAGTAAAATTGGAAACCAAAGCTCTTGTTAATATAAATGCAAAGATCTTAGAAAAATATTAGCAAACTAAATCCTGTAATGTAAAATAAATATGATTCATCCAATCCATCAACATATATGTATTTAGGACTTAGTAGGTGCCAGATACACTTTAAGTTGTGGATTAAAGTTGGAAACAAACAGACAAAAGTTGACTTTCTGAAGCTTGTACTTTATTAGGGAAAGGATAAAACAAAATGTAAGATATCTTTTATATTTATGTTGATAAATACTAAGAAAAAAGTATGGGAACTGTAAGTTATATGGTGGTATTTTGAGTTTTCAGATAAGAAAAGCAAAGGACCCTATTCTTACCCATATGATATGCCACATTTTCACACATCCATTTAATTTTGCCCAGGTGAGGGCATTTTTCTTTCAAATAGCTTTGAATTAGTTCATTTGCCTTAGCATATGGTTGATAAAGATACCATTTAATAGAAAGATTTCCATTTAATAGAAAGATTTCCATTTATTAGAAAGTGGCATATATAATTTACACAGGAAAGTTTAAAAAGTACAGGATTATTTACTGATTTTCTTTGGCTAGAGAAAAATTTTAATGCATGTTCTGTGAGGGGAAAAAATGTCTGATTTTGTGCAGTACTATTTCCCAGTAGCCTACTGCAGTTGAGAGAGTTGCTAAATGTACATCAAAATAACTAAACACACTGCTACACTGGTTTTGTTAGTATACACAATATGACCTTTGGAAAATATCTACCCAAAACAATTGTGGTTTTGGCAGATTTACTATTATTCTGTCATTTCTGAAAGTAATTGGAAAATAGGATCTGTTACTTCTAGGGACAATTCCTGGTTCATGATATTGAGATCATTTAGTTTGTGTTCAGAATGCCTGTCTTTGTTCTATCGCAAAAGGATACACAAAGACTGCATTAGAAAATTTAAATATAACACAAGGTACCGGGTAGTCTAAGGCCTAGTCTTAATTTTGATTTGTATAATAATGAAATATTGGGGCCAGGGATTTAGCTCAGTGGTTCCGCTGCCTGCTTCATAACCACAAAGTGCCAAGTTTGATCCCTGGTACAAAAAAAAAACAAAACAAACAAACAAACAAACAAAGCCATGATAGGACAGCTGCATCCAAGTTGTAGATTTTCTTTTGGCTGGGGATTTAGCTCAGTGGCACTGCACGCTTTCCAAGTCTTCATAACCACAAAGTGCCAAGTTTGATCCCTGGTACAAAAAAAAAACAAAACAAACAAACAAACAAACAAAGCCATGATAGGACAGCTGCATCCAAGTTGTAGATTTTCTTTTGGCTGGGGATTTAGCTCAGTGGCACTGCACCTGCTTTCCAAGTGGAAGGTCCTGAATTCGACCGCCGTACTGAAAAAAAAAAAAAAAGGAAAGAAAGAAAGAAACATTAGGAGATTAACTACACAAATTACCACATTGATATAAAATTCAAACTTTCATAAACATAAATATTTTATATGGGTCAAAGTATAATTTGTAAAGTTAAAATATGACATGCAAATATAAAATGAATATATATTAAAAATTTTATTTAGCCCATTAAAGAAGACATTATTAAGATAGTAAAACTGATTCCAACAGTATATGATGGGCAAGGCGTTATATAGTTGATCAGGAAAGTTATTTTCAAAATTTTAGAGTGGAACTGCTAATTTAGATACAAAGTTGTTCTTGTCTAATGAATAATAAAATCATAACTGTCACATTCGCCTTTTTATCTGAAAAAAATTTGTAAATTTTCAAGTAACTTCAGAGTGCCTCAATTATGATCAAGTAACAAACAGCAAAATCAAACATAAGTAAATTCCCCTAAAAAAAATCTCATAATCTTTGGTTGGATTCGTTAAACAATGTCTCGGAATAACAACAAAAGGACATACCACTCACATTTTTCTTTTTTCCAGTAGTTTTTCTTAATAATCTCTTTGATTTGATTATAAATAATCTCGAAACACTGATCAGAAAAAAGGGTGTCTTCAATATAGTTTAGCTTATCTGCATAGATGTAAGAGAATTGTTAAACACATAAAATTTCCTTGATCATGTAATATTTAAAAAGTCCTCTGTATTGTTTTCTTTACATAGAGACCAAGAAATCAAGGCCAAGAAATTGTCTCATAGATTGCACAGTGGTTCCTCATAGTTTAGTAGATTACACTCTCCTCAGGGTCCTCAAAATACTAAAATCCTTGGTCTGCCAGAAAGTGACCTTCATTATCACTTGTGAAGATGGATTGCTGGAGCAAGCTAAGTCCCAAGCAAGTTTCCTGCGAGGATTTCTTAGGAATTTGTCACCTACTACCCATAAGCATGGACTTACTGTACCTGACTAAAAATGACTTAGTCAAGTGGCTGGAGATATTGCTCATTATGAAGGCTCTGGGTTCATTTTCCAGGACAACTAGGAAAAAAACAAAACAAAACCAAGCAAAAATAAAATAAAATACCCTGGGGATGTAGCTCAATACTTAAGGACCTGGGATCAATCCCCAGTACCACTACCACCCCTCACCCCCCAAAAAAAGAAAAAAAAGTTTTGGAGAGCTTCATGTAGTCATAATGTCATATAGCTGGAAAGATTTTGAAGGAATACTGGCTTCATCTTTAGTCAGGAGTCTAATATTTCATAACTCAATAATTACTATACCCTATAGGACCCTTTGCTAGAAATAGGATGCTCCTTCCTTGTTGAAAACATGAATTCTAACCATATTGATGTATTGAAGAAGTTTGTAATTGAGAGTAATTTATACAGTAGTCAGTAATTTGTAAATGTCTGTAATTTATACAGTAGTCAGTAATATCAAAATAGAACAAAGCTGTTGGTATGCACAACATGTAAATATTCCATAAGATTTTCATCCATTTTCCTTAAGGATTAGAACCATATATTAGAAAGAGAGATCATGTTGACAAAATTACCAACTTGCTGTAAAGTGTTTAACAGGTATAATAAATCACTGAGTATTTACACTAAAAGCAAGTTGTATGTGAAAAATTAACCTAGTTCTAAATAAGTTCCTCTTAGTTTTTGGATATTCTTTTCATATTTTCTTTTACAATAGTTTTGAACTAACTAATAAATATGAAGCAGATTAAATAAGTTTAAATTTTTTTAACAAGGTGAAAGTAGAAATATTTATGATTTTGGGGGGGCCTACTGGTAAATCTGAAATTTATTTTTAGTTGTAAAGATATCTTTTCTTTTAGTAGGATCAATCTTTGGAAGATAAAAATCAAAACAATTATTAGAGAAGATTTAGGTGCTTAAGATAGGATAATGGACACCTGAAAAGCAGTATTTGATTACTTATTTATTTAAAGTGGCAGTGCAATATTTAAAAATAAACATGTAATAAGGGTTCATGGTTGTAAAATATTTAGCTCTTTCCAAAATGAAGACCCTTTGTTTTTTTATTTTTTAATAGTTGAGCACAGAGTTTAGCAAATTTCGGTCTAAAGACCTCGTAATGAGTTCATGAGCTAAAATTAGTTTTCAAACATGTGAAAAAAATTAAAATAGAAGC
>NW_022900951.1:29892631-29899507 GCF_012274545.1 Fukomys damarensis
TATATATATATATACAGATAAGCTTATATATATGTATATATATATATGGATACATATATATATAATGTACAGATGCTTTTGCACTATAATGACAATAGTTATGACAAAGACCTGATGGTTTTCCAAACCTTTGCTGACTTCTTTTGTAAATCTCAATAAATTCATTACAAAGAACTAAAATTTGTTCTAGTGAGAAAGTGAATCTCTGTTCTCTGAGCAGACTACACAATCAGTAATGGTTTCATTACTTCTTGTTAGAGAAGAGTAAAAACTTCAAGATCAATTGTTTCTTACAGAAATTGTGAACATGTTTATATAATAAGCCAAGCTTATGTATACAAGGTGAAAATCCTAATGGGATGGCATATTTAAATTCTCAATTATTTCTGAAAATCACTGGGATAGTAAGATTTAGAGAAGCACTACTTAATCTCTCTAAATCCATCAAAGTACATAATGCTGTATTTATTTTGGAAATAATAGGTTCTAATTCATTAATACCTTCTAGAATTTGGAAAATATTCCAAATCACAAAAGGTTTTGCTAGGTTGTGTACTCTGGCACTGAGAGAGGTTATAACTTCCTTTTTTTTCTTCTTCAACCCAAAGTAAAAATAGATATAGACATATTAAAAAATAAGTCTTCAGATAACAAATGGCTCATTTCGGTTCTATGCTAGGATGATGCAGGGCAACTTTGGTGATGATGACCTAGGAAAGCAATTGTATACTCTTGTTTTATGACTTCAGTAGCTGGAACAACCAGATGGTGATGAGCTACTCACCACTGGGTCCCTAGGTGTAAAGGCAGAGGAGACCAGGCCCGGGCTGCAGCCCAAGACAAACAAAATTTCTTATTCTGGAAGCGCTCTTTCACTAAGCAATGAAGGTTCACTCAAAGACAGGACCTGTAAACTCTTATTTTGTAATTCCTATGGAATTCAGATTGGTTTCCATCTTTCCCTATCTATGCTGCCCTGGCTGCTTTCTGAAATTAATTCTGTCATGTTCTGTTTTACGGTATTGAATAAGAGTGGTGAGAGTACATACGTTGATGTCTTGTTCGTGAGGAAATATTCTCGGTTCTCAGTGCTCTAAGACCTGGCTCCGTGACACACAAATCACAGAAAGTGGTTTTACTAATCATTGTAATCTCCAGTCTCTGTTCTGTCCCACACTCCCTGCTACTCAAACCACTTGGTAGTCTTGTGTCTGTCTTTCCCCCAAGTCTAGATTGTCTTGCATGGTCATCTCTAACTTAGTCAATATAGCAGGTTGTCTAAAAGCACCCTGAATTTTGATTTCTCCATGTTTGAGCCCTGGCCATTTCTACCTCTACTGCTCACCTTCCTGGCAGCCATAAGATGAATAAACCTCCTCTACCATGTCTCCCTGTCATGATGTGCTGCATCATCACAGACATGATGTGAAGGGTCCAAGTGACTATAGATTTTGCTTTTGTGTGTGAAAGACTTAATAAATATATTTAATAACTACACTTCCAGAGTCACTTATGTATATATGTCACTTTTTATCCCTAGTCAAGGAACAAACAGCATCTCAAATTGCATGAAAATCCTACGGGGGTTTTGAGTGGAATTATATTGATAATGATTGATTATTAGATTTTATTTCTATAAGATCATGTCATTTATGGATGACAGATTAATTTTCAATATATCATTCTTTCTTTTTTACTATACCAGCTAAAATGTACGGAACAGTGTTGAATAAAAGTGATGATGGTGGGGAGTGTTTGTGTAATTCTTGTTTTCACAGAGAAAGCTTTCAGTGATTTAAAATTAAGTATGAAATTTGTGCTTTGGATAATTATATTTATCAGATTAAGAAATGCTTTTCTACTTCTAGTTGGTTGAGTTTGCTTTTATTCATTGAGAAATGTTAAATTTTATCAAGAATATTTTTTTATTTTTTAAGGTAATACACGTTCATCTAATTCATAAATAAAACTCATTTAGCATTGTTATCTATGTTCATGACCAAAATTAATCTCTCATTTTCATTCTTAATACAGTCTTTGTTTTGTTTTGTTGTCAAGGTAATAAAAAATGAAGTTGGAAATGTTCCCTATTTTCTATTCCATAGAATTTATAAAGAAGATTGGGATTATTTCTTCCTTAAATGTTTTAGAGGCCTCATCACTGAAGCCCCCTAGTTCTGTAGTTTTCTTTGTGTAAAACTTTCTACAATTTCTATTTATATATTTTAATTATCATGATACAAATTATAAAGCAGACAAAGGTAACAAATACAAAAGCTCCCAAATAGTTTTGAAATAACATAAGAAATATGATAAATCTTTATTAGTTTGTTTGATAACTTTGCTGTTTTGGAAATTTGCATATATAATCCAAATGTTCAAATTAATTGTCAAAAGCTTCTTCAAATATCTTTTTTAATGACTCCAGGTTTTGTAGAGATAACCTTTTGTTCATTCTCACAATTGGTAATTTGTATGGTCTCATGTTTGGAATTTATTAATCTCATTAACTTTTTAATTTTATGAGTCATTTCAGTCATTTTTTGGCTTATTTATGCTCTGTTAGAAAGTGTTTTATATTTACTAATGAATTATAATATTAATTCTAAACTAGTAAGGCTTCTTTTACTTGAATTTTTATGTAGCTCATTTTCAAACTTTCTTTCCATATACGTTCATTTAAGTCTCCAAATTTTATTTAAATAATGCTGTAGCAATATTACAAAAATTTTGGTATGGAGTAATTTTATGAGCATATTTGTGATGTTGTGCTCTTTTCTAACTTTAGCTATTGTTGAGAATTCAGCTGTAAGTATGATTGTTTTTCATTTTAAGAGAACATTGTATTCTACCATATTTTAACATATGTTTGCTTTTGCAATACTGAAACTTTACTGTAAGGTCAGTGTTTTTTCATTTATATGTTTTAGGATTCATCACATTTATTAAGTTTATGGATTAAATAAACTTCACTAATAAATATGTATTCTGAAAAATTCTCAAACACACATCAAATATTGATTTTCTCATTTTATTTCTCATAGGAAGTTTTAGGACATTAAAGAGATTTTAGAACTTTCATTGTGTCTTGTGTGATTTTTCTTTCTCTTTGTTCCATGTTTATTTGTTTGTTTTTACATGCCAAATGCTTGACATATTCTGCTGGATTGATTTTTGGTTTATTCATTCCTTTCTCAAACATTTCGAACTCCTGAGTTTTAATCTTCTTTAATCTTCCCAATAACTTTCAAGGGTTGTTTCCAGAATTCTCTCCATTATAGATAGGGAAATGGTGACTTTAAAGATTATGGCATTAGCTCAAGTTCTCATAGCTAAGTCTGTCATAAGTGACAGATGTAGCATTATAATCAACTTATCAAATTCCAAAAGTTCACTTGGAAAGAAACAAATAAATTTGTTGATGGAAGTGTACAGACAAGCTTAATTCATGACTTTACAATCTCTTTTCTTTGTGGTTGAAAATATTTCCAATGATAAACCACCTAACACTAACATTTGACACCGAAATATTAAATATTAATGTTTTAATTGCCTAGCATTTGTGTAATATATATTATATACATATTTATTTGAAGTTTACAAATTATCGCTTTCTGTATGTTTAGGGGAAAATACATTTATAGACTAAATATGGGGAAATTGTAGAAGTATATACTAAACTATGTTGCCAAAGTATATGCTCAACTATGTTTAAGTTTCGCTAAAATTTCACTGTTAATCCAAAAGCTGGAGGAACTCAGTAAAATCTATTTTTAGGTTTGGGAAGTGGGGATGGGAAACTAGCAAAAGTTCTTTTTAAAAAAATATTCACCTAAAGAAAATTTGTTTTTATAAATGTCATCCATTTTGGTACCTTGTAGATAAACTAGTAGTTAACATTCCACATGCTATGACTTATTCTAAAATCAGAAGACAGAAAGAATTTATAACTCTTTACCTGAATATAGCTGAATGAATTAGCTAATAATGACATTTCAGCAGGGAGAGGATAAATAGATAAGTAATATACTTCTGAGAATATAACACATCCTCATGTTATTTGCTTTACTGAAACTCACTGCAGATATGTATTTTCAAATGTATCTCCTAAGTATTTTTAGCACAGAAAAATATTGCTATAAAATTCCTTATTAAAATATCAATTTACCTATTTAGAGTCCAAGCCTCTGTTCTACATTCTTTGTGATATGTAGCAAACTCTCACTACAACAGCCAGTGCTTTTTGAACAAGAATATTTGCCCTTATTTTCCAGTATGTGAGTTAGAACACAGGTTTGTAGTACACTTTTTGCATTCATAATAACTAATTGTCCTATTTAAGTGACATCATTGCTGTTTCCTGTTTATAAATGGGCAATGTTTAGAGTAACACCTAAAAATTATGTAACTATATGCAAAGTGCACATACAAAAAAGCTTATGCTAATACAAATTAAATAATATTGCTTCATTGAATATGTGAATACACAAAAACTTGAAATAATAGGAAATTGTACAGGGTATCTAAGAAAAGGTTTCAAAAAGGAGGAAAGTAAAAGAGAAAATTCCTATGATAAGGGATGTTTTTGAAAAGGAATTGGAAAGTTATGTATATGTACAAACTCCACACAAGGAATGTAAATATTATGTACTGAAAACACTTACAAAAAAGGAGGAAAGGGAATCAAAGGAGAGGGGAAAGGAGAGGGAGGGAAGGGAAAGAAGGTGAACAAGAAATTAAGATACATTATGTAAAAGGACCAAGTTCTCACAAAGAATATAAACATTGTATTTTACACACATGTACTAATAAACTAAGAAACTAAAAATAAAATTTAATGTACATAATTATATTTGTCAACATTAACAGCATAATAAATTGATGAAAACAGGTAACATTATTTACATCAATGAAAATTCAGGTATTATAGTTTCATAAAATGAAAATATACCAATGTTGTATCAACCGTGTGTGTTGACATTTTGAAATATATTTTAATATGGAATATATTCATCTTAATGGTATCTTTCACTCCCTTTGTCCTATAAATGAGTTTAGAAATTAAATTTTTTGTGTAAATGAGCACATTTTCCAAATTTGATATTTATCATGCATCTAAAATTTGTGAAATCAACTTATGGGAATGTAATTACCGATCTGTGCAAAAAAATCAAATGAGTCATTGTACACAAATCTCAATGCAACATGATTTTAATTTTCTCGGGTCAAAAGTTCGCTTGGGATCTATCTACAATTTGTTTAAAAAAAAATGGAAATCATCCTTAAACCATCCATTAACACGTGGTGTTAGAATAGAAATACACATTGGTGTAAATGGAAAAATGAAGTAGGTTTTTCTGTTTCTTGCCATATTGTATATGTGCAGAGAGAGTGCAGGAAAAAAAGCTATCTTAAGGGAAAACAGAGTATGGCACATGTCACCAAATCATCCAGTTGTCTGAATTTCTAGTTATTTATTAACATTTTCCATTTGAGAATTTTGCACAGATACACTCCATGGAAGTATTTTACCTGTTGCAATTTGTTGAGATATCAAACTTAAGTTTTACATAAAGAAGAGCTTCAGGTTTAAACTCATTGTTTAAAACTATCTGAATTCAAACACAAAAAAATTTAAGGAGCAAAAATTGTAACTATATAAATCTTTTTTGTTGTTTTTGTTTTTGTACCGGGGATCAAACTCAGGACCTTGCGCTTGCATGGCAGTCGGCGGAACCACTGAGCTACATCCCTGGCATGTATAAATCTTTTAAAGAGAGAGTGATGGCAAGAGAAGAGACAGATTCACTAAAGAAGCAGCATTTGGATAAAAGTCCTTATGGGAAATTCTACAAGTTTTGAAAAATTCACTCAGAAACTTTCCACAGTGAATGCTAGGGAATCCTTTGTTTTCTATGTATTATTATTATTGTTGAAATCTAGGTCAGTGCAGACAAGGTAGTTTGAATATAGTCATTCAATTATTCACAGATATGTTTTAATACTAAGAATTGCTTTGAGCAATTTAGATTGTGTTTGATTTTGAAATAATTGTACATGAGTAGGCACAGCCAAAGTAGAACTTAAAAGTGCTGTTTTGCTCTGATGTCAGAATTTACTTTGATTGCAGTCTGTTCCATTTTAATAGTCTGCAGCTGGGCTGCCTTCGCTTTTCCAAACAAACTACATGGTAGAAGATAATTTCCTTTAGTCTCACTTGGAACCACCAAGTAAGAATATAAAATCATAGCACTTAGCCCCAACTTCCCTCCACTACCTCAATTGTGTAGAAACAATAAATTCAGCAGAGGAATGGTGCAAGCAAATAAAAGCCATGCTGGTCTCAAGAGGTGGATTACTGAGGTTACTGTGGCAACCATTTTTTTAAAAAAAGCATTGCACTACGATTTAATGAGAAAGAAGATACTCGAAGAGCTAAGGCTTATTGATTGCTTTGAAGCCATTATACTTTATCTACCCCTTCTGGGTTATTTTTACGACTGTGAAGCCATATCTAAGAGTTGTAACTCTAGATACACGTTTAGGCTAAGTATCCAGGAGTTTAAGTAGTATATGTGTTTGTGGAAAAAAGCTTGGGAAATAAAGTTCAGTTTTAAAACTGGATTTAATGCACTGGTTTAAACCTTGATGTAAATTTACATTAAGTAATTCTTACTTCTCATCCTCCCCAGCTTCTATTCATTGTTGGAAAATGTATTTTGCCTCTAACCATCTTCCTTTTCTCTACTTTGCATTCTTCGACAGATTTAGAATACTACTTCTATAAGAATTATATGCTAGGGCTGGGGATTTAGCTCAGTGGTTCCACCACCTGCCTTGCAGCACAAGGTCCCGAGTTCAATCCCTGGTTCCACA
>NW_022900951.1:29899830-29968202 GCF_012274545.1 Fukomys damarensis
AAAAAAAAAAAAAAAAAAAAAAAAAAATTACTTGTCCAAAATAATAATTAGTATGCTGGCCAAGAATGATCTTTGACATAGATGGATTTTTTTTTCTTGTGGCTAACTGTATTGCTTTTAGAAATCTTCAATTTCTCTATTCTTTATTTCTCCAACTTGCCAATAGGACTAGATCAAGAAGCAATTGTGTAAACAACATACTTCATGACTTCTGTTTGAATAGAATACAATAGGAGAATTTGGGCTCTTAAATCTTTCCTAAAAGAATATATAAAGAGTAAACTGGACAATAAACAATACAATCCATAAATTTCTTATCCTCAAATAATGAGACCCGAGAAATGAGAATTAGATTAACTTTGGGAGTTCCTAGTGCCACCTGAGTCTTATAAAATTGAAGGAAGAAAATCCTGAAAGAAGTATACCCTGTCCCTTTCATTTAACACTTTGAACTCTAGGGTCACAGGAAAGGTTGAAGAGGTCACTCCAGAGGGCACAGTATGATGACAAAGAAATGAAAGAGAGCAAAAGGAAAACATACATTCTGGCAGGCCATGGGGCTTTCTCCTGTTTACAGCCTTGCCTTTTCTAGGAAGGATGGAGATGGGTTGGATGGTAAAGGATGGAGGAAGGTCTATGGATACCAAATGCTAACATGGGGCACCATCTATTCTAAAGAGTTTGGTGCCCAGCATTTAACCAATGCATGTGCCTAAGATTTTTTAAAAGTTCCTTTTTGAAGAAGAGTGTGAAAAAGCATAAATAGAGATGGTGAACTGAATAGTTTATACGCCTTTACTTCTATTCTTCTTCATATGTAGCACACCCCAGTCAAGCAATAAAATAAATAATAAAAGGAACATGAATTAACATTGCTATGTATAACAACTGGAAAAGCAGATACATAATACGATCCTAAAAAGGAACAGTCTAAAGGGATTCAGGAAGATTTAGTAAGGTTATTTTGCATAATCCCGTGTATATTATAGACCGAATGATTTATTTGAGAAAAATTCTAAGTAAATAGAAATAAAAGTATTCAAAAAAGAGATCACTGGAATCAGAACTTCTGTTTCTGTACAGGTATGACAAATAGAGAATCGTCCCCCCAAAAGCCACTGTAACACTGAACAAAATTGATTTTTTAAAAAAAATCAAAGTACTTTTAGCATTCCATAAATTAACCAAAGGGATATAATTGTCTGAGTAGTTCCAGCAAGTGCAAAATGGCATTAAGAGAAATGTCTTCAGCCATTTGATTTCTGTTACAAAATACTTTTGACTAGGTAATTTATAAACAACAAAATGTTCTGCTCATAGTTGTAGAGACTGTGGCATCCACGAATAAGATGCTAGCAGATTCAGTGTCTCCTCTGAGTCCAATCCTCATAGATGGCACCTTCTAGTTGTTTCCTTGAATGGTGCATTGAGATGCTGAAGCAGCTCCATCTGGTCTATTTTAAAAGGGCAATGATCCTTTATAAAAGGGCAAAGCCTTCATGACATAGACACCTCCACAAAGACTGCAACTCAATATTATCACAGTTGAGATTAAATTTTAACATAGGAAATTTAACACACAGAGGATGAAAGGGAGCAAGGGAGAGAAGAAAGGAGGGAAGAAAGGAGGAATGGTGGAAGAAAAAAGTAAAGTAAAAGTATTTCAGTTTGAAAGGAATAAGTGAAACTACCCTTCTTTGAAGATGACAAGATTCTACCTACATATAGAAAATCCCAAGAAATCTAAAAGAAAAAACCCCAATTGAATTGAATTAATATATCAAAGTTAGAATATATACATTTAAACTATAAAAACTAATTGCATTTCATGCATCAGCTATGATAACTCTAAAAATCAAATGACATGATTTCATTCAAAACAGTTTCTAAAAGGATAAACAATTTAGAAATAAATTTATCAAAAGAGGTCGATGACTTATACTCTTAAAACTACAATATATTTTTGAGATACCGTACAGAAAATCTAACTAAATGAAAATGGACATCACTCAGCAGACTCATTATTGGCAAGATGGTAATTTTTCTTAGAGTCATCTATAAATTCCTGGCAGTTTTTGTCAAAATACGAACAAGAATTTTGTAAGAATTGGCAAACTGATTGTAAAATTTGCAGTGGAAAGCATAGACCTGGAATAACAAAAACAACTGAAAATGAACAAAATACTATGAAATCTCAAAATTATTATGCAGCCACAGTAATCGAAGTAATTTGGTAATAATCCAAGCAGAAGCAGGTAGATCCATAGGACATAATAGCCCCCAGAAATACAGGCTATGGTAAATACATAATTACCATAAATACATTTATGGTAAATTGATTCCCAACAAGGAAACAAATGTAGTATAGTGGGGAAAGGATAGTCTTTTCATGAAAAGGAATGATACTGGTACACGGAGTTAGCCATGTGCTAAACAAAACAAAACAAACCCTCATCTTATAACATATACAAAATTTAACTCAAAGTGGGTCAGAGACTTAAGTATCTGAAACAGCTCAAAGTTTTAGTTTTTGTTATTATGGTAAAACACATGCACACACACCATGTGGAATCATGTCCTTTTATCAAAGCTTTAATTATACAAAGCATGGTGGATCATTCTATGCACCTTAAAGACAAACTCCTTATTTCTCAATCCCACCTGCCCCTGGTAACCATCATTCTTATGTTTCAAAGTAGAATAAAATGACATTGGCTACATTGGATAACTCATATAAATGGAATCACGTAGTGTCTTTCCTATGATCGGCTTTTTTCAGTCAGTGTTTATTTTAATGATGATTTTTTACAATCTCAAAAATAGATTTATTATCCTCTAGCTCCCTCATTGCCCCTTACAGAAATATTGTAGGACATATTTTCTCCTTACAGTGAAAAGAAAATATAATTCCAACTTTAACAATTTGCCTTACTTATTTTAAGCAATCTTCCTTCATTAAATTTGACTAAATTAACATAAAACTTGGTTAGAAATCTAGAGATTTTTTTCTGCCTAACCAATGTCTCTGATCAACAGGATATTTTTCATTTCTTAAACAGAAGACTCAGCATAGTTATATTACAAATGTCCAGCAACCCCAAAATATCACAAAGATCTGTGAGTTTTAAATCCTTCCACTATGCTACCCTCACCATATTAACTTTAAATCTTCAGATTCATTACTTTGCAGCTGTGGCTGCTGCAACTCCAGGAATCAAGTTGTTGTTGCTTTGTTTTTGTTGTTGTTGTTGTTTGGTTTTTGTACTGGGGATCAAACTCAGGACCTTGTGCTTGCAAGGCAGGTGGCAGCACCACTGAGCTAATCCAAGTATCATGTTTTTGTAATAGTATTCAAAGCAGAAAATAAGGGATAAGTGTAAAAGGCCTTTTCTGAGTCTGCTTTGTCATCCAAGAAGACAAAAATTATTTTTAGAAGACTCATAGAAATATTGTCTTGGATTTTATTATCCGAAATTTCATCATGTAATCACACCTAGCTGCAAAAAAAAATGGAAAATTAGTATTGAGCATTCTTTTGGTCTGGGCACAAAAAGTGCCATGGCTTTATCAGAAAGGTAAAAAAGGTGAATAGATGCTTGCTGGATAATAATGTCTGCTACAAATCCTTCTTATTAAAAATAGTGTTTACTATGATGCAATATAACTAACTTTTGTCTACTTACTGAAATGTGTACCAACATTTACATAGACATGTAAAAAGTATATGTATCAAATACTGGTGATATTTACTTCTGACTCATTGAATTTGGAATATTTTCATTTTCTGTCTTCATCCAATACTTGAATTACATTTGAGCATGTATCAATTTTATAACATTAAAAATTTAATATCAATACACATTTTAAATACAATAAATCAGATACAAGATTAAAACTTGTACGGTGTCTCTTATTTGAGTAAGGAAAATTATAAATGAAAAGGAAAATAAAGTTTTGATAGAAGGAAAGAGGGAGATAAATGTTTTGCAAATGGGAAGGGGTCCAATAGACCAAGAATGAGAGGAGTGGGGAGGGTAAATGAAGTAAATGATTTAAGATGTGTCATGCATATTATCAAGTTCAACAATGAATGTACACATTTTATATCATGAAGATGAACTAAAAGTGATTATTGATAATAATGAAAATGGGAAAAGGGGATCTAGAAAGGGAGTTGGGTGGGATGGAAAGGAGAGTAAAAATGAATCAAGATATGTTATGTACTTGTACCTACTCCCTAAAATGAATGTAAACTTCATGTATTTCAAGCATATGCTGGTAGAATAAAAATTTTAAAAATTGCACATGTCACAGTTTATCATTTCTACCAAAATAAGGCTGGGTCTAAGAGTCTTCTGGGCTGAAATAAAGAACTTAACCCACCCTTTATGTAGTAGGCTTGCTGACTCTGATTGCTGAAAAAGAATTTTCAGGTCACCTCAGTAAGAGGTTTATTAGGCACAGATTTTAGGGTGCATTCAAGAATGGAGTATGGGCACTCAGAAAAATGAGGGGCGGTATGAACTGGAGCTGGATATATTTAAGTGGGTGTCTTTAAGATGTATAATCTAGGATGCAGATTCTTACTGTTAGATTACAATGCAAGCAATCTACATGTGTTTGACATTGAAACCTGCTTCCCACCAATATTGCTGCTCCCTTAAGGGTAAAAAAACATAACTTACAGATGAAAAGCACAAGTCCAGAGCCAGAATTTACGAGCTTATTTTCTTTAAGGCCTTTAGGATTTTTTGTTCCCTGGAGGGAAAAGGGCTTGAGTAAATTTTGTGTTTTACAGCCTTAGTTTAAAACTAATTTAAAATCTCAATTTCCTTCTGTCCTTTTTACCTAGTATTTATTTTTTCTATACTACCTTCCTGCCATATTGTACTTGTTCAAAGTGAGTCAGTAAATTCATCCCACTTTCAAGGTGAGAAGATTACGAAGGAATGTGAGTACTAGAAGGAAAGGATCTTTGGAAGATAATTTAGTGGCTGCCCAGCACACCAAACACAAAAACAAAAGAATGTTTAGCTTCCCTCTCCAGATTCACAAAAGTTCCTAGTGAACCAGGACTGGTGTATTTTTCCACAAAAGTCAGTACTCGTGTGGTTGGGAAATGATTGTGCACATAAGTTGATAACATTTAGCTCTAACTCCAAAAAGGGTGTAATAAAGTGCCATTTTCTTTTTTTGGTACCAGGGATTAAATTCAGGCTCTTGAGCTTCTGAGGCAGGCATTGGAACCACTGAGCCAAATCCCCAGCCCAATGTCATTTTCTTTTTAAAACCACAAAACCTTTTTGAAATTTAAGAGGAGACCGAGATAGTAGCACTAGATGTAGAGATAATGATACAGAGATTATTAGTATGTATGTAGTTTTTAACATACATATATAGATATCAAGACATAATATATTACTGCAGTATATCATATATGATACTGACAAGAAATATATCATATATTCAAAAGGGTTCCATTGAAAAAGAAAAATTTTAAAGTTTATATTTACAGAGATGTTGGTATCATTAATGTGTTCATAAGAGGGGTTAGTAACAACAGAAACCCATTATGGCCCAGGAGCCAGCAAAAACAAGAGGGGAAAAAAGTGTTAAATTGGTGGAGTCATATAGAGGGATTGGACTGCAGTGTGCATATAAAACTCTGCCGGGTATTTCATTTAAATGGAAATTCTAATTGTGCTAGCCTGGAGTGAACCACAGATTCCACATTTGTAATCACTTCCTACATACAGGGATCATACTTGGAACAGCAAAGAGTAAAATTGCTGTGGAACTTCAAGGAGGCACAAAAGAAATGGAAATTGAAGAAGCACATCAATACATCTGTGGTTTGTCCTCTTTTTCTCTCCATGTCTTACACATGCCTATGACCTAAACTTGACCAGAAACAAAAGGCAAAGAAAACGATGGGATGGAGTCTAAACTATGAGGAAAATCTTGCGTGCAAAGCAGAGCAAAATGAACCACGGTATGTATAAGGCCTTTGTACTCAGCTGAATACTGGTGAAGACCTCTCCGGATCTCCAGAGTTCTGTTTCTGATTATCACTCTGTTCTTTGATAACCTGTGCTACGAATTCTAGTTAGCCTGGTTTTCCAAGACTATCTTTGTCTCTTCAACATAAGGAGAATGCTAAGCTCCACCTATGTTCCTTTCCCTAGAATGTTTATGCATTTCAATTTTTTTCTGAGATTTTCTGTTTTTAGATATTTCCAAAATATCTGCATTTAATTATTTGAAGGAGGATAGTAAATATAGTCCTTTCTTGGTCAGACATAAAAATTTCTCGAGTGGGTTTTTCTTAATGACCTAATGTTTAATGAGGGGTAATCTTGATTACAAAATTATTTTTTGATATACACATAGAGTCTAATGGTACATTTATTTTAAAGAGGATAAGTATGTATGGTGAGAGTGATATAATATGTGAAGGATCTGAAAGAGAGATTTAAGATTCTTGTGTACGTCAAGCAAAGAATTGGAAGAATACACTTTATGGTGAAAGAAAATGCAGCTACATTTATTGAAGTTATCAGGGAAGGTGTGGACAGGGAATGTTGGTTCATGCCAGCAGAAACAAAGTGGTGCTTCCCATAGGTAAAAAAGTGGTGCCGGGTGTTATGTCTTGTATCTACGCGTGCCTCCTTGAAGCCTCATGAAGTCATAAGTAGGGCTTTTCAGAGGTGGTTGGATCTAGAGTATGTAATCATGGGATTAAGTGTGTGATGCTGGGATCAAGGGTCTGTGATTACTAAATTATTGCACTGACTGGTTTGGTGTAGTTCCAGGAGTGGATAATGGGAAAGCTCTCCCCGAATGTGAGTGCTACTTGCTTGAGGGCAGGTAGTCTGGACAGAATATAAGGGACAGAAAGATGGCCACGTGGTTGCTTGCTTCTTTTTAATTACTTTACTGCTTTGTTGCCTTCTGCCCATCATTAACACTCTTTATCCTCTACAATGCCCCTCAGCCATGCCACTCTGCCTTGGAGCCAGCTAACTATGAACAGAAACCTCCACAAACTGTGAACCAAAATAAATATTTTCCTTCTTTCACTTCAGGTATTGGGTATTTTGTCTCAGCAATGAGAAAAGTAAGATCCCAGGACAGCAGGGCAATATAAAGAGTGAAGATAAATCAGGCTTTTTGATTTAAAAGACATGTTCTCCACCCTGATGCCGCTCATTGGATCACTCTAGATATGAATGACAGAAATGACTGCCAGGGTGCTGAATGCCTCAGGGGCATCCAGTATGCATAACTCTTTTACAATTCACTCTGCTTCAATCACGTGCATGACATGTGGTCCTTATGTGTGAACCATTAATGTAGTTTGACGGGGGGAAATATTATTGTTGGTCATCCGATGATACCTAATAGTCATGTGCTCCGGGCTTGAATTTTAGAGATTTCCTGTATTTCTTTTATTCTTACTTATATTTTTCATAGGACATTGAAATCAGGATTGGTCCTGGCATGTTGCCTAAATTCAGGTTGGGTTGGGAGAGTGGCCCCACAGCCTCAGATGAGCTACCTGCACTAGGAGCTCTGGGGAGGTGGGTAAAATTTCTTTGATATTTTTCTTTTGTGTGTGTGTGTGTGTGTGTGTGTGTGTGTGTGTGTGTGTTGTATATTTGTATTATTTTTTTTTTGTGTGTGTGTGTGTGTGTGTGTGTGTGTGTGTGTGTGTGTGTGTTGTATATGGAATTGAACCCAGCTTCTCTGCAATGAGATACATCTTAAAGCTTTTTCTGTATTTTTCTTTTCATGTTGAGACAATATCTCACTAGGTCACTAAGTTATTTAGGCTGGGCTTCAGCTTGCAATCCTCTTGTCTCATCCTCTCAGTGTCTTGGGATTATAAGCATGTGCTACCATGCCCAGTTTTTTTGAAACTTAAAAGGCAAGATTATATTAGTAGCTCATCTTTATTATTTAAAAACAAGCAGTGACAGAAGTATACCAGTAATTGCACTCCCAAATTTCTAGATTTGCACTCCAGTCTCATATCCTTTGTAGTTTTTCAAATTAAATTCAATCTAAGGATATTTTGTTACTGATCTTTCCCCAAACTAAGAATTAAAGACAGAGTTATAAATAAAGTAAATCAAGAGAATGTAATTTAGTAGTGATGTGATCAGATTCAACGAGTTCGCCTCTTGGTGAATGCAAATACAATAAATATAATCAGAATATTAAAAAGTAGAGAGAGCTTTGCTATTTGCAGCAAGTAAAAAAAAAAGTGCCCTAGTTAATTTGCAGTGCAGTGTTCTCTTGGATCAAAGAAAGCAAGGACCTTTATAGGGAAAATTATCTATCTATCTAACTGACTGTCTAGACCGATAGATAACTGTCTGTCTGGAAGACTCAACACCACAGGTAGAGTTGGGCATATTTCTGGGCATGTCATTTCGGTATCATGGTCATACGTTCCAAAGAAAAGATGGTAACCATGGAAGTTTTTGGGCAGAGAATTCTCCAGGTCCCCAGAAAGAATGAATCAGAGTGACTTGGTAATTAGGGCTGGTTCATTACAAGTTTCTCCAGAAATCTTAACAGAAATACCAAGGAAAGTAACTTTGAAGGCACAGTCTTTTAAAAATGTGGCAGCTTTCTCTCTCCATCATGTTAGTATAGAAAACTGACCCTGAAATTGCTTGCTTGCCTAGCAGCTAAAAATAGGTAAAGAAAAATGATTCGAAATTTAAAAAGAAAGCTTTGTGTAGTATGAAGTAAGTGATATAAAATTTCATATTATACAACTTTCTGGATGATGGTTACTATTTCTAGATTACTGATAGGGATACTGGAAATATTCTGTATTTTGATTTGGGTGGTGAATTTATGGGTTTGAAAACGTATAACAAGAGTATACAATGTGTACCTTTAAGACTTGTGTATTTTATTGTATACATGTAATATCTCCATAAAAATCTAATTCAAAAATTATTTAACTCCAAAATACTTATAACAGATCCCCAGCAATTTACTCCTGAACTTTCTGGGAGTCAATAAACAAAATGGGGACATCCACTTAATTATACAAATCGCAGCATAAAATAAATATCATAATTAACTCAATGGCTTTTTAAAAATATTTACAAGTCTATAAACAATTAAATAGAATTACATGCTTTTGCTATCAGTATTCTGAGGGAAGGGTTTAAGGAGTCACTGGATATAAATTATATTATGTAAATAATATACAATCTTAATTAACCAAACTCGCTTAATATTATTTCTTGTACTTTTCATAAACATGCCTTTTCCTAATTCTGTTGCAGGAAGGGTCATAGTCATCTTCTGAGAAAACAGGAAATGATTCATCCAATCACTGTGGATTGTACTGAAAATTCCACAAAAATTCCTTTCCCCTTTCTGAACGTAATACTTTGAGTCACAGAGCTCATGAACAGCTGCGTAAGGCTTCCTGCAATTATCATTGACATTATATTCTGTGTTACACATTCATAAAACCTGCTTTGTCATTTATAACCTAATAAAGAAAGTGAAGTTTTCTTTACTAATCATAGTTATCTCTACTTCTATAGAGTCACTATCCACACAAGCAGAACAAATGGTTCGAAATTTGAAAAGTACAATTGGAATTGGCTAGCACAGAGGTTTGTAGAGCTATAAACGTCTAACCTTTGAGATAATGGAGAGGATTTGGTTGTTGGCCAACACAAAACAAGACAAAAGAAACCAAAGAAACAAAGCAGAATCCTCAACACAATGCCGATCTGGCACTGAAAAACAAAACAAAATAAAAAAATGCACAAACTATTTCTCAGTTACTCATTTTCTCCTTAAAATTAAGATGATAAAATAATTTTTTAAACTATGTCCTTTAGTTTCATATAATATTCAGAGCAGCAAAAAGCTAGTTTTCTATTAGCAAATTTGGAGGGTTAAGATAGGATAAAGCAGGTGAAAACCACACAGAAATTAAATTTCTAGCATTTCTCCCTTTCCCGGGATCATTTTGTTCTTTTATTACTTCTTGGACTGATACTTCATTAGTTTGCAATAAATTTATAAAGCAGGATGCTTTTCATCTAAATATCTAAATTAGTAAACAAAACAACAATGATTACTTTTAAAGCAATAAATAAAATAATTTTAAACAGTAAAACTATTGTAATTTTAATAATTGCAAACAAGTGGAATCAAATGCAGTTTCAGCAAAAAGTCATTCTTTTAAAATAGTACCACTTTTTTATCAGGGTGAAAATTTTCCTTTTCCTTCAAAAAGATCATCTTTACAAAGCTACTCAGTAACTGCAGTCACTGGGATGTTTTACCTTTGAGCAAAATTTATGACAAGCAGAGGTACACTATGTAATCATAAAAGACATTGTAGTACATTACTTCAGGCTAAATTGCAGTGCCCTTCCTGTAAAATTACAAATTCTACCTCAAGCAGTGAATCACACATTTCTTCCTTTGGCAATTTAGTGTATTACGCCAACCAGGCTGAATTAGTCTGTGGTTTGCCATGTAACAACATAACCTCAAATGATCTTTCCAAAATTACAACTTGAATAATATCTTTTGATTCATCAGCGCAGTTAACATAAATGAGAAAAGTAGATGGAATAATTTCTTCGTAAAATGTCCTCTTTAATGAAATATAGTATTTCATATCAATAATTATAGCTAAAATGTATCTTTTGTAGAATTGAAAGTATATTAACAAGCTCTTTTGTTACTGGACCCATGTCCAGTTTGGAGCAAGACACTAGGCTTGAAGCACTGCTCTACTGTATGCTAACTACGTGACTTGGGCTAAGTTATTTACCTTTTCTCTGCTTCAGAGTCCTCACCTATAGCATAAGGATGATATACCTCATATTATAGCAATTTCACATGTTTAGTTAGATCACTCATGGAGAGTACTTGGCAAGGGGTTTGACACCCATAAGCTTCTGTGTAATGGCAGCTTTTGGTATTATCCAATCTCCCGTTGTTACTTCTACAAAGTCCATCTGCTCTCTGCTCAGAAAACAATTCTTGGGAGACTAGAGTTGATAGGAAGAAAATCAGGCTTATTCAATGATCAGTACCCTGAGAAGATAAGGAAGCTACAGTTACCCCCAAAACAGATCATCTTAGGAGAAACAGACATGCCAACAGGCATGGGCGGTAACTGAGGTGCAATGGGAAGATGGACAGAAAGCCTGGGTAGATTCACCATTGTTTAAAGGATGCATCTCCTTTTTTAATATTCTCTGGCCAAAGCACCACAGTAAACCTTGACCTCCTATGATTGGTTGCTGTATTTCTTTAGGCAAATGTATTATTACTTATCTGCAAGTTAAATGTAAAGGCTCTTTATATGCTTTGTGTTGATGTTCAGTGCTAGAATTAGGAGGGAAGTTACACATTCTGGTATTATCTGAAGGTCATCAGATATTCTGGGTTTTGTAAATCTGAAGAAAGATTATTCAGCAATTAATATATCAATCCTTTAATGTGTGGCTATTCTTTAAATTTAGAACGCTTGGCAAAGTGAAGGGGAGTCAAAGGACATCTCACAAAGAGGCAGCCACTGTTGCACTTTCATTTGACACCCTGCTATATAACATTCTTTTTTGTTCTTCTGAGAGTTTAAATTCTTCTCTTTTTTTGAATGCAGTTTAATCTATTTGTAAATTACTTCATTAAGTTTTTTTTTTCTTTAAAGGAAGAGAGGTTGTCTGAAATGTCTGTAGATTGATTCATTTCTTTGGGAATAATTTTCCTTCTTCTTCTTTTTTTTTGTACTGGGTATTGAACTCGGGTCCTTGTGCTTGCAAGGCAGGCCACCGAACCACTGAGCTAAATCCCCGGCCCTTTTTCCTTCATTCCTCAGATTTAATTTTGATACACATGCATCAGGCATAGAATTTACATTTCTAACATTAGGAGCAAGAACATTTAAAACAGTTATGCCAATGGTCAATGCTTACCACACCTGTTTTCAAATAAATGTTAAGAACCAGATGCTGAAGAGTTTTTAAACTTTTATTTCTAATAAATACTGTAATTATTCTGATATTTCTATTTTAATATCATTTGTATAATATAAGAAAATGATAAACCTATCTCAGTGTAAAGCTGATCATCCATTATCTTTGACTGAAAGATCAAAGTTGTGACCAGTAAGGGCTCTGGGGGGTAACCCTACCAATGACCTTCCCTTCTTTGGGTCTTTACCTTCCCCCCAATGAAGAATGAAGAAGTGGGGGATCTTAGTGAAAAATGGAGGAGTCAAAATTGAAATGGTGTGAAGTGAAAGTTTATTTGAAGTGTGGCAAATAAAGAGGAAGTGGAAGGAAAGCTATTTTAACAAGAGAATGGGCTCCAAGATAGGGGCCGTCTTGCTGCTGATGCCCATTGGGTTTGGGTGTACTTCACACTTATAGGGGTAAGCTGGTTTCTCAAAATGAACATTTCACTGATTGGTGTAATCTAGGCCAATCGGGGTCCTTTGTTTTGGGGAAGGGGACAAGGTCAGTTGGGAATTTCTTAAGCATACAGTAAATGTAACATTTTCACAAGGAGTACATCTATCAAACATATGGTAGGGTTCATTTCTCAGGAACATGGTTCACATAAGCATATGATGTTTTTACATTCATCAGCTGCAGATAAACAAGTGATGCTTTTCCAATGTCACCCACCTGGGTCTTGGCCCTCTATCTATGCCCCTGTACCACTCTAATCTGCCATTACACTATTTTAAGGAATGAAAGGTAATTGGAAAAATGTGTATTTACCTCATTACTTATTTTTAAGATTCCATTGGAAGTATTTGCTATTTGCATAATTACTGGTCGACTGTCTGTTTTTCCTTCCTTTGGTTTCTATAACTATATTGATATAACCGTGCCTCTTTAATTTTCTCTAAAACTTCTCCTTTACATGTTTACTATTTGATGAAAAGCCTTTTTTGCTATCCCACTAATAACTGTCATGTTAAATCTAAAACCATATTCAAGTCATCTGTCCACCTAATTCCTAGCCTTTACCCTCACTATTTGCTTAGAGTGGTGACTTCAGCTGTGTTGATTTCAATGTTCTTCTAGTACCCTTTGTATTCCCTTTTAAGAGATGTTATCTTTAATAAGTACTTGAACTCTGCCTACTATGTAAATTTTTGTTTTTTTTTAAATTTCCATCCTACATTTTTCTTGGAGGATATCTAAGAATGCATGCTAAATATCTACTTAGCACTTAATATCACAGTAGTTTAACATTATCATATTTGAGTGTCCACAGCATATTAAGTTCTTTACTTTGGAGTTAGCTTGATCTATTAAATGTTTCTGTTGTGTGTAGTGCTGAGGATTGAACCTGGGACCTTTCATGTGCTAAGTATGGGATCTATCATTGAGCTACATCTCTAGCCCTGTTAGACTCTTAAATTGTAACTTAATTTTCTTACATTTTTCTTTCATATAGATAAAAAGGGTCCAAATTCCTTAAAAGTAAGTGATAAAACTTTGTGGTGTTCACTCCATTTAACTCAAATGCAATGAATAAGAAAGACAAAATTGAAGTTGCATGTATTTTACATTCAACTAGGAAGGAGTATAAATAATTGACCACCTAATCATTACTTAATTACAATTGCTATGGAGTAAAATGTGTAATATAGATATTCTTTTTTGTGTGTGTTTTTGTTTGTTTGTTTGTTTGTTTTTGGTACCGGGGATTGAACTCGGGTCCTTGTGCTTGCAAGGCAGGCCACCGAACCTGAGCTAAATGCCCGGCTCTAGATATTCTTTCAATCCATATGCTCTTATTATTTTCCTATGGTATGCTTGACACTGTCCTGTGTGCTGGAAAAATAGTGATTACCTTCGTGGAGCTCTCATTCTAGTAAAATAATAGCAATAATTACTTAACAAAGAAATAATGATATCCTTTAAGGAAACGATAGATGATGAAGTAAAGAATATTAGTCAGGATGAAGAGAGAATAATAAGCGAAGGGAATGTAAAGTGTTAAATCCTTTTAGTTAGGTATTTAGGAAAGACCTCTTTTAGAAGGTGACATTTGTTTAGACACCTGGATGATAAGGAAGAGTAACACACTAAGATGGGGGAAGAACATTCCAGGTGGAAGAAAAAGCAATATTCTACACAGCAACAAGCACATTTTCTTATGCATATCAGGCAGGCAATAAGCATTGATTGCTTTGCAGATGTACACTTCTTTAAGGGGATGAATATATAATATATTTCCAGGCAATGAGTTAAAAAGCTTCATGAGAATCTCACAAATAGTGTTTTACAACTGACTGAAGAAACTTTGGAGAAAGCTCTGAAATATTTAATGCCCAGGTGATTCTAATGTAAGATAAATTTCTACTATGTGGTTGCATATCATAAATTATATTTTATTCACCTATCCAGGTCTAAAAGCAACACATGAAGAAGTTTTGGGCAAGGAAAATAGCTTTTCTTACATTAATTATGCATCATACTAGTGATGTGAATTAAACCAGTTGTTTCCCTTTCAAGATTCTCATTTTCTTGATATATAAGAAAGTAATTACTAATTTCTATTCTACCTACCTTACCAGATGGCTGTGAAGATTAAATGATATAATAAATGTGCAAGATGTATACTCAACAAAAGGTAATACTCAAACATAAGTTAGTTTTATTTGAAATTAAATGGAATTTCATAAAACTTAGAAATAGTTTCATAGACAGGAACATTACATATTAAGTGTCTACTAAGTACCAGGACTCTTTTTTGCACTATGTACATAGGAACACACAAAAAAAGACAAAATTCTTGCTCTTCTGAGACTTGCACTCTAATGGGGAAATAAAACAAGAAATACGTTAAAATGTGATAGTAGTATGTCAAAGAGTGATAAGTGCTTTAGAGAAAATTAAAGGAGAAAAAGAGGATAAAAATATGATCTAATAGAAGTGAGTTTTAAACTTTAAATAGGATGGCCTGGAAGAGAGGCAAATCTCAACAGCACATTTCTAGTGGGCATAGAAGTCTATCCATCCTGGTCCACTTAAAGTCTGGGGTTCTCCTGCAACCATATCTAACTGCTCTGCTCTGTGGCACTTCAGTGTCTTATAGCATCCTTGCCATCAGTGTTCTCATTTTCTTTTTTTTTCATTGAGTTTATTGGTACATTCTAGGTATACAGTACAGTTACATTCATCATTGGGATCTTGTACCTCTACATGACAGGTCTTGGTCCTCATTTTTCCCCTTGTTCTCATTTTCTAACAGAGGCTAGCTAGGTGTCCTACCTGAATTCAAAACAAAGGTAGCAGCTTTGCTATCTAAAGGAACTGAAAACAAACTCTCTGTGCACAAAGTCATTACCAGCCAGCCCATCCCAACTCATAAACTAACTTAGTTAATGAAGGCTTATCCCAGCCAGAGAACTCCTGTAAAAGCCAAAAAGTTGGCTATCTCCACAAATGCATAAACACCAATACAAGAACTGAAAAATCATGAAGATTCATGAAATCAGGACTCCTCAAAAAGATAAAAAACAACAAAGTTCCAATTACAGATATTTAAAAAAGAACATTTATAAAATGAGAGAAAAATGATTCAGAATAATCCTCTTTTAAAAAGTCTGCTGACTTAATTGACACTTTTAGCAGAGCACCTGGATACAAGGACAACACCCCAAAATCGATAGCCTTCTTGTACAAAAATTGCAGAATCACTGAGAGAGAAATTGGGGAAACAACTCTTCTCACAATAGCATCCAAAGAAATGAAGTATCTAGGAATCAATCTAACAGAAGAAATTAAAGACCTCTACACTGAAAACTACAGCACTCTGAAAAAAGAGATCGAAGAGGATATAAGAAAATGAAAGATATCCCCTGCTCCTGGGTAGGAAAAAATCAACATAGTGAAAATGGCCATACTACCAAAACTGCTATACAGATTAAATTCAGTGCCAATTGAAATTCCAACACATAGAACTAGAAAAAAAATCCAAAAATTCATTTGGAACCGTAAGAGTCCTAGAATAGGAAAAGCCATCCTAGGCAACAGAGACATGGCAGAGTGTATCACAATTTCCAATTTAATTATACTACAAAGCCATTGTGAAAAAAAAAACACACTGTACTGGCAAAGAAACAGACCTGAGGATCAGTGGAATAGATTGGAAAATACAAACACAAATCCAGATGTACTCAGCTACCTCATATTTGACAAAGAAACAGACCATCCTCAGTGGAGGAAAGATAGCCTCTTTAATAAATGGTGTTGGAAAAACTGGATCTCAACCTGCCAAAGATTCAAAGTAGACCCTTATCCTTCACCATGCACTAAACTAAAATCCAAGTGGATTAAAGATCTAAATATTAAAAAAGAGTCATTAAATTTGCTGGAAGATAAATTAGGCAGAACTCTTGAAGACATTGGCATCGGAAAAGACTTTATGAACAAATCCTCAGTAGCACGGGAACTAGCAGAAAGAATCAACAATCTTATTAAAAAGCTTCTGCACTGCAAAAGAAACCATCAACAGAACTAAGAGACAACCCACAGTGTGGGAAAAAAATTTTACCAGCTGCTCCTCAGACAAAGGACTATTATCTAGAATATAGAAAGAACTAAAAAAAGTCAGCCCCCCCAAATATAAAGACCAGATTCAAAAATGGGAACCTGAAATAAACAGACATTTCTCAGACAAAGAAGTAAAGGCATCAAGTAAATATATAAAAAATGTTCCACATCACTGGTCATTCGAGAGATGCAGATGAAAACAACAGTGAGATTCCATCTCACCCCACAAAGAATGGCTGCTATCAAGAAATCAACTAATAATAAATGTGAGTCGGGTTGTAGGGAGAAAGGAGCCCTTCTCCATTGTTGGTGGGAGTGCAGACTGGTGAAACCACTATGGAAATCCATATGGAGATACCTAAAAGAGCTGGGACTAGAGGTTCCACTGGACCCAGCCATCCCTCTGCTGGGTATCTTTCCAAAAGAATTAAAAGAATCATACCAGAGTGATATATGCTCAACCATGTTTATTGCAGCACAGTTTGTAATAGCTAAAACTTGAAAACAGCCCATTTGCCCATCAGTTGGAAACTGGATAAAGAAGATGTGGTTTTTCTATGAAATGGAATCCTACTCAGCCATAAAGCATGAGAAATTAGAGTAATTCTTAGGAAAATGGATACATATTGAGTGGAATAAATGAGTCACACATGTATAAATACTGAATAGCTTTTCTGGTGTGAAAAACTATGATTGTATGTAAGATCCTAATGAGAAAATTGACAATGTGAAATAGAAAAGGGATAAAGGTGTAGGGGAAATGGAAAGGGTAGGGGAAAGGTAATAAGGGAAAAGGAAAAAAATGAAAAAATGAAAAAAAATGTGAATAAAGTACTTGCAAATAAGGAAGGGAGGAGGGGGTGAAAGGAGGGCAGGAATAAAAGGAAAAAATGAGAACCAAGACCTGTCATGTATAGGTACAAGATCCCAATGATGAATATAACTATACTGTATACCTAAAATGTACCAATAAACTCAAAGAGAAAAAAAAAGTCTGCTGAACTTCAAAGACAAGGGAAACATTAAAGGAGCTACAGCAATGAATGCTTGAACAACAAAAGCGAATGGAATTATTAGAGATAAAAATGCAATTAATGTTATGAAAAAACAGTAGAAAACATCAATAACTAGCTTAATGAATCAGTGAATTCAAAGAGAGGACATTTGAAATTGCCTAATTAGAAAAGCAAAAAGAAAGGTTGACAAAGAAAGAAGAAAGCTTGTGGAACAACACCAAAACTATGCAATATAGACATCCCAGGCAGAGAAGGGCCAACATATATGTAAAGAAGAAAAAAGGATAAAAAAGTTCCTAAAGAAAGAAGCCAACATCTACATGTAAGAAGTGCAGAGTTCACCAACTAAATTTAATCCAAAGAGTTCACCAAAACATATTATAGTCAAACTACCAAAACTAAAAAAGCAGACATCTTGAAGCAGCAAGAGATAAGAGATACAAAATAGTTTTATAGAACTATCAACCAACATCTCAGCAGAAATCCTACAGGCCCAAAGAGTTTATATATTCAAAGTGCTGAAAGGAAGACCTGCCAAAGAAAAATAGAGTATCTTTAATATCTGACCCTCAGGAGAGATGCTGAGCCTAGTGTTGAACGTCTGTTATCCCAGCCGTTAGGGGCTGAGACAGGTGGATTGCTGCAAGTTCAAGGCCAGTCTGGGCTATACAGTGAGTTCCAGCCAGCCTAAAATACAGAGTGAGGCCTTATCTCAAAACAAAAAAAGAGCAAAAAGAGAATATAAGGCTGCTACTTTCCCAAACGAAAGTAAAGGGAATAACCACCCTAGGCCTGTCTTACAATAAGTACCAAAGAATATTCTTCAAGGTAAAATATAGGGGAGTTAATAAACGAAAATCCAGGTAAGAATATTATCAAAATCAAAAAGTTCTAATCCTCAAATAGTGGTACATAAACCACTTTTAATTTGAGTATGGAAGCTAAAAACGAAACATATTAAATGATAGCTATAGCTGCACTAATTTTTTTTTTTTTTTTTTGGTACCAGGGATTGAATTTGGGTCCTTGCGCTTGCAAGGCAGGCCACCGAACCGCTGAGCTAAATCCCTGGCCCTACACTAATTTATTAATGGACAAATTATATACAGATGTAAATTCTGATATCAATAACTTAAAATGTTCATAAGAGTGAAGTAAAATATAAATATTTGTGTATAATATAATTAAATGGCTAGCAGCCTAAAATAGTTAATTATATGTATAAATATTTTACATAAGGCTCTTATTGACAGCAAAGACACCTGTAGCTAAAATATCTCTAGCTTATCATTTTTATGGCTGAGTAGTACTCCATTTTAGAAAAAAAACCACCACATCTTTATCCAGTCACCAGTTGATGGGCATTTGGGCTGTTTCCAAAATTTAGCTATTACAAACTGTGCTGCTATAAACATGGGTGCACATATATTGCCGTGGTATAATGTTTTTAATTCTTTTAGGACAACACCCAGCAGGGGAATATCTGGATCAAATGGGACTTCTAAACCAAATGGATGCCCTTGGATGCCATACTCTCAAATGAAGTAAATAGGACACACAGGTGTAGATTTCTAATTGTTTCTCTGGAGTGAGAAACTGAAAGTGTAAATGAGGACCAAATATATAATAGATAATGTGAAATAGGAAGAAAAGGTTCAACAGGGAAGGGGAAGTTGAGAGAGGAGGGTGGGGAAAAGGAAAGTAGGGAAAGAAAAAATATGTGAAAAGAAGGAACAAATGGAAACAAAGTTGTAAATAGGGAGGGGTGGAGAGGTGTAAGGGAAAAAAGGGAAATGAGGAAAAAATAAGAATCAAGTTATATCATGTACAGGTACAAACTCCCAATGACGAATGTGATTATAATGTATACCTAAAATGTACCAATAAATGTAGGGGCAAAAACCTGTAGTAGAGAAAGGAATCAAAGTACGCTACTAAAAATTTGAAAGAAAGACAAGAGAAAGAAGGAATGAAAGAACACGAACAGAAAGCAAATGGTCATAGTAAATATTATCTATGTATAGTTAATTTAAATCTGTTGGATTAAATTCTCCAATAAACAGACCTAGACTATCCAAATAAAACATTTAAAAGATCCCGTTCTATGTTGCTTACAAGAGATATTAGATGTAAGAACTCAGGCAAAAAGCAAAGGGTTAGAAGAAGATACTCCATGCTGAGACAACATGGTGATGCACACCCAGCACTGGGGCGGCTGACACAGGAGGGTCGCCATGAATTCCGGGGCCAACCTGGGCTACATAGCGAGAACCTGTCTGCAAAAAGTAAGAAAAGAAGATATTCTATGTAAATAATAAACAAAAAGAACAGGAGTGACTAAAGTGATGTGAGAGAAAAAAACCTTAAGTCAAAACTTTTAAGACAAAGAGTGTCATAATATAATAATAAAGGGATCAGTTCATCAAAAGGATATGACAATTATAAGTATGTGTAATTCAATGTTGGGGCAACCAGATATATAAACGTTAAACTAAAATATACAAAAAAATCAAAGGCTACACAAAATATGAAAAGATATCCGTACTTCATGGATTTGAAGACTTAATATTGTTTAAATGTCCCTATTATCTAAATGTATCCCTATCAAGTTCGAATAGAATTTTTTAAAGAAATAAAAAAAGAATCCTAAATTTATTGGGAAGTACAAAAGATCCTGCATAGCAATGTTGATCAAAACATTGATAGCATGGCATCATACTGCCTATTCCCTCTCTCCCTCTCTCTCCCCGCCCCTCTTTTTGTACTGGGGATTGAACTCAGGACCTTACTCTTGTCAGGCAGGTGCAGTGCTGCTGAGCCACATGCCTGGCTTCTGATTTTCACATATGCTATCAGATACTAGAATTTTCAGCTTTGGCTTTTTGAGGTAAGGTCTTGGTATATTTTCCAGGTTACCTTGAACTCATTAGGTAGCCCACGCTGTCCTCACACTCATGATCTTTCTGCTTCAGCCTGCTGTGTGCTGGGATTACAGGTGTACCCCACCAAGTTCATCTCAGAGCCAGAATTTGAAGCAAGATAGGTCTGATTCCTCAGCTGGATCTTCAACTATAAAAATAGAATCTGAGTATATGATAAATTATATGCAAATGCTAAATGGCCTATGTGGATTTTAACTATATTTATTTAAAATTTACATATACATCAACTTTTCTGAGATTTATTGTCATTAATATTTATATAAATCATTAACAATCAATTCCATATTTTCTCTAAAAATTAAAAATGCTGTTACATCTCAGATGAAAAACTAGGGAATATTACATTGTTCTCTTTCTTTATGCTAAAATCCCAGTCACTGCCCTAATTCAAGTGTTAGCCCCGATTTTTCTTCTTCAACATGTACAGAAAATTCATCATAAAGGGCAGCCTTTAAATATCTTTTTATAAAGTAGTAAATTTAAGAGTGGTGCAATACAGATTTTATACTTCACTGTTCTCTAATATAATTATTTCTATTCAGTGTATCTCCTTAGATACTAAGATTCTTAAAGGTAAAAAAAATTGACTATTTATAGTGCACTATATATTTACTTATAGAGAAATGTTAAGTCCAATAAATATCTATTGAGAAGAGTACTTGATATTATTAGAAGTTGTTCCGATGAGTTGCCAAAGTCTGATGAGTCTAGAGGCAAAATTCAATGAAATACATAAGCAGTGCAATACTATTTCACATAACACTTCCAGTTGTAACAAGAGTGACTTTGGTGATATTTTAATTCTGTTCAAAACATGATTGGGAATTGAAAACTTTTTCGATACACAAAGAATATTTTAGTACCTGTCAATGTAACTTCAAAATTCATGAACCTCTGATATTCATGTCCCAGATGTAGCTTTTGTATTTACCAAGTGAAATAATTCTCATAATAGCTAGGAAATTGCTCTTTGCTGGAACCAAATGAGAAAATATAAATCTGAAGGCCTTTAAAGAAAATTTTCAAGGAAGTTTGTGAACAGTATTGAAAACTTGTAAGAGCCGTTTCTTGTGCTTATACCAAAGGCCAAGCACCATTTCCTAGATCACAGTGAGGTATTAGTAAAAATTAGATCCATTATACATCATTTTTATTTGGAATAAGTGCATAAGATAATGTAAAATATTAAAAATCATTATATTTACATTATTTCAACTGTAAAGAGAAAAGAATAAATTCAGACACAGGTAGAAATTCAGGTTTAATAACATTTCTTTTGATTCCTTTATTATATCAAAAGTATAGGTGTTAGGAAGAATATGATATTTCATAGTTAAGTCTTTATGCAAGTTTTACTTAAGCAATTAGAAATGACAGGCCTCAATATATTTGATATTCAAGCTGTGTGTGAGTGTGTGTTTTTGTTTTTGTTTTGTATAGGGGATCGAACTCAGGCCCTTGCACTTGCAAGGCAGGTGATAAAACCACTGAGGTAGGGCCGGGCATTTAGCTCAGCGGTTCAATGCCTGCCTTGCAAGTGCAAGGACCCGAGTTCAATCCCCGGTACCAAAAAACAAAACAAAACAAAACAAAACAAACAAAAAAAAAAAACACTGAGGTAAATCCTCGGCCCTCAAGCTGTGTTTTTAAATTGACATTGTTGGCCCATGGATGGAAGTCATGGCCAAGGACAGAAGAAGTTGCATTCACCCCCAGCCAACTCTTCTTCTCATCATCCACTGACTAATTTTTCAAATTATACATTTTTATTCCCCATTCCACATCCTCTATACCTTTACTGGTATAACCATTAATTTTATTAATTACTGATATACCCTGAAAAACTACCTCCCAAAATTGACAGATACATAGATCTTGCATGACAAAGAGCATCTGGAGAAATTTCTGACCACAAATCAAAGATTCAAAATAACTTTCAATGATATCCTAGAAAGAGAGACTATGAGGTTAAGAATGTTTAAAGGTTTAATAGAGTGAGTACACCCAGTAATGTGGGCAGTTAAGCAGAAGGGGATAAAATGAAATCAACAATAGGAAAATAATATAATTACTGGACTGGATCAAAACATTTCAACAGTAACTCTCAATGTGGTTTTTGTTGTTGTTGTTTGTTTGTTTTCCGGTACTGGGCATCGCAGACATAGTACCACTGAACTACATCCCCAGCCTTAACTCTCAATGTGAATTGTTTCAATTTTATCGAAAAGGCATAGGTTGGCAGAATGGATTTAAAAACAAAACCAAACAGTATGCTGTATACAAGAAACACATTTATCCAAAAAGAAATTCATAGACTAAAAATCAATTGCTGGAAAACAATATTCCATGCAACAGGAACCTGAAAAGAAGCAGAAGCAGCTATTCTATTTTTAGACAAAGTGGACTTCAAATCAATATTCCTCATAACAGAAAAAGAAGGTCACTACATATTAGTTAAGTAAACAATTCAACAGGATAACTAATTATAAACATATGCACCAAACACTATCACACTTAAGTTCAAAAAATAAAAACTACTGGATATAAAAGATCAGATAAACATCAACATAATTATAATGTGGTACTCCAACACTCCACTGTCATAAATAGGCTGATCAACTAGACAAAAAATTAACAAAGAAATACCAGAGATGAACCACACCTGCAAAAAAAAAAATGGACTTGATACCTACAGTGTTGAATCTAATAGCAGCAGAATACACATTTTTCTCAGTAGCCCATGGAACATTTTTCAAAATAGAACACATACTAGCCAATAACACATGCCTAAATGCAAAAGAATCAAAATTACCCCATGATATTATCACATACAGTGCAATGAAACTAGAAATGAATGGGAAAAAACCACACAAATTATGTAAACATATAGAAATAAAACAATATACTCTTTTTTTGTTTGTTTGTTTGTTTGAGACAGTCTCACTATGTAGTGGAGACTGACTTGGAACTCACTATGTAGCCCAGGCTGGTCTTGAACTCACAGCGATCCTTCTGCCTCAGCCTCCCGAGTGCTGGGATTACAGGTGTGTGCCACCACTCCTGGCTAAACCAATATACTCTTGAATAATCAATGAGCCATAGAATAAATCAAAAAAGAAATTATGCAGTTCCTAGAATCAAATAATAATGACAGTACAATAAACCAGAAGTCATGGAACATGATGAAAGCATTTCTATAAGTGAAATTTATAGTTTTGAATGACTATATCAGAAAACAGAATAAGTCAAGATAAGCATTTTAATGGTGTTCCTCAAGTTCCTAAAGAAACAAGAACTAAACAAATCCAAAGCTAGTACAACAAAGGAGTTTATGAAAATAAGAGTACACATTAATGAAATTGAAACTAAAAAATACAGCTTTTCTAGGGCCATCTGCTTGAGGAGCCACCTCCTGCTCCTCCTGCTGCCTCGATCTCCCTTAGTCGCTCCCTGCGCAGCTCTGGCCGCCTGACTCCCCAAACTTGCCACTAATAATTTGCAGATCTTACAACATGGCAGACATTGACAACAAAGAACAGTCTGAATTTGATCAAGATTTGGATGATGTTGAAGAAGTAGAAGAAGAAGAAACTGGTGAAGAAACAAAAATCAAAGCACTTCAGCTCACTGTTCAGATGATGCAAAATCCTTAGATTCTTGCAGCCCTTCAAGAAAGACTTGATGGTCTGGTAGACACACCAGCAGGATACATTGAAAGCTTGCCTAGGGTGGTTAAAAGAAACGTGAATGCTCCCAAAAACCTTCAAGTTAAATGTGCACAAATAAAAGCCAAATTCTATGAGGAAGTTCATGATTTTGAAAGAAAGTATGCCGTTCTCTACCAGCCACTGTTTGATAAGCGATTTGAGATCATTAAGGCAATTTATGAACCTAATGAAGAAGAATGTGAATGGAAACCAGATGAGGAAGAAGAAATTTTGGAGGAGCTGAAAGGAAAGGCCAAGATTGAAGATGAGAAAAAAGATGAAGAAAAAGAAGATGCTAAAGGAATTCCTGAATTTTGGTTGGTTGTTTTTAAGAATGTTGACTTGCTCAGTGACATGGTCCAGGAACATGATGAACCAATCCCGAAGCATTTGAAGGACATTAAAGTGAAGTTCTTAGATGCTGGCCAGCCTATGAGTTTTATCTTAGAATTTCACTTTGAACCCAATGAATATTTCACAAATGAAAGTGTTGACAAAGATGTGTAGGATGAGATCGGAACCAGATGATTCTGATCCCTTTTCATTTGATGGACCACAAATTATGGGCTGTACAGGGTGCCAGGTAGATTGGAAAAAATGAAAGAGCGTCACTTTGAAAACCATTAAAAAGAAGCAGAAACATAAGGGACGTGGAACAGTTGTACTGTGACGAAAACAGTTTCCAGTGATTCTTTCTTTCATTTTCTTGCTCCTCCAGAAGCTCCTGAGAGTGGCAATCTGGATGATGATGTTGAAGCTGTCCTTGCTGCAGATTTTGAAATTGGCCATTTTTTACCTGAACATATAAATCCAAGATCGGTGTTGTACTTCACTGGAGAAGCTATTGAAGATGATGATGATGATGATGAAGGTGAAGAAACGGAAGAGGAAGGGGAAGAAGAAGGGGATGAGGAAAACAATCCAGACTATGACCCAAAGAGGAGCAAAACCGAGCAGGGTGCAAGCAGCAGTGAAGCAGGACGTACGTGGCCTAAACACAACCATTATTCACTTACAACCTTATGTTTTTGTATTTGCTTGGTAGACTCAGTAATATTTTAAAGGAATTGATATTTCAAAGATCAATTTGTTAAACCAGAATTTTAGCTATAGTTTTACTGTCAGGTTACATCGAATGCACAGATTCTCTGAAGCATGTTCATTGCTGCAATTTGGTTACTTGCATCATATAATTATTGGAGTATAACTGTGAAAATTAACTTTTTCCTGAAGAACCAAAATAGTGTTCCTGCTAGTAGTAGAGTTGGTTTAAGTCACTTGCATAGTTGTGCTTTTCATTTTGTTTTGTTACAGGAATGAGGTGATTTAAGATATTCATTTAAAGGAAAAAGAAAAGACGTGGTTAAGAATTTCCAGTAAGACCAAATCTGATGATAATCGTTAGTTTATTAATGGGTTTTTACATTTTAGGTGATAGTTAATTATACAGAAGCCTAACTTACATGGTTATGATTGTCACAGGGAAGTGAATAAAACCTAGAAGTTAAACGGATTATTTTAGTGTACTTCTAAATTTAACATCCATTAACTAAGCGTCTTTTCTTTGTGGTAGGGTCTACCCTCTGCTCTACTGGAAAGGATGACTTTACCTCATTTGATGAACCTAGTTCACGTGTTTTTTTTTTTTTTTGGTTCTTTGCTTGTTTTTGTTTTTGCAGTCTAAAATAAAAATGTTAAATGCAATTTTAGTTCTCACAAGGTAATGTCTTAATTTTGTACTGATTCAGGTTAGAAGCAGAGGCTAAACTTGGATTAATGATTATTGTGCCCAGTTTAACATATTGAAGTAAAAAGAGCCAGTCAAAAACAAAAAGTAAAAGCAGAAAACCTCTAAATGATGTGATGCATTTTTTAAAAGAAGAAAAGTTAAATTTCGTGGTTGTGGATTATAACTAGAGAGAAAGCCCCAAGCCTCTATGGTTTATTCTGATCCTTAATTACTTTGCTATGTCATCTACCCATGTTTCTGTTTACTATGTATTAAAATGGGTAGTACTGTTTACTTAACTACCTCACAGATGTATTAAGGCACAGTACATTAAAAACTAAAAATACGAAAAATTAATGAATTGAAGAGGTGTTTCTTTGAAAGAATAAATGAAACAAATTTTTAGCTAATCTTAGAAAAGGAAAAGAAAAAAAAAGACCCAAGTCAATGCAACTAGAAATGAAGATGATGAAATCACAGCAGACATCAAAGAAATCCTAAAAACTATCAATTCACACTTCACAAACATGTACTCCAATAAAGTGGATAATTTAGAAGATGTGGATAGATTCCTAGATACATATGCATTATCAAACCTAAACCAAGAAGATACAAAACACCCGAATAACCCAATAATAGCCAACAAAAATGAAAGCACTAGCAAAAACCTAACAACTAAGAAAAGCCCAGGACCTACCTGATGGATTCAAAACTGAACTGTATAAGAACGTTAGTGAACATATAACACCAATACTTCTCAAACTCTTTAATGAAATTTAAAGGGATGGGTTACTCTAAAAATCATTCCTGAAAGTTACCATTACACTGATTCCAAAACCAGACAAGAATAAAATCAAATTTGAAACTATAGGCCAATCTCTTCCATGAATGTACATGCAAGAATCTTCAAAAAGATATTAGTAATCAAAATTCCATGAAGTATCCAAAAGGCTGTACATAGTACCCAAGTAGGCTTCACCTTGGGGATGCAAAGATAGTTCAACTTACACAAATCAGTAATGTAATACATCACATAAACAGAAGCAAGGACAAAAATCATATGATCATCTCAATAGGTGCAGGAAAAGCCTTTGACAAATTTGAAAAGCCACTCACAATAAAATCCCTGAAGAAAATAGATATGAAGACCTTATCCCAAACTGATAAAAGCTATTTATGAGAGGTCTATTGCCAGCATCACATTAAATGAGGAAAAGCTGAAACATTGTTTTTCTAAAGTCAAGAACAAGGATGTCAACCTCACTACTCCTTTTCAATATAGTAATGTTAATACTAGGGCAATCAGGCAAGAGAAAGAAATAATATGAATAGGAATAGGAAAGGAAGAAGTCAAATATTATTTGTACTCAGCATAATGCTTTACATAGAAGATCCAAAAATTCCACCAAAGATTCCTAGAATCAATGACCAAATTCACCAATAAAGCAGGATTCAAAATCAATGCACAAAAATCAATAGTGCTCCTATACAACAATAATAAGCTCACTGAGAAAAAAAGAGGAAAACCATATTATTCACAAAAGCATCAAAAAATATAAATACTTAGGAATTAACCTTAAAACGGAAGGGAAAATCCTCTATATTGAAAGTCACAGTACTCTGTAAAGGAAGAATAAAGAGGACATCAGAAAATAGAAAGATTATCCTCTGTTTCTGGAAAGGCAGAACCAATGTAGTCAAAATTGGCATATTTAAAAAAAAAACTGAGAAACAGAGATCATGCAACACAACCCTAATACAAACAACATTCCTCAGAGAACCTGAGGAAAAAATTATAAAATTCATATGGAACCAGAAGAGACCCAGAATACCAAAAGCAATCTGGGGCCATAAGGAGCAAAGCAGGAAGCATCACATTCCTAGGGTTTAAATTATATTACAAAGCTGGCACCCAAGGCAGGCATGTAGATCTATGGAACTGAATGGAGGATGCAGGAAAAACCCCAGGTACATTTAGTTATCTGATCTTTGACAAACTGATCAAAAACATTTGCTAGAAGAATTATAGCCTCTTTAATAAACAGTGCTGGGAAAACTGGCTATTCCCATGAGCAGATTGAATATATATATATTGCCTATATATGTCTATATGTATATATGTCTAGATATATATGTCACTATGTATTAAACAAAAATAAAAATGGTCAAAGATCTAAATGTTAAAACAAAAACAATCTGCTGAAGGAAAAAATTAGGTAAAATTCTTGAAAACATAGGCATAGGCAAGGACTTTCTGAACAGAAACCCAATTGCACAAGAAATAACATAAAAAATCAACAAATGGATCTATCAAATTAGAAGCTTCTTCACCAAAAAGGAAAAAAAAAAGGTAACAAAAACAACAACACATTGAAGTGATAAACTACTGGACGGGAAAAATTTTTTTGGCAGTTCTTCCCCAGAGAGAACTAATATCTAGAATATATAAAGAACTCAAAAAATTAGATCTACCAAAATAAAAAGAACTCAATCAGAAATGGGCAAATGAAATTAATAAACTTTTCTCAGAAGAAGTGCAAATGATCTATACATACATGAAAAAATGTTCAACATCTCTGGCTATTAGATAAAAGCAAATTAAAACAACAGGATTCCACCTCACTCCAGAAAGAATGGCTATTATCAAGATATCAAGTAATAACATACCTTTTAACAGAGGCTGGTGGGACTGTGTGTGCTGGGAAGGGATCCTTTAACACTGTTAGTGGGAAGGTAAACTAGTACATACTACTAGTAGTATGGATATCAGTATGGAGATTCCTAAAAAAATAAAACTAGAAAGTCACTTTGACCAAGCTATTCCCCTTCTAAGATTCTTCCTAAAAGACATAAATACAGCAAAGTGATACAGGCATGCCCATATTTATAGGGCACAATTCATAATAGCTAAATTGTAGAAATGCCCTATATGCTCACCAATAGATGAATGGATAAAGAAAATTAAGTATTTATTCAAAATGTAGTACAAGTCTTCCATAAAGAAGGATAAACTCAAGCCATTTATAGGAAAATTGATGAATTTTGAGCCCATGATGTTAACTGAAATAAATCAGCCACATAAGATAAAATATAGCATGGTTCCTCCTATATGAGAGGCCCAAAATATACACAAATTAAAGAGCAAAATACAATGTAACAAAAAGTGGAAATAGATCTTTTGTAAAAGGGAAAGAGACTAAGAGAAGAAGGGAGAGTGAAGGATTGGAGGAAAAGGATATAAAAAAGAATTAAGATATGTTATGTATATGTACTAATTCATTGTGAGAAATGTAATCATTATATACAGCAAACGTATTAGTAAAAAATAAGAATATAAAAAGTAATAAAGGAAAACTTCCAACATTTTCCTCTAATTATTATATGCAAAAAAGTCATTGAAATGGTGGCAAATGACTGGCATGTTCTTTATCCCAAATAAAATGAAATAAGTGTGGTCCATATATGTTGTACTGAAATCTTTAGTAAATAATTACTCTAATACTCTACTTTCAATTTACCAAATTATACATTTTAATCAGAATACACTTGAAATGTATGAACTGGGGAGTTGTATGTTTGAAAAAACCTACCAGTGGAAAAATTTTAACTAGTATCCTATCTCAAATAAAAGGCTGAGTGATCATTTTTCAGATTCACAGAGCCGAATTAGAAGTGCAGAATGTTTCTGTGCTATCTTTGAAATTGAAGACATCTGATTTTTCTTAAATGGCTTACAATGGCTGGTGCAACATATGAGTATCAAGTTTTTGACTGAATTAATATCTTTAAAATTGTTGTTACTCTATAAAAAGCATTTGTTGTTCCCTGTTTGCTAGGGGAGAAATTTCAGCAGGCAGTTGTGCTTTGGGTTCCACTGAAAATCTCCATGGTCATTCAAAAAATGAAAAGCAACATATTATACATGAATTTGTCCTGCCAGGCTACAGTCATTTATTTGTTTTGTGAGATGAATGAGGAAACAAAGCATTTAGTAGCTGGTTGGTATGGTAGAGTTTCTATAAATAGTATGTTGTAATCATTTATCCTTCTTAATCCTTTAGAAGAATGGAACACAATATACATCTGCTACAACAAAAACTGTCACTGAACCCATGCAAACCCGGTTCACAATAGAATAATGGAAACAACAACCTCAGCCTTAACACAATACCATGGCAATTAATACTTATTGAGCACTATGTGCCAGACACTATCATTTAAATTTTCTAACATTAACTCATATAATCTTTAATATGTACTGTTTTTATTTCAAGGAGGTAACTTGCTCAAAGTCACACAATTAGAAGCTGACTACATATTAAAATACCAATTATAAATCTCAAGTTCCTAATGACTCTGATTCATAATCAGAACATAACAGAGTGCCTGAAACACAGTAGAGACTTAATGATACTCAGCGAAATTCATTAAATCTTACCTTTATTAAGTTGTACATTAAAAAAAGAATATTTATTCTATTATATGAAGATGACTTAACTACTTCAAACTTTGTAAACTTGGGGAACATGGCAGAAAAGTGAGAAAAGCCCGAATTTATTCTTTTTGGGGGGTTCACTTGACAAAAAAAGTTTATCCAATCATCTGTGTTAAACCCTGAATTTGATACTAGCAACAGTTTCTGTATAGTAGAAAAGGTTCCTCCCTTTTCAGTTTTCACACTGGAGATCTTCAATGGGTCCTTATTAAACACCGGCTCCAGAATAAAATGAAGACTACAAAAACTTGTTCTAGGAAAACTGTTATTAAAGCAAAGTTTTTGCTAAACATTTGCTAAACTGTCTTTCATTTCATCCTGGTGAGTGCCAATTTATTCAGTCACCTTTCAAGAATTTGCTTAAAGTTTCATTTCTATGAAGAGACTTGCTAATGATAATCACTCCCTACTCAGTAGAATTTCATAATATACACTAGCTGAATTATAGCACACAATATTGTGATTATTCAATTACCTCTTTGAAAGCAACAGTCCTTCTCATTTCTTAACATAGTGCCTTTGGTTTGAGAGGTGCTTTTCTTAGGTTAGAAAGAGATCTGAGATGGGGAGTCATGTGCATGTGATTTATTAAAAAATTGCTCCTGAAGAGGGGTGGAGGTGCCTGGTAAGAGAGAGGGAGAACAGGGAAAACAATGAGAGGAAGTCAGGATGTACTCAGGGAAATTCCTGTGGAAGGTAAGACTTCAACGTGTTGAGGGGAGGAGGAGGAGGAGGAGGAGGAAGTACTAGTAGCGCAACAGGGTTTAGGAATGGATGGGAAACCAGGCAGTGCTAATTAAGACTATTAACATTGATCTCTCTCAACTTACTGCTTCCTTATTCAATTTTCATCACATAATCACCAGCTCTCTCCAATTTCCACTAATGTCTAGAACAGGTGCTGCAAAAGCATGGTACGGAGGAGGAGGAGGAGGAGGAGGAAGTACTAGTAGCGCAACAGGGTTTAGGAATGGATGGGAAACCAGGCAGTGCTAATTAAGACTATTAACATTGATCTCTCTCAACTTACTGCTTCCTTATTCAATTTTCATCACATAATCACCAGCTCTCTCCAATTTCCACTAATGTCTAGAACAGGTGCTGCAAAAGCATGGTACGCAAGTAGGATTGGTATCCAGCATAAGCACTTCCTAAACTAGTCCAGAGATAGAAAGTCACAGTCTGGGCATCTCAGACTCTCTTTATCCAGAAGAAATGAAATAATATTCTGAATATAAGTTTAATTTAGAGCAACTTATGTTTTCACTATTTTTATTCCATTGTACAGTTCTTTCATTTTTGCTAGCCACAGGACTCTTTAACTAAAGAGATGTACATTGATATAGAGTCCAACAGGTTTGATTCTGAAAGGGCTTGGCAAAACCATGGAAACTGTGTGTATAAAGTGCTATGTTCACAATGTAGTATATATACAGACACCTATAGCTTTAAAATCCTGCCCACCATACACCAGAATTCAAATATTATATCTTTTTCACCCACACTCAGCAAATCCACATAAGTCACTTATCAGCTAGAATTCTGATTGTGAGTAAATAATGATAATTTAGAATATGACACAGCTAGGCCTAAATCTTTCTTCTGCCATTTATTCATTTATTGCAAGGATCAACTTGCACAAGTCATTCCATCTGAGCTTATATCATTATTAAAATAATGGTATGATCTAATTTTCAACTTTATGTGATTATTTGGTAAGACAATCCATATAAACTCCTATGTAGAGTGATTTTTTTTTTTTTTGGTACTGGGGATCAAACTCAGGTCCTTGCTCTTAGGAGGCAGGCGGTGGAACCACTGAGCTAAATTCCGGGCCCTAGAGTGATTAATGAACAGGAAACAGCCTACAGATGACACCATTTTGCCAGGCCTCAAGCCTCTGGCTTTTTTTTTTAATAGGAGCAATTTATTGTTTGAGCAATAAAAATCTAGGTACAAAGGCCTATACATTTTGCCACAGAACATGGTATTGATCAAATTTCCTTGACCTACTGTCAGTTCAGAGCTTCAGGAGAAAGATGCCAAGATGGAGGAATAAAAGTACAAGATGTATTGGGTGATGCCAAAGACTATCTTTTTAAATCAAACTTTAGACAGACTTTTCTGAGGCCTCTTTTTTTGACAAGACCTCACAGTTAGGACTTTCTTTGTTTTGCCTAGATCAATTTTACCAAGAATCATGCTAAGCCAGTTCAGTGAGACTACCCCTACCCTTGATATCTGATTACCCTGGACCACCCTCAATGAGAAGCCTGTTAAATCAGTTTAGCAAGAATCTCCCTACCCTTGATGTCCCCTCTTAGTACTGTTCCATCTACCCATCATTCTCCTCATTGGCTCTATAGTTCCAGCTGTCTTTGTCATATTTGGAGTTAAGCACAGTTTCTTTCCCCTACTGTGACAGTGTTGACACCTAGTACAGTAGACCTGAATAAAAAAGTTTTTATTGTTTTGAAAGTGTTAAAATAATTTTTGTTAGCACTTGAAATCTATATTAGATAAGGGAAAAGAAAGCAAGGAGTAGTAAGCTGGGAAAGGTTTCAGACAAGAAAAGGGGAAAAGTAGGAGGAAAGGAGCGGGAGGGCATCAGACCTTGGCTCAGTCTGAGAAGGACTTGGCAGTACAATGGAGAGTCCCAGCATAGAGATCACCCAGACGTGGGACAGTATAATAAGCAGAAATGGCCAGAGCCAAATTTCCGATAGTGCTCATTCATTGGCTGGGGACTTCTTAGGAGAGTGCATCATAGGCTTAAATGCCTACACTAATCCTGCATCCAGGGGGAACTGCAACTGGAGGTTGTCCATTAATACTTTCCCCACATCAGGATCTCTATTTAATGGAAGTCTGAGCAACTGCCACATGCAGCCACTGTTTTCAGTGTTCTGTGTTCAGATGACAGTGTAATACAATCGAAAGAAATGTATTTTGAGCCTGTCTTTGAGACATTCATGCCTATAAGAAAGTTACTGAAATTCCCTGAGTTTGAAGAGAGTATATGAAAGTGTTTGTTCCAGAATAATTATAAGAGCTGTGATTTTCCACCATAATCCCAGGTCATGGATTTTAACAATAGAGTTATTATCAAGGTTTTCTTCCTTCTCTCTCCATTTCCATGGTCTGACTCTCACCTGCTTACAAAACTTGATATTCTCATTGTGAAACAATTGCTTCTTTTTCTCTTTATTTCACCAAATTTAATTTATGCTAATATGAATGACCAACAACTTGCATCAGTCAGAATTGGTTAATCTATGTTGCAGTGAAGAACAACCCGGATATCCCAGAAAATCAGTCATTACACATGCTCATCAAGGGTTAGCTGTGGCTGTGTCCTACTTTGAGGCCGAGGGGAGGGTATAGTCAACCACACATTCACTTTTAAAAGCTGAGCTAAAACGTGACACACATCATTTTGCCAAACCAAATCATATGACTAAACCTACCATCAGCAGACCAGATATAATCCTCTTATAGAATTAGTCAATAATAAAAATCTTCTACTGTGTACCTCTACAATTTTCACACCTTCAACCTAGAATCTGAATGGCATTTTTCCTCTTATAATGTGTTGTGATATCTGTACTTCAGTTTGTATTGTCAACAGAAGCAAAGAAATTAACTGCATGCATCTCTTTTAAGAACTCCTTTCCTGAAATTCTTTGCTTTATCTCTACCGTTTGTTTGCCTTCTTACCACTACAGCACCTTAGCAAATATATTTTAAGGATTTATGGGGCTTTGTATGAAATGCATTAATAATTTATGCAGTTTTGATTGGCTTCCCTTCTTTTTGCAGTATGTACCAACCAAACAAGGTCACTACTATACGATTTATTACAAAGCCTCTTACTGACAATTGATTTTTCTCTTCCTAAAATCTTACTATATCACATAATCCTGAGTTTTCTGCTCTTCATTTATTTAGAAAAAAATAGCATTTTCTCTCTTCTAATTCTGTGATAAGACATTGTAAAAGGAAATTCAGAGAGGTGAATTTTTTATGCCTTAATATTTCCCTAGTCATAAATGTGAGATGAGTCAATAAGGCTAATGGATTATCTCAGAAAAATGGTCTCAGGAACTATTACTGTTGGCCCTGGTACTATTTTAATTAGAAGTGGAAAAAACAACGTTTGAATCTATAGTAATGTGAGGTATCTCTTCCTTGACTGACCTCTTTCTATTTTTCATCAGAATGTATTTGTAATCATGAGTATAGAATATTTGGTGAAATATTGGAGAGTTTTTTAATTCCCAACATTAATTTATGCAATATTGCACATTTTCCATTAATGTGCATTGGAAAAATGTATAATTAAGGGTTTGTTGCATACATCAAATATTTACATTTTAAAGAAATTATTTGAAAGATTTATGTGGTACTTTTCTTTATCAATATTAATTTTCATCTCTTGTTATTTTAAATCTAGAAACCTGGCTTTCCAATTTTGATTCTTATAACTGCAGTCCCCAAACTGCACATCAAGGCACCCTAGGATGCATAAAGCTGCTTGAAATTTTCAAAAGAAATCTAGTAATATTTGTTAGACACAATGTGAATTCCCAGGGCATGATAAATTCATCAATACAGCCATGAAATTTCTTTTATTTACATTACATTTTTGTGAAGCTGAGTTTTGACAATTGCTGTGAAAAAAGCAAGTATAATACAAAAGTGAAGGTGGAATGAGAAATGATGATGTCTTACTCTTTTTGTAACCACAAATAAAAGCATCTTAGAAATTATTATCACAATTTAAATCAAGAATTTTTCAAAGTGGGAAATAATCAGTTGCTATTCAGATAGTAATAAGAAGTGAGATTTATTCCCTATTTGTTTGTAAAAGTCATGCTTATTCAATGTTGTCTAGGTACCATATATCTATATGTGTGTGCCCATATACACATGTAAATATATGAATATACAGGAAGAAAAAGAACTTAGCATTTATTGAGTTCCTATCACGTGCTAGTTATGATTGTCACATTTGAAAAATCTTTAATGTATCACCACTGCTCTGTTATCCGCTCAAAACTCTTTGCGTAAAGAAATATACTTTTTAACAAATGAAATATTTTCAAGTTAAACATTTCTTTACAGTATGTGTCCACTAAAAATGTTACAGACCATTTAAATCAGTAATTTTCAATCACAGCTGCACATGTCCACCAATACCCTAGATATATGGATTTGTTTGTTTGTGTTGGGTGGGTGTCAATGTGGAGCCAGGAATGAGCAAATCCACTTTCTGTGATCTTACTCAGAGTCTGTCTTTGTTTCTGATATCTACTTTTATTTCCATAGCCTTTTCTGTCAGCTTTCTGACCTAGAAATAATCAGCCAGCTGCTGATCCTGTTTAATTCAGTGTATAGTGTGCCAAGCTACACCTACGTGTTGGACCCTGTCAAGAACGGATGCTGAAATACCAACATTATTTTTTTTCTTTTTACTTTGTTTTTAAATAATTTACCAATCATCAGCATCCCCTGTGGATTTTCTGGCTTTTACAAGTCAGTGCTTAGAAAACATCCTCCGCTGAGCTGAAAGGCCTCAGTAAGAAATTTGTGGGGGGTGGGTCTTAGAGTGAACTTGGGTATAGACCTCAATTTAAGAAAATTTCCTTGCTATGTCCATGAAATAACAGTGATTGGATGACTGCTTCCTTCCATGTTTCCTCCTGCGTATCAAAATGCTAAGCATTACTAATCAAAAGCAGGTAAATTACATTCAATGAAATTGCCAGTGTTTATTCTCAAGCCCATTACCACAGAAGGTCTATTCCAAATGAGACATCTGTGTTTCACTAAAAGAGAAGGTAGGAAAACCATGACTGTTTATAGCTCAAATCATCGCCAAGTTGTTTTGTTTTTGTGTTGATAATGCTTTCTCACCAGCTTTTCCAAATTGTAGGAATCTCCAGAAGTGAAATAAATTTGAGTCACAAGTATTATATCTCATTATCAAGAAGAAAACAAAAGTCTACAAAGTAATTTGCTTCCAAGTTTGAGCGCTTCAATAGAGATTTTCTAGATATTGTGGAAGCAGGATATCCATTTTCTTCTGATCTGAAACATGCACAATAGTACCAGCTGCTTCTGTTTTCTTACACCAAACAATATCTTCACACACTGCCATTACAGAACATTCCCAGGCGTATTAAAGTCATTTGTAAATTGTTGAAGGCAAAGATCACAGTTGGATGTACGTTTCCCAGAATGTATTCCCATTAAGAGTTAGGCTTATTAAGTCATTTCCTATTTCTTAAATGAGATTCCAGAGTCTTATATATGAGTATTGTGAAAACAAAACAACAAAATACCAAACCATTTTCTTCCTGGCTCCCTCAATATTTTAAAGTGACTGGTGTCTATGTGTGGACATATGCACACGTATATGTGAACCCTAAACTAAATTGGGTCTTTTAGCCACAATTAAGAAATGTAAATAAATATAGACTTTTACAGAACGATTATTTAGAAAACTGCCTAAATTTATTTAATTCTTCATGAAATTACAAAAGTGCCAGCCCAAATCCTATTTTATCTGATGTAAAATACTGCTAGATCCAATCTAGAACTTTCCCCCATTATTTTGTGGCATCAATGCACCCATCTGATATGGATGATGATGAGTGAGAAAAAGCTTCTTCTCATCCTTTTTCACCTCTTGGAAGATATTACTGGATTTTAAGTGAAAATCACATCTTCACTACAGACCATAAGGTCTTTTCCTATGCCAATGTCATCAAGAGTTCTGCCTAACTTATCTTCCAGCAAGTTTAGTGTTTCTGTTTTAATATTTAGATCTTCCATCCACTTGGATTTTAATTTAGTGCATGGTGGAAGATAAGGGTCTAGTTGTAATCTTTGGCAGGTTGAGATCCAGTTTTTCCAACATCATTTATTAAAGAGGCTATCTTTCCTCCAGTGGGGATGCTCAGCTCCTTTGTCAAAGATGACGTACCCGAGTGCATCTGGAGTTGTTTTTGTGTTTTCCAATCTGTTCCACTGATCCTCAGGTCTATTTTTTCCCAGTACTATGCTGTTTTTATCACAGTGATTTTGTAGTATAGTTTCAAATTGGGAAATGTTATACCCGCTGCCACGTCTCTGTTGCCTAAGATGGCATTAGCTCTTCTGGGTCTATTCTGGTTCCAAATGAATTTTTGGATTCTTTTTCCTAGTTCTGTGAAATATAGTGTTGGTATTTCAATTGGCATTGCATTGAATCAGTACAGCAGTTTTGGTAGTATGGCCATTTTCACTATGTTGATTCTTCCTACCCGGGAGCAGGGGATATCTTTCCATCTTCTTAAATCCTCTTGGATCCCCTTTTTCAGAGTGCTGTAGCTTTCAGTGTAGAGGTCTTTTGCTTCTTTTGTTAGATTGATTCCTAGATACTTCATTATTTTGGATGCTATTGTGAAGGGAATTGTTTCCCTAATTTCCCTCTTAGTGAGTCTGTTATTTGTGTACAAGAAGGCTATTGATTTTTGGGTGTTGACCTTGTATCCTGCTACTCTACTGAATCTGTCAATTAAGTCTAGAAGTCTTTTGGTGGAGATTTTTGGATCTTCAATGTAGAGTATCATATGTCAGCAAAATAATGACAGTTTAACTTCTTCCTTTCCTATCTTTATTGCTTTAATTTCTTTCTCTTGTCTAATATCCTCAGAGAAAGGAAACTAGCAGAAAGAATCAACAACTGGGATCACATCTTACGCAAAAGCTTCTGCACTGCAAAAGAAACTATTCACAGAACTGAGACAACCTACAATGCAGGAAAAAATTTTTACCAGCTGCTCCTCAGACAAAGGACTATTATCTAGAGCATATGAAGAAATCAAAATAATCAGCTCTCCCAAATATAAGGACCCGATGCAAAAATGGGCATCTGAAGTGAACAAATCTTTCTCAGACAAAGAAGTAAAAGCAGCTAGTAAATATATGAAAAAATGTTCCACATCACTGACCATTCGAGAGATGCAGAAGAAAACAACACGGAGATTCCACCTAACCCCACAAAGAATGGCTGCTATCAAGAAATCACACAATAACAAATGTTGGTGGGGTTGTGGGGAGAAAGGAACCCTTCTCCATTGTTGGTGGGAGTGCAGACTGGTGCAACTACTATGGAAATCAATATGGAGATACCTCAAAGAGCTTGGACTAGAGGTTCCATTTGACCCAGCCATCCCTCTGATGAGTATTTTTCCAAAAGATTTAAAACAATCGTATCACAGAGATATATGCACACCTATGTTTCTAGAGGCACAGCTTGTAATAGCTAAAACTTGGAAACAGCCCATTTGCCCATCAGTTGGAGACTGGATAAAGAAGATGTGATTTTTCTATAAAATGGGATATTACTCAGCCATAATGAGTGAGAAGTTAGGTTAACTCATAGGAAAATGGATACATTATGAGGATGTACTCCTAAGTCAAATAAATAAGTCACACATGTGTAAATAGTGAATAGTTTCTCTGGTGTGAATAAACTGCAAAAGTACATAAGATCCTAATGAGATAACTGATATTGTGAAAGGGAAAGAAAAGGGCTAAAGGTGTAGGGAAACTGGGAAGGGTAGGGGAAAGGTGATAGGGGAAAAAATAGGAGAAAATGAAAAAACTGTAAAGAAAATGTTTGTAAATGGGGAGGGGAGGAGGGGGTGAAGGGAGGGCAGGGACAAAGGGAAAAAAATGAGAACTAAGACCTGTCATGTAAAGGTACAAGATCCCAATGATGAATGTAACTGTACTGTATACCTAAAATGTACCAATAAACTCAATGGGGGTGGGGGCGAAAAACTACAGACCAGTAGAAGAATCTACAGTTGACAGTCTCAAAGGTAAAATGACATCTGCCTCCAGAAAGCTCACTCTTCCCATATGACAATCAGAGCTCAGCTTTTTTCATCAGCATTCAGTTTTAATGCATTCTGCAGCAATGCAAATGACAATAAACAAATGGAAAAGCAGAGAAAACATATTGCTTAGAACCAGACGCCTGATTCAATTATCATGTAGTCAGAGAAGTCAAAAGCCTATTTCACTCAATAAAGAAAAAGTGGATATGCAACTTTTATAGTCTATGATTTTTTTCACTAGGGAAAAAGAGGTTGTTAATGCTATTATACATGTAAAGGTTATTTTTGTCTTTAATATGAGCTTGCAATATTTTCAGCATTCAGAGAAAATACTAAAGAAAGACTACATTTTCCTTAATATGCAATGTCAGAAGTAAGTTTAATGTAGCAGCAAACTAAAATGATAACAAGTTACAATTTTTAACAAGGATTTAAGACTTTAAACTGGGCTATAAATATTTATGTTATAAGCTATAGGAAAAACATGCAATGATTTTAAATATGAAGTTGCACTGTCAATATTTTTAAGATGTACAATTAATTAGATAGTACCTGTAATTTGGTATTAAAAAGATCATGAAAATTTTGAACCAAAGTACATCAGTACTCCCCATTTTGCAAATTAAAAAAGTCCAATCACAGAGGGGAAGTACATTTCACAAAATATACAGCAGAGAGCAGAATGATCAACATAATAAAACAGGTCTCTTAGTTCAGTGATATTTTTTGCACTATAGTACACCTGACCAAGAAGAATTTGAAACATACAAATTAGTATCATCTGCAAAACAAAATATATACTAAACATAAGCATGAACTTATTTTAAAAACTGAAGTTGTCTCATTAGACAAAATGTATTCAGTGCATGAAAGTATAAAAATGGAAAAAATCCACCTGGTCAAAAAAGAAAGAAATCCTGCCATTTGCAAAAACAGAAATGTAAGATAGTGATTACCAAAGAATGAGGCCAGGGATGCTTAGGCTGATCAATAATATAAGATTTCGTTTGAAAGGAGAAATCCATTTTAAAACATGGTAAATACAGGTAGTAGCACCATATTGCATCCTTGAAAATTTCTGATTGTATATTTTAAGTGTTTTCATCACAAAAATTTATATGTGTGTAGTGTAGTGATTGTGTTAACTGGCTTTACTTGGCCCTGCCACAAGGTATACAGGTATCAAAACATCATGTGTTATATCACAAATACACACAATTCCTGTCAGTAAAAATGATCACAATGTAAAATAATAAGGACTAAAAGATTCAACAGATAATGTGAAATAGGAAGCAAATGGACAAAGGGGAAGGGGAAATGGGAGGAGTAGGGGAAAGGAAAGAAGGGAATGGGATTAATATGAGAAAATGAAAAAAATGGAAACCAAGTCTTTGTAGATAGGAAGGAGGGAGGGGTTGAAGGAAGGGCAGGGGAATGGGGCATACTAAGAACCAAGATTGATTATGTAAAGGTGCAAATTCCCAACAATGAATGTCATTATATTGTAGACCTTAAATATACCAAAAAATTAATTAAAATAAGATAAAATGAAATACAATTTTTAAAAGCCCACCTACTCCATTTGTAGGATTATTTTTTACTTCTTCCGGTTTTTAAAATGTACATTTCTTTCACTTTTTAAATGCTTGGTACTAGGGATTAAATCCATGGCAGCTGTACTACAGATCTACATTCCCATTCCTTTTTTTATTTATTTTGAGACAAGTTCTTACTAAGTTACCAAGATGGTCTCAAACTTGTGATCCTGGTATGTCAACCTCCCTCAGTGCTCCAATTACAGCTATGCACCAGGGTACCCAACTTCCTTTCACCATTTATGTATGTATGTGAGTACGTATGTTGAAGTACTGGGGTTGGACTCATGGCCTTCACACTGAGCTACACTCCTAGTCCTTTTTTAAAAATTGTTTATTTTTGAGTCAAGGTCTCACTAAGTCACTATCTTTCCCAGGCAGGACTCAAACTTGCAATCCTGCCTCAGCCTCTCAGAGTGCTGGGATTACAAGCATGTGGCAACATGCATGTCTCCTTTCACCTTTTTTTTTGTTTGTTTGGTTTTTTGAGATAGAGTCTCACTATATAGTTGAGACTGACCTGGAACTCACTATGTAGCCCAGGCTGGTCTTGAACTCACAGCGATCCTCCTGCCTCAGCCTCCCTAGTGCTGGGATTATAGGCGTGAGCCACCATGCCCAGATTCATCCTTTCACATTGGAAATTTGCAACAGATTAATTTGTGATGAGTTTAAGTGTAGTCATTGTCTTGATTGTTTTCATTTTGTCTAGAACCTATTATGGAAATACTATGTATTGTGTCAGTTGCTTTGAATCTTTTCATTCATTTTATTGGTACACCTTCATTTAAGGTGTATGATGTAATGTCGTTCATCATTTGCACCTTTACATAATCCATCTTGTTGCTTTGAGTCTTCAAAAAAATTAATATTTGTTCTATCGAAGCAGGCAGTTAAACATTTTTGAGATACAACTTAGATAAAATATGATGCACTAATATTATGTTAAAAGTGACATACATTTTGTCAAATCTATGCACTTATGTACCACCACCCATTGAAGCTAGAAAGCATTTCCTTCACCTCAGCCAGAACAATTTCTTTATGTGCCAATCTTCAGCACTACCTCTGTCCCATAACCATTCAACTGCTTCTTGTCTTCACAATTTAATTTTGCTTCTTCTCAAGTTTTATATCAATGTAATCATGAAGTATATACGCTTTTATATCTAGCTTCTTTCTCTCAGAAAAATGCTTTTGAGGTTCATTCAGATTGTTGAGTATTTCAATGATATGTGTGGGTTTTTTTAAATTACTGAGTAGCATTCCAGTGTATAGATATAACACACTATTCTTAATGAACATTTCAGCTCTAGCTCTTTTAGAGATATCATAAGTAACATATTATCAGCAGTCATATGCATCCACCTTTTAAAATGACTTATTTCTCATCTGGGATTTGTCACGTGATTGCTCATGACTAGATTCTAGTTTGCAGCCTTTCCAGGGTTTCATATTTTATGGAACACCGTGTCCTTCGTTGGTAATATTAATTTTGATCACCCTGTCAAATCTTGTCCAATTTCTTCAACGTATCATTATTATTATTATTACCTCTTTTGAAAGTAGCAAGCAGTCTAATTCAAAGCCATAAAATTATCCTGCTTCCCATTAAGGTTTCCCTTTAGATTTAGTATTCATTGATGATTCGTGACTAATCTAATATTTATGATTATAGTTGTAAAATCGTGGTTTTCCAACTTCAGTATTACCTTCACATATACACCAGTCCTCGGCATTCTACTGTAACAAAGGGCTCTACCATTACCCCCTTCTTTATTTCTTATACTTGTGAACTCATGAATTCCTGCATTATCAATGGTTCATTACAGTTCTTAATGATTTTGATGCTTAAATGGTTCTATATCTTGCTAGCAGAAGCCCCATCAAACTGGCTACCTATGTTCTTATGAATTGGCACAGTGATTGTTTTTTAATTCTTTCTTATTTTTTAGCAGAAATAGATATTCCAGGCTTATGTTGTACCTGCCTAAATCCAAGAACTGTTTTCTCCAAGGTGTCCCAACTCTTTTATGAGAGATGATGTCAGAGATCTAGATCTCACAGTTATATAACATAGTTTCAGAGTGACTTTGCTTTTGAGATCTTCATATGAGTTCATAGAGATCTTCTCCATCCTTTCATATAGTTTTATAGTATTTACTTATGTGTATGTAATATAGCTTATTAAACTTCACTCCAAGCTTAGATATCTAGATAATTTTCAATATTTTGCAATGACAAATAGTGCTCCAGTAGATAATCTTGGTCATATGTATTTGATATTATTGGAAGGTATATTTGCATATAGAAGGATAAATGCATATGGAGTTTTATTAAATGTCACCAAATTCTCCCGAATTTGAGATGCTTTGTAATATTTTTCACTTCCACCAGCAATATCTAACAGTATCTGTTTTCCTTAGCTTCTGCATGAACCTTAAACAAAAGTTAAGGTGACACTGTTAATGTGACATTATTTCCTAATTTTAAAAAATGTCATATTGTGCTACAGGCATTTTTACGTGTCATTAAAGTTTTTTATTTGCATGGCTTCACATAACTGTATTATAGTCCATTACACCATCGTACTATATTTAATATATTAATTATGGGTATTTAGATTGTTTCTAAATACTATTTTTACATTAAGTTATACTGAACATTTGTCATTAGAATAGCTTTTTATCCTTTTCACTCAATAACATCATATTGCATATAAAAGGAAACCAAAGCTCAGAGGGTTACCATGGTAAATTACTTTGCTCACATATTTGAGAAGTTCATACCTTTGCTAAAAGAACTCTAGCAAAGACATTTTGCTAAAACCAAATCATTTACACAAATATATGGGCAAATCTTTGTCAAGTAATGTTATTAATACAGTAGAAAAGAGAAGAAAGCTATAAATGAATCAACTGAAGCAATCCTCCATCTTTCTCAAATAGTTCAAAAAATCTTTTTGTTTTTCATCTGAGCATTCTGAGTGTGGTGAGATTAAAAAGGAGCTTCAAAATGATTGCCAAGTACTTCAAGAGCTCTCAGAGTGCATTTGGTTTTGCAATGATTTTCATTTCATGAAATACGATGTGCAGTAATTTGAGAAACTAAGTGCTTTCTTTTAAGCCCCTAAAGTCATGATACAATCTGTATTGAAAATGTGTGGCCTTCTATTGCCTTCATATCTTAGCATTTCGTCACCCTTCTGAGAAGCAAGGTGAAACTCCTACACCATTCATGTGTTCTGTAGAAATAGGTTCTGAGAATGGCATACCTGCTTCTGTTAAAACTGCAACATGGCTTAGGGGATTGTAAGTATTCCCTGTGGACATAATCATTTTATAAGCTACAAAATGCTGACATTTATACTGACAGTACTGTATCAGTTCTATTCAACATGACTGTCCCTCCCTTTGCTTCTGCCACATCAGACTTCTATCCTCCCTTACTGACACATTCAATAAGACAACACACCGGTGTTTCTGCCTCAAACCTTGCCTCACTGCTTACACAGACTTTACCTTGGATATTTATGATCCTATGCCCAAGTTTGTTTGACAATGTATCTGGCAACTTTAACTGAATCTGCTTCACCAATCTCATTACAAATTGCATATTCCTTGGTATATGGCAACATTTGCACTGTGTCTCTGCCCCATTTGCATTTGGTCAAACCTGAGCCTGGCTAGGACATTTTCATCAATCCCTGACGTATAGAAGATAGAGGAGCTCACTTGTCAAACCTCAGACTGCTTACAGCTGTAAAAGCGATTCATAGCTTCTGATTCTAGGACCTCAGTGCAACTGCCCCAATCAATACAATAGGTTAAAATGTTGATGCTAAGAGATTTTGTCAAAGATTTGTGCTTAGACCGATTAGCTTTACTACCAATATAGAGATTTATAAATCTAGTCTCTTTATCACCCAAAACTCAATCTCCCTCACCCCTTCTTTCTCACCCACCCACCCACAGCCACACACACACACATACATGTGAACTATAATTAAACTACATTTCCATAATTGGTTAATGTGTCTTTCTCCCATGTTAATTTGTGTACTTCACATGGATGAAAGATGAGCCTTATGCATGCTTGTACCTTGCTCCATAGGTACAACATATGAGCTGAAATAAAATGGTTTCGTGACCACTCTCTTTGAATGATTAAATCCATAAATAAAGGTGTTAATTCCTTTTAAATCTTTGTTACTAAGGTCAAACAGGTGTTATTATTTCCAAGTTCAAACAGTTGTTCAAATTCTAAAACCACTTCTGGAGCACTGTTCGTTAGTATGTCACCTAATGGTGAATAAGCACATTCTTCTTCCCAGGAGTTATGAACTGAAGAATAATTCTGATTGATCAGTTCATGTAAGTCTGAGTAAGCACATTTGGGTTGAATTTGCCCAGGAGAAGATTGCTATAGAGGTGTTCAATCATATTTACTAATGGATTTATATCAAGGAGATTCATAAACTGAATTGTGCATATTAGAAAGATGTACAAATTTGGAATTGTTACTGTGGAAAACGAATAAGTGTTGCAATTGGAGATAGTAAAAGCAATGCTGAGCAGCAATGAGATCTGAAATCATGCATTAATTATAAAGTTTGTCAGCCCAGGATTCTGGAAACCTTAATGTATTTCAGATGCAACAACAGTTTATAAAGACTTTTGAATAATGTCTATACTTCTACTTTCTCCTTCAAGATAAGCTTATAAAATGACAAATTTATTAGGAGTTGAGAATGGATTTTTATAGTAATAAACACACTTTCATAGTATCTAAAATATAATATTGATTGATTGATAGAAAGGAAAAATAAAAGTGAAAATAGATGTGTTATAATTATGGAATAATGTGTCAGATATGCACTCTTATTATGAACTACTGCAACACTGGACAGATTATCTGAGGCAGGTGTTTCTAGACAAACAAAACATTGATACTTAAGGGAAACAGTTGATGTGATCCATTTTTCAATTTATTTTCTGGGAGGGAGTCGCTTTTCTGGCTATAGCACAGGGAGATAAAGTCTATATGGAAAAAGCGAAGAGAAATAAAACAGATGATGATTGCCTCCATACCAGAAACAAAGACTATCAGATTATGGGCAATGTCTTTAAAATGCTAGAAGAAAATCAAACAAAAGGTCAACTCAAAATATTACATCCAATGAAAATATTCCTCTTCAAAGTTTTTCTTTTTGTGATCCTGTGTTATACAAAGATTTCTTAGAAACAGTACCAAACTGTGGTACACAAAAGAGAAAACTGGTAAGCTGAACTTCATCAAAATTAGCAAAGGTTTGTCTTCAAAAGACCCAGTAAGACAAGGAAAAGATGATCCAAAGACTATTATACATATTTTAAAATTACAAATCTGATAAAGGATTTATATCAGGAATATATTAATCAAAGTTAAAAACTGAAAACAAACACTTGTTAAAGAAAATGTTATCTGTGATGCTTGTTAAAATATGGTTAGATGGATTTTACTGAGAATTAACCCAGTATACACCGAGACTACTGCAATGGACTTTTGCAGTAATGGTAGACTGAGATAAACTTCAAACACAAAAAAACAAAGTGGGAACTTACAGTTAAGGAACAGAGTGACTAATGGATTGAAAATCTCTAAGTGCTGAGCAGAAAAATCATAGGTAATAAAGAGATTCTGGCTGTATTGATCTGATAGGTTTCTTGCTGAAAGCAAACCAGTGTGATCAGATATCACCCTGGGATAATGAGTGATAAGAAATTTGGTAAGACATCACGAATGATCAAATACAAAAGATAGAGGATTGTAGAACTGTTTCATCAGGGCTCATGTTAAAATTGAGCTGAGCAAAGAATGACACAGAAGTCCAAAATTTGAAGCGTAGTTGGAAAGATGATCCAGAGGAGCCTAAGTAAAGTTTACTTAAGGAAAATTCTTTTGTCACATTTTACCAAAAGAAGATACAGTAATGAATACCTCAGTTCATGAAAGCTTCTGTTTGTGAATAACTCAGTTTACAAAGAGAACTTTTGGGCAAAACTTTGCTTCCAGTTGTGAACTCCACATGAGATGATGAACATGAATTCGGCCATCTTTTCTAGAATTGTGGAACAAATTATGTTTGTGAACTGAGGTACCACTCTATATAGATGGCAAGTTTATTTAGGAAAAGATGTTAAATGTGATTTAGCTTGGGGAAAGTCTAAATTAAAAGCATGCTGAGGTACCACTGCTCCTCTATTAGAATAACAAATTCTAGAAAGCACTAATATGCATGTGAAATGACTGGGAATGTACTCTTAGTGTGAATAGTAAATGGCACAGCAACTTTGGGAAAAAGCGTAGAACTTTTTTTTTAAAAAATTAGGTGTACAAGCCAGAAACTTACACATAAATGAAATGAGAATTGTTGATACATGCAATGACTTGGGTAAATCTCAGAAAGCTACACAAAATATGATTTAAATTATATGATGTTCTGGAAAAGACAAAATTATAGGAACAGAATATAGATCCACAGTTGCCAGTGGCTTAAAGTGGAAGGACAGTTTGACTATAAAGGGTCACACCAGAATATGAATTGGGTGATAGCAATGTTTTTATCTTGATTAAGGTGGTATATGATTATATATATTTTTCTCAAAGGAAGCAGAACTTTGCACAAAGAAGGGTAAATGTTACTGTTCATAATTTGTACCTTAAATTGATGAACAATAGAGAATCATGGCCACTTGCAAATAAACAAAAACCAAAGGAATTATTGCCAGCAGACTTTAATTCTGAAATATGATAAAGAAAATTCTTCTGATTAAAAAGAAAAGATGCTGGAAAGAAACTCAAATACAGAGCAAAGAAAAATAGAAATAGCAAATATGTATGAATTGCTTAGCTCTTGCAATGCTGGGACAAACCTAACACCTGCAACTGAAAGGATGAGAGGTTTATTGTGGCTCATGATTTCAGAGGTCCTGTTCATGGTAGACAGTGTCAAATACAGTGACATCATGGTAGAAGGATGTGGTGGATCAAAGCTTCTCATTTCATGGTGCCTGGGAAGTAGAACACATAGGAAGAGAGCCACAGGATATATACCTCCAAAGGCAGTCACCTACCTCTTCCAACTGGACCCCAATTCCTAACAGCATATTCAGTTGTGGACATTAGTAGATTAATCCACTGATAAATACAGTGTTCCCAGGCTCCAGCCATCTCTTCAGTAGTCTCCAATCCAGTCAAGTTGACAGTCAAGATTAAGTGGCACAAGTCCACCATTTATCAACCTGATACCTAACCATATCTCTTTAAACCATATAAAATACCCAAATAAACATAGCAACAGGCTAATAATTCTGCTTAAAATGATGCAGACATTCTGTGTACAACCAAAAATGCAATAATACCTTCCACAAATTCCCAAGAATTCTATCAAATTTGATTCTATCCCTATCAAATTCCAAGTCCAAAGTTTCCTCTGTGATTCAAACAAACTATAAGCTATGAGTCACCCTAAAATTCAGAAATCAAGTTATATATTATCAATCCACAATGGCATGTTGTAAATATTCCCATTCCAAAAGGCAGGAATGAGCAGATAGAAAAGAAAGGAAAAGCAAGACCCAAAGTTGGGCATTCACGGCTTATAGGAGAGGAAGTTTAATTTTTCTCAGTCTTAGAGGATTCAGTCCGTGGCTGGCTAGCTTCAATTAAGAAATACCATGGTGGAAGATGTGGCAGACCAAAGCCTCTTAGTTCATGGCAGCTGAGAAGCAGAGCATTGGAACAATATCAAAGTCAAGCCTCCATCACCCACCCAGACACAGCCAGAAGTGTGCTATACTTTTCCCCTACGTTGATCAATCCCGTTGATAACACATCTGAACCCTAACATCTAACCCCTTGTCAATTTGTTACCCAAACACATGTCCATTGACCCCCAATATTACATGTGGTTCCTTTTGAGACAAATTTTTTCTGCTCTTCTTTTTGTCCTAAATTCTCAATATAAATCTGGCTAAAACCACACAGGATTACCTATGCCACAGCCTGAATGTTGAACTGTCTGAAATTTTTCTGTATTACATCAATTTGTCCATAGCCCTTAACCCAGCCTCCTTCAAAGTGTCAGAACTTAGGCAAAATATAAACACATGTGACCTCTAATCCAATTGCCAGTGAAGTTCTTATTCCCAACAAAAACTTCCTGAGTTTGCTCTTTATTGTCTACACTCCTATTGGCATTCTGGCTATCTGACCGCTGATCAAAATTGCCAGTCAGTCTCTATTTACAGCATTCTAGCTCTTCTCTAACTTGTGTCTCAAACTCTTTCTAAACTCCTCTAAAAAACAGCTGCAAAGACTTCTGAACCACATAATCATGTATAGTCACAGCAATGACCCTATTTCTGGTACCAAAATATGTTTTGATTAGGGTTCTAATGAAAACACATTATGGCAGGAATTTATTGAATGCTGGTAAAGCCGGACTTAGAGGACAATTTATACCTTTGCATATTTATTTTAGAAAATAAATATGACTAAAATTAGTGTTCGCATCTTAAAATTTTAAACTGGCTAATTTCAAAGTATCATATAATACTATAGTAATCGGGATATTTTGCTATTAAAATTAAATAGACAAATAACTAGATGGACAGAATACATCATCAAGAAAAAGATTCACACTTCTATAATCAATTTTGAAGAAATAGCACATTCAGTTCAAAAAGGAAAGGAAAGTGTTTTAAAGAAGTAATGCTGGAGCTACTTGATGAACAATGGAAAAAAATAGCCTTGGCTTCTTTACACAGCAAGCAAAAAGTAATTTGAGATGGATTACAACCTAAACGCCAAAGCCAAAATTGTAAAAAGTTTTAAATGAAAACATTACAGAATATCTCTGCAAACATAGTATCAAAAGTATCTTCAAGAGGCCAAAAGATAAATTTTAAGCTAAAATAAAATTATAAAATGAATATCGTCAAAATAAAATTATAAAATGAATATCGTCAAAAGTTTTTTAAAAAATAATTCTGCAGTGAAATTTATAATAAAGTGCAAGCCACAGAGGTGGTGAAAGATTATAGCAACATACATATCTAACAAAATACTTGTGCCCACAATATATTAGGATCTCTCAATCATAAATAATAAAAACTGAATAAATTTTTCAACAGCAATATCCAAAAGAATATATGTGACTAATTCATAAAAGCATGTAATATCTTCTCAATATTATTAAACATTGGGAAGATGAAAGTTAACATCACTGTGGTACAAATAACTTGCAAAACTGGTTGGCAATTACTTTTTTAATGGTTATTTTATCTTTTATTAAAATCTAATAATTGTACGTATTTATCGAGTACAGTATGATGTTGAAACAGGTATAAATGAAACAGTGATTCTGCTTTTTGATATCTTCTTTTTAAAAAATTTCCTACACTGACTTCTATGAAACTGATTATGCTTGTTTTATTCAAAATATTAAAAATCTAGAAATAATCCATAAGTCTATCAGCAAGATAGTACATAAACTGTGGTACATTCATGTACATTAATAATATCTAGTAACAAAAACAATGAACTACTGAAGCACACCAACATGTATGACTGTCATAGGCATAATGTTGACAAAAAAATGACACACACCAAACTCTACATATTTTGCTATTTCATTTAAATTAAATTCTGGTACATGCAATCTAACCTATAGTGATAGACATTACAAGAATGGCTGCTCTCCTGGAGATTTGATATCATTGTATTAAGGAAACAAAAGTATATTTTAATCTGAAGCATGTAGAGACTACATATTATGTATATTACATATCAAATATAATTAAATTGTACACTTATAATTCATTTGTTTTTCTGGATGTAAATTTAACTTTTAAATGACAAATTAATTCTTTGAAATTCAAATCTGTTTGGAATACAAATAATTTTTAGACCAATGCCGGGGAGAAATTTGACCAATATACAATTTTTTTTTTTTTTTTTTTTTTTTTTTTTTTTTTTTTGTGCCGGGGATCGAACTCAGGTCCTTGCACTTGCGAGGAAGGCAGCGGAACCACTGAGCTAAATCCCCAGCCCTCAAGTATTTTAATCTAGTTGCTTGAACTATAAAAATTTTATAATACTCATTTCTGAAACCTCAGTGAAAACAGCCTTCTGTTCTGTGGCTCTTTTTAAAAATTAGTCAAGGTCAGCAAAGCACGTATATTGATTCCAGAGTCAAGATCAGCTTTTAACTAAACTGAACATAAACCATGTAGCTAACTATTATTTCTGTAAATCTGTCATCATTTATGTGAGAAAATGTTATTTAATTTCTTTTACCCAGCGATATTGGAAAATAGACCAGGAAGATTATTGCCTTATAATCTGCCACGTTGGATAAAATCAGAAAAATCCTTGAACTACTTTAGTGGTTTGGGTAAAATGAATTCAAACTTGCTTTTAAATTACTTCGAAGAGAATTATTCCATCCCCCTGAATTTCACATCCTTGAAAGAATCTGTAATAATCTGAAATGTGGTTGTGTTGGAGCAAATATCAGTTTTCCACAACTATTTGTGGCACTTAGGTACAGCAAACTTGAGGACTCCTGACACAAGATAATGGGAGAGTAGGCATGACATCAGTGATTTAGCCCTACAGCTTAATGAAAATTTAAAGGGGGATACCCTTTATGCTAATAAAATGCCCGCATTCCTCTGTTGTAGCTCATCTCAATAAGGAAAGCTATGGGGAAAGTTAGATGTATGCAGTTTTCAGAAATTGGTTCATCTATCTGTTTCCAGGATAGGTGAATTATTTATCAGTGACTCAGCACATCTCTGCTGTTCGAAGGCATATTGCACAAATTAAAATGGGCTTTTATTTATTTCTGGAGCCAGGAAACATCCAATTATAACAAACAATTTGGAAAGATATTTATTTCTGAAAGTTATGAATAATGTCTGCAACAGAAAAACTAAGTGTCTGCATTTCGTGAACCCCTTTGTATGTACTTATACTAATATATTTGCAGTACTAGCCTTTTCACGTATTAAATGGCATGAACTGCCATTAAAAACCCATGTGTTGTTACCAGGCGTGGTGATGCACGCCTATAATCCCAGCACTCGGGAGGTTGAGGCGGGAGGATCGCTGTGAGTTCGAGACCAGCCTGGGCTACATAGTGAGTTCCAGGTCAGTCTCAACTACATAGTGATACCCTGTCTCCAAAAGCAAACAAAACAAAACAAACAAACAAAACCCCCCATGTGTTGTAAATAAAATCTCAGGAGATAGTCGAATAGAAAATAAAACAAAATGGGAAAGAGTTGAAGTCACTTTAACTTTCCTAACAGAACCCCAATTTTCGTTAGGCATCTATTCCATCTTTAGCTCTGCAGGGAATTCTTGCTTGTCCATGGAATCACTGCACATTTCCCTTGGTTATTCCTCTTTTCCAGATAGGTCATCAAACTAAATTATTTCCCATGTTTTGGGGAATAAGATACTCTAAATAAGACTAAGTGCTCCCAGTTGCCACTGGCATCTACTTGAAACGGATTTGGTGTTAAGGAGAGCAAAGTGGAGAGTCTAAAAAGTGGAGAGATATTTTATTGAATAATGAAATGAATGGTAATTTCTCCATTTGAACCATACTCTATTTTAAATCTGCACTGTATACAAAGGGCATATTTCCTTATTATTTCAGGATGTTTCATTCAGTCCACCCTGTAAAAATTATGCCTTATAGAATACGGAAGCACTTCGTTATGTATGCCAAGGCCTTGCTTCATAGTGAAATATTTTGTTGGATTAAGTTTTAGGCTAAAATGAGATGTTTATAGTTTATGTTTCTTGTCAAAATTACAAGAAACTGAGAAAAAACTAAATATATTTTGCTCTATACTATAATCCAGTTGTGAAAGGGTTACCGCTCCATCTTCAAGGATATCAGATAGTACATTGTTGTCAGGTTAGAGCCTCCAAAATCCTCAAAATTATCGAAACCCCAAGCCTGAAATAAAGCCTCGAGTATTGCAATCTCTCATAATAAACATGGAGCCTTGCACTCATTTATTAAGCTCCAAAGCGTTGGACAAAAAAAATACAACAATTTTGGAAGTGACAATACTCAAAAAGAGGTAATTTCTATTTTATCTGCCCTATGACTAAAGAATAGTCACAGATATCAATAACCTTGATGGTTCCTGTTGGTGATCATCTTTCAGTTTCATTCCAGAGCATGAGATACAGTGGCACCTCAGTTAGAATTTAATTCGTATTATGATTTGGGGTAAGATGGCTGCATTTGTGTTTGTGTGGGGAAGAATGACATGGTCATGTTTGACACCTGATGTGGAGTTTGTGCACAGAAGCAAAATTTTGCCCACCATCTTTGTTCCAAACCAAATTGTTTGCAAGCAGAAGCATTGGTGAATGGTATTACTGTGTTGGTGAAAACTAGATCCTCTCTGTGAAATGTGAGAACTAGAAAAAAGATTAATTGTGCTTAAAATACTATATCAATATAGAAATAATTTTACAATTTAGTCTTAACCTTTACAAGTTAGGAAAATGAAAATTAGGCATTCCTACATAGTAAAGGATTTAGACCACCCTTAGATAATACAAAGAAAAGAAAATGGAGAAGGAACAAAATCCTAAGAAAAGCCCCATAATCTTTTTGATCCATGTAGCAGAATATCAAAATTATCATAAAAGCCATGAAGGCCATCACCGAATGATTTTGAAACTACATTAAAACCCTGCTTTACCTGCAAAGCCTGAAGGATGTCTGAGTGAGTTAGATGCAGATCAGAATTATAGTATTTTTTAAAAGAAATGTATATTTTTGCTTTAAGAATTTGAACAAGGTTTAGAATCTGTCCATTGGTAGATTTTCCAAGATAATTGTGATGAACATATACAGGTGGTTTTAGTAGGTGTATCTGTTACATGGAATGTCTAAAATGCTAAAAGTTTCTTGAAAACAGTTCTCAGGGATGTAAATGTCCCCATAAAAATATAGCTGCAATTACAATATCTATTTCCTTGATAAGGTCTGAAAAAAGTGTGAATTTTACTTGCCCAGTAAGTGGAAAATACTTTCCCTTAATCTCAGTCCCTATGGAGCAGGTGAAAAAAAAATGACTAGCCTCCAATTCTCACCCCCATGTTCTGTCCAACTAAATAAAGCACTGTGTGGTCCTGACCACAGTAATTGGCTTATGGACAGCATGTAATTTAAGCCCAGCCAAGAAGATCATTTCTTGGGACAGTAACTGAAAGCGTGCAGAATATGGAAGGGGCTTTGCCCTAGAAAATTAAATGCTTTCAGGGCTGTGCAAACCTGGAACTGTGAAAACTGTCTTTGTGACCACAGGGAGAAAGATTCCCTGACACTCATTTGTGTCAGAATTGAACTCTATACCCAAATTTGTCAATTACATAAGTTGTGTTTCTCCACCCTCTCTAAAGCATGTATTTTCACTGTGCTTCTGCCATTTCCTATCTAAAAATCATAAATAATATAGTTGAATAAATTTCCCATCTTAATATTCCCTATGTTCTAGGAGAATCTATTTGAATCCAAGCAGACAAAAAAATCTAAAGACACAAATCAGTCAAAAAATATATCTATTCACAAAAAGCATATGTATTTTAATGAAAGTCAGATAAAGACATATACAAAGGGAGAAAAAAACTAGTCTGACTTTTTAAATAAAGTCATTCCTAAATAAAAGTACCGTATGATCTGAATAATGGGTTTTAAATAGAACTAAAACTTTCTACATACTGAAGTTTATAATGAGAGCATTCTCATTATATCTAGACTTCACTTAATCCTTGACAGCTATGTTGAAAAGATTGCTAGACAACAATGAATCTAACTGTAGTGTATCCCTAAAATGTACCAATAAACTCAATTAAAGCTGAAAAAAAAGATTGCTAGATATATTAATGTATGATTTAAGATGGGTATACACATGTATGAAAGAGAACAATTTTAAGATTCCATTATTTTTTTTAGTCCATATACAGATTCTGAGTTCATATACAGCCAGGATACGCTCACCTCTAGTCTTCATACATTTCTCTTTTCCAGCAAGCACTCAAGCTCAAATGCTTTCACTGAGACCTTCATACTAAGATTTTCCAAATCATTTGTGTAGATAGTCCATCTGAAGAAAGTTAAGCCCAACTCTCCTCTCCTAAGGTGTGGAATGCAGACAGTGACTTCCTTCTTAACACTATGGTGTAGAAACAAGGGAAGAGTGCTTTCAAAGTGGAGAAATCTGAAACTCTGCATCTGTGAAGTTATCCAAATGAGCATCAATGGTGCCGAGACCTGTGGTGACCTGTACTCTCGATACAATGATATGAGAATGGGATATTGCTTCTGTGGTCTTCCTGCCAGAAATATATTAACCCAGTCCAACTATGTGAATGACATCAAACAGACCCTAAATGAAGAATATTCTGTAAAATAATTTACCAGTGATCCTTAAAACTTTCAAGGTTATCAAAAACAAAGGAAAGTCTAAGACACTATCTCAATCTAGAGGAACCTAAGGAGACATGACTACTAAATGTAATGTGGTGTTCTAGATGGCATCTTAAAGCAGAGAAAACAAAATACTTGCAAAGGAAAGTAACTGATGAAATCTGAATGAATTCTGAACATTAGTTAATAATAATGTGTCAAAATTGGTCCATTAATTGTGAAAAATGTTCCATACTAGCATAAGATGTTCATGGCATGATCAACACTCTGTGTACTGTCTTCAAAATGTTTAAACATCTAAACCTCTTCAAAATTAATAGTTTACGTAAAAATACAGAGTGGTACAAAAAAGAAGGAAAGAAATTAAATATAGGGAGAATAAATAAAAAGGAAATAGGATAGAAGAGATAAATATCCACACAATGTCGTTTAAGTGCAACAAAACGTGTGGTGAATGTCTGGGAATGTAGATCAGTGGACAAGTGATTGTTTAACATATTCAAGGACTTAGGTTTAACACTCAGCACAAAAGGAGAGAGAGAGAGAGAGATAGAGAGAGAGAGAGAGAAACAGTGTTAATTCTTTACCAAATGTGATGGTACAAACCTGTAATTCCAGCTACTCAAGAGACTGAGGTAAGTTCCAGCTCTGTCTACGCAATTTATGAAGATTCCATCTCAAAATTAAAAATAAAAAAAAGTGAAAACTGCTACAAGTATATCTCAGTGATAGAGTACTTGCCTACTATATTTGAAGATTTGGATTGAGTCAATAGTGCTACTGTTAAAATAAGTATGCCAAGTCATCTCTAAGTGGTGCATTTATTTATAATCAGCTATTTTCTTCAATTTTTGGTGACATTTGTGTCTGTTTCTCACCTAAATTCATAAAAACTGTGAAGGGAGTATCCAAGGATTCCTTTGTTTTCTTCTGCTTTTCAGTTTTTATATTTTTTCTGTTTTACATTGTTTTATTTTAACATTTTCCTAAAGCAATGATTTTTTTCAAAGAATTTTTCTATATTTATGATTCTTTGTTTTCACATATGATCTTGTCTTCAACCCAGAAATAACCAAGCAGAGTTCCATCATTTGACCTCGTCTACATCATGATTTAAAATATGTTGAATATAATAGTACGCAGTAATTCAAAGCAACAAACTACTGGTATATGCAACAATACAGTTAGATCTCAAAAGCATTAAGTCAAACCAAAGAAGCCATACCCAAATTTGTTGTGTAATCGCGTTTATCTGAAGTCCAAGGTTATTGCAAACTAAGCTACAATGACAGAAATCAAAACAGGGATTACCTCTTAGGTTGGGGAATTTACTAAAATGGGGAATAAAGGAACATTTTTAGGTATTGAACAGATTCTTATGTTTGGAATGGAACTTACAGTGAAACATACATGTATACAAATGTGTTCAAATGTATATTTAAAGTATGTATATTTAAAGTATGTATAATGCATATTACATAAAATGTGTAGGAAAGAAGACTCTGACAGTTAAGGTGGTTTGTAGACTGGATTGGTTTCAGAGCTGATCAGGGGATTAGTAAAGCACACTTCTGATTGTATGGGTGGGTCATGGAGTCCTGGCCTCGGGGTCTAATTATGTTGCTTGGACTCTTCCTTTCTGGAGCTTTTCCTCTAATCTGCTTCCTGACCACCAATGAACTGAGCAGCCTTGTTCTGCCATGCCCTTCTACCATTGTATTTTTGCCTCGGAGCCAGCCCATTATGTTCTGAATCCCCTGAAACTATGAGCCGAAAGAAATCTCTCCTTTAAATGATGGTTGTCTGTGTTGTGCCCTAGCTACAGGAAAACTGATCAACAGTTTTCCATGAAAAAATAAGAGGTTATCACTGAAGTGACAGCAAGATTCTCACTAAAACTACAATGTAGAAGGATTACCAGGAAGCCTAAGTTTGAGATCTAGTCAATAAAGAAAGTTCACAGGAGCCCGGCCAAATTTTGATCAAGAAAATCAGGCTGTTAGGGTACAGAATCAACTTGATTGGCTTTGGGGTCCTCCTTGGCCATTATTGGATGACCCTTCTGGGTATACTTGGGTGCACCACAGAGGCATAGTCTAGCTATCTATGTCTGTTCTCTGGCCCTTTGCTCTCTGGCTCTGTTCCCCTGCTCTACTTTCTGGCTGCTATTGATGAAGCAGTTTTCCTCCACTACACCTTCCCATCATGATGTTTCTGCCTTGAAGCCAACCAATCATGGACTGAATCCTCTGAATCCATGAGCAAAAATAAACCTTTCCTCTTTAAATTGTAGAAATAGGGTACTGGTCACAGTGATGAGGAAATGACCAGTAGAGATTGAAGATAAAAAGCTAATGAAATAAATAAGTCACACATGTGTAAATACTGAATAGTTTCCCTGGTGTTAACAATCTGCAATAATACATAAGATCCTAATAATTTTACTGACATTTAGAAATGGGAAGAAAGGAGCTAAATGTGTAGGGAATGTGGGATGAGTAGGGGAAGGGTAATAAGGGAAAAGAAAAAAAATGTGAGATAATGAAAAGATGAAAATAAAGTGTTTGTAGATGGGGAGGGTAGGAGGGGGTGAAGAGAGGGCAGGGGTAAGGGGAAAAAATGAGAATCAAGACTTGTCATGTAGAGGTACAAGATCCCAACAATGAATGTAACTGTACTGTATCCCTAAAATGTACCAATAAACTAAATTAAAGCTGAAAAAAAAAAGCTAATGAAAGGTACTCCAAGTCAATGTTTCAGGAATTTTTGAAATGACAGTCAGTATTTTCAAATAAAAAAATCTGTGTTTCTGAATTTTCTAAATAGAAAATTAGAAGATTTGGAAACACTGAACCATATTCTCATATAAACCTAGCAGTTAGGCTTAGGGACAAATAAATCCTTATCAGCTTATTTGCATGTATATCCTATTAATCTCCACTATGTCTTGAACTCAAACAGTTTCATTGATTTATGTACTTTCTACAAGTATGTATATATTTGAGTTCATGAATCTTCTGGTATCTTCTTCATCCATTTAGAGCTTTTAAGTAGTAGTAGTAGTAGCAGCAATTGTTGTTGTTTTTATTTGGCCCTCCCATCCAAATTGTAGCCTTGACTCCTGATGTGACTACTGTCTTCTATTTTCACTGACTTGCATAACATGACACATGCATACATTATACATTTATAATGACAACATATCTATGGTATCGTTGAAACAACAGACCAAAATTTCATTTTATTCTTTTTCTCTCTGTGAGTTTATTGGTGCATTTTAGGTATACAGTACAGTTACATTCATCATTGGGATCTTGTACCTTTACATCACAGGTCTTGATTCTCATTTTTTCCCCTTGTCCCTGCCTTCCCTTCACCCCCCCTCCCCTCCCCATTTACAAACACTTTATTTCCATTTTTTCATTTTCTCATATTTTTTTTCTTTTCCTTATTACCTTTCCCCTACCCTTCCCACTTTCCCTACACCTTTAGCCCTTTTCTTCTTATTTCTCATTGTCAGTTATCTCATTAGGATCTTATGTTCCATTATAGTTTTTCACACCAGAGAAGCTATTCGGTATTTACACGTGTGACTTATTTATTTTACTTAGGAGTATATCCTCAATATATATATCCATTTTCCTATGAATGACTCTAATTTCTATCCATTTTCCTATGAATGACTCTAATTTCTCATTCTTTATTGCTGAATAGTATTTCATTTTATAGAAAAACCACATCTTCTTTATCCAGTCTCCAACTGATGGGCATATTGGCTGTTTAAAAGTTTTAGCTACTACATTCATCTCTCAAATGACCAGTGATGTGGAACATTTTTTCATATATTTACTTGATGCTTTTACTTCTTCTTCTTTTTTTGGTACCGGGGATCAAACTAGGACTTTGTGCTTGTGAGGCAGGCGGGGGAACCACTAAGCTAAATCGCCGGCCCTCCAGACCCAAAATTTTAGGTAATACAATAGGTAAGTGACCTAAGCAAAGACAGACCTTTACCTCTAACCCTCAGGCTGTGAAATTAGACCCCAATTACAAAAACATTAAAATTTAAAAAAATAATATAAATACAGAGTGATGGAGACACTATTTTATGAATGGTTAACCTTGTCTGTTTTTTTCCAAGTTTAAATTAATAAAGACCTCAAATTCTAAAGTGTGTATTGCTATAATGTCTGAGTGAATCTCATGCCATAGTGATTTTTTCCAAATAGCCTGCAATTAAGAATAGGGCATGTAAGTGAGTGACTTTACTAATGAGATTCCTTCTCATTTAAAGTTATTTCATTTTTAAGGCCTCCTAAACACTTTGCAAGTTACTAAAATATTCTTAAAAATCGCTTCATGGAAAATTGATTGAAATAAGTTAGATTAATATAAACTTCACTTACCAGCAGAAGCCAGGCATGAGTATTCTCATTCAAAAGGAGAATTGTTTGATTTAGATTCACCGGATGAGTGATATTTGAAATTCATGTTTCCAGCTTAGGAATTTCATTTGGGATAATATATTTCTCTGATTTTTCACATCTAGTAAAAATAAAAATATTGAATGAGAAAATAGATTCATTCATAGGAAAATGGATACATATTGAAGATATACTCCTAAGTGAAATAAATAAGGCACACATGTGTAAATACCGAAGTCTCTCTGGTATAGATTCATTCATAGGAAAATGGATACATATTGAAGATATACTCCTAAGTGAAATAAATAAGGCACACATGTGTAAATACCGAATAGTCTCTCTGGTGTGAATAATCTGCAATAATACAGAAGATACTAATAAGATTACTGACATTTAGAAATGGGAAGAAAGGAGCTAAAGGTGTAAAGTAAGGTGGGATGGGTAGGGGAAGGGTAATAAGGGAAAAGAAAAAAATGTGAGAAAATGAAAAGATGGAAATAAAGTGTTTGTAGATGGGGAGGTGAAGAGTGGGTGAAGGGAGGGCAGGGACATGGGGAAAAAATGAGAACCTAGACATGTCATGTAAAGTTACAAATTCCCAACAATGAATGTAACTGTACTGTATCCCTAAAATGTACCAATAAACTCAATTAAAGCTGGAAAAAAAAAAGACATCTCCAAACCAAACTTCTACCCAATCAATGCCAGGACCAGCCATTGTGGTTAAAAATAGTAGATTTTGTGTACCTTTAGATTCTAGGGTGGTCTTTTCCACCCAAACCACATGGAAGAGTTGTACATAGAAGAACAAATCATAATTTCTTAGTCAAAGAAAAAGCTGGCTAGATAATGAGAAAAATATGTGCAAAAACCTTGGGTGGTAAGATCAGATGTTGGAGGAACCAATATAGGTCTAGTGTGAAAAGCAAAAAATTAGGAGAATGGCTTGAGATAAGGTCCCGTAGTTGGCAAATAGGGAGGGGGGCAGTTCTGTGTAGGAGCTTAAAGGCCATGTCACAACTTTTGGACATTATCCTAAGGTTAATGGAGAACTTGTATTTATAGTTTGATCCAATGTACATATTAAATGCACCTTGGCTGGACCTGGTGGCATATTTTTGTGATCCTGAAAGTCTGAGGTAGGAGGATCTCAAGTTTGAGCCACATCTGGGCAACTTAAAGACTTAACAAGATCTTGTGTTAAAATAAAAAATACAAAAGAGCTGGATGTGGCTCAGCATAAAGGCCCTGGATTCAATCCTTCTTACTGCAAAACAAAACGAAGTGAAAGCACCCGCAATGGTTCATCTTGACTATCAATGATTTGCTTGACAAATTAGTATTTTATATTTCTGAGTGTGTCAGAGTAGGTCTTGGAGACTATGTCTGGTCACTAGCCCCTTCCCCTCTGGCGCTCTTCTCCTGCGCTCTGCTTCCTGGCTACATGATCTGAGAAGCTCTGCTCCACCATTTCCTTCCGCCATGATGTTCCTGCCTTGGGGCCATCCAACCACTGACTGAACCCCCTAAAACTGTTAGCTAAATTAAACCCCTCTTCCTTTAAATTATAAGTATCAAATATTTCATCCCAGAAACTTGATAGCTCACTACTACTGCATTTCTCATATAGAAGAGAAACATTGATCGTAAGTATATATGTGTATGTATATATCTATGTGTTCACATGTGTGTATACACAGACTATTTCTGAAACATGTACTAATGTGGTTGCTCATAGGAAGAAGTACTTGGGAGTTAAAGGACTTAACAGACTTATTTTTCATTGTATGCACTTTAAAATTTGCCTTCTTTTTTTCTAAACTGTCTGCATGTAGTGTCTTTAAATTAAAACAAAAAACAAAACAGTAAAAAAAATAAAATAAAAATATCACAAATAATCAGCAAGTTTTCTTATAAAAACACACTGTATCTCATGTGATTTTATGGCTTATGTCTAGATGTCCCCCCAAAGCCTCATGCAATTATTGGGGGGCTTTTTCAGAGGTCACTGAATCGAGTGTGTGAAGCTGGATTTGATAAATGGTGCAATGCCAGGCTCAAGGAACTAGGATTAAGGGTGTGAGTGCTAGCCACCCTGAGTAGTCTGGATGAGATGTAAGAGATGGAAAGAGCTGTGGCCGTCCTTTGTTGCTTCGCTACCTTTTGCCCAGTGTAACCTGTTTCTCCTTTGCAATGTCTGTCTGCCATGCCGCCCTGCCTTGGAGTCAGCAGATTGCAGACTGAAACCTCTACAAACTGTCAGCTGAATAAACCTTTACTTCCTTAATTTTGGGTGTCAAGTATTCTGTCTCAGCAACAAGAAAAGTAACTAAGACAAGTGATACCAAGAAAACATGATAAGCAATCCAAAGGACGTAGTAACATAATATATTAACAGAAATATTTTGAAAACCACTGTCAGCAATATTTATCAGATATGGCAAAAGAGGGCAGAAGAGAATTTTAAAAAAATTCTCATTGGAAAAGGTCTGTTACCAAACACCAGCATGTTGCATTTGAAAAGACATTTTCCTACCATTAAAAGAAATGAAATTTCATTGGTACATGTTTGTCATGCATAATGATCACATTGATCAAAGAGAATTTGTACCTGTTCATAATAATTCTGAATTCTTTTTAAAAAGAAATGAATTTTAAGTAGGCATGTCATTTGTTTCTTTGACTCATTTCTCTGGGTTGCTAGCCAACAGTGTTTCAGTTGCATTGTGCTCTGTGCGCCTATAGTGCAGAATATAATCATTTGCATTACTAAATTAGGAGGAAAAATTACTTTAAGTGATATTCTGGTCATCACGGTAGTAGTAAACACCAGGAGTTCTTGTTTCAAACATGGGACTTGATTTTGCCTTAGTATTGTATACAGAGGACGTGAATAGTTAACCATGATTCAATTGTTTTAAACACATTCTGAAATTTCAGATAAATGTGACTATGAAGTCATGATAAGAAAATTAAGTGAAGTCAGGAGAAAAAAGACAGACAAAGACGATATTACTATCAATTGTATGTTGGTATTTACAAATGTTGACCTGAATTTAGAGCTTTCGGCAATAGAATTAAATCATATCAGGCCCCTCAACAGCTTGGAGCAGCAAGGCTCTTGACAAGTTCTAGAGTGATGTTTCCAAAGCTTTTGTGGCCTTTCACACTAAATCAAGTCAGTGGCATTTGGGTGTAAAGTTTGTTTTGTTGAGAATATTAAAGATCCTTAGATAATCTTATATTTCTCTCTCCCTAAACAGTCAAGGGACAAATAAAAAGTATTTAAATTGGCCCTGGGAATGTAGCTCAGTAGTATTTTACTTGCTTAGCTTGCACAAAGCCCTCCATCTGATTCCCTGCACCTCGAAAAGAAGGAGGAAGATGAAGACGAGGAGGAAATGGAGGAGGAGGAAAAGTTGTCCATATTATTGTTTGTTTAACTTTATGAATTTGTTACACTCTAATCAATAGGTTTTAAAATCTATCCCTATGCAACTAAAAGTTGTGATTTTTTGTTGCTGTGGGGTATTTTTTGCTCCCAAGTAAAATAAATAAGTTACACATGTGTAAATACTGAATAGTTTCTCTGTTGTGAATAAACTATAATAGTACATAAGATCCTAATGATATAATGGACAATGAAATAGGAATAAGGGTAGGGGAAAGGTAATAAGGGAAAGAAAAAAATAGGAAAAAATGAAAATAAAATGTTTGTAAATGGGGAGGGGAGGAGGGGGTGAAGGGAGGGCAGGGACAAGGCGAAAAAATGAGAACCAAGATCTGTCATGTAAAGGTACAAGATCCCAATGATGAATGTAACTGTACTGTATACCTAAAAAGTACCTATAAACTCAATGAGAAAAAAAATCCATTTGCCATCTATAGGATATCTCCCAATAGTAGCAAAATTATAAAAATGAAAAAAAAAAAAGAAGGAGGAGGATGAAAAGGAGGAGAAAATGGAGGAGGAGGAAAAGGAGGAAAAGTTGTACATATTATTGCTTAACTTTATGAATTTGTCAGACTCCAATCAATAGGTTTTAAAATCTATCCCTATGCAACTAAAAGTTGTGATTTTTTTGTTGTTGTGGGGTATTTTTTGCTGTGCTGGTTATTAAAAAGTGCACTGATTTGAAACCCCCAAATAATGAACATCTACAATGCTTTGCATTTTGTTTTATGTAATTTAATATTTATTATGTTTTATGAAATAGGATTTATTTTTATTGGAATTCCTCCTTTATCGATCAGGAAATTGAGATTTTTATTCATTCAAAGTCACTAAATTAGCAATTAGGTGAGTCAGATCCTAAATTCTGATCTATTTTTTTTCAGGTATTTGAAAAACATAGGTTGTGATACATTTTTGAGATACTAACCAAATATTTTAAAAAGTAAACTAAATTATATTAGGATAAGATAGAGTAGAAAACATTAGATAACATTAGAAATAACAATATTTATTAGAAATAACAATAACATAAAAAGTTTTTTGGATGTTTTTGTGTGCTCATAGCACATATGTGTTAAATTATAATGAAAAAGCATTTACTGTACTATTGTTTTTACTTTTTTTTTACTCTAGAGAGTTTATTGAGACAAGTTTTCATATACAAGTCCAAGGACAGAGGATGTTTTATAAATAGGAGCCCGAAGGGGGATCAAAGGCTCAGACTTAGAGTCGAACCCAAATGAAGAGTGAAATAGAGGAAAATGTAGAGCCAGGAGGAGTGTGACGAAGACTGTCACACAGTGACAATTTAGGGAGGAGCGCCATTAAATCTCATCCATTTATACAGATATATAGGGAGCTACACTGGGTCCTCACTTGATCCCATGCCTCAGGGAGGGGTGCCCTGGGAGTCTGGGGGTACAGTCCTCGCCCTGGAGGTAATGCCTGGAAAGCAGTGGAGGAGCTAAGGGATGGGCCAGGTGGGCTCCGACTGCCACCGGGTCCCCATGGAGAAGAGCCTTCAGGAGACTCCTCCCAGCACAGCTCCCACAGGCCAGGAGTTGGGGTCAATGGGACCCTTCTGTCATCTTGGAAAAGCTGAACCCCCAAAACCCCAGCTCTGGCTGAGCTGCATGTGAGATGGCAGCTGGTGCAGAAATGGGTGTCTGAGGGCCCTGGCAGTGATTCCTGCAAGGCCTGTCCCCAAGCCAGTGTGTGGAAGACAAGAGCCACAGGAGGGATTTTATGAGACAGGACCCTTAGGTAGCATCACCAGGCTCCACAACAAGTGGGGAGAGGCTGCAGCCACCTGTGGGAGACAGAGAAAAGCCTGGACCACCAGTGTGGTGGTTCATCGCTCCCTCTGCTGACCCAGGGCAACCCTAGTCATTCTCACAGGATCCTGAGACTTGGCACACATGAATGCCAGGCAAAGGGGTGATACAGGCCCTCACCTCAGCCCCATCTACTATTGTTTTTTTAAAAATTTGAAAAATATTGCTGTCTACACTCACATTAAAATGATCAATGGCAATTATTGTATGCAAAAATCCTCTAAGATAAAATATTGTTCTTGTGTTAGTACACTTTCCAGTTGCTGGATAGAATTCCTGACATCCAAAATGTGAAAAAGCAGAGCTCTATTTGGCTCACAATTTCAAAGAATTCAGTCCTTGGTCAGCTGGCCCCCAAGGCAGGAACATCATAGTGGAAGGTTATGGTGAAACAAAGCTGCTAAGTTCATGGAATCTAGGAAACCGAGCAAGAGAAAAATTCCAGAGAGAAAAGGACTACCAAGGACCAGATACAGACCCAAAGTCTCGCTGCAATGACTCACCCAAACACAGAAGTGTTCTATAATGTCCTAAGTGACTTCCAAACTACTCAAGCTAATAATTAGATTAACCATCACATTATGCTCTTTTTCAACTTGCTACCTGTTATGACTTGTATCTAGATGACCCCTCCTCAAAGACTCATGTGCTCATAGGTGGTGCTTTTTGGAACTGGCTGGATCAAGGACATGTGATATTAAGATTAAGGGTATGATACTAAATTAGTCCACTAGTTAGAATCAGTGGACATGTGATACTGGGATTAAGGGTGTGATACTAAATTAGTCTACCATTGGAATTAGCATAATTCTGGAATAAGGGAAGCCCCACCCTGGGTGTGTGTGGCACCAATCAATAGGCTTATAGCCTGATTAGAATATAAGGGGAGAGAAGGAAAGCAGGCTAGTGGCTACTGCCTGCTGTTTCACTATTTTTTGCCTTCTCTGCCATAGACTATTTCTTCTCTGTGGTGCCCCTTTGCCAGGCCACCCTGCCTTGGAGTCAGCCAACTACGGACTGAAACCTATACAAATGGTTATCCAAAATAAATCTTTCTTGTTTTAATTTGGATATTGTGTATTTTGACCCAGCAACAAGAAAAGATCTCTAAATATATACAATAACATGTTCATGATTTTAACTAACAGGATACAACTATCCTAGATAAACCAAAACCTCAATAATCCCCTCGCATCGCCTCAACAGTTCCAGCATTGTTCAAAAGTTCCAAAGTCCACTCTGAGTCTCAAGGCAAACTTTTAGTTGTGATCCTCCAGAAAATTTAAATGTGAATTTACTTAATCCCAAAGCACAATAGCATATTTTAAAACTTGCCATTTCTAAAGGGAAAAAACAATTACCAAAGCAAGACCAAAACCTAGTATGGCAAATATTAAGTCCAATCCAGGGTACACTGTGGTGAGATGTGAAACTCAGAGGACTTGTGCAGCCCCATGGCTTTGACTTGCTGATTGTAACCCAGATGGCCTCTCTCTTGGGCTGGCTCCAGTCATTGTCAATGGCTTCTTCTGATCCAGCTCCTAATTAAGTCCCCATCTAAAACATCATGAAACTGGCCTTCAGTTTTGCATTGCTGACAGCATTTTGGACTTTTGAGCTCTGACCAAACTGCTCAACAAGCTGTGCTTGTGGCAATCTAGGGCCTCTCTAGCTCTTATCTTCAAAACTTTTCAAAGTCCTCCTGCAGATCAGTTCCTATGGCTTCTAAATCACATGATCCAGGATAATCGCAGCAAAGAACTCTTTTCTTGCTACCACTTTTTGTATAAGTAAGTTTTCCTGTCACTAGGACAAACTACCTGATACTCACAATTTAGGGAGGAGTGGTCTATTTTCCTTCACAGTTTTAGAGGGTTCTGTCCATAATAAGCTGGTTCCAATGCACAAGCATCATGACAGAAGAGATTTGCTGAGCAAACATGCTTAGTTCATGGCAGTCAAGAAGCACAGCAGGGGAACCATGCCTAAGAGGAAAGGGTAAGGAACCAGATACAGACTCTAAATTCACACCTCCATGATCCCCCAGACACACCTACAACAGTGATTTATGAATCCCTTACATGGCTCTGAAGCCAGTCAAGATGACAAGCCAGCTAAACAATCAAACCACCTAAGACTTAAAGGCTTTTTGTTGTATTACTGGTCTTCTCCTTCACTAGAAATATGTGAAGATATCCTTCAGATGGCCCTCTGGGTTCTCCAAACCAGAGCTTGATCAACAACTTTCTGAACTTTGAGCATAAAATTATCTCATTTAGTGCCAAAGTGCATTAGTTAGGGCTTACAAAAATATTAAATATAATAACACTAAATTTAAATGCATCATCTAATTTTGCCCAATTAGAACAGGACAAGAACTGAAATCAGATGTGAACCCCACCATCTCATGTCCCCTTCTATCACACTTCTCTTACATGGCATATGTCATGTGTTCCATATGTACATAGCTTTCAAGTTCAGAATAGAAAAGGTATACTAAAGAAATATGTGTCCTGAGGACATTACTAGTGGAGAGACAGTGCTATGGCTTTTTTCACTCATATTAAATTTTATTCCTTCTTGGTTTGATAACATCAACAAAATACTATAAAAGTAATAAATGACAAAGAATTCTGCACTCTTAGAGTTTGCCAGGACATGAAGGATCTTTTGATTCTTCTGACCTAAATGTGAACAGGAAAGGGGAATAAAATTGGGTCTATTTTAAAATAAGATACTAGATGATAATCCAGGCAACTTAAAATAGCAACAATATATAAGAACAAGGATCTTTAGTAGCTTATTGACCTTTATAAGAATTATTTTCTTTGATTTATATGAAACATTGTCTAAAATTGAAAAATAATTGAATCCAGATATTTATCTGACTTATTTGAATACACAAAGAACTCAACTATATTGTAGTTATTTGGATATTTTGTATTGTAGTTAATTCAGTCAGTGGAGGTTATCTAAGAGACAGCAGATGACAAGAGTTAGACATCTCTAGAGACATTTTGATGCATAGTTCAATGCTGAATATATTATGAGCATGTATATAAAAGGAACCCACATTTATATTTACATATAATGTATCAAAATAACTTACATATATACTTGCAAATAATGTATCTATTGAATTGGTTCAAAAAGAGATTCATAATAAATAAATAAATAAATTTATAATAAATATGTAAATAA